>NW_027555958.1:374773410-375438410 GCF_003287225.1 Phascolarctos cinereus | reverse complement strand
AGTTTTGGTAATTACATTTCATAAGTATCTATTGCTTCTGTGGAACGATGAATCCAAACCCCTCATTTGAGGAAGGAGCCCAGGATAACCAACCATTTCTTCATTTCCCACCCAGCTACACTCCTTTGACTTCTCCATCATGCCTATACTAAGGAGATGATACATTCTTCAGATATATGTATGTATATGTATATATATAATATACATACACACATATGTACATATATGTATGTTATTGTATGCATATATACTTATAACTATATATTAAAATATACATACATGTATACATGTATGTGTGTATATATACATATAGAACATTTGTAAATCAGTTAGTTATTAAGAAGAAAACTACATAGATATAAACATATATATGGTATGGCCACATATATGTATATATGTATGTATATATTTATATGTATATACCCTAACCACCATGTATGACATTATTTCTATGAGGAGAATATATCCTGCATTAGGGAGGCTGCCCTTCCCAAGGTGACATTTAATTGTAAAATAGTGGGTAACTTTTTTCTATAAAAGGTGTTCTTGGGTCTCTGACAAGGGATAATGCTATTATGTTCTCTTTGAAAACAACACCCCCCAGAACTCTATGAGTTTGGCAAGTGATGATATTACCTAGGAAATCATTCAAGAGGTGAGGAGATGAGAAACGTGAATGTTGAAGCAGAAAACCTCCAGTGTTAAAGTATAAGTAACATTCTTTGCTGTTATATATCAATTCCTAGAATCTATTCAGAGTCTACTAGTCCATTGTTCAGGAATAACTACCATGAATCTCAGCAGCTAGAGTCTCTTGCGCTATCTCTCTGTCTGTATCTCTCTCACACACATATGCATGCATGCACGTATGCACCCAGTTGGATCGCAAGAATTCTATCTATACTTCATCTGAGCAGCATGGGCCCCATGTTTCAGATCAGTTCCACTGAACTTGGCTGATACAAAACGTGCCACGGGGCTAGAGCTCAAATGACATAGGCTCATATGGTGACAGATTTTATTACATTTTATTAATACCTTTTGTCTTTATGCCACAGACAAATCACCCTCTTCTTTCAGATCAAACCTTCACTTGTAAAAAAAGCAATTTAGAAAAACCATTCAACCCAATGACTGACTCTGATAATATGTGTACACAATATTCCCTCCTAGTGGTTCTCTGTCTGACTGTCTTGAGGGGGCCAGTATGTTTCACTATCTTTTTTTCTGGGCTGCTCATTGGTTTTTACTCATAACATGACTTGTTTCAGTCATCTTTTCATTATTGTAATTATTTTGTATGTTGTTCTCTTAGTTCTACTTATTTTATTCTTTATCAGTTCATAAAATCTTCCCATCTTCCTCTGAATTCCTTGTATTCATCAGTTCTTACTATATAGTCTTATTCCTTTACATTTATCATAGTTTTTAAAAGCCATTACCCTTTTGATAGACACCTACTTTGTTCCTAGTACTTTGCTACCACAAAGAGGGCTGGTATGAATATTCTGGTTTATGCAGACTTTTGTTCCTATCTTTGACTTCCTTGGGAGGATTATAGAGTTTGAAGAGACCTGAGACATGATGTAATCCAATACTTTAATTTTACAAAGGAGGAAACTGAAACCCAGAGAAGTCATACAACCAGTAAATGCCAGAGCTGGGATTTGAACTCAGATACTCTGGTTCTAGACTCAGTGATCTTTCCACCACACAATATCTGGTGCCACTGCATAAATGCTGGAACAAGAGGAGTCAAAGAGAAGACAAGAATACCCTGTCATGCTGTTGACTCCACTCTCCCAGCCTACTAGGGATGGATGAAAAGACAGCAAGGGTTGGCTCTAATCAGTAAATAGGCAATAAACATTTTTTAAGTACTTGTTATGTGTCAGGCACCTTGCTAAGGGCTAATCAGCTCTAGTGATCTGAATAATGACCCTGTTTCTGAGTCTAGCCTTGAAATATTTGCTGAGCAGTGTTCAAAGATGCCTGAGCTGGGGTATGCCTGTAAACTGGTTAAAGGCTCCACCCAGACATAGGAAGTGGCCTTTGTGCCCATGTGGCAGTTATTTTAATATTTATTTTATATCTTTCTTTCTTTCTTTCTTTCTTTCTTTCTTTCTTTCTTTCTTTCTTTCTTTCTTTCTTTCTTTCTTTCTTTCTTTCTTTCTTTCTTTCTTTCTTTCTTTCTTTCCCTCATTGGTTATAAATAAACTGCACAAACTTTGCTCTTGTGGTCATTTTCATTATACCATATTCATGTGATTAAGGTTCATTGAAAACAACATAGAAGGAGAATAGAGTTTCCTAGTGGATGGAAGCCTGGGGCAAGAGTTTAATCAAATAAATACACATAAGTCACATTTCTAGTTTAATGCAATGAATTCTGCCACCCATCAAAGGGCTGGAGCTAAGGATGGAGGTAGCTGTTCTCTAAGAACCACAGAGAATTTAGTGCTTACCCCTAGGTGTTGGTGGAGTACATAACTACCTCAGTCAGTGTGAAACTGTGTTGTGCCTATTTCTTGTCATTTAACAGGGTCGGGCTAGTGGCCAGTAGCACCCTTCGGTGACTGTAAGTAGTAAGGCAAAAAAGGAGGATGTTTTATTTTAAATAGAAACATAAGGCAAATAATGGGAATGTAACATAAACAGCAAACACTCTCACATTATTTCCCAAACCCCTGCATTTTCAATGGCTGTCTCCCATGCCTGAAATGCTTTCCTTCCTCATTTTTGTCTTCTGGCTTCTCTGGATTTCTTCAAGTCCCAACTAAAACCCAACCTCCTAGAAGAACGCTTTCC
Source organism: Phascolarctos cinereus (assembly GCF_003287225.1). NCBI lineage: Eukaryota > Metazoa > Chordata > Mammalia > Diprotodontia > Phascolarctidae > Phascolarctos > Phascolarctos cinereus. The sequence goes on along the minus strand of NW_027555958.1, from coordinate 375,435,602 downwards.
CAATCTCTCTTAATTCTAGTGCCTTCCCTCTGTTGATTATTTCCAATAAATCCTAAATATAGCTTGTTTTCATGTAGGACTATGCATGTGGGTACACTGTGTTTTTGGTTATGCAGGTTATGTATGACTACATGGGTCTGTCTAGATATGGTCTATGGGGATGCAAAAATAGATATCTCTAGAGTTTTCTCACCCTACTCTTCTACAGGATTGTTGCCAGGAGGTTGGAACCAGAGGCTGGCTACTCTGCTCTCCTCGGAGAGAGGGGAGGTACTAGACTAGAATGATATCTATCTGCTCCTTTAAAGTCTAGAAGAAATAATTTTTAGGTTCAATCTGAACTCCTGAACACTATTTCTTAATGGGGAAGGAGTATCCATATATCTGAGGCTTGACCCCTCTTCCTGCCAGATGCTATATATCTGAGGCTTCCTACCAGTTCCACAATGAACACACATAGCAAATAGCAAATAAATCCATTCATTCAAGTTGTTAGCAAAACAGAAACCAGAGAAAGTATACATAGGAGAATGTATATCAGACAATACACAGACAATTCACAACCTCTCCCATTTGGAGCAAAATAACTCAGCCCAATCAAAAGAGTCTCAGGTCTCACTCAAGGGAAATTCCCTAAAGTCTCTAATGTAATGATCTGGGAATAGGGATGTGAAGAAATTGCTGGTTCCTTTACATGGCTGCTTCTTTTTTTATGTTCTTTCTCTTCAGGGAGGTTGGCACCAAGCACCTTCTCTTTCTAAGCTCAAAGCCCAGAAGACTTGATCTCTCTTCTCTCCTGCTCTTACCAACTGAACCCAGCCCTCATAAAGACAGGTGTCCTTGAGTAATAAACTCCCACCAATGAGGAGAGAGTCCCATGAAAACGGCCCTTTGAGCCAAGGGTTATAGTTGTTTGTAGGATGTCTCTCTGATTGGACTGCGAGTACCTTGAGAGGAGGCACTGCCTTTTGCTTCTCATTGTATTCCCTGTGCCTAGTCCAGTGCCTGGCACATAATAGACATTTAACAAAGGTTTATCGACTGAATGACACCACCACAAAATGCCTTCTCCTAAACCCTAGGGCCAGTATCCTTCTACTCAGCTTGTGTATTCAGCACAACAGGAGAAAGAGCTCTACAATTTTGCTATCTCCTATTCAACCCTTTGGTCTCCCAATACAGATAGCAAGTGACATTTCTGTCAATAACAGGAGGTGGTAGGGAAATTTACTGCTATACTTGGTGTACCAATGACCTCTGGGAGTGAACAAGAAGAGGAAAGAGCAGGAGGGGTAGGAATCAAGACCTAGAAGGCCTTGAAACTTTTCTTTCTAATGTTTCTGACCACAGGAGGCTTGTAGGCTTGCTTCTGGTCTTTGGTAACAACCATGTCAAGGAGACTCTGCGTCATTTCACATAAAAGCTTTTAGTTTGCAAGTAAACTGGTAGCTAAGGATAGGAGGCCAGGGCTGTACCAGACCCAACTAAGCTAGAAGAAGATCCCACAAGTGCCCTAGAAATGGGGCTGGGGGTGGGTGGGTGTGGAGTGTGGAGGTGGGGCAGGCAATGTCTGAATTTACAGGAAAAGCTGAGGCCCAGGGGCTGCTACTGTTGCTGGGATCTTAGACTGAAAAACTGGTGTGAGGGTCGCAGTGAGCCCTGACTTGGCCATTAAACCAGACTCTCTTCCCCTACAAAATTAGAATTGCTTAATGAGTAGAAATACATGTGACTGACCTAGGACTCAGATGATGCTGGTGATGACAACTATTAATAGCCCTGAGAACATAAATGGGAGGATTCCTGGCAAAATGGTTTCAGCCTCTGAATCTCTTCCCACAACCTTTAGTCCATCTTATACATTGCTGGTAAATTAATCTTTTTTTCTTTTTGTAGTATTTTTTTTTGCCCAGTTACACGTCAAGAAAATTTTTAGCATTCATTTTTACAAGATTTTGAGTTCCAAATTTTTCTCCCTCCATCTGTCCCTTCCCCTCTTCCAAAAATGGTAGGCAATTTGATGTCGTTCATACATGTGCTATCATGTAAAAATATTTCCATATTAGTCACAATTGTGAAAGAAGAAAGAGGTCAAAAGGAAAAAAAAACCAAGAAGAATAAAGGAAGTGAAAAAAATACACTTCAACCTGCATTCAGAGTCTAGCAGTTCTTTATCTGGATGTGGATAGCATTTTCCTTTGTGAGTCCTTTGTACTTGTCTTGGGTCACTGTGTTGTTGAGAAGAGCTGAGTCATTCATAGTGGGTCCCCACACAATGTTGCTGATTAAATTAATCTTTTTAAAAAAGGACAAAAAAAACCCTCAACCAAAAATACCGCTAGATTGGAAGTTAGAAGAACCTGGGTTCAAATCCTTGTATTGTTACTTATTGTGAGTTTGCCTTTCTGGATCTCAGTTTCCTCATCTGTAAAATGAGAGGCTTGGACAAAATGATATCTAATTTTCCTTCCATCTCTAAAATCCTGTGAGCCTTTATCCATCCTCTGCCTAAAAGCATTAAATGACTTCCCTTTACCTAAATCTAAACTTTTGTGTCTGGTATTTGAAGCATTATGCAGTTTGACCCTTGCATACCTTCCTATAACAGGAAAGTTATTTAGTTTAAGAGGGGCTACATTTCATGACTCTGGGTCTGAAAGGCAGGACTGATTGAAATTCCTAGGACTCCATTTCTATGCCCAAAGTGAATGCAGATTAGATCAGGAGTGCTATGGAGACTTCTGGGTTGGAGGAAGAAGGGGAGCTTCATGGAAAGAGAATGCAAGTTCTTAAACCCTGAAAACTTCCTCCTCAGTACTTTACCAAGCAAGGAGAGGAGACATCTATTTTGCAGAAAGGTGATCTAGGATATGGAAAAGCCTGGTGTTGTATGGGTGGAAGTGACCAAGCTCCATCCTCTTCAGAAACTTTGCTATCTCCTTTCCACCTCAGAGTATGAGTCTTTCCAGGGATTGTTCTCCATTTTGTTATTTTGTTTTGTTTTTAACTACCAGGGAGAAAACTCTAACTTTCCAAGTGTTTGCAGAGCGTGTTTTCCCTTTTCACTTAGTTTCTAATCTCCACTGAAGGTTTTATTTCTAAAATTCTTGTTCCCTATCTGGAACTGCAGTGAAGTGCAACCTGAATTTTGATGAATGAAAAGATTTCGTTTATTTATTAATTTATTATTAATTATTATTATTAAGTTATTATTTATTTATTAAAAACTCCTACTATGTGCCTGGCACTGTGCTATGTTGTAGGTATAAAAAAAAAAGCAAGCAAGATGGCCCTTGTCCTTAAAAAGCTTATATTAACAGTCAGGGAAACAACACATATTAGAAACTAAACAGGTTCATTGTTTGTTGTCCTTGCTTCTCAAAGAGGACCAAAATGACATTACTATGTTGGAGTTGAGATACAGTGTGTCTGACTGTGGCTGATCAGACCCATACAAGCTTGGAAGGCTCTACCACAGACTGGGCACTTATAGTCCATGTGAACATTTGGCAGGCAAATGTCTCTAAATTTGAGCATCTTAAATTTCTTTTGAGCTACTGCAATTCTGCTTTGCTGGTAGAGCATAGCACCTTCTTTGATTCAGGCACACCATGCTGTGCAACCCTTTGCCAGTGTCTCCCTTGTCATACAATCGATTTCAAAGTTCTTCAAAGAGACCTTGAGAGTATCCTTGTATCATTTCTTCTGACCAAGAGGAAGGGGCAGGAGGCTAGGTGTTATGGTTTAGAGTTGGCCTGGTTCCAGGTCACTATACCAAGTAAGGTGAAAGTTCACCTACCAGAACCCAGGGTCCAGGCAACAGGAATCTGCATTCCAGAGCAGCAGACTTTTTCAAGGTTCCCACCTGAGCTAGGATAGGGGCTTAAACCAACCCCAATAATTTATGTGAAAGCAGAGATGAATGGAATGTGGGCTATATTCCAGCCTTATTTCCTACAATTCCCTTACATAAACTATGCACTCCATCTAATCTGTCTCTATTCCCCTGAACATCCTTCTTACTTTTTTATCTTCCAGCCTGAGGTCATGCCCTTTCTTCTCTCCACCTAGGATCTCTACATCATTATGGACCTTTAAAGAGACTTTGTTTCTTACCATTCAGACTTTTCCAGCGTGCCTCAGCTTCCTTCTAATCCTGAACCATCCCTCTATCTCTTTGGCCCCCATCTCCTTTTGGCAATTTCCTCCTGGGACCTCCATTTTGAGGAAGGTCCCAGGCCAGCCATGCTTCATTCCTCTTCCAGGTGTTTTGGACTTCCCAGACTTTGACACTATGCCTTCCCACCTCTCCCCCCACAGCTTTTCAGCTCCCTTTTATGTGTTATCTTCACCCATTAAAATGTCAGCGTTCCTAGGGCAGAGATTATTTTTCTTTTAGCAGAGAGCTGAGATGCTCCCAATCAGCTTAAGGGTACCAGAGAACCCTGGGTGGGGGAGAGGAGAGGGTGGGTGGGAAAGAGTGAAATGTAACAAACCTGGCCTTCAAGCAGTAAAGGCTAGGGGAGTCAGTGTTAAGTATTTGTATAGTCATTTGGATGTTGTCTCCCCCATGAGAATGAGTTCCTTAAGAGCAGGTAGCAGATTTTTGGCTTTTTTTTTTTTTGTATCCCTGGTGCTTAACATAGTGTTTGGCACACGATAAATACTTAAACAACACTTGTTGACTTGTTGATGGAGAGCTTGTATGTATTATTCTTGATATTATGTTTCCTTTTATTCCCATGGATGAGGGTAAATTAGGAGGTCTGTGATGTCTCCTCCGTATGTGCTGGTGGACGTGAGATCTCTTATCTTACTTGTGAGGTCTGACTATTGTACCCACTCGGTGCTGTCAGAAGCTGGTAGGGGGAGGGAATCAATGGTTTTTTGAGCACAGGACCTTTTATGGTGGGACTATGGCTTAACAAAACAGCCAAAGAAGCTGTGGAATCCTCCCATGCTCATCAAACAGAGCAGTCCAACTCCAGGACCCATAAAAATGCCACCTTGGTCACCAAATTCAAGAGATCCAAGCCCAGGTCCTGCCTGTTTCTGAGACTTCCAGAACACAGAACACAGTAGCATTTCTCTTACGTGGGAATCTTCAGAAAGGAAGAAAGCTTTCTTTCTAATTTATTCATCCAACAAGCATTTATTAAGTGCCTATTGTATGTTGTTGTGCTAGGTACTGGAGATACAAAGACAAAAAAAAAGTTTCTGCCCTCAAAAAACTTACATTCTGTTAAGTGCAAATAATATGTACACAGTTCAGTAAATACAAACTACATACTAAGTGAACACAAAGAGGGAGATAACTAGCTACTGTGGGAGATCTGAATAGGAGATGTCACTTGAGATGAACTTTGAAGGGAGCAAGAGATTCCAAGAGGTGGAGATGAGTAGGAGAATTTTCAGGCATGGAAGTAGCCCATGCAAAAACATGGAGGTAGGAGCTATGAAACACAACCTATTCACAATTGTTCATCTTATGATTTTTGTCATCAAATCAGTGAATATGGGAGAGTCCATCCAAGGTGCTTTTTCAATTTCTCTTGTCATCACAAAGCTATCATGACAGTATGTCAGCTCTCTCTATGTCATCTTTCAACCTTGCCACATGGTTATCATAATAATGTTGATGATGATAGTGGGATAATAACAATAGTCATATTCTTAGACTATTTTTATATGAACCCTATCAAAAGGATGAGAAAAAAGGAGACAACACTAACAACAATAATAGCTCATAATTATACATTGCTTTCTAGTTTACAAAGAAGCACTTTATGTGTATGATCTTGTCTGACCCTTACAGTGAGCTTGTGAGGTAGCTATTATCCTTGTTTTGCAAATGTGAATGTCATCACTGAGCACAAATACCAAGAGTAACAGAAACTGATTTCCCATGATCTCAAATCACCCCCAAAAGGCCACAAAGACTTCTTCAGCCTCTGCTCTATCCTCTGCCCAGCCCAAGAGCTACCTTCTCCATGAAACTCATTCTTGATCTCCATAGCATCTTTCTTTTCTCTATATTCTAATAGTCCCCCCCCCCAACAAGAATAATCACTGACTTATTTTTAGCACCTTAAGGTTGGCATAGCACTTGTCATACATTGCCATTTGATTGTCATAACTCCATGAGGTAGATACCATTATCTGAAGACTCAAAAAAGGTTAGATCCAAACAAGTCTTCCTGACCCCAAATAAAGCACTCTATCTACTTTGTCATGCTACCTCTAGCAAAGTTTTCCTTTTATTTTTAATTATTTCTATGTTTGTGGATGCCACTGTCCCTTTGGTATTGACATTCAGTCATTTCAGTCACGTCCAGCTCTTCACAACCCCATTTGGGGTTTTCTTAGTAAAGATACTAGAGTAGTTTGCTATTTCCTTCACCAGCTCATTTTTAGAAATGAGGAACTGAGGCAAACAAGGTTAAAGTGACTTGCCTAGGGTCACACAGCTAGTAAGTGTCTGAGGGTGGATTTGAACTCATGAAGATGAGTCTTCCTGATTCCAAGCCCAGTGCTCTATTCACTGTGGCACCTAGCTGCCCCTTCCTAAAAATTAGAGCTGACCAAAAGTAGAATGAGCTCCCTCCTAAGGCTCTGGGCTCTCCTTGATTGGCAGTTATTGACCATCGGTTGGCTGGATGCTCATTTGTTGGGAATTGGAGTACTTCCATGTATGAGTTGGACTGCATGGCCATTGAGGCTACTGCCTATTCTCAGGTTCTGTGAATCTGTGTCTGGTGCAGAAGACTGAGAGTTCGAAAGAGCCTTGGGTATCCTCAGTTCAAACCATTAGTTTTAGAGACAGGCCTAGCAAAGGGAGATGACTTACTGTGGGCTGATGGGGAATTTGAACAGCTCTCTGAGAAGCAATGATTCCCATAACTGTGAATCTAACAGTGGAAAGTGAAGATCTCGCTGTGCTAGGTTCCTCACTCAGAAATACATTGGGATAAGGATCTCAGGTCTCCTTACTTGAACAAATAGGTTTCTTGAATCAGAGCCAGGCTTTAGGACACAGGAGTTTCCTGTGCTCACTCTTGCCACAAACCAAATGGCCACAAGTGTATGCTTGGAATGCATTAATCACTCTTATGGGCACGAGGCGGCCCACACAGAGAGGTCTTCACTTACCACAAGACATTTAAGGTCCAAGGAATTATTGCTGCTCAGTGAGACTTCTAAATTTCCCATTTACCCAGGACCTCTCTGGACTCTAGCCTCATTTGCTCATTGTGACATGTCCGGGGAAACACATACAGACTGCAGACTCATTATTCATCAACTCCCTCCTGGGAATGACAAATTTAAGCAATCACCTATGTTGTGTGTATGTGTGTGTGTTTGTATACATCTGTATGTATGTGTGTTTGTGGTTTGCTACTTTCTTGTGACTAAGGGATATTGAGGGGGAAAAATACACAGATTCTTTCTAGTAGCTTTCTAACCTAGTTGAGCTAGGAAGAGAAACACTGGGCTTGACAAACTTCAGGGTGAGCCTACTTATAGAGACCAACTAGGAGGTCCCCCCCCAAAAAAAGAAAAAGATGTGTCAGTTCCAGCACTGGGCCTCTGGTATTATTACTATGTGACCTGAGTTACAGGGTCCCAGGAGCTCAGAGTTGGAGGAGGCTTCAGAACCATGTGGTCCCACCCACACACTTTTTTGTTCACACTGATACTCACTTACTATGCTAAGAAAGTAAGCCAGATCAGCTTTGATGTGGCTGGCTGGATTGCTCCTTGAGTTTTATTATTTATGTTTATTCCTTCTCTGAAACTATAGAATCCAAGTCAGAAGACCCTTTTGAGATCCTCCTCCTCCTACCATATTCAGAGCATCTGTTTGCATACATACCTCCAGAGCTTGGGGGAACTCACTCCTTCAAACGACAGTACATTCCATTTAGGGACACCTCTAGTAGTTAAGACATTCTTTCTTATATTAAGCTGAAGTCTTATTCCTTGACATTTCCATCAAATTCCAAGACCTGACTTCAATTTAGCCTCGTATACTTAACTAGCTTTGTGTCCCCTGGGCAATTGACTTAAACTGTATTTGCCTAAGTTTCCTCATCTGTAAAATGGAGATCATAATAGTACCTACCAGGGTTGTTGTGAGGATCAAATGAGATTCTAATTGTAAAGTGCTTAGCACAGTGCCTGAGACATAGTAAGCACTATGTAAATGTTAGCTATTACTACTACTACTACTACTACTACTACTACTACTACTACTGTCTTCTAGGGCAGGAATTCTTAACTTTTTTGTGTCTATAGACCCCTTCTCAGAATAATGTTCTCAATTTCATAAAACAAAATACATGTGATTACAAAGGAAATCAATTATATTGAAACTTGGTTTTCAAAACATTTTAAACAAGCAAGTTAACAGCCTTTAAGTTAAGAAACTCTGCCTTAGGGCATAACAAAATAATTGCAATTCCTTTCTCACATGATGGGTCTCTAAAGTTTAAAGACAGATCTCATGTTCCCTTTAAATTTTCCCTTTTTTAGTTTCAACTTCCCCAGTTCCTTGGATGGAACCTCCTAGATCCTAGTTTCTAGTCTTACCATCCTAGCTGCCCACCTCCAGATGCTCTTCACTCTCCTCCAGTGGCTTACCATACAGGCAGCCCTAGGCTTTCAAAGACTATGCCAAAGAGGGCAAGTTCTGCAGATCCCATCCAGTTGGAAAGGTTTCAGGTATGCAGAGAGAGGTCTTGTGATATGTACTTTGTCTGAAGAGCAGCCTAGCATTGCTCAGATGATGCAGCATTATGCTCAAGATCTGGGGTGAGAGCTCCCAAACTTGAATCCTGATTCTACCACTTAGTACCTGGGTGACTAGGAACATGTCACTTCATCTCACTTATATCCTCAGTTTCTTCATCTGTAAAACAAAGCGATTGGACTAGATGACCTTTAAGGTGTCCTTCCAGCTTTATGGTCCTCCTAATAGCTCATGGATGTAGGTGGTATTATTATCCCCATTTTATAGATGGGGAAGCCAGTTTGGCAGCAGGGTGATAGATTTTTTTTTAATTTTTTTAAGGCAATTGGGGTTTAGTGACTTGCCCAGGTTCACACAGCTAGTAAGTGTCAAGTGTTTGATCTGAGACTGGATTTGAATTCGGGTCCTCCTGACTCCAGGGCTGGTGCTCTATCCACTGAGCCACCTAGCTGCCCCAAGAGTGATGGATTTTTCAATCCCAATCACTTTTGGACAACATGCTAAATTGTAGAAAGTTCATGACCTACACTGGTGGAGGAGAGTGTTCACACCAATGAGATTATCAGTCTCAGTGCAGGAGTTCTTAACTTGGCACTGATTCAAGCCATGATCAGATTTCAAGGGGATCCACGAACTGAGATGGGAAAAAATGACATTTTCATTTTCACTACCAAACCGAACAAAGTTCTGTCTGTCTCTTTATATTAGATAAGAATTCCTGGTCCTGAACCTTTTCCTGGCATCCAGGAGAAACTTGATAGGTGGTAACCTTCCGTGGTTTGATGCAAGGAAAAATAATGATAGCTAGCTTTTAGTGCTTTAAGGTTTACAAAGCACTTTACAAATATTACATAATTTTATGTCATTCTAATTGTAAGTTCTCACAACAACCCTGGGTGGTAAGTTCTATTGTTATCTTCATTTTATGGGGGAGGAAACTGAGACAAACAGGGTTAAGTGACTTGCCCAAGGTAACTCAGCTAGTAAGTGTCTGAGGCTAGATTTGAATTCGGGTTTTCCTGACTCCAGGTCCAGCTCTCTATTTACCATGCCACGTAGGTGTCCTTAAACTATCCAAATGTGGAAGGAGCTGCTTCTAGATGTAACACATTTTCTCCCTCCTTAGAGGTCTTGGAGCTAAGGCTGGGTGGCGATGCTGTAATGGAGGATTCCTGTTTATTTATGGGTTGGACCAAACAGTCTCTCTCCCCAGCCCCAAGCTATTCTGTGTCTTCCTCTCCTGTACCACAGATATTCAAACATTCTGAAGTCTACCCCACCTGCACATCGAACGGCAAAACAGCTACCACAGAGGCAGCAGTGAAGGGGAAAAGTCACACTTATGCACACTCCACGGGTGCCCGGAGAGAAAACCCCCAAGCCTTGACAACCGGTGAAAGATAAACAACTCCAAAACCCAATATAGTTCATTAACAGAAGTTTCCCTCAGTAAAAGTCCCCCCTCCCTCGTCAGAGTTCCACTTTCCATTCTGCCTGCTGTGATTTCACCTGATGAAACTGGGTTCTGATTCAGGCTGGGGACTCAAAGCCAGAGGTGTAGAAATGACCTCTTGCCTCCTTTATACAATAAAGGATAATATAAGATAATCATTATAAGATAATCTCATTATAAGATGACAGCTATCATTTTTATAATTCATTAGGGTTTGCAGAAAGCTTCCCATCTGTTTTCTAATTTGGTCCTCACGACGATCTTGGGAGGAATATGCTGTTATCATTCCATTTTGCCAAGATTGACATAGCTAGACAATGGGTGAGGCTGATGAGAACTGGACTCTTGTTTCCCATCGAAGTGATCCATCCCCCTATGCCACCTGGTCTCCACTGCTTGAATTGCCTTGGGGGGGGGGGGATGAAGAAGGGTACTAGGGCTAAGGTAGAGTTAGAAACTATTTGTGCTTATTGGTGTTTTTCCAGAGTTTCTTTTGGTGTGTGTTAGGGGCTGTAATATAGAATGGAGAGTGGTGCCTGGGTTAGCAGATAACATTCAAAAGCTTTTTTTGTAGGATTTCAGTGGAGTTTAGATTGGTAGATAACATCAGATCCCTCCTGGTCTCCAAAGACAGCTAGATGGAGCAGTGGATAGAGTGCCAGACCTGGAGTCAGGAAGATCCGAGTTCAAATCCAGGCTCAGCAATTTACTATCTGGGGTGACCCTGGAAAAATCACTTAACCCATTTGCCTCAATTTCCTCATTTGTAAAATAGGGATAAAAACAGGACTTACATTCCTGGGTTGTTGTAAGGATCAAAGGCAATATTAATTGTAAAGTGACTGGCACATAGTAAGCTTTATGTTAATCTTAGCAATTATTATTATCTTCCTCCTATAACATTTGAAGAATTCTTCATTGACAGGAAGGCTCAGAATCAGGTTGAAACTCCACCAAGAAGCAAGGCCAAGGCATCAAACCCCAGTTTCAACAACTTTATTTAATTCCCCACAGGGTGGAAGGCCTCCCTGGAGTGGCGAGGGGAGAATGCCTAGAACAGTATCTCCCTGGGTAGAGTGACCAGGGCTCAGGTCACTCTGCTCAGAAGCTTCTGCCTCCCATCAGACTTGGTTTGTACAGAATCATTGTGTATGTGATGAGTGTCTTCTTCCCTCCCTTTCTATGTCCCTCCCCCTCATTCCCTAAAGCTCCCCGATCCAGGCATCCTGTACCCTCATGCTGCTCTGGCTGCCAAAAATCTTACATCAAAGTGCCTCCTCCCCGTTGATCGTTCCAAATATTTCATTTTGAAAATTAACCCTTTCAGCTTTGGGAGGTGTCAACAGGAGAGCAGTTTTATTGAGCTGATTCATATCAAGCAAAGATCTATAACCAACTTAATCTCCCTTAGGGTATTTGCATTTTTACAGAGGGTGATTGTTAACCTCCCAGCCCCCATCTTTAATTGGCGGTATTTTAGGCAGCCAGTGACTAAAGAGATTAAATAAGTTTAGGAAGTGTGAGGTAAATATTTTGGGGTAGTAGGGACCTTCCCTGACAGAATTTCAGGCAGAGTAAGAAATGTTTATGAGCAGAGGAGGCACTTAAAAAGCAATGCATGTCACTGGCCAGATGGGCAAATAGGCACTTGGTCTCTGGGGTTATTCCATTCTCTTTATTTCCTTAACCTCTAAAGGGTTACAAAACTTAGTTGGTTTCCTTTCTCTTCATTCTTGGTCTCTGAAAACTTCAGCCAATGCTGAATTAACCCATGCTGTTATTCAGCTATTTGAGCCTGGGGAAGGAATAGGTTCCTTAGCTTAGGACAATATGCATGCAGGAATTTTGTGTTAATGGGGACCCAGAAATAATCATGGGGCCCATGTAACTGTAAGAAACTAGTTGCAGGGGAAGGGGAACATCTGGTGGAGTTCCAGATGTCTCTCAATAGGGCAGTGCTCTTGGGTATTTATGGCCCTGCTCCAGATCTATTCCCTAATCCTAGCCTAAGCTCCAGTCTCAGTCCTTACTTCAAACTTCTCCTGGATCTAGAGGGATTGGTGCCAGGAAAATTAGCCAGTGGCTAACAATATGGTGACCCAACTTCCCCTGTGGGGCAATCACTCATAAGCATGGAGATACTCAGGGTATTCATGCTCCCAGTACTCTGGAGAGGATCTGATGTCAATCATTCCCACCTTAGTGTATATTTAAGTCAGTTTATTACCCCTCTTAGGGGCATTTGCATTTTAAATCATTTAAATCATAAAACAATGCAAATATCAGCACTTTGAGGTTTACCAAACCCTTTCTTTACAATAACTCTGTAAGGGCTGATAGTGAAGGTATTATTGTTCCCATTTTACAGATGAGGAAACTGAAACTCAGAGAAGTCAAATAACTTGCCCAGGGCCACATAGTAAACATCAGAGCAAGGATTAAGACCTAGGTCTCCAGGCTCCAAATCCAGGGCTCATCAGTAACTCTACAGTGATCGTTAAATGAAGGACTTTGTGTCATATCTAATAAACAATTCCCCTCCCCCCACTAAAATTATCTATTTGCTACATCTTCCAGTCAATTATGTTTATCTCATTTTATAGATAATGGTAGCTCATTTTTTAAAAAGTACTTTGCATTGTTTTCTTTTTCTTTCCAGTGAAACTGATTTTGAGCAGCATTAAGAAGTCATAGCTTCTAGGAATATGGAGGTAATGGTTTGGCTAGCCAGAGAGACCCCAGAGGCCCCAAAGGGCCTTGCCTTCATGCTGAATGAGGACTGGTTGTAGGTACTGAGGACAGCTGCCCCAAGAAGAGAACCCCTAGAAGGACATGGTAGCCCCTCTTCAAGTCTGTAGAGGAGGGATCAGACATGTTCTGTTTGACCTCGGAGCCAGGAGCAACAGGTAAAAGGAACGAGGGCAAGGGAAGTTGCTATCAGGAATAATTCAGTAGGCACCAGAATGGACCAGCCTTCTGGGCTCTAGTGCCATGGTTCCTCCTCCCCATTACAGGTCTTCAGGCAGACGTGTGATAACTTTTGGTTAGGATATAGAAGGAGATCTTTTTTTGGGGGGGGGGTCAGTTTTGGACTGGAAGCTGAGGTCCCTTTCAACTCTGAAATTCTTTAATGAATGGCTTTCAGGGTTAGCTAGCAGGCTGTGTTTTGGGTAATAGGCATTTTGTGTGTGTGTGTGTGTGTGTGTGTGTGGAAAGTGGACCAAATAGGCCATATCAAGTAGGCCAGTCGTCTGACCACAGGGCACCTACTCTTTGGTCAAATCGACTCTTCTGAACAAGCTGGCAGTGGATCGTTTGGGGCTTTGAGAGTGGGGGGCCCAAAAAAGCTGATTGATAAGTGCCCCCTCCCTCCACCTCCCCATCACTTTCCTGTTCTAGATCCATAATGAAATCAATGTTAACCATTGCTACAGGCTCAGGGGATCAAAAGATCATTTAGAGTCAGAAGGCGCTTCAAAGACATCTCTTACAGAGAGACCTTAGACTTGGGGTAGTTAAATGACCTTGTAGTAGAGCTAGAATTTAAACTCAGGTGGATGTGATATGTCAATCTACTCCCCTATAGCTCCATTCAACATTCCTGTACTTTTTCCAGACCCAAATTCTCCTTCCTGGCCACCACTTGTCTCTAAGTGCTGTCTCTCCCATTAGAGGGTAAGCTTCTTCAGGATAGGAACTAACTTTGCTTTTTTTTTTTCCTGCCTTCCTTCCTTTCTTCATTCATTCATTCACTCTTAGGCAAAGCAAGGATTACTTATTACCTAGAACTTTTTTTTAAAAAAATAAGCAGTGAGTCGGTTGAGTCTCTGGAAGGCCGGTATGACCTGGGGTGGGGGTGTCACTCACACGTGAGGATGAGAAGTCTCGGAAATAGCCAGCTGAACCTCAGGTTGGGAAAGTAGTGAATCAGGAGTCATGTAGCAAGACAGGATTTTCCTCCTGGCACATGTCAGTTGAGGCTGGGAACAAGATTCCCCGCAGGGATTCCCCCTTGGTCTTACTATGCAGCTGTGCTCAGGCAGAGTGGTTCAAGTTTGTGCCTGTCCTGATTCACTAGGGCCTCTACATTACTCAGCGATACATAGACCTCCATTAAGGTGCTGCTTAGATAGTCAAATGGGACCCTGGCGGGCTACCCCCCACCCCCACGGGCTGGAAGGAAAAGCTGAATGTTCTGGGTTCCAGGAAAGGCTTGTCCTTTCTTTTCTGCCCTTCCCCCTCTTTCATCAGGCCCTCAAAGACAGGAGAGAAAAAAAGGCCTTCAATGAACCAAAAAAAAAAGATTAATAAATGCCTTGTGGTTTTAATACTGCCAGATTAGTCATAGTCCTTGCACTGGGGAGGTTTAGACTGATAACACCTTGGTGACCTAATAACGTTTGGTGGGGATTGCATCATTTTCCCACCCTTTGAAAAGCTTGGAGGTGAGTTTCTCTCATTTGACAGGAAGAAGAAACTAGACTTCAGGGGCCCTTTCAGGTGAAGGCCATCAGATTTTGCCTGCCAGGATTGATAGAGTAAAAGCTGCCTCTGTATATTGCAACAGGTCCCACTTCACTGGAGCTGAGATTTAGGGTTCCAGTTTTTTGAATGTGAATCACCAGGGCTAAGTAGCGAAAGCCACAGGCTTCCCTCCTTTCATTCTTCTACCACCCCCTCCCCACTTTGGGTACAAAGATGCTCCAAGCAATCCTATGCTGAGGCATCTAGGTATCGCAGTTTGATATTAAGCTTTGAGTTTGTGGTCAGGAAGTTGTTCAGTGGCATCCAACTCTTTGTGACCCCATCTGGGGTTTTCTTGGCTGAGATACTAGAGTGGCTTGCCATTTCCTTCTCCAGCTCATTTGACAGATGAGGAAACTGAGGCCAACGGGGTTAAGTGACTTGCCCAGGGTCACACAGCTAATAAGTGTCTGAGGTCAGATTTGAACCCATGAAGATGAGTCTTCCTGACTTCAGGTTCTGCACTCTAATCCACTTCACCCCCTGTGTTCAAATCCCCCTGAAGACACGTGTGACCCTAGTGCCAGGCACTTAACCTTTCGTCATCTCAGTTTTCAAATCTGTAAATGGAGGATAATAATAGCACCTACTTCCCAGGATTGTTGTGAGGAGCAAATCAAATGATGTAATATAGAGAGAGCACTTTTCTAAACATTAAAGTGCTATCCAAGTATTAGCTATTACAATTATTACTATTATACCACTGGCAAGTTAATCTTCCAAATACAACTCTCATCATGGGTAGTCCAAAAAAAAAAAGGAAATTGGATTTGGAGTTAGTGTCCTTGGATTTGAATTCCTGCTCTCCCTGAATCCCTGTGTGACTTTGGGCAAGTCACTTTGCTCCTCTTGACCTCAGTTTCTTCATCTGTAAAATCAGGGGATTAGACTTTAAAGATATCAAGCTGCCTCCCTCCCCCAGGCCTTGCACCAATAAAATTCAGAGTGTAGGTCCCACCAGATTAAAATGTAATTGGGGAATGTTTAACAAAATAAAAGTTCAATACAATAAAGATCATGTTAATTTGTAGCTTTCTGAGGCAATATGCTGGTGGCAAAGGTCAGTTTCTACTTGAGTTTGACATCTCTGGACTAAATGACCCACAAAATTCCTTCTGGTTCTATGATTCAGTGTCCCTTTCCTGCTTAAGAAGAACCTATAATGACTCCCCAAGGGTTCCCCATTGTGGAATCAAAGTTAAATCTCCTTCTGGCTTTTTAGATCCTAAGGCAAGTAAATGGCATAGTAAAGAACATGGTGCAGGTGGAGGCAAGAAAATCCAGGTTCAAATCCCAACATCAGACACCTCCTAGCTATGTGGTCTTAGGCAAGTCACTTAACTGTTCTCAGACTCAGTTTCTTCATTTGTGAAATGGGATGGTAAGGAGCATCTACCTCATAAAATTGTTGAGGGGATTAAATAACGAACATAAAGCTTTTGTTAAACCTTGAAGCACAAGGCAAAGGTTGGCTATTATTATTTTCTCAATCTACACCTATCCTATACATTTAACCTTATCTCCCACTACTACACAGAAGTGGAAGCACCTTCTCTTTTGGTCAAATTGCTCTCCTCATTGCTTTACTCAAACATCCTACCTTCCTTCCTTTGGACTCTTTAACCAATACTGCTTTTCCATTGATTTCCATCACTAATGGTGCTCTTTGTGCTGATGACTTCATTGAAGATGGTAGCCCATAAAAACTCCTATTATTCACAGGATCCCAGAATTTCAGAGTTGTAAGGAACTTCACAAGGCATGTAGTCCAACCCACACCATAATCGGTGGTTCTCACGTGGAATTTTCAGCCCCTTTCAACCCCCTCTCAGACTTCTTGAATCCACTTCATTAGTTAAGGTACAGGTAGGCATTGCCGATATGCTGCTGGGAGTCTGAGCTGCATAACCTTGGCCTTCACCTTTTGGAGCCTTGGTTTTCTCAATTCTAGAGTGAGTGAGTTACACTAGATAAACTCTAACATCTCTTCTTGCTTTACAATCTTACAAGCCTATTTCTTCTGTGAAGTCTTCCATGAGCATTCCCTTCCTCACAGATCTTCCCTTCTCCTACAGACTTGCAAATCTGCCCCGAACAATTTAACATTTTGTCAATTGTCTACCATTTTCCTCTTCTCTTTTTGCTTCAGGTGAGTTACTCTTTGCCTTTCAACCCTCCCTTCTCCAATCTGTCCTCACGTTAGATGTCAATACACTTGGTCTGATCATGTCATTCCCCTCCTCAGACAGACTCTAGTAGATCTCAATTACCTCTAGAATAAAATTAAAACTCCTCTTTTTGTCCTTTGTAGCCCTTCCCAATCTGACCCCAGCCTCTCTTTCCAGACTCATTATATACCACTTACCCCATGCACTCTTTAGTTCAGCCAAACTGCCTTTCTTGCTGTTTCTCACCTGTGACACTGCATTCCCCAATCTTTCTGACTTTGTACTAGCTATCCCTCATGTCTGGCATTCTTCGCCACTTCTTAGAATCCCTTCATTGTTGCTTCAGTCATGTATGACTCCTTGAGACCCCATTGGGGTTTTCTTGGCAGAGATATTGGAGTGGTTTATCATTTCCTTCTTCAGCTCATTTTACAGATGAGGAAACCAAGGCATACAGGGTTAAATGATTTGCCCAGGTCACATAGCTAGTAAGTGTCTGAGGCCATATTTGAACTCAGGAAGATGAGTCTTCCTGACTCCAGGCCCAGCACTCTATCCACCATATCACTAGCAGCTTGGCTCAACTGCCATCATCTACATAAGGTCTTTTCTGGTCCCCCTGCCGCTAATACCTTCCAGCCAACATTACTTTGCTTTTGTTTTGTGTATTTGTATATACTCATATGCAATCATGTAAGTAAGCTCCTTGAGGGCAAGGTTGTTTTATTTCTGTTGTCAAGTCCTCCATGCCTAATATGGTGTTTATTACATAGTTTAATAGGATCTTAGGTTTGGCACTAGAAGGGATCTTAGAGGCCATCTAATCCAACCATAACTGGCAATTAATAAATGCTAATTCTTTGATCAGTCTGTTGGTTTGCCAACGAGGTTGCCAGTTTTCTGAGGATTTCCTGCCCCAGGGATTTCTTTTTCTGGAGGAAGTATTCAGCAAATGGAACTTGGAATTCACCAAATGAGTAACAGGCTTGTTGGAAGGCGATGCCCTGATCTACCACTGCCGTGACTTTTTGGTTCTTGTACTCCTATGCACTCCCACTTCCATGTTTATGTGGGAGTCAGCTTTTTCCTGCTAAGTCATGAATGGCTGGAGGACAGGCATAGTGTCTTGTCTGTCTTGTCTGTCTTTTTATTTCCTACAAGACGTAAGTAGGCCTCAAGTGTTTTGTTAAGCTAATGCATGACTGACTGCCATCCTAAGTTGTGTTGGTAGAAAGTTTCCCAGACAACAGCAAAGCTAGACATAGAGACGTCTGTTTGGCACCGCCAAAGGCTTTGTTCCTCATGCAAGCCTAGTATTGTATTGTTCTGGGTTCTTCCCTTCTTGACCTTTGGATTTCCTCCAACTCCTTTCCCGCAAGCCAATCCATTTCCAAAGTTGGGTAA
This sequence comes from Phascolarctos cinereus, assembly GCF_003287225.1. Taxonomy (NCBI): domain Eukaryota; kingdom Metazoa; phylum Chordata; class Mammalia; order Diprotodontia; family Phascolarctidae; genus Phascolarctos; species Phascolarctos cinereus. Next base: position 375,417,304 of record NW_027555958.1, on the reverse strand, counting down.
GCATGGGACTTGATGTATTTTTAATGGAAAGAATCCTAACTAAGAGTAAAAAGAGCCCTAGCTCTGCCCTTAAATAGATACATGACCTTGGATATCTCTCTGGGCCTCATTTTCATAGGCTGTAGGCTCATATATCATAGATTTTAGGACTGGAAAGGATCTTAGAGTTCGTAGACCTTATACTTTGATTTTTACAGATGTGGAAACTAAGGCCCAAAGATATTAAGTGATTGCCCATAGCAAATGTCTGAAGTAGGATTTGAACCCAGGTATCCTTTCTTTTTCTTTTTCTTTTTCTTTTTTTAGGTAATTGGGGTTAAGTGACTTGCCCAGGGTCACAGCTAGTGAGTGTCAAGTGTTTGGCTTGAGGCCGGATTTGAACTCAGGTCCTCCTGACTTCAGGGCCAGTGCTGTATTCACTATGCCCCCTAGCTGCCCCACCCCAACCCAGGTCTTCTTGACCCAGTGTCTGTCATCTATAAAAGAAGCAGGTTGGACTACATGATCTTTCATACACTTTTTCTGCCCTAGCATTCTGTGATTCTCGTGAGTGTATTCAGCAGGTGAGGGAGGATTGGCTCCCCCACATTCCTCTACATACATCTCAGAGATTCTTTCTGAAGGCTCCAAAATCCCTGTACCCTGTGCTGGGATCCACATAGCTGATGCTGCCCAGTTATGCTTCTCACTACTAGTGTCCCTCTGCTGCTTCTTATTTGTCTGTGTTAACGGATGAAACAGGAGAACATAAAGGAAACTTTGAGGCTGGTTTTTGAATTCTTCATATACCAAGCAATTTGCCAGCCGAGACTTGCACCCTTATGTAGCTCTTAAATATTGTGGGAAACCTTATTCCTACTCCCACTTTCATAGAAGAGTCAGGTCCTCCAGAACAATTCTGGGAACGTTCCCTCTCATGGTTTTGGGGTACTTCTGAGGGGTTAGGTGCCTTCTCTAAGGCTTTTGCCTTGATTCCCCCATTCTGATGCCTTCTCCCCGATGTTAGCCATTGATGATTAGTTCCCTGATTTCATTTAACCAATTAATACCAATCAGCATTTACAAATTTATAATTAGCATCAATCAACTTTTACTGTGAAGAACAGACATTACAAAATATTCTCCCCCAAACCTGAGGGCACATTTTCCCTTCTATTTCTCTCCCTGGAGAGAGTGAACTCAAAGCAGTTTCTACAAAGCCCTTGCCCCATTAAGTTTATCTCATGTACTGAGTCACTCCCTTGACTGAAGGCACTGGCATCTTGCCTTCAGTGTGGGCTGGAAGAGGTGGGGAGTGGGTAGGGAGGAAATCTGCTGAGCTTCATTGGTAGACTTGCCTTGGTCGACCTTAAACTCAGAATTCAGCTCTTAGACTTCTGGCCTTGCTATTCCAAGCTTTCTATCCCCAATACTCTTTCACTAAAAGCAAAAAGAATAGACACTATAAGGACAGAAGCAATGATGGGGCCATGGACTCATGGGCTGCATGGTGGCAGCCCCAAATGGGGAGATAAAAGCCTGAATCTTCTCTTTCCACCAAAGGCTTACAACAGTCCTTGCCTCCTCACTTGAACAAGGCGGGGCAAGAAAGACCAAGTCTTACTTTGGTTGGCTACTGCCTTTTGAATGCACTTCTCTGTTCTAGCTGAACACCAGATCAAAAGTCTATCTCTTCACTACATGGTTAAGAGACTGGAATTGAGTATGGTCCAAATCAGGCAATAAGGACTCTCCATTATATAAAGCAGGGCCGCTAGATGGCAAAATGGATAGAGTGCTGGGGCTGGAGTCAGGAAGACTCATCTTCCTGAGTTCAAATCTGGCCTCAGACACTTACTAGCTGGGTGACCCTGGGCAAGTCACTTCACCCTGTTTGTCTCAGTTACCTAGAGAAGAAAATGCCAATCATTCTAGTGTCTTTGCCAAGTAAACCCCAAATGGAGTCACAAAGAATCTACATAAATTAGGTTTCTTGGTCTCTTCCACCTATGTCAGCAGTGGGCAGAACACACTATTCTGCTCTAAGGAAGGGGCTTTTCTGGCCAAGCCCCCTTACAATAGGATTGTAGAAGGAGAAAGGACCTGAAAGGTCATTAAGTCCAACCTCCTTGTCTTACAGATGGTTAAGGTCACATAACTTCTTAATATCTGAGCTGGGAATTTGAGCCCAGGGCTTCAGTTAAATATTTAGGGATCATCTCCTTTTAGGAAAGGTCTGTTAGTGGCAGGAATACTTCCACTCTGGGCCCCAGCAGAGTTCTCAATGGAGCTTCTTCTGTGCTTTTTGCCCACAGCTTTCTGCTTATCCGCTGCCATCTCAACAGATTGTGAGTAGCCATCAGGCTGCATATATTGGGCTCATAGCATTGATGCTGATTCTAGGGAGAGTGTAGGGGTGACTCTTGACATCTTCCTAGGCTGAGAAAGGTCTCACCTCACTCTTTGCTATGCCCTCCTTTGAACCAACCCAGAATCAAAGACAGTATGAAGGAATCCTTGGCTCCCCCTTCTTCAAAGCTCACCTTTTCCAGCAAGTCTTTCCTGATGAGTCCCATTTTGTCTCAATTACTCCTGTATGTAATCTGCACTATGCAAATTTTCACTTGCTAGTATGTTTCTTTATGTGGAGTTAATTCTGTTTCTTTGTGTATACCACTTTTCACCACTAGATGGTGCAGCTGGGTCCAGAGTCAGGAAGACCTGAGTTCAAATGTGACCTCAGAGCTTTCTTAGCTGTGTGACTCAGTAAGTCACAACCTCTCTGTGCCTCGGATTCCTTCCACTGTAAGATGGAGGATAATAATAGCACCTATCTCCCAGAGCTGTTGTGAGGATCAAATGAAATAGATGTAAAGCACCAAGCCTAACACATAATAGTTTAACAAATATTTATTCCTTTTCCTCCCCTTTCTTCTTCCTTTGCCCATCCTGTGTCCCCGTTTAGTACTGGGTCCTTCTGTAGGTATACGGCTCTTCAATCAGTGGCACTGGGTTGAGGGATGATGCCCAGTGGTTCAAGGTCAGAGATTCCCTGCTCCTGGGGTGGACGAAGCCAAATGGGAATGAGAGGAGTGAGGCCTCCCTGACTTTGTGCTGGGATGTAAACTCTGAAGATCTAGGGGCAGCTAGGTGGCTCAGTGGATAGAGCACCAGCCCCAGAGTCAGGAGGACCTGAGTTCAAATCTGGCCTCAGACCGAACACTTGACATTTATTAACTGTGTGACCCTGGGCAAGTCACTTAACCCCAATTGCCAAAAAATAAAATAAATAAAAAATAAACTCTGAAGATCTTGACAGTTAGTCCTCTGGGCAGCCTTTAAAGGCTTATCACTTAGAGAATCCTAGAAACTTTGGGCTGGAGGGGCTCCATAGGGATCATGCCATCTCTTCCTGCAGGTAGGACCGCTCCAAAACCATATCATACAGAGGAGAGTTTCTTCAGGCAAGGAGGCTCTCTGGCTTCTCCTCATCACTCATTTCTGTACCTCAGAACTCTGCATCAACTGCTTATGTGATCATGGCAAAAAGATATAATGAATAAGGTACTGGCCCTGGAATCAGGAGGACCTGGCTTCAAATCCCACCCTTAGACATTTGCTACATGTGTGACCCTGGGCAAGTCATCTGACTTATCTAGGCCTCAGTTTCCTCATCTGTAAGATAAAGGAAATCCTTAGATTCAGAGCTGGCAAGGCCCTTCTGGATCACCTGCTTTAAAGCTCTCATCGTATAGATGAAGCTGAGTCTCAGAAAGTTGAAATGACCTGCCCAAAGCTTGGACCAGATAACCATAAGGGTCCTTCCAGCTCTAAATCCCAAGATCTCTCTGATCTCAAGACCCCTCAGCACCAGTTTGAATTGAATTCCTCTTGTCCCTTTGTATGTACAATGGGACCAGACCCCTGTCATCTGCTTTCTACAGCTTTTCCCTTTCTCTTCCTTAGCTTGGACAGTTCCAGCTCTGTTATCAAACCTCTTGCTTGCCTCCTCTCCTCTCCCCTATCCCACTTCTCCCTGCCCCAACACTTTGGAGGCATCAGAACAAAAAGGACCCAGGGCCCCATTGCTGCAGGGTTGGCTGTCCTGTAGGGTCGGGACTTTCTCTGGGGCAGGATGACAGGGGCTTGGGGTGAGGAGGGGCAGACCTGTCTCTGAGGTTTGGCTTTCTGGTGGCTTTTTGAGACCGAGTCATTTCTGAAGCAGCAGCAGCAAGGAACCCCCAACAGCACTTTTCTAGGTTAATTTATGCGTAGGCTGCAGGAGGGAGGCAGAGAACATCTGCAGCTAGTCCTGGAGAGCAGACGCCTTCCTCCCTGATCCCTGGGCCCTTGGGGCCTTCCCAGAAGCCCCCCATCCCCTTGTTTTGCCTCACCTATCCAGACTCTAGACAAAGACAAAGCCTCTTGCTCCTCAAGCATCACCCTGTTGGCTGATAAGTATCGGCACAGTGGAGAGAAGGCATGCGCCCAGCCCCAGGGTCCTGCAATGCTTCAACTCTCCTTGCTCCGCCCTTGATTTTCTGTGAGCCTCTGGGCAAGTCCTATATCCCTTCTGAATTTTGCTTTCTCCCCCCATAAGAGCAAGCAGAATGGTAGGTACCTGGTCAATCTCCTACCACTCTGAGAAATGGTTGAGGTTAGAAGACAGGATGTCAGAAGAGTGCTTAGAGCTCATCAGAAATAGGGGCTGGAGGGATGGCTAGGTGGTGCAGTGGATAGAGCACTGGCCCTAGAGTCAGGATGGACCTGAGTTCAAATCCAGCCTCAGACACTTACTAGCTGTGTGGCCCTGGACAAGTCACTTAACCTTGATTGTAAGAAAGAAAGAAATAGGAACTGGAGGAAATTTTCCAACAGAGGCTTGCAAAGCCCCAGAGAGTAAAAGTGAACAGAGCTGCTAAGCTCTGATAGTCACTGGACCATGACAGTGCTCAAAAGAAATGAGACATCATGGGCCACAAATAACAGCAGCATTTTCAGAGTGCCACATGCTTTCTTTCCACCAAACCTAGGCCATCATGACTGCAGATGAAGAAACTAGGACCCAGAGAGGTTTCAGAGGATCTGGAGCTATAAGAGATCTTAGAGACAAATTTCTCCCACTATTTCCTTTTACAGATGAGGAAAGTGAGAGAGGAAGTGCCTTGCCCAATCAAGTGGCTTGCCCGGTCAGCAAGCATTGGATAAAGAAAAGAAGCAAAGTCTTCTGACTTCAAGCCCTCAGCTATTTCCTTTGGCCTCTACTTGGGGAAGATAACCATGCTTCTTGAACCCTCTTTTCCTCCTTTCTCTATCTTTTCCTTCCTTTTCCTCTCCCCACGTTCCTTATGTTGACTGTATCAACCATAAGTTGGTTGGCTGTTGGCCGTTGTTCTTGAAGAGGACCAAAACGATATCACTGTGAGAGTCAAGTTACAGTGAGGTGGCTCAGTGGGGAGAGTGCTAGGCTAGATACAGGAAGACATATGTCCACATCTGGCCTCAGACGCTCACTAGCTGTGTGACGCTGGGCAGGTCATTTAACTTCTGTTCGCCTTCATCGACTAGAGAAGGAAATGGAAAACCATTCCAGTGCCAACCATAAAGTAAAGCCACGATGGAGCTGCAAGATGAACTGAGAGACCCCTTTTTGGCCGAGGCCAGGGCACTGGGGATGGCAGGACAAGGAGAACTGAGTAGTTAAGTCAGAGGAGGTGGGAGGAGAAAGGGCAGCATAAGACAATTTGAGATCCACTGCCCAGAAGAATACAGGGAGTAGAAAATATCTACCATGCCCGACGAAACTCAGAGGTTTGTAGGATTGAAACTGGAGAATACCCTTAGTCCAACTGCTTCATTTTAGAAAGGCATTGAGTGGTTTACTCAAGGTCAGCTAGATAATAAAAAACAGATCCAGGATTTGAACCCATGTCCTTGGGCTCCAACTCTAGAGCTACAACTAGAGGCCAAGGCAGGTCCTGGGTCGGATACTTTGGAAATTGAAAGAACTTTGGAATTGATTGTGTCTTCTGAGCTCACATTGGCCTGACCAGCCTGCAGTGGGGCACGATGTAACTTGACTCTAATATAGTGATGTCATTTTGGTCTTCTTCAAGAAGCAAGGACAGCAACCGGCTGTCCACCCAGCCATCCAACCGAACAACCAATAGGCTGGCAGCTGGAAGTTTGGCCTAACATCCCCCATTCATGCCTCTTTGAGTTCCCAACGATCTGCCATGATACCAAAAGCCCAAACAAATACTTAGTAAGCTCCCACAGTGTGCAGGGCACTGTTCCAGGCACTGGTTGGATCAGAGTTTAAATATATACAGTTTCTGCCTTTCTAGGGCTTCCGCATTAAAAGGAACTCCAATCCAGGTTCCAGTGGACCAGATCAATGAATGGGTCATATGAAGGATAGATTCAGAGCTGGCAGGGACCTCAGAGGGAGGTCATCAAATCCAGTCCCCTCCTTTTTGAGGCCTAGGGAGTTAGATGACTTACTTAAGGTCACTCAGGTGGTAAATGGCAGAGTCAGGATTTGAACACCAGTTTGGCACTCTTCCTGACCTATCATGGCTTCTTGTGCTCCCTGTCTTTAAGGTCCTCTACTTGCCCGGTTTGACATGAAAACAGAAATAAACTCTAGAATCAAAGCTCAGCTCCCCTACCTATGGCTGCTAAATAGCAGATTCCCTCCTCACACTGGGACGTGATGAGTCCTATCTTGCCTCTCACTGTAAAGCTTAAGTGAGGCCGATTCAACTCCTTGTGACTGAGAATTGCTTATTTTTTTTGTAGAGGTTTCAATGTGAGCTTGTTTACTGACCTCAAAGCCACCATGGTTGGAGTTTGCTGGGTTTTCTTTGTAACAATGACTTTTTGCATGATACCTCCCAGTTTGAGGTTCATACAATTCAGGTGACTTCTTTCTGGGAATCCATACATAACCATGTAGGCGGGTCTTTATTACCCTAAAACTGTAGAGAATCAGAACTGGAAGGAACCTGAGAAATCACCTAGTTTGAGTTCTTTCCTTAAAAGAGGAGGGAAATGAGGGTGTGCAGTGACTTCTCAGGGCCATGGCAAAGCTGGGACAGGTATATGTTTATATATGTGTAAGTACAAGTCCACACAAACACATACGCACATACATCATGGGCACACACACACACAAATTACACTCCTGGATTGTCTTTGCTGCAATGAACTTTCCTATGCTATGAGGTCCCCTTCACTGGCAATGTCAGGGAACTATAAGAGATAGATTTATCTTATGATTTTCAAAGATCATATTCCAATAACCAAGGAGATAGCTGCTCTGCCTTTACCCATCCAGGGAGCTGGTCTCTTACCCAGATTCACTGAACCAGGCCCACAGGCTTTGGTTAGCTGCATCACCAGTAGGTCCACAGACTAGCTATGCACCCCAGTTTGGGGTTGTTACGATGTGGTACATGTGGGGAAAACATATTGCCTCCACGCTTTTTGCATAGACAGAGCTCTGTGCCTGGAATGCACTAGCTCCTCACTTCTGTCTTTTCTGATCTTTAAGGTCTAGTGTAACCTCCTACAGGAAGTCTTTTCTGATCACCCTAATTCAAAATGTTCTTTCCTTCCTCAAATTATTTTGTATTTATTTATCTTCTTGTTTCACTATTACGTAATCTATAAAATTCTTGAGGGTGGGGGTGTTTTGTATATGGTAGGTGTTTCATGCTTGTTAGGGAATTATTGAGCTATGTTCCTAACCTGCAGAACTCCAATTCTCCCCCCCCCCCCCGGCTCCTCCTTCTTCCCTATCTCATTCCATTTTTTGGTTCCTCTCCCCAAATTTCACAGCATCCTTTCCCCCAACTCTCAAAGCATTTATGTAGACACACATATGACTTATTCCATGTGATGGGGCACCCCTCTTGGTCCTCCAGTGAAAACCCCGGGGCTCCGAGGCCACCCAAAGAATCAATCAATCAATTAACATTTGTTAAATGCCTTCTATGTACCAAGCACTGTGCTAAGTTCTGGGAATACAAAAAGAGACAGAGCTTACAATTTAATGGGGGAGAACATAAGTGTGTGTGTGTGTGTGTGTCTCCTTGAAGGAGCTTTTTTTTTTTTGGTAACTCCAGTGTCTAGCACACAGAAGGCACTTAATAAATGCTTGTTGGTTGATTAATGCAGATATCATTACCTCCATTTCAGAAAGTAGGAAACTGAGGCAAAGAGACAGAGATATGGAGTGGCTTGAATATGGCAACTCAACCAATAAGTGCCGGACCTGGGACTCAAACCAAATCAGGGCTTCTGATTCCAAGTCCATTTTTCTTTCAATCATAGTAGATTCCAGAGGAAGGTTTCTCATTGGGAAAGGTGTCACTTCCAGTTTTCTTTAGCCATGAGCCATCTTTTTCCCCTGGGGACATGGCATGGGCTTTGATAGGCTATAGAACTGGAATCCAAGAGACAAGGAATGGGGAGGTTGGGTACCTCTTCTGATTGCCTAAATGCAATTGCAAAACTATGAAAATTCCTCTTCTCTACCCCCCCCCCAGCCATGATGGAGTGAAAGTCAGGAGTCTTGTGAAGTCTGCAATTTTCTGGTGAAAATTACACAAGAGTCTGATCATTTAACCAACTCTCGTGAACCTCAGGTCAGCGCCCTGAGAGTTGAGACCACATCTTATCCTTCTTTTTGTCGGAGCTTAGCATAGTGTTTGTACATAGCTGTGGTTCAATAAATGAATTATAGCCTATTGGGAAGAGCACTGGACTTAGGGGAGGTTAACTGGAGCTTTGTCTCAGGGTGCTTAGTTTAGGGATCACTGAAAACACTTGAAATTTTTCATCAACAATGAAACAATAGCACTTCATATGTTTCCTCCTTCTGATAGCTGTATACCAAGGCTCCACCTTTCTCTTTTGCACGCTGCCCTATCTCTCCTTGTTGTTTGGGATCTTGGGGGTCTCTACTATAGAGAAAGACAAGAAATGATGAATCAAGATGGGACTGTGTGTATCAGCTTTGCTGAATGCTGGGAGTGGTGAGGCCACAAGGTCTCCAAGTTTGGTACCCTTCTGAGGCCATATATCAATGGTCTTTGTAAGGACTGTGTGAACAGGTTTGAGGAGAGTGAGGTCTAATATCCCCCACCCATCCTACTTACTTTTCACCGCTACTGTCTCTGTAGTACTTGAAATCTCCAGCATCTGCCATACCCTGTTCAAGGTGAGAGCAGGTGAGATCCAGCCCCAGGCAAAGGGTGTCAAAGGAACAGGTTCTTAGAGATTGGTCAGACATTCAAGACACAAGGTCATCCTATATATCCTGGGCCATCACCAGTCATCCTGACTTTTGTCTTGCCACTGGTCTTCAATGACTCTGTAAGAGAGAATGAGGCTGACAACTTTGTGCAATTCTGCCTCACTTAAATCCAATTCACACATAAGTCAAGACATTGCCCGTGGTGTCATTGCTCATCTTCAAAAATGAAGGACCACCACCACCACTAATAATAATAACAACCCTCTGCCAAAGTGTGAAGGTGTTGGGAGTATGTGCTTATGGTGGTATTGTCAACCCAGGTAAGGAAATCCCCTGACACCAATGACATGCACATACACATAGACAAACATGCACACACATATCCATTTGTATCCCCCACTTCTCTCTACACTCTCCCTCCATGGAAGGGAGAAGGAAGTATCACAAACCTGTGGGATCATACCCCCACTATGTTTGTGGGGAGGAACCACAAGGCCACTGGCTTTGCCTGAGTCAAGATCACAACGTCCATTGCTGACATTACCTTTCTCCCACCCAGCACCCCTCCTTTCAATAAGTTGGTTTGGGGTTGTGTTTGGTGCCACCTGCCCGAAGCATGGTTTATGGTACTTTGAATACAACTATCCTTTGCTCCAGTTCTGAAATCAAACCTGAACTCACAGTGTGGTGGAAAGAGCATTGGATCTGAAGTCAGGGAGCGTCAGTCCTTGCCTTATTTGTGTCATTTATTAATTATATAAATTTGGGTAAGTTGCTTAAATATCTGTGTGCCTCAGTTTCCTTATAAAATAGGGATTCTGCTATCTGTATTTTTGACCTCACAGGGCTTTTGGGCTAGTTACTGGGGAGCTTCCATTACCAGAGATGGCATGGACTCACTCAGGCTTGATCTAACTTTCACCAAGTTGGCAGGGGATATAGGTGCAACTAGGAATCTCCTGACTCAGCAAATTTTAAGACCTACCTTGGAAATGTGACAGATCACATACCCTCCCCCTCCATTAATAAAACTTTAAAAAGGAAAGACATTGTCTTTCCAATCCTTCCCTATCTTCACCCCCCTGGGCCTTGCCCTCTAGCTCTACTTCATTCCCCTTTATCGTTGTTCAGTTGTTTCAGATGGGTCCAATTCTTGGTGACCTCACTTGGGGTTTTCTTGGCAAAGATGCTGGGTGGTTTGCCATTTCCTTCTGCAACTCATTTTATAGATAAGGAAATTGAGGCAAATAGGGTTAAGAGACTTGCCCAGGGTTACACAGCTAGTAAACGTCTGAGGCTAGATTTGAACTCAGATCTTCATGACTCCAGGCCTAGACTCTACCCACTGTGCCACCTAGCTGCACTCTTCCCCTAAAACATATTCAAACTCCTTCTTCTGAGGCTAGATAAGAGTAAGCCACAAAATTTCAGTGAGTCAGTAGAATTTGCTGAGGGTGGATACTTTGTCTAGGTCTCTTTAGGGGGTATGCAGAAAGGTAGAAAAAGAGGAAACTGAGGACGCTTGAGAAAGGCTTTGACCATGAGGACAAAGAGAATGTGTTCACAGAGACCTGACTAGGCAAGGATTGCCACAAAGCCCCTCTGATACTGGGCCCTGTGGTCTTGAGCCCCTTGTACATACATAGTTATGCTCTTGGGCTGGAGGCTGGTCTGATTCAGTTGACTTAGGAGGAAGAAAGCTATTAATAAGAAAAAAGTCCCCACATACTCCAAAATATTTATAGCAGCATTTTTTGTGATAGCTAAGAATTGAAACTAGATGCCCATCAACTGGGAAATGGTTAAACAAATTGTGGTACCTGCGTGTAATGGAATATGACTGTGCTATACGAAATGATGTGTGTCATAAAAGAGAGAAGTATGGAAAGATCTCCATAAATTGATGCAGAGTGAAGGTAGTAGAACCCAGTAAACAATATACACAATGATGATAGCAATGTAAATGGAAAGCACAGTCACACTCCAAAAAATCAAAACTAAATGCAACAAAATTATAAAGATCAAGTTGTATGCAAATGAAGAGATACGAGAAAATACCCCCAACCCACCCATTTGTGGAGGCAGGAGATCCACAGGTGTTATACATTTCACTTTTGGGGGGAGGACTTTTTCAACATATTCATCAACTAGGCTGATTTTTTTTCCTTTCAAAAAAAAATACTAGTTGTCATAAGGGATGGGATGTCTCTGGCAGGGGAATACTCAGGGTACTATCTTGATGTAAGATTCAGAAAACATCAGTAAAAACTTATTAAAAACAAACAAACAAATAACAAGGATGACTTAGGGAGAAAAGATGAGAACATGTCACTTTCTTCCTTCTTTGCAGAGGAAAGTGAACTTTGGTTTAATATGTTGGCTGATTTTACTAACTCATTTTGTCCCCTTCTTTGGGTTTTTATTTATTGTTATCAGGGATATTCTGAAACAAAGTTGGTATAAAAACAAGAAACGGATAAAAAACTAGTAGTAGTAGTAGTAGCAGCAGCAGCAGCAGCAGCAGCAGCAGCAGCAGAAGAAGAAGAAGAAGAAGAAGAAGAGAGAGGAGGAGGAGAAGAGGAGGAGGAGGAGGAGGAAGAGAGGCTGAGAGCTTTAGAAACAATGCAATAGAATTGAAAGTCTAGAGGTTTCTGTTTTGCTTTGTTTCCTTTTCATTTAGGCGGAGAGAAGAAAGAAGGAAGGAAAAGGACACAGTGAGAGATAGAAATTAAATGCTTAATTTTTAATTAACTTAAAAAATTAATTTAAAACAAGTCTAGTTGCTAGGCTTGAAGAAATTGCAAACCTGGGTTCATATTCTTGCTCCAACACAGACTAGCTATGTGGCCGCAAGCAAGTCACTTTTTCTCTCAGAGCTCATTTTCTTCATCTGCAAAATGGGAACACTCATACTTGTACTAACTACTCATAGGAGTGTTGTGAACTTTCTAGTGTTATAGAAATTTGAGTTGTTGTTGTTGTTATTGTAATCCCCACTGAAAGGTAGAAAGAAGCCCAGCCTCCCCTCCCATGGGCCTCCTGGTTGTGTGATGGAGGAACCCAGGCTTTCGGAATTATCTGTGTGGTTAGAGTTCTGAACGTGACTGTCTGCAGACGGAAGGAGGTGAGGTGTACCCAAGGCTCTTTTTCAACTTGTATATGTGCGTCATTTGAGTCATAACTAGTGTCTACTTTCAAAAACAAGTTTGTGTTGATGTCAGCGTCTTGTTTTTGGCAAGGAACAAAGAAGGTAAGTGGGGTGGATGCTTGGGTGACTTGAAAGTGGTCCTGAACCAGAGATGCCTTGGTCTCAAGTCCCTGGTGCTCCATCCTGGGCATAGCTGGGTATTTGTGCATGGTGGAGGGAAGAGGGGTGAGGAAAGTAAGAGAGAGTTAGTCCTTCCTGTAGACTAATGGGAGCTGCCCTCTGGCATTCTCAAAAACACTTCCTACAAAGAACTTAAACTAAAAAGGAGATGAGTGATTTTATTTGCAAGACTTTTAGGGACTTTGACATCCTTGGCTACCAGAAAGAATGTGATCTAGGCCAAAATGTTCTGAGCTGACTCAAATTTCCCCTAAGTCTGAATTTCATAGTATTGGTTTTCTCTTTTGTCATCCTCTCTTAACTTTTCCCCTTCATCTCCATATAAAGTGGTAGAAAGTTGCTCCTAATTTGCCTAGTAAAATTTAAGGCAATATCCAGCTATAGGGCCCAGATTGGGGGTGGGCAAAACAATTTGCATACAGTTTACATGTCATTTGCATACACTGCAGAGTCTCAGTCACTTACAATCTTTAAGGCACAAGCGGAATGAGAATCTGTAAGAGACTTCTACATTAGGTGGCAGATTGGATTGGAGTTCTTTAATATCACTTTCCCCTCTGAGAGATCACTAGCCTAATGTTTTGTTTTGCGTTGGGTCTTTCTGTCTTGCCCAGACTGGAAGTGCATCAGTTGCTCACTGGCCCACTCCCATTGCTAATCCATCATGGAGACTTTGACCTGCTTTTTTTTTTTCCAACCTGGCAGGTTTGAGCCACCTTGTGAAGTCTGTTGACCCTCCTAAGGACTCTCCAATTTGGTGCTGGATCTGGGACATACATGATGGGCTTTAGTCTTACTAGAGCTCAGAACTCCTGGGCTTAATAGGTCTACCAGCCACAGCCTCCCTCAGTAGCAGGGATTACAGGCTAAGTACCATGATGCCGAGCTACTAGTCTAATTTTCAAGTTAATTGCTTATTATTGCTCCATCCAAAGTTTATAGATCCATAGAAATGTTAGAGGCAGAAGTTAAAGGATCATGAAATCCCATTGCCTCACTTTACAGATGTCCAAACTGAGGCTCAGAAGGATTAAATAAGAGGCAATATGGGATAGGGCAGAGAACTAGAGAGAGGAAAACTGAGCTTGAGTTCTAGTTTGGCCATTTATTCATTGAGATCTTGTGTGATATCATGTGTGACAGCAAATTGTGCTCTTTTTTTTTTAAGGCAACTGGGGTTAAGTGACTTGCCCAGGGTCACACAGCTAGTATGTGTCAAGTGTTTGGTCTGAGGCCAGATTTGAACTCTGGTCCTCCTGACTTTACGGTCAGTGCTCTATCTACTGCAACACCTAGCTGCTCCACCTTGTTCTACTTGTCTGTGTTTTGGTTATTCACAAGGGTGAGTACTAACAAGTAAGTAAATAAATGTTTCACAATTGGCTCTCTGAAGAAAACTGGGGAAAAAATTATAGCAAGTTTCTCTGATAAAAGCTTCATCTCTCAAATATATAAAGAATTGAGTCAAATTTATAAGAATGCAAGTCATTCCCCAGTTGATAAATGATCAAATTATATATAAATAGGTAGTTTTCAGATGGAGAAATCAAAGCTTATCTATATTAATATGAAAAAATTTCCTGAATCACTATTGATTTTTTGTTATTTAGTTGCTGTAGTTGTATCTGACTCTTCATGACCCTGTTTGAGTTTTTCTTGGCAGAGATACTGGAGTGGTCCACCATTTCATTCTCCAGCTCATTTTACAAATGAGGAAACTGAGGCCAACAGGGTGAAGTGACTTGTCTGGGGTCACCCAGTTAATAAGTGTCTGAGGTCAGATTTGAACTCAGGAGGAGGAACCTACCCGACTTCAGGCCAGCCATTCTATCCACTGCGCCACCTTGATGTCCAGTATTCGTTAGAGAAATACAAATTAAAACAACTCTGAGGTACTGCCTCATTATCTATCAGATTGACTAATGTGACAGAAAAGGAAAATGACAAATTTGGGTATGTGGGAAAATTGGGACACTAATGCACTGCTGGTGGAGATGTGAACTGATCCAACCATTCTGGAGAGCAGTTTGGAACTATGCCCAGAGGGCTATAAAACTGTGCATACCCTTTGAGCCAGCAATACCATTGCTAGGTCTGTATCCAAAAGAGATTTTTTTAAAAAGGAAAAGGACCTATATGTACAAAAATATTTATAGCAGCTCGTTTTATGGTGGCAAAGAGCTGGAAAATGAGGGGACATCCATCAATTGGGGTATGGCTGGACAAGTTGTGGCATATGGTTGTGATGGAATATTATCATGCTATAAGAAATGATGAGCAAGATGCTTTCAGAAAAACCTGGAAAGACTTGCATGAACTGATGCAAAATGAAATGAGCAGAACCAAAAGAACATTGCACACAGTAACAGCAACATAGTATGATGATTGTATGATGACTTAGGTCTTCCCAGCAACACAAAGATCCAAACAATTCTGAGGGACCTATGTTGAAAAATAATGTCTACCTCCAGAGAAAGAACTGATGGAATCTGAATACAAATTGAAGCTTACTGTTTATTTTACTTTTTTTATATTTCTGGTTTTTTCATCTGTGTTTTTTTTTTCACAACATGACTAATATGGAAATATGTTTTGTGGAACTGCATGTATAATTTTTATCAAATTGCTTGCCTTCTCGATGGAGGAGAGGAGGGAGAGTGGGAGAGAGTTTGGAATTCAAAATCATAAAAAATGAAGGTTAAAATTGTTTTTACATGTAATTGGGAAAAATAAAGTATCAAAGTAAAAAAAATAATATAAATGCAAAAAAAATTGGCTCTTTGGAAAAACTTTGTACAGAAGACACCTTTAAAGTTTAATCTGCAATATTCACATTTTCTCCAAAATCTGGATAATCAGCAAAACAATAATTCAAGCCTCAATTTGTAGTTTTTGCCCATTTCTGAGGTGTAAATGCTGACCCTAAAGATTAAATAATCCACTCTCTCAGACATCATGAGCTGGATCTAGCACACATCTGGTTAGATAGCATAAATTGGGGAGAATAATTTTTATATTAATAGTCAAACGTCTCAGAGTTGCCACGAGGAAAATACATTGGATATCTTCAGATGCCATGAAAAAGTGAATTTTAAGACCTAGGTTTAATTCCTGCCCCTGCTACTTTCTACCAGGTGACAGGGATTTAAATTCAGGTCTCCTGATACAAAAGCCAGGACACTTTCTCCTACACATCTCTACCTTTAGCCTCAAAGAAGTTTCTGAGCCAACCTCCCATTGCTAAGAGTAATCTCCAGAGACTGCTTCCACCATCTGGACAGGTTGTGGGATAAGCCAGGAGAATGAGCTAGGATTTCAGTTCTAAGAACCTGTCTGTGTATGGATAGGAACTCATGACTTTTCCCTCTTCCCAATTATTCTTAATGAAACTTCTGCCCACTGCTATTCAATAGCATCCATTCAAATGTGTAGCTCTTTCCCTAGAGAGTGAACCCCACCCCTAATTCCCAGGATCTTGTGAGGGGAAACAATTTCTGGAATACACATGATCTCATTTGATTCTTCTAACAACCTAGTGACATAGATATTATTATCATCCCCATTTTACAGATGGGGAAACTGACAGTGAGAGAGGTTAAGTGTCTGGCTCATGGTCACACACTTAGTTAATATCAGAGACAGAGCGTGAATCTTGACCCCAGGTCCAGGATTCTTTTCACCATGTTGTACGTGTATAACTCATCTCACCTTACATGTGATAGAGATGAATTACATCTAGAGTCGCCTGTTACTTTCCTGTCTTAACTCAAGTACAAAGAGTTACTTAGTTTGAAAGAGGTGGAAAGAATACTAGATTTGAACTCAGATTTGTGTTTGAGTCCCAATTCTGATACTTTCTAGCCGAATGGGATTGAACAAGCTAATTCACCTCTCTGAGCCTCAAAATATAAAATGAGGGGATTTTCCTCATCTAAAAAAAGAGGAAGTTAAATGAGATGACCTCTAGCTCTAGCAATCTGTCATTTTTTTTAAAGCTGTGGTCACTCCTATTCCTGACAATAGTTTTTATTTCTCTGCCTCTAGTCTTACCACTTCCAAGCCATCATTTACACCACAGCCAGATTAAGCTCCCTAAACAGTTTTCATCACGTGATCACATTGCTTCTTCTCTCAAGAATCTATCATAACTCCCAGGGGACCATTTCCCGTTGTCTTGATCTATATCTCGCCACTGGACCCAGATGACTCCAGAGGAGAAAGTGAGGCTGGTGACCTTGCATAGCCCTCCCTTACTTAAATCCAAATCGACTGGCAAGTCATGGCGTCATCTTCCTGATGTCATGGTCCTCTTTGAGAACGAAGGACAAATAACAACTACAATCCTATCTCCCTATTTTCTAGCACATTAAACTCAAACTCCTATGACCAGCTTTAAGACACTTCATAGCTGGACTTCACCCTACCTATCCAACCAATTTTCTACTGTAGTCCAATGAATACTGCATCTTTTGATCATGTCAGCTTCATTGTCTGGTGGTTGATTGACTAACTATTCACTATTGGAAATAGTAAGTAACTATACACAGCAGGGCTGAGTAAGTACTAATATGGATGATATTGGCTTATGTATTTTGTATATCTTTTTCCATTTGACCAATTCTACTTTTTAAAGAATTCTTCTCTTCAGTGGACTTTGTGCCTCTTTTTCTATTTGGCCTTTTCCATTTTTTTTAAGGTGCTATTTTCTTCAGCATTTTTTCGGGGGGCAGCTAGGTGGTTCAGTGGATAGAGCACTGGGCCTGAAGTCAGGAAGACTTGAGTTCAAATTCAGCCTCAGACTTTTACTAGCTGTGTGTCCCTGGGTAAATCACTTAACCTCCTTCTGCCTTAGTTTCCTCAGCTACGAAATGGATCACCAATTGCCTCTTGGACATCTTGGACTGGATATATCTTAGACAATTCAAACTCCACATACACAAATCAAAACTCATTCTTTCTCATCATATTCTTCCCTCTTTCAACTTCCATATTACTGCAGAGGATTGTACCCTTCTCCTGGTCACCCAGGCTCACAACCTCACTGTCACACTCTTTTCCTTCCTCATACTCACCTTTACTATCCAAGTTATCAAGTCTTGTCATTTTTATCTTCACACTATCTCTTGTATACAACTTGATCAGATTGACAAATGTTGCATACAGAGCTCTGTTTCCTCCTGACTTCTCTTATAAGCCCTTGTTTCCTTCAAAATTAATGGTACTCTCCATCTACATGACTCCCCTAACTGATAATGTCCTTCCTACCCTATTCCCTTTTTTTTTTCCTGCTTTTTGGTGAGGCAGTTGGGGTTAAGTGACTTGCCTAGGGTTACACAGCTAAGTAGGTGTTAAGTGTCTGAGGCAGCTGTTCCTCTACCCTATTACCTTGCATTTACCTCATATATACATACACATTCGTCCTTCCCCCAATAGAATGTAATCTCCTTGAGGGCAAGGACTACTTCACTTTTGTTTTTGTAGCCCTGATGGAGGCATAAATAATAGGAACTTAATAAATGCTTATTGGTTGATTGACAGGTACTGAGCAATAATGACACTATAGGAAGTCTTTTCCAATCCTTCTTAATCCCAGTGCCTTCCTTCTTTTAATTATTTCTTACTTACCTTATATTTAGTTTGCTTTTGATATAAATTTGTTTTCATGTTGTCTCCCCCATTAAACTGTAAGGTCTTGAGAGCAGCAATTATTTTTGCCTCTTTTTGTATCTCCATTGCTTAGCACAGTGCCTGGAACACAGTAGGTACTTAATAAATATCGATTGATTATTAATTGACTGTTTCAGACCAACAACTTCCAGTCTAATATTTTAAGTAGTTTCTCCACCTACCCTTTCCTTACCTCCCCAAAACAATGTGGTCCTTCAGATAGATCAGCATTTGTAAGGAAGTTATGTTACCCACCATTTTCTCCATGAGCCACTGAAAAGTGGATGATTGCTACAGAAATCTCTGGTGACATACACTCATATATTGAAATTAATAAATTCCTCTGGACAAATGAAGGAGATCCTTTCCTTATCTTCCTTGGCCACAGGGATCTAAAACATCCATTATGCAAGTTTAAGACAGAGAAGCACTGACGGCCCAGCATACAGTCTAGGACATCCTCCACTCATCTCACAGTATGTCAATCCCCTCTTAGTTCTTTTATATAGGATGCAAAAGAACACATACACGCTCATCTTCCCATTCCCTTTTTCTTACTATTATTATAGGTTGCTCGCAGGATCATGGATCTAGAACTGGAGGTCATCTAGTCCAATCCTCTAATTTTACAGATGAGGAGCCTACATTCAGGGAGGTTCAGGATACTTGCCCAAGGTCACACAAGTCGTAAGCATCATGGGGAGGATTTGAACCCAGGTCCTCTGACTCCAGAGTGAGTCCTCTTTTCATTGTACCAAGATACACAAAGACTTTAAGAAATAGGAGCAGGGCCGCTGAAAAGCATTTCTTTTAAGTGGTTCCTTAAGTCCGCATCTCAGAGAGAATAATTTTTCATGACTGTTCTTGGAATGGTGAGATTTGCAGTGAAGAAAACATGGTAAAAAACGTCAATTCTTCCTAGATTAATTTACAGACATTTAAGGGAGAATAATTTGGGGAGCCTCTATTTAATCTGATGACTTCCGTCCCCCTCCCCCATTACCTTGATGAGATAATAGGGCATGGACTTTTGTTCCAGGGACACTTCCCTGGAAATAGACAGGTTCCATAGTCGCTTGAGGAGTAGACACAGAGAACTCTTCTGATTGACTTCCAATGACTGGTCTGCCTCCAGGATGATTGAGTGACTGAGAGTCAGGGAGAGATTGCTTTCAGAGGAAGGCCCTTATCCCAGGGTCCTATCTGAGTGAACTGTGAAATGACTCTTTTTTTTCCCTTTTCTCTCACTTTCTTTTCCTTGGCCCCCCTAAAACATGGAGAACAACAGAGTATATGCATCAGGAAAGGAGAATTCTCTTTACTGCTTCCCCACCCTTCTAACCAGGAGTATGAAAAGGTTTGAAGGAGAAGCACACAGAATTTGGCTCTGTCCAAATAAGCCTGAGTGGTCAATTGCTGGACCTTTGGTTCCTGGTTGTCTTTTTCTGCCTTCCTATTTCCTTTTCTCAGCACAGTGATCCTGAGAAGGGAGAGTGCTACTCTGGGGATTAACTTGTGGGTAATTTCTTAGTTCTTGAGTTTCCAAGTTCTAGAGTTCCTGATTTAGAGAATTGGACACAAACCTCTCAGAAAGAGAATTCCTTAATAGCATGCGATTTGGAGAAGGAAAAGGATTACTCTGCATCTGTAGTACTAAAGCCACATCATGGCAATAGGGGCAGGAGATCTGGACGTTTTCATCGTTCATGATGTCACGAATTGCTCAGACAATTCAGGTGAAAGGTGAATGAATGGGGAGTTAAGCATTATCCAAGTGTCTTTACCTTGGGCCAAGGGCTGGAGGGGGTTTAATGGCCTATCTGAGAGTGTAGCACTATTACATGTGCCTTATGTTATTTTTGTACCCCTGTGGGGCCTATCTGAGAGTGTAGCACTATTACATGTGCCTTATGTTATTTTTGTACCCCTGTGGACCTTTGCATAAAATGCAGTTTCTGTGGTCGTCTTATATCTGATATTGTATAATGAGTTACAGGAGCTGGAGATGCTATTACCCACTTTGGAAGAAATCTAGACAGAAGCCTAGACAGACCTAAGCTTTATTTAGATTTTCCCAGAGTTTTACTCCAGAGCGGAGGCAATGATCCAAAGAAAGAAACTGAGCCCTTTACAGTCACCTCTCAGGACTGGACCAAGGACAATGTGATTCCAGAGCGTTGGGGAGGGAGGGGGGCGGCGTGTGTGAAGGGCTCCTGGTCCATGGTTGATTATTTAACGTCTAGCACATAAGGCACTGCACTTGGAGTTAGAAAGACCTGGGTTCAAATCCTGCCTCATATATTTACTACAACTCCGTAACTCTGGGCATGGCACTTGACCCAGAGAGCTGGATCTCAGTTTCTTCATCTATAAAATGTGAGAATTGAGTTTGTGGTTTCTCAGATTGTTTCCAGTACAAAATTTCTGATCCCACGAACCTGTGAACCAATGGAATACTGCATAGAATTAAAACCATAATTGTTAATAATAGCTGCATTTACACAGTACTTTACTGTTTACATAGCACTTAATAAATATTTTCTCAATATTATCCTCACAGCAGCCCTGGGAGGTGGGTGCTGTTATTATTATTTCCATTTTACAGATGAAGAAACGGAGGCAGACAGAGGTTAAGGGATACAGCTAGTAATTGTCTTAGGCTGGATTTGAACTCAGATCTTCCTGACTCTATACTCAACATTCTATCCACTGTGCCAGCAGCTGCCACAATTAAATCCATATTTAAAAACTGATAGGCAAGAATATCAGGTATTATGTTTAGCCTGTAGAAGAAAAGGCTTAGAGAGGACACGATTGTTGTGTCTAAGAGTATGATGAGCTGTCATTTAGAAAAGGGATTATATTTGTTCAACTTGAACCCAGAGGCAGCACCGGGAGCTAAAAAGAACTTACAAAGAAACACACTTGGGCTTGATGCATGGAAACACTGAACAATTAGGTCTGAACAAAAGGGCAATGAGCTGTCTTAGAAGGTAATAGATTCTCTCTCCTGGAGTTCTGGACAGAGGCCGCTTATAGGGTATGTTATACTGGGGGTGCCTGCTCGGGGACGGTTTGCGCGGGAAGGCCTCTGGGATTCTAATTCTGAGATTCTGTGATGCAATATATAATGGCGGGGGAAAGGGTTTGGGGCTGAGGAAAGATATAATGACATGGAATGTAATTCCTATATACTGCCAATAACCAATAGAAGCTAATAGAGGAACACTACTTATAATAAGGACAAAATATGAACCACATTTAGGCATAATTTTATTAAGTCGTATAAAAAAACACCTTCCAAATTAATGATTTTGTAATGGCAATGTGATGGAAAGGCCCTGCTTCCTGATTTGGAACATGCGTAGACATCCTGAAATTTGGAACAGTCCTCTCCTTACTTGGCGAAGAGACAGACTTGACTGGAGGCCGAACTGAAATGGGGTTGCATTCAGAAGGGAGCAACGAGCCGAACTGTGCCTCTTCCTCATTCCTGTTGTGGCTGCTCAGGTGAGAAGGTGATGCTTTGAGCCTCTGGATGCTACATCGTGAGGAGGAGCCTCATGTTAGCCAAAGGAACTAGACGGTCTCTTTGCAAACTTACAAGCAATTTTTGGTTTTTTAGTTCTTAGCCCTGTCCTTGTGCCTTGAGGCCAAGCACAGCAAGTCAAATCTCTTCTTGAAAATATCTTGAGAACAAAAAATAAAGAAAAGAAAAAAAAGGAAAATACCTTGAAGAATGATGTTTTTTCAGATACTGGAAGATGCCTTTCATATTTCCTTCGGTCTTCTTTTTTGCAGGCTGAACGTTCCTAGTTTTTTTAACCAATCTTTCTATGTCATGATTCAAAGACCTTAACTAGGTTGATTGTCTCTTTTTCTATGCTCTGCCCATTATTCATGTCCTTCATGGAATGTAGTGCCCAGTCCACACTACTCCAGGTGGGGTCTGACTAGGGCAGAATTCAGGGAGATGGTCACTTCCCTCATGTTGGACATTACCTCTTTTAATGCAGGCTTAGATCACGTTAAAATTTATCTTTGCTGTCATACCACAATATGACTCATATTAATCTCTCAGTACAATAAAACTACTATATTCTTTTTTTAAAAGAAGAGTTGTTTAAATTTAATCCTGTCTTCTCTATCCTGTACTTATCAACTTGATTTTTTGGTCCCAAGTATAAAATGTTACATTCCGTTATCAGCTTTAGCTCATTCTAAACTTTAGAGTTCTTGAAACTATTTCACACATACCCACCCACTCTCACACACATACGTAATGAACCTTTTGTCTTTACACTATGTCTATTTATGAATTTATTCTCCTCTATCCAGTAAGACTTCTCTTGTAATAAAGATTTTTTTTAAAAATCAGAAACAACTAACACATTGCCCATCTACGACAATAGATGTAATATTGCACACCCATAGTCCCCCACCTCTGTAAGGTGACAAACATTTTTAATCACTTATTATGTACCAGGCACTGTGCACTGGGTATATAAATACAAGCAAATAGAAAAGACAGTCCTTGCCCTTGGGAAATTTATATTCAGAAGGGAAGATAACATACAAAATGGGGCTGAGCAACAGGAAGGATGGAGAAGATACTCGGGGAGAGGCACAGCTTCACAATTTAGAAAGTCAGAAGCAGCGCCAGGCAGTCAACGTAGGCCTCTCCCCCTTTCTGGGTGGAGGCCCCAGAAAGAACTTGCCAGCAGTAGAAGGAGGCTGGCATGGCCGAGGGGTGTTCCAGAGTGAGGAGGCCCCAGCACTGAGAGTAGCTCCAGGGTGAGACAGCAACTGAAACATGGTAGCAAGGTTTGGAACACAGTGTGTTTCTTTTCCTTTCCTTATTACACAAACAATAGGTTTTGTTTCTGCTTCTGTTTACCTTTGCATCGTTTATATCCATTTTCTCAGGTTTCTCTGAATATTCTTATTTGCCATTTCTTATGGGGCAAATAATATTCCATTGCATTTGCGTACCACATTTTGTTTAGTCATTTCCTGATGAGTCTCTACTCTGTTTCCAGTTCTTCAATACCACAAAAAAGAAATATTTCTGTGAATATTTTGGCATAGCATAGTTGTCATCACCACTACCACCAACAATCATGTATTAAATGCTTACTATGCATCAGGCTAAGCTCCGGGGATGCAAAAAAGGCAAAACCATGGTCCCTGCTCTCAAGGAACTTACATTCTAATGGGGAAGACAACATGCAAAAAATTGTATACAAGACACACACATATATGTATATGTGTGTGTGTGTGTATACATATACATATACATATACATATACATATACATATACATATACATATACATATACATATACATATACATATACATATACATATACATATACATATACATATACATATACATATACATATACATGTATACATATACATATACATATACATATACATATACATATACATGATACATATACATATACATATACATATACATATACATATACATATACATATACATATACATATACATATACATATACATATACATATACATATACATATACATATACATATACACATATGGGTAGATGGAAAGTAATCTCAAAATGAAGGCATTAGCAATTGTGGGGAAGGATGGTAGGACTGGGAAAGTTCTTCGTCCTTAGTTTTCCAAGACCAGGGACATCATGAGGTGTTGTCTTGACTTGACCATGAATTGGATTTAAGTGAGGCAGAGTAGAGCAAAGAATCTGAGTTCAAATCCGGCCTTAGACACTTACTGGCTATATGACCCTGGGCAAGCCACTTAACCTCAATTGCCTCAAAAAACCCCACCACCTTTTACATTAAAAATAGCCCTTCTGTGCCATGTCACCAAACTTGAGTGGCTCCCTATCATCACCAGGAGCAATATAAAATCCTCTGGCTTTTAATAGTTCTTCACTCTGGCCCCTTTCTACTTTTTCCAGTTTTCTTCACTTCACTCCCTTCCATGCATCTACAATTCAGCTATGCTGGTTACTTGCTGTTTCTGACATGTGGCATCCCATCCACTACCTCCATGCTTTAGTACCAGCTGTCCCCTCGGTCTGTGGAGTCATACTCTGGATTTACTCTAATCCTCAACTTCTCTTTTTTTCTGATCTTTTTTTTAATTTGAGTACTGTTTTTATTTATTTATTTATTTTGATTTGTCAAGAATCACTTCCATAAACTTTTGAGATTTAAATTTTTCTCCTCCTCCCTTCCCACCTCCCTCCCCAAGATGGCATGCAATCTGATACAGGCTCTATATATACATTCCTATTAAACATATTTTCACGTTAGTGATGTTATAAGTAAGAATTAGAACCAATAGGAGGTACCGTCAGAAAGAAGAAACAAAACAGAACAGAAGAAAAAAATAGCAAATAATATGATTCAATCTGCATTCAAACTCCATACCTCCTTCTTTGGATGTGGATAGCATATTCCATCCTGAGGCCTTTGGAGTTGTCTTAAATCCTTATATTGCTGAGAAGGGCTAAGTCTACCAAAATTAGTCATCGTACAACGTGGCTGTTACTATGTACAACTTTCCTTGGTTCTGCTCACTTCACTCAGCATCACATCATACAAGTCTTTCCAGGTTTTTCTGAAGTCAGCCTGTTCATCATTTCTTATAGCACAACAGTATTCCATTACATTCATATACCACAACTTGCTCAGCCATTCCCCGATTGATGGGCATCCTCTCAATTTCCAATTCTTTGCCACCACAAAAAGAACTGTTTTGAATATTTTTGTACGTAACCCTCAACTTCTCTCCTTGGATTCTCAGAGCTAGGGTGACCACATCTCTCCCTCTCGGTTCTATAGGTATCCCCTGAAGGGTTGTGGATAATTTTTCGATGTCATCTACTTGGGTTTGATTACTATTTAGTCAGACTTAATGAGTTTTCAGTGAGGAGGTAGGATGAGAAGTCCAAATCTTCTGAATCTTTCAAAGATTTTTCAAAACCAAAAGGCCAGAGGTGTCGGGGATATTGAGGATATTAGATGGAGGAATTGCATGATCTTGGAGGATATTAGAGAGGAGTGAAGGACACCTAAGTCAAGACAGGCACTGAGGTCTCTCCTCTATCTTCTTCCACTCCTCTCACTCCCCAGATTGTTGTGGTTCCTCCTGACATCATGAGAAGTAGTTTCTTCTCAAAGGGTTTAGTAGAATGCCATTTTGAATGGCCCCAGTTTTAAACTAATTTGATAATTTATAGATGACCCCTAGAGCATGACCATTTCCCCTCCACTTATCTGGATATTCTATCTGTACAATGTTTTCCAGTTCCAAGTACTTTTTGACCTTCATCCACAGTCAACAGATTGCATGACTGACTGAGATGTGTTCTCACTTTGTTAAGGTAGCACAGCGTCTTATCACTTACTTTAAGTAGGATGGAGTAAGGTGACATGATGGAGTAAATCAACCGACCCCACCCTTACCTGGTGTATTCCCTCTCCTCACCTCAAATTGTCTCTCGCTTCTCTGATTTCCTCCAAGACTCAACTCAAATCCCACCTTCTGAAGGAGACTTTTCCTGGTATCCCCCAGCCCTCATGTTGGCTCCTTCCTTCTAAGATAACACATATCTTGTATGTACATAGATGTTTGCGTGCTCTTTCCCTTTCTTTGTATCCCCTTTGCTTCACACAGTACCTGGCCCATAGCAAGTACTTACTAAGTACATGTTGATTGACTGACTAGTATGTTTTTGGATGTTCAACTCACTTTCCTTTGTTTTTAAGGAAAAAGGATATTTTATTAACATACAAGCCAATCTCTAATGTGAAATAAAAATAACATAAGATATATTTTAAGATATATAAAAAACCATTCATTAAATCTTCTGTGGGCTTGTTTTTTGGAGCAAAGTTTCTCCAAATGTGGTGCCTTTAATAACACTGCTAATCATGATTCTTTTTCAATCATTTATCTTTTTTTCCTTTTATGGTCTATTCAACCCACTACCCCCCCCAATTGAGCACATTAAGAAAAATAAAGCACTCAATACATAAATGCATTTTTCAGAAATAAAAAAGTCCTCACATTTTCCATGTCTGAAAATGTATTTTAATTTTAATTATTTCATTTTAAGATCATCATCTCTGTAAACCTCTTTATCCTCTTGGATCAAGGTTTATCAGAGTTCTAAAGTTTTTCCAAGCTATTTTTCTCTATAATGTTGTTATCACTGTTCAGACTGTACCTCAAGTTCTACTCACCTTGTTTTATGTCACCTCTTAGAAGTCTTTCCAGTGCTCTCTAAAACCATCCATTTTATCGTGTCTTATGGTATAACAAGATTTCATTACATCTCTGTACCACAATTTGTTTAGCCATTTCCCTAGTGGGAGAATATCTTCTTTGTTTCTCATTTTTGGCTACCATAAAAAGAGCTGCCGGTGATATTTTCGTACATATAGATCCTTTTCCTCTTTCTTTGATTTCTTTGGAAATATAGGCATAGTAGTGATATATAGCTGAGTTAGATGTCTCACTTCCACCCAAAATGCAAAGATGATAGAAAGAATCATGACATATCATTAAAGTTTTCTCTATGACTCAGAAAACAGAATAATATAACCACTCACATTGGTCATGTTCAAAGTTCCCAAAAGAAAACTTCTTTCTTTACATAGGATTTTGAGGTAATAGAAAATAGGACCGATATCCTTCAGAGAGGAGGAAAGAGGATTGGTAAAAGCTAAGGCTATTTAGAGTTTCCCAGAAAGAAACTTCACCTATTTTACATTATCCAGTGGTCAGCCCTGAGGAGTGAATGTGTGTGTATGTGTGTTCATGCATGTATATGTATGTGTATGCATGTATAAGTTAAGGTTAGTCTTCATCCCCAGAATGCCATACTTTGTAGAAATTGGTACCACTGTCCAATCCTCTCCCATGCTCCCCTTCACTCCACTTACATATATATGGTTCTAGTATAAGAATCCCAAATCATGCAGGTTGTTACTATGCTAAAACTCTGCCTCCTGATCATTCCTGAACTCTCACAGGAATGAAGTGAAAGAGGGCAGGTGACTCCCTGGAAGCCTTGAGTCATCTGCTGTCCTTCATTTCATCTGATGCTGTGAGGGTTCTGAAATGACCAGGAGGCAGAGTTTTCTACTTGCTGCTCTGATGGCCAGACTAGGAATGTATTCCAAGGAAGCATTAACCTTGGCTTTGGCCTCTATGTACCGACTGAAGAGCTGGGGAGAAACAGAGAGAGGTCATTGGCACACAAGTAGGGCTTCTAAGACATAAAGGGCTGTATCCCTCCTCTTAGGGGAACTGCCAAAAACCCTCAAAGATTTCCTAACCAGATAAGTTACATTAGAATACCAGCCTTGCTATCTACTAACCTGTACACCCTTGGTCAAAGCACTTCATCTCTCCAGGTTTTAGTGCTTTTCTCTGTAAAATTAGGAGGCTGGATGAGGTGACTTCTAATGTCTTTTCCACTCCAAACCTTGCTTAACCTTGATATAAACAGGAAAATAATAGGGAAGTAGTAATGCATTGTGGCCACTAGAGGGCAAACCAAAAGCCTTGGGTGTGTTTGGGCCAATGAACGTTTTGTTGTTCAGTTGTGCCCAACTCTGTGGGACCCCATTCACCTAAGAAGAAATATAGGGGGCACCTCCAGACATACGAAATGATATGTGAGCCCCCTTTCGCAAGACCGTAGAATCTAAACAGTCAAGGATTAATTTCAACATCTTCCTTGATCTGTTTCTCTATTTCCCTCTCAGGACCAAATTGTTTTTTCACAATCACAAGATTAGGGGTTTAGAGGCCAAAGGAAATTAGAGGCCATCTTATCCAATTTCCTCATTTTACAAATAGATACAAATAGATAGAGCACTGGGCCTGGAGTCAGGAAGACTTGAGTTCAAATCCAGCCTCAGACACTTAATACCTGTAGGACTCTTAACCCTGTTTGCCTCAGTTTCCTTACCTATAAAATGAGCTGGAGAAGGAAGCAGTAGACCACTCCAGTATCTTTGTCAAGAAAACCCCGATGGGGTCACCCGAAGAGTCGGACACAACTGAAAAGACTGAACAACAAAGTAGAGACCCGAGTTCAAATATGGCATCATGCACCCAATCAACTTCTTTAGGCCTCAGTTTCCTCCACTGTAAACACGGATAATAACACTACCTACCTACCTATCTAACAGGGTTGTTGTGAGGATAAAATTAAGATAATTGGAAAGTACTTTGAAAACCTTAAATAAATGCCAGATATTATTATTAAGCTTCTGAAGTGGGCATTGAATCCTGTTTCTCTGATTCCCAAGTTGGAGCTGTTTCCTCTGCAGCATGCTATTTCACAGTCATTGTCTTTTAAGACATTTTTAAGATTTGCTAGGGTAAGTCCCTTTTACTCACTCTCTTTTTTGCAGTTCCTAGGACCTACAAAAGCTCGGAGGGCATCAGGTCCAGCCCTTCCCTCTACAACATATATAGAAAGTAGCAGAAGACTGATGAGGGATCTCTAAGGAGACAGACGATCCCCTCCCCCAGATTCCTTGGTATCCCATTCTACTTTTGAATAGCTATTACTGTTAGTAAATTTTTTCTTACATTAAACTGAAATGTGCCTCTTTGTTGTGATACCCCTCCCCACTCCATGTCTGCCCTTTGGGGACAAGTAGGACTTGTCTAATTCCCCTTTCTCCAAAAACCCCTGTAAGGACTTGAAAACATCCATCCATCTCTCTCTCTCCTCTCTCTCTCTCTCTCTCTCTCTCTCTCTCTCTCTCTCTCTCTCTCTCTCTCTCTCTCTCTCTCTCTCTCCCTCCCTCTATCTACCATCTATCTATCTATTGGTCTGTCTATCTATCTATCACAACTATCACCAAATCTTTTACTTTCAAGACAAAATATCTCCAATTCCCTTAGCCTCCATGTATCCCAAGCCTAGCACCCTCTTTGGAGTCCTGAGCCCTTTCCACTAAAGCTGGCAGCAGGAGTTGCCTCTCTCCTGGGAGGTGGGCACTTGGCACTTAGGCAATCAGGGTTAAGTGACTTGCCCGGGGTCAAGTATCTAAGGCTGAATTTGAACTCAGGTCCTCCTGACTCCAAAGCTGGAGCTCTATCCACTGCGTCCTTTCTCCTGTGGTCCTTTCTTTCCGCAGGTATAAACAAGTTTTGGTGAATAACCAAGGGGTCTTAGAAAAGAAGGTAGAGTTATCAGGAATAGGGCTCAGGAGGTATTATGGCTAGGAGGCAATGAGGTGATAAGCATTTAGTAAGCACTTACTATGTGCCAAGAACTGTGCTAGATGCTAGGGGTACATAGAAGGGCAAAAACAATGGAGCATACCTTCTAATGGGAGAGACAACATGTAAATACAAATGTGTGATAGGTACTATACATATAGACACATACATATGGATGGATATAGGTGTGTGTGTGTGTGTGTGTATATATATATATACATATATATACATATATATATACATGTATATATATATATACATATATATACATATATATATACATATATATATATATATGCACACACATATATATATACATTAGTGTATACAGCCATTGGGAGAAATCATCTTACTTATATATACACATCTATAATATATATGATATAATAGCTACATATATAGCATATATATGATATATACAGAATTGTTGTTCAGTCCTTTTTCAGTTGTGCCTGACTCTTCATGACCCTATTTGGGGTTTTCTTGGCAAAGATACTGTAGTGGTTTGCCATTTTTTTTCTCCAGCTAATTTTACAGGTAAGGAAACTGAGACAAACAGGGTTAAATGACTTGTCCAGGGTCCCATACCTAGTAAGTGTCTGAGACTGGATTCGAACTCAGGAAGATGAGTCTTCCTGATTCCAAGCCCAGTGCTCTATCCATTGCTTGATGGGAAGTGATCCAAGAAGGGAAAACCTTAGCAGTTAGTGGGCCTCCTGTAGAAGGTTGGATTTGGGCTGAGTCTTAAAGGAAGGCAGGAGACTAAGAGGCATAGGAGAGTAGAAGCAGCAGACACAATCAGCACAAAGGAACAGATGGAGACCTGGGATAGAGTGTGTTGTTAGAAGAGCCACCAAGAGGCCTCCCATGTAATTAGATTGTAGAATGTGTAGAGGGGAATGAAATGTAAGGAGGCTGGAAAGTGATGAAGAACTTTAAATGTGAAAGAGAAGGATTTGTACTGGATTCTGAAGGAGATAGGAAGCCCCTGGAGCTCATTGAGCAGATGGCTAACAGTCATACCTAATGACCTGGACAGTGAAAGCTGCCCACTGGAGCATGGAGAAATCCAAGGCAGGAAGGCCGGGTAGAGAGGGCCATTGCAATGGTCCAGGCAAGAGGTACCTGGACTTAGGCTTCCAGTACTATCGATAAGTTTTGTTTTTCATTGCAAATGTTTGCAGATTGTTTTCACATGCAATTGGGAAATAAGATACAGGCAATGGGGTATAAAAATCTATCCTGCCCTACAGGAAAATAGAGGAGGAAGGGGATATGAGAAGGGGGGGAGATAGAAGTGAGGGCAGATTAGGGGAAGGGCTATTCAGAATGCATGCTGTCTTTGGGTGGGGGGAGGTGGAGATTAGGAGAAAATTTGGAACTCAAAATCTCAAGTAAGTGAATGTTGAAAACTAAAAATAAATTAATAAAAAATGTTTGAAGATCACTCACTCTCTGAGAGGTCTCTTGAAACAAAATAAAATAATTATGCAAAACTAATACTACAGAGGCCTCAGCTGAGATTTCATGCAAGAGTTCATATCTGCTACAACCTTCCCCACATACCTCTCTACTTTTACTTAACAGAAACCAATTTTCTGTGCCTCCCATTCAACTGAAATAAAAAAAGAAAAAATGTAATTTTTTGAAACAAATGTGTATAGTTAAGTAAAATGATTTCCCCCAATAGCTACATACACAAATACATAAGTATGTACACATGTAGACATACGCACATATACATACATATGTGTATATGTGCATATATGTGTGCATGCATGCATACATACACGTATACATACATACATGCACACATAAATGATTCATTCCACACCCTAAATCCATCACCTCTCTTTAATGGATATTATGTAACATCATCAATCCTCCGGAATCATGAATGGTCAACGTACATGAACATTGTTATAGTTTTCAAAGTTGTTTGTACATTTTTGTTTATTTTGATCTTCTGATTCTTTTGTGTCACTCTTTATTAGTTTACAGAAATTCTTAGAGGAAGCTAGGTGACCCTGTAGATAGAGCACTGGGTGTGGAGTCAGGAAGATCTGAATTCACATCTGACCTCGGATACTTATTAGCTATGTGATCCTGGGTAAGACACTCTCAGTTGCTGAAAGAAAGAAAGAAAAAAATTCTCAAAATCATTCATTTTTATAATGGAGGCTTATAGAATTTAAAATCAGAAAAGACCTTAGAAGTGTGGAATCTGAGGCCCAGAGAAGTGATTTGCTTGAGGTTGCATAGCTAAGTAGCTGGGTTTAAACTCAGCTCCTTTTAATTCCACGTCCAGGATTCCTATCCCTGGACCAAAGCCCAACTGGCTTATTTTTCAAGGAGGAATCTGAGGCTTAGAAAGGTAAGGTGAACTGGGATTTGTCCCAAGGTTCTCTGACTCAAATGATGGTTGCCCTTCCTCTGTACTGAATTGAAAAACTCACAATGAAGAGGTATAATTAACCAAGGAGTCTCTAATTGGAGATTTGCCTTAACCACTAACTTGTATGATCAATGATCAATGATCAACAAGGCAATGAATAATTAGACTGTGATCTCCTTGAGCTCTTAGCACAGTGCTTGGCATGTAGTAAATGCTTAATAAATGTTTAATAGATAATTATGAAAACTCACATTTTCATAGTGCTCTGAGATTTACAAAACACTTTCCTGGGAAAGTATTACCTCTTCCAACAATCCAACGAAGGAGGCAGTATAGGTATTTTTAATACCCATTTTACAGATGAGGATACTGCAGCATAAGGAGAAAAAAATAACTTACCCATGAATTACAAGCCTCAAAATCCATCTTTTTGGCTGTACAAGACTAGTGCTCTTCCCACTACATGCCCCTGCCTTCTCCCTATCCATTTTCTTATATCCATTAACCACCAGGTAGTGCTGCTAGCCACTAACGTAATTTTATTCAACATAATAACCAGACTCTAGTAAGACCAGAGGTGTGCTGGAGCCAGCTAGCCTCAGCTGATTGTTAAATTTTCAGTGGGAGCATTTTCACCTTGGAAATAAGCAAATGATACAAATCAGGACTTGATTTATTGTTTTGCTGATTATCTAGATTTAAGAAGTGATGGAGAAAATGTTAATAATAAAGATTAAACTTGAAAGTGTGTGGTGGTTTTTATACACACCCACATACATATACCATATACACACATATACCCACACATATAATGTATGTATTATATGTGTGTGTATGTATATATGTGTGTGTGTTTATTTTTAAAAAATTTTATTTTTGGAAAGTCAGTTGTTAAATATTTACCAGCACTCCCTTGAGTAAATTACCCGATTACCAGGGCGGTTATGTACCCCTACAACCACCAGAGGGAGCTCCAAGGAAGATCACCCAGGATATAGATCAGATTTAGCGCTGAAATGGACGTTAGGGCCCGGCTATCTAGTCTAACTACCTCACTTTTCAGATGAGGAAACTGAGGCCCAGAAAAGTAACACGTGGTGCTCAAAGGAGTTTATAGGAACTGATCTTAGGTCCTCTGATTCCAAAGTCAATCTTTCCCACCTGTATCTGCCAAACCCCTTCTGATTCTCAGAGAACAGGCGACCTTCTACCTCTTTGCTTTACCTCTTTTTGGGTGACCATGCTCACGTTGTCAGTCAAGGTCTATAGACGGTCTAGCTTTGTCCAATCAGAACAGTTCTGAATCCCTCTCCTGCCTGGAAAGCTTTCTTCCTCTAAGAATCTTCTCTGTTCCTTGAGTATGGCTCCCCACATGACTATACAATAATGGTGCCCACCACTGGGCCTACCCGCATGCAGTGTTTTAACTTTCAGGCATTGACTTAATCAGAACAGTCAAACAATACAGAACAGAAAATTTACTTTACCCACAAACTTTGGCCATTTTTGATCAGTCTACAGATATGCTCCAAATTCAAGAATTCTAGGAAAAATGTAGTTCAGTTGCTGTGCCTCTGGGATTGCTTTCCCTTCTTCCCAGAATAAGAGTCCAAACAACAAACATCAGCTTATTCATCAGTAGTGGAGTGTTGGGCTATAGGCAATAGAAGGCTAAACATGGAATCTTTGCCCCATCATCATTTTCTTTTCTCTGTCCCTTTGGGAGAAGGTTTCTTAACCTAAGGTCACTGAATTAAAAAATTTTTTTTGATCACTGTATTTTAATATAATTGGTATCCTATCTAATCCTATGTATTTTATTTTGTGTATTTAAAAACATCACTTTGAGAGACGGGGTCCATTGACTTCACTAGCCTTCCAGAGGGTTCTATGATGCACAAAAGTGGTAAGAACCCATGTTCTATGACTTTTAATTCCCTGGTCTGTCCTTATCTTCAGGTTTTGCCCAGTTGACAATTATATCATACTTCCAGCTCTATTTCCTTAATTCTGGACTGCTAAGTTTGGCCACATCCTGCTGAGGTGGTGAGGCCAAAAAATGAAAAGGGTGCTACATAGAATATGGGGTTCGTACGGGGCGGAGAAAGGATCTCTGCCTAGTCATCCTCATAGGGATAGTATAAGACAGTTTTTAAAGTCAAGAGTAATTGAATGGGCAGTTATACATGGAATCTAGGCTCCTTAAAGGTTCTCAGATTAACCCTGGTCTCATGGACCCATGATGGTTCTTCTTCACAACTCGTGAGTCCCTACCAAAGAAAGAGCTAGTTTTTCCATTTTGGGGGCTTTTTAAAAAAATAATCTTTCTGCTGCTGACTGTGGATTTCCTTGGGCGGCCTAGCTACATTTCTATTTTGTTCCTCCCTTTCCTTGGGCTCTGGGGATTTCCTTGGTTTAGAATTCCCCAGTGAGGAAGTGTAAGGCTTGTTGGAGGCCTATAGGAGCCTAGGTCATCTAGTCCTTGTAGAGAGCAGAGCATAGACCTCTTCCTATTCTTTGGGGCTCCTCTCCTCTACCCCCATGTACCCCCATGGTTACATCTTCAGAGCCTGACCAATCTCCAGAGTGGATGTGTCCATGGTCCTCATTCTGTTGTCTCAATTCTTGGTACTAACTCTGATGATATCTAGGGTCTTGGCTATTGCTTATTTGCAGGCTAACCTTGAGTAAGGTCTGTTTTCTTCCATTGTAAGATACCTGAGAGGTAGATGGCACAGTAGATAGAGTGCTGGGCCGGAGTCAAGAAGAATCTTCCTGAGTTCAATCTGACTTCCTAGCTGTGTGACCCTGGGCAAGTCACTTAACCATACTTGCCTCAGTTTCCTCATCTGTCAAATGAGCTGGAGAAGGAAATGGCAAACCACTCCAGTATTTTTGCCAAGAAAACCCCAAAGGGGCTCACAAAGAGTCAAACATGACTGAATAACAAGATACCTGGCATATGGGTGCTCAGGCAGTAGGAAAACTCCCTGGGAATTTTCTTTAGGCTCTCTCTCATGAGGAGGGAGAGATGGGAACTCAGTATTGCTTAGCTCATTCTGCTTCAATTCAAGAAGTATTTATTATACTTAGAGGGACAGATATTTCACTGACATAGGGCACTCCCAGATGAGGAAACTCTCTCTGTTAAGGCAGAGCAATAGCTTCTCCGCAAATTAAACCCCTAGAGATCTGCCTAAAGTACTGAGAGGTTAATTGACTTGCCCAGAATCACAGCCAGTAGGTGTTGGAATTCTTCCTCTGGCCAGTTCTCTATCTACTATGCCACTGTGAATCTTTTATTTGGGCATATGAGACAGAACTATAACATAAGCCACTATCACCCGTGTTCTACATGGGGTATTTTGGGGGAACATAGTTAAGAAAAATGCAGCTGAAGTTTCTATCCAATACATTCTCTATCAGCAGACTAGGAAGTGTAAATCACATAACAAAAATTCTAATTGGGATTAAATAGCAAAATAAATATCCCATGACAAATCATCCAATATACATATTTGTTGCTGTCTTTTAGCCATTTTCAATTGTGTCTGACTCTATGTGACCCTATTGGGGTTTTCTTGGCAAAGATACTGGAGTGATTTGCTATTTCCTTCTTCAGCTCATTTTACAGATGAGGAAACTGAGGCACACAGGGCTAAGTGACTTGCCCAGGGTCATACAACTAATGAGTTGTGTTGAGTTAGTTGAGGCCAGTTTTGAACTCAGGAAGAGGAGTCTTCCTGACTCCATGCTGGCATTCTATCCACACCACCTAGCTGTCCCCTCATACACACAGACACACAGACACAGACACACACATACATACACATTGAAATAGCACTTTATAATTGACAAAGCTCTTTCTTCCCCATCACTCTTTGAGGAAAATGTCCTTATAGCTTCTTTGTATATAGTCATTTGCATGCTCTCTCTCTAATTAGATTGTGAGCTCCTCATTTTATAAATGACTTAAGAGTTGTGGGCAGAGGGGAAAGCACTGACCAATGTTCAACTATCTCCTTCTTGTTGATTTTTTTCTGCATCCTATCCCCAGGTGTACAGATCCCAGGCCAGGGAAGTGGGGCTGATCATGTGGTTAGGCACTGTAGAAGGGTAGAAGAAGCACCTCACCCCAGTTTGCCACCTGGGGCATGACTCTGGTGGGGTGATGAGACCTGAACCCCTAAAAAGGAAAAGACCATGTCTTTGAAAGCTGCCCAGTCCCTGAATTTTCCCACAGACTTCAGCAGCCCAGATCACTGGTGTCTCGCCTGAGGCATCTGGCCTATCCTAGCCCACCTAGATACTCAACAGTCCTTTTACAGTGGCTCTCAGCGACCTTAGACCACTTACCTCCTTTCACTGTCTACCTGACCCACCCCAGACCATTTACTGCTCCTGAGTCCCATCCAAATCTTTTTACTGTTCTTTTTTTGGGTATAAGTTATCAGTCTTACCCCCATGAAGCTGCAGATTCACTAGGAATCTCACCCGCATCTATTGGCGTTACAATAAACCTTTCCACCTTAACTGAAAGAAGGCTTGAATTCTTAAATTCTTTCCAGGCAGACCCCCCTGTACTCTGACATTTCGGGGTTCCCAGCACTCTAAACCACATCAGTTCTAGGTGCCCTGTGCTAGTTCTGGCTCTGGCTAGAACATGTATCACTGCTTGGTTACCTAGCTATCAATCAGCTATGTTTCTCTACAGCCTGTTGTGGTTCTAAGAGGGTTCACTTCATCTTCATAGCCGCTTCCCTTCTGGGCCTCCAAAGATGCTACCAGCTGCTTTGCTGTGGAGCTGCTGTTGACCTCTCCAGCTGGGCCTCTTTTTGCTCAAAAGGAGCATTACTACTCTTTTTAAAAACCTATTCCATACCTAAGGCCAATCAACATTTCAGCTCCTAGAATGGTAAGACCAGGATGGATCAGAGAAGAACTTCTCAGCTGGAAAGTTTCCTCAATTCCCCTCAGTGGAAATCCCCCTAGGCCTGATTGATTGTTTAGGATGAGGAAATTCCTTTCACTTCCCATTAGGTCCAGCAGCTCTCTCCACAGCCACTTAGATTACCCTGCAATCTCTATAAAGCCAATGAGACATTTAGCAATGCTAGAGGCTTGGGTGTAACTGGCAAATTTGGATTTGTGTTTCTTCACCTCCACCTAGGTCTTTCTTACATAACGATAGCTTACATTTATAAAGAACTGTACAATGATCTTCACAGTCACCCCACGCCTGTTCTCCACCCCTAAGGAACTCAGTTGCAGCATCATTAAATCAATTGTTCAGCTGAAAAACTCAAAGGGTGTTTGGTGACTTGTACTCACAGTTAGTGATTGTCAGAGACAAGACTCAAGCCAAAGTCTTCTAACTTCAAGTTCAATATTCTATTCATCATACTGTGGATCACGTATTAGTCTTGGGGGCCCCTAGTATGGGGTTCTTGACTTCAAAGAGCTTACAATCTAACTGGAAAGAGAAAAGAAATAGACACATGATATAATACTCTTAAGCCTACAATGTGATCTTCCTAAATGCAGATCTGACTATGGGCACTCAGTGAACTCCAGTGACTCCCTAACAGCCCCAGAATAAACTACAAAATTATCTGTTTGGTGTCCAAAGCCTCTCATAATATTCTTCCCCAACAATCCCCACTCCCCAATCTTCCCAGGCTTCTTTTACCTTACACTCTGCACTCCCATGTACTCTTTGATCCACTCCTTGATGTTGCCTGAACAAGACACTCCAATTCCCAACTCTGGGCATTTTCTCTATCTGTCTCCATTCCTGAAATGCTCTCGCTCCTCATCTCTGCTTCCTGGCTTCTCTGGCTTCCTTCAAGTACCTTCAACAGGAAGCCTTTCCTTATCACCTTTAATTCTAGTGCCTTCCCACTGTTGATTATTTCCAATTTATCCTTGTTTGTGTTTTTGTGTTTGTAAATTTGTCCTTATAGCTTGTTTGTATATAGTTATTTGCATGCTATCTCGCCTACTAGGTTGTGAGCTCCTCAAGGGCAGGGATTGTCATTCCTGCCTTACCCCCCCCCCAGCATAACTCAGTGCTTGGCACACAGTAGGCCCTTAATAAGTATTTATTGATTGACTTCTCCTGTGTAGATTGTCTGGGCTTTGACTGCCTAGTAAGGATTAAGAAAAGAACATGTGAAAATGTTGCAGTCTAGGGGTGTGAGGAACCCCAAAATGTAAGAGTACAGGGCTAGGGTCTATCTTGAAAGAATTCAACCACTCAAGCCTTCTTTCAATCTAAGTAGCTAGTTTATTGTAACATCAGTAGAAGCTGGCCAGACTCCTAGTGAGTCAATGCTATTTGTGATGCCAATACATGTGGGCCACACTTTTAAGGAATCCTGCTCAGGGAACCAAAATATGTTGTAGTCTAGAGGTGCTAGGAACCGTAAAATGGAAAAGTACAGGGCAGAAGTCTGCCTCGAAAGAATTCGACCACTCAAGCCTTCTTTCAGTCCAAGTAGCAAGTTTGTTGTAACACCAATAAAAGTGGGCCAGACTCCTAGTGAGCCTGCACATTTGCTAAGGGCAAGACTGGTACTTTCATAGGGAAAAGACTTTGGGAAGATCTGGATATGATCTAGGAGTGGCAAGTAGCCTGGGGTGGTCCAGAGGTAAC
Source organism: Phascolarctos cinereus (assembly GCF_003287225.1). Taxonomy (NCBI): domain Eukaryota; kingdom Metazoa; phylum Chordata; class Mammalia; order Diprotodontia; family Phascolarctidae; genus Phascolarctos; species Phascolarctos cinereus. Next base: position 375,378,764 of record NW_027555958.1, on the reverse strand, counting down.
AGAGAATGAAGGACTAGATTGGGTCAGGGGTAACAGAAAATGAAAGGATGGGTTGGGGGGGCACAATGAAAGAACAGTTGAAAGGATTATTGAATGGGATGGGTGATGACTCAGGCAAATGGCAGGGATTTAGGTTCCTGAAAATTTGTGGCAAAGTTCAAGAACTCAAGGTCTTTTCTTTTTGGGGCTCCATCAGCCTCATCAGAAAAAAGTGATAAAACTGGCAACCTGGGGAAAGGGTCATGGATGAGATCTAGGATTTAGAGGGACAGAAAGGCTATGACATACCTCTTGGCCAGGGGAGATGGGAACTGAAAGAATCAAGGGCAGGGATGCCAGGGTGCAATGGCAGCATACTTTCTTCTTCTTCTTCTTCTTCTTCTTCTTCTTCTTCTTCTTCTTCTTCTTCTTCTTCTTCTTCTTCTTCTTCTTTCTTCCTCTTCTTCTTCCTCCTCCTCCTCCTTCTCTTCTTCCTCCCCTTCTTTTACATATTTTAACATTCATTAAAAAAAATTTTTAGTTCCAAATTCTCTCCCTCCATCCAGCCCCTCTCCTACCTATTGCAAGGCAAGCAATATGATATCAATTATACATGTGAAGTAAGCAGCATACTCTTCTTGATGGAAACCAGCACTGAGTTTTCTTCAGTTGTCACATGATTAGGGCATTAGAAAATTGAGAGGAGAGATGATATTTTGCCAGTGAGTTGATTCTGAGATTGGATTCACACCTACAATACCTCTTAGACCAGGAGTTCTTAATCTGAGGCCCATTTTTTCAGACTTTGCAACCCTTTATTGGCAGCACTATATGTGAGAGGTTAAGGGGAGAAATAATGCATATACACTTGGCTCCATTGAGGCCTGGGATACTCTCTTGGGGAGCAAACATGGACAGCTAGCTATAGTTTTCACAAGACTGCCCCCGCAGACCTGTACATACACAAAAGAACTTGTTTTTATAAATATTTTGATAAGTATATTTCAGTACAATTGGTTTTTTAAATAATTTATCTACATATTTTTAAAAATAAATTTAAATTTAAAATTTAAATTAAAAAAATTAAAATTAAAAACATTTCCTGAAAAGAAGTCTCTGGGCTTCATCAGACTGCCAAAAGAGTCTATGACACTATAAAGACTAAGGACACATGTCTTAGACTAATGAGTAGGAATGACCACCCAGAAAGAGTTAGAACTTTTAGGTAGCAGGTTTTCTATTCCCTAAAAAAGTAGAGATCTTGGAGTTTCCCTAACATTTCTGCTTAGTTGTGTGGGATGAATAACCATGAAGACAAGCATGTCACCTCCTATATCCTGATCATTGCTTTTGAGTAGAATCAGGTTATTGACCAGCAGCACCACCTGGTGGTTAAGAATATAATAATAAACGACAGGAAATGCTATGAGAATCCAAGTGAAGAATACTCCAGCTTGGAAACAGAAGACTCAGGAATCTGAATGACTATTTATAAATCAAAGAAAGGTTATTTTCCAGAAGATGATGTGCTAACAACATTAATAGTTCATATTAATGCTTTACAAAGAACTTTCCTCACAACAACCTGTAAGGTAGGTAGTGCAAGTACTTCTGTCATTGCTATTTAAGAGATGAAGCGATGGAAAATCAGAAAGGATGTGACTATAGGTTTCACAGACAGAACTCAGGTCTGTTATTTTACTTCTCTTCTCCTGTGGGTAAAAGAAGAGGATATGGACTTACTCTTCAGTGGGAAGGTTTGACATACAGGATTTAGGTTAGACAAAAGGAAAAACTTCCTGTCTGGAAGGGGTGTAAGACACTGGAATGGGTGACTAAGAGAGGTTGTGAAATCTCTTTCCCTTGAGGGCTTTAAAGCCCAAAAGACAATAACTAGCACAGTGCCCATGATATATTAAGTCTTTTAAAAATGCTTTTTGATTGATTGAGATCATTCAAGTCATGGAGTGGGGGCTGGGGGCATGACAGCTTGACCTATTCTAGCCTTTGCTAATCATTGCACGTGATTCCCTAGTGCCAAGAGAATGAAGGTGGCAAACATTGCTTGGTGCTCTTCATGAGCTTTTTCAATTCCCAGAGAATTTAGGAAATTAGTGACCCCTTGAGCATGAGGGAATGAGAATAACACAGTGTCCTTTTGCCAGAGGTTAGTAATTGCTGGTCTCATTTTGTGCCCTGAACCATTGACCTTGAGGCTAATATACAAGGGGAATACAGGGAGTGAGGATACGAGGGTAGAGAGGACTAGGTGACGTCATGGCTGGAGGGAATGAGATCCAAATGTTAAGTCGCTAGTGAGCTTGGCTCTTGCTCTGTTTCTTTGCAGGGAGAGCTGATGATGGAACTTCCCTGCCCCATCCTTCCAGGAACCAGGGATGGAAGACTTAGGACTGGAAGTTTCAAAGTTTCATCTGAACTTGCCATACCATATTTGGTGTAGGGAAAACTTAGACTTAGGGCTGAACCTATAAGTGCTGGGGGACTTCCCTGGATGCCCCAAGGGAGAGCTCGTCTTCAAAGGAAGGGGTAGTGGTAATGATAAGAGTATTTACGGTTGTCGATGGGAAAGATGGGGTTGACTGTAGAGGGGAACAACCCTAGCTGGGAAGGACTGAAACAGGAGCCAAGTGGAGGTAAATGGAATACAAGACATGGTGGCTGGGGAACTCTACAGCTTCTTAAAAATTCAGGAGGGAAGGATCTGCAGGGTGTGAAGATAATGAGATTCAAGTATGGTAGACTGGAGTTAAGATCATCACTAGAAGAGTGTGGGACATGAGGTGAATCAGATTTTGTATAGGTAAAATATCCCTTGTTTTCCTAAATTGCAGTTTCAATTTCCTGGTCCTTGAGGCATTATGGAAACTCTTCAAACCACAAGGTTCCAGGAATACTTTGATTATGAAAGAAAGTAGTGATCACCAGAAGCGAGCATGGCTACCCTCAGGACTCAAATGGATCTGTGACTTCATTCATTTAGAAGTTACTTTCAACAATGCAGATCACAAATTCGTCCATGCTTGACCACTTTAATAGTAATAACAATAGTAGATAAAATTTATATAGTTCACTATGTGCCAGGCACTGTGCTAAGCACTTTACAATTATTATCTCATGTGATCCTCACAATAATCCTAGGAGGTAGGTGCTATTACTGTAATTATTACCATTTTACAGTTGAGGAAACTGAGGCTTACAGAGGTTAGGTAATTCTCTCAGAGTCCCATAACTAGCAAGTGTCTAAGGCTGGATTTGAACTTGGGTCTTCCTTACTCCAAGCCTGGCACTCTATCCACTGCCCTCCCATAAATTCACCATAGCAGGTCCGCTCAATATGCTGGAGACCTTCCTCCATTTCTCCTGGCATGGTTAGTATTTATATCATTCTTTAAGATTTGCAGAGTGCTGGGGGGTGGAGCCAAGATGGCGGCATGAAAGTAGTGACTTACTTGAGCTCTCCCCCAAACCCCTCCAAATACCCATTAAAAATGGCTCTAAACAAATTCTAAAGCAGCAGAACTCACAAAAAGACAGGGTAAAACAAATTTCCAGCCCAAGACAGCCTGAATGGTTGATTGGGAAGGCTTATCACGCTGGGTTGGGCGCGCAGGCCGACAGAGAACCTGGAGCAGTCCTCAGAGGACTGAATCACTGTCAGCTGTGGTGGTTTCCAGACTCCTCAATCCACGAATGCCAAAGACAACTTAGAAAGTCAGTGGGAAAAGTCTGTTTTTTTGGGTGAGAGGAGAGCTAGGTCAGAGCCATTCCAGAGCACAGAGAGCAGAGTGCGCGGGGTGGTGGCTGCATCCTGAGCTTCCAGCCCACAGACTGAGGAGGAATCAAGTGGCTGATCAGAGGGGGACTACAGGGATCTCTTTGCTGGTGCTGAGGCAGGAATCTCTTGCTCATCCATGCTTGGATCTGGGTCACAGTTCTGAGTGGCCGTCCTGGGGTGAGGAGGAGCACTGGAGCGGAGCTTGTAGTGGAGGCGGAGACGCAGAGGAAACCCTCCTCACAGTTCCAAGACAGAAAAGACTGCTTGTGGCCGGTCACTCAAAGACCAGAGATCAGGTCAGGAAAAGAGTAAACACCTCGACCCTTATCATACCACCTTGGAAGAACTGAAAATTTACAGGTCCCTAGAAGTATCTATGAAAACAGTTATACAAACCCCTGAGGCTTGGAACAGTACATTCTCCACACTGGAAGCAGACTTTTACCTTAACAAAGAGTTTAAAACTCAAGTAGTTGGCTGGGATCATGAGCAAACCTCGCAAAAAGAGTCAGACTATATTATCTTACTTTGGTGACAAAGAAGATCAAAACATACAACCAGAAGAAGACAACAAAGTCAAAGCTCCCACATCCAAAGCCTCCAAGAAAAATATGAATCATCCAGGCCTTGGAAGAGCTCAAAAGGGATTTTGAGAAGCAAGTAAGAGAAGTAGAGGAAAAACTGGGAAGAGAAATGAAAGTGATGCAAGAAAATCATGAAAAACAAGTCAACAGCTTGCTAAAGGAGACCCAAAAAAATACTGAAGAAAATAACACCTTAAAAAATAGCCTAACCCAAATGGCAAAAGAGGTCCAAAAAGCCAATGAGGAGAAGAATGCCCTAAAAAGAAAAATTGGCCAAATGGAAAAGGAAGTCCAAAAGCTTACTGAAGAAAATACTTCCTTAAAAATTAGAATAGAGCAATTGGAAGTAGTGACTTTATGAGAAATCACAACACAGTAGAACAAATCCAAAAGAATGAAAAATTAGAAAACAATGTGAAATATCTCATTGGAAAAACAACTGACCTGGAAAATAGATCCAGGAGAGAGAATTTAAAAATTATTGGACTATCTGAAAGCCATGATCAAAAAAAGAGCCTAGACATCATCTTTCAAGAAATTATCAAGGAAAACTGCCCTGATATTTTAGAACCAGAGGGCAAAATAGAAATTGAAAGAATCCACCGATCTCCCCTGAAAGAGATCCCCAAAGGAAAACTCCTAGGAATATTGTAGCCAAATTCCAGAGTTCCCAGGTCAAGGAGAAAATATTGCAAGCAGCCAGAAAGAAACAATTCAAGTATGGTGGAAACACAATCAGGATAACACAAGATTTAGCAGCTTCTACATTAAGGGACCAGAGGGCATGGAATATAATATTCCAGAGGCAAAGGAGATAGGATTACAACCAAGAATCACCTACCCAGCAAAACTGAGTATAATCCTTCAGGGGAAAAAATGGTCATTCAGTGAAATAGAGGACTTTCAAGCATTCTTGATGAAAAGACCAGAGCTGAATAGAAAATTTGACTTTCAAATACAAGACTCAAGTGGAACATGAAGAGGTAAACAGGAAAGAGAAATCATAAGAGACTTATTAAGGCTGAACTGTTTACATTCCTGCATGGAAAGATGATATTTATAACTCATGAGACCTTTGTCAGTATTAGGGTAGTGGGAGGGGAAAAATTATATGTATGTATAGATAGATAGATAGATAGATAGATAGATAGATAGATAGATAGAGGGCACAGGGTGAGTTGAAGATGAAGGGGTGATATCTGGAGAAAAAATTAAGGGGTGAGAGGATTATACTAGGAGAAGGAGAAAGGGAAAGGTAGAATGGGGTACATTATCTTGCACAAAACAGACAAGAAAAGGTTCTTACAGTGGAGGGGAAACAGGGGAAGGTGAGAGGAAATGAGGGAATCTTATTCTCATAGGATTTGGCTTAAGGAGGGAATAACATACACACTCAATTGGGTATGGAAATCTGTCTTACCATACAGGAAAATAGGGGAGGAAGGGGACAAGAGAGCAGGGGGATGATAGAAAGAAGGGCAGATTGAGAACGGGGTAATCAGAAGGAAGTACTTCTGAGGAGGGAGGGTCAAAAGAAAGAATAGAATAAATGGGGGGGCAGGATAGGATTAAGGGAAATAGAGTTAGTTTTTCATAACACGTCTACCATGGAAGTGTTTTTCATAACTGCACATGTATGGCCTGTATTGACTTGCTTGCCTTTTCACTGAGGGTGGGTAGGGTGGGAGGAAGGGAGAAAATTTGAAACCCAAAGTTTTAAAAACTCATGTTTAAAAAAAAATGTTTCCACATGCAACAGGGAAATAAGAAACACAGAAAATGAGGTACAGAAATCAATCCTGCCCTACAGGAAAATAGAAGGGGAAGGGGATAAGAGAAGGGCAGGGAGAGAGAGAAGGGAGGGCAGACTAGGGAAAGGGGTATTCAGAATGCATGCCATCTTGCTGTGGGGGGAGAGGCAAGATGGGGTGAAAATATGGAATTCAAAATCTTGTGGTAAAAATAAATAAATTTATATACCAAAAAAAAAGATTTGCAGATTACTTTACATACATTATCGTATCTGTCATTTTGGAGATAACAGCAGAGCACTCTAGCTGTCCACATGACCCCAGCAAAGGATGACCAGATTCTAAGGAACCAATATTGAAAAACACTTTCTTCTTTTCCCCTTTGGATAGTAAGAGCTAACATTTACATTGCACTTTAAGATTTGCAAAATGCTTTATATGTATTGTCTCATTTGATCCTTCACCAGCTCTAGTGGGCATTACTACTATTTCCATTTTATGGATAATGAAACTAAGGCTGAGAGGACTTAAACCACTTACCCAACGTCACAAAGTTAGTGAGGCTTTGAACTTGAGTCTTATTGACTCCAAATCTAGCTCACTAGCCATCCACCACGCCACTCTAGCTGACACTCTGACATTAAATCAGAGGAATTCTTTTTCTAGGGATAGCTTAGGTCAGAATGGATTTCCATTTTAATGTTCCATTTTTTTAGGTTCAAAGCAGGAATCTCATGGTGCCAGAGATGATTCTGTATCGGAGTGATGGATCAGATGCTTGTCTGTGTATTTCCAGCTGCTTTTTTCCTTCTCACAAAACTAAGCCTATTTGAAATCCTGATTGGAGTACTGGCTCAACAATTAGAGGGGTCGTGAGGAAGAAGATCTGAGAAAGGCGAAAGAGGAGAAACACTGCAATGGAGGAAAGACTAAATAGTGGAACCAAGGACTGTGTCTGGCTTTAGAGCCTGAGACCCTCAGCTTCCTGACCTTTCATCAGCATACCAAAAAAGACATTTTGTCTGATTTCTTCTTGTCAAGCAGTATGGCACATGGTAGAGTAGAGCCAACACTGACTGTGCAGCTGCAGTAATTAGGTTCAGATCTCACCTCTGATACTTAATTGTGTAAACTGGGGCAAGTCACTTAATTTTTCTGGGACTCAGTTTTTCCAACTGTAAAATAAAAGAGTTAGACTAGATGAGCTCTATGATTCCTTCTAGTTCTCCACCCATGATCCTATAATTTTGTGCTACCTGGCAAACTTGCCCTCCCTTCTGACAGATCCCTATTACAGTATAATGAGGGAAGTGTTTGCACCCAACAGCCTCTGGAGATGGAAGAAGCTAGAGACTGACCAGGCCAGGGATGTTATTATTGTTATGATAGACGAATGCAGCATGGTATAGAGGAAAGGATTCTTTTCTAGGAATCAGAATACTTGGGTTCTAGCCCTGCTTCCACCCCTTACTTGCCGTGTGACCTTGGGCATCAGAATAAGATGGGAAAACTTGAATAGCAAAATTCAAAGAAGCTACTACTGATTTGATGCCAGCTTGGACCAAAGTCTTGAGCAGAGTGCCTCAGGGATCTCTATATTTTCTGTCATTTTGGAGATACCAGGGGAGCATTCTAGTTGTCTACATGGCAAGAGTAAGGGATGAACCTGCTTTCCCTGTTGAACATTTTTATCAATGATTTAGACTAAGATAAATGCGCTGAGGACCATGCTTACCAAATTTGCTGATGATCAAAAAAAATGGAAGGAGTAGTTTACAAATTGGAGGACAATCTCAGACTTGAAAAGAATCTTAGACTAGAACAGGAGTTGGCAAACTATAGCTGTTGGCCAGACATGGCCTGCCGCCTGCTTTGTATAACCTGTAAGCTAAGAATTTCATTAAAAATGCAAAAACCATTCTAAGCTTGTCCAAAAAAAGGCAGTGGGTTGCAATTGGCCCATGGATTGTAGTTTGCCAAACCTAGAACTAGAGCAGTGCATTAAATCTATAAGGGGAAATCCAATAGGGATAAATGTACAGTCTTAACATTTGGGTTAAAAAAAAAAAGCACAACTACATGATGGAGGTGGTGTAGGGAGAGAGCAGTTCCTCCGAAAAAGATCTGAGGATTCTGGGGAAATGTGAGCTCAATATGAGTCAACTGCATGTTATGGTGGCCAAGAGAGGGAATGAGACTTTAGGCTGCCTTAAAAGAGACATATAGACCCAGAAGAAAACAGAGAAGCTTCAGAAGGAGATATAGGCAAGAGGAACAGGGTTGTTATTACCATGCTAAATTTGGTGTATACTTAAAAAACAACATGGTTCCTTCACAGTTTCATATGCAATCTTTGTTTCTATTTTTTGCATATGGACATACTCATATTTGTTGATGACTTCATAATAGATTATGAAAAAGTTCACAAAACCTTTAAAAACATGAATGTTGAAAATTGTCCTTACATGCAATTGGAAAGAATACAATACTTTTAAATTTTAAAAATAATAATAAAAAGAAAAAAATTCATAATAAAACATTTATTTTAAAAAGATAAAGAACTATGTATAAAACTGTCATCTATGACATCAGATTTTGAGAAACTTGGTGACAAAAATCAAGCCCACTAATCACATTAATATTATTATGGTTATTATTTTATAAAGTAGAAATATGAATATTTAAATGTATTAATATATTGAACTATTTATTTTAGATATAAATTATACATTTTATTTAAAATGTATAAATTATATATAAATTTAAATATAATTTATGCATAAATTTAAATCTATATGTAATAAAAATTTATTAATACATACCACTCAATTTTTATTGTATGTTTAAGATTTGGTTGTTACAAACATTTTTGATGAATTCTTAATTTTATTTGAATAGAATAAGAACTAAGAAATTAACAATAAGAAAAATACTTAAGCCCGAGATGTGGGAGTTATCTCTGTTCTCTGCCCCAGGCAGATCCCATTTGACTTGTCATGTTTAGTTTGGGGCAGCACGGTTTAGGAAGTTTGTGATGAGTTGGTGAATATTTAGAAGAGATCAGCCTGGATAGTGACAGACCTTGAGATAATGTCAGATGAAGATTAGTTGACGTTTACCCTGGAGAGCGGAAGAATTGAGGGGCAGGAAGGGACATGACAGGTGACAGCTGTCTGCAAGTACTTGAAGGGCTGTCTGAGGGAAGACGGATCCAATTTGTTTTACTTGGCTCTAGAACGCTTCACAAAAGACAATGACTGGAAGTCACAGAAAGGCAGATGCAAGGAAAAGCTTGATATAAAGACTTGGAGATAACTCAAAATGGAGCTGCCTACCTCACGGGATGGAAAGGGTGGGAGCCCCTCCCTTACTGGAGGTCTCCAGACAAAGGCTGGATAACTACTTCTTGTGGGGGAGGGGGGGTTGTAGAGAGAATTTCTTCTCAGGTATGGGTGGGACTAGATTGGGGCTCTTAAGCTGAGACCCAACTTGGATGGGGAAGAAAATACATTTTTATTTCAACAATCTCAAACCGAAATTTATCATGAGCTCCAATTATTTAAAAAGAATGATTCTGAGAGGCAGTCCATAGGCGATGTCAGACTGCCAAACGGGCCCATGTCACAAAGAAGGTTAAAAACCCCAGGCCTTGATGGTCTCTAAGGTCTCTTCCCGCTCTAAGGTTCTATAATCCTGTAATTCCTTTTTGTAAAATGGAGATAGCAGGGCAGCTAGGTGGCACAGTGGATAGAGCACCTGGCCTTGAGGCAGGAAGACCTGAGTTCAAATCTGGCCTCAGAAACTTATTAGCTGTGTGATCCTGGGCAAGTCATTTAACCCTATTTACCTGAGTTTTCTCATCTGTAAAACAGGTACAGCAATAGCACCTACCTCCCAAGGTTGTGAGATAATAATTGTAAAGTGCTTAGCACAGTGTCTGGAATATAGTAAGAAATATATAAATGTTAGCTACTATTAAGTGAGATAATATTTTAAAAGCATTTAGCATAGTGCCTGGCATATAGTAGGCTTTATAAACAAACGAACGAACGAATGAATGAATGAACAGATAAAAATAAATGCTTCTTCCCTTCCCTTCCCCACCTTCTTCATGTGCACCTGAAGGGGTCTTGTCATTATTCCCACTTATAGGGAATTTCTATGGGAAGAAAACTATAGAATGAAAACAGTACTTACACAGCTTTGTGCTTGGTGCCAACACTTGGGTTCTCCCCAGGAATTGCTTGATATAACAATGCTCCTTTAGTAAAAAAAATCCAACGTGTCCCCTCCTTTGGACTTCAGCCATGTCAATCAACCAAATCTGAATCAATTCTCATTGTGTTCAGCGTCCTGGACTGGGGGATGTGGAGAAACACCAGTACTTGCCCTCAGGGAGCTGTCACTTAGATGGGGGACACCTGATCTCTGCCCTTGGGAAGCCCCCAGAATGACAATGACAATGACTCAATCCTTGCTCTCAAGGAATACCTAGTTTGATGGGGCAGACAACGTTTCTACCCTTAAGGAATACCAAGTCTGATGGGAAAGACATAGTCCTTGTTCTCAGAGAACAAATGATGGGAAAAAATGATGGGAAAGTCACAATTTCTTCCCTTGAGGAGTTTCCTGTCTTCCACTGGTGAGTTCCTTCTGGGGCCTCCATTTTGTTTTTGTTTGTTTCATTTAATTATTATTATTTTTAGATTTTAATTAATTTATTTTGAATTATCACAATTACTTCCATAAGCTTTTGAGTTTTAAATTTTTCTCACCCTCCCTCCCCACTTTCCTCCCCAAGTGGGTGCACAATCTGATATAGGCTATACATATACATTCCTATTAAACATATTTTCACATTAGTGACTTTGTAAGAATTAGAACCAATAGGAGGAACCACCAGAAAGAGGAAACAAAATACAACAGAAGAAAAAAATAGCAAATAGTATGCTTCGACCTACATTCAAATTCCATAGTTCTTTCTCTGCATGTGGATAGCATTTTCCATCATGAGGCTTTTGGAGATGTCTTAGATCCCTGTATTGCTGAGAAGGGTTAAGTCTATCAATATTAGTCATCATACAACATGGTTGTTACTGCGTACAATGTTCTCCTGGTTCTGCTCACTTCACTCAGCATCAGACCATACAAGTCTTTTTTCTGAAGTCAGCCTGTTCATCATTTCTTATAGCACAATAGTATTCCATTATATTCATATACCACAACTTGTTCAGCCATTCCCCAGTTGATGGGCATACTCTCAATTTCCAATTCTTTGCCACCACAAAAAGAACTGCTTTAAATATTTTTGTACATGTGGGTCCTTTTCCCATTTGTATGATCTTTCTAGGATACAGCCCTAGAAGTGCTATTGCTGGGCCAAAGGGTATGCATATTTTTTACAGCCGTTTGGGCATAGTTCCAAATTGTTCTCCAAAATAGTTGGATCATTTCACAACTCCACCAACAATGCATTAGTGTTCCAATTTTCCCACATCTTCTCCAACATTTATTATTTTCCTGTTTTGTCATGTTGGCCAATCTGATAGGTGTATGGGGCCTCCATTTTGGAAAAGGACCCAGGCTGGGCAACCTTCATTTCCTTCCTGATTGACTTTCCAGACTTCAGTCATGCCTCAGCTACAGTCTCATCCTAGAAATTTTCTCAGTGCCTGAAACCTCCTCATCCTGAAGGTCCAGCCATCTGTGTGACCTTCTCACAATGGGACAGCCCTCCGCTATTCCAGAATCATTATCCCACAGGTGAATTTCTTCCAGGGTCTCCATTTTAGGGCAGGGCACAGGCAGGTCCATCTTCATTTCCCTCCCATCTGTCCTTCTGGTTTTCTGGATTTCAATACCCTGCCCCCTTGAGTAGATACCATCACCCCGACTTCCTTCTGTGAATTGTCTTTCTGTGCTAGAATGTAAGCCCCATAGAGGGCAGATACCTGCTTTCTTTTTATTTTTATTTGTATCCCTAGCGTTTAGCAAACGCGCACATAAGTACTTAATAAATGGATTGCTCCCCTCTTGCCTTGATGGAGAAAGACAGATAAACATGGAGGAAACAGAATTCCCAGCCGCTCATAGGAACACACAAGTGTAATTGAATATAGCACAGATCCAGTACCTGAGTGCTAAGGTGACTTGCAAACATGGGGGCGGGGGTCCATAATTAGTTGGAAATGAGTTTTTGTGTGAAGTCTGAGACTTCAGCCGGCTTCCCAATCTCTCTTTTACCATAGTCAGAGATTTAAAGTCAAAGGGATTTTAGAGTTAATCTAGTCCAAATTTCTAATTTTGTTGACGTGGAAACTGAGGCCGAGAGAGGTGAATGGCTTGCTCAGCGTCAGACATGTCTGAGAATGTCAGATTTGAACGTAAGCCGTCTGACTCCAAACCCAGGGTTCTTTCTACCAAACCACAATGCCTTTATTTCTCAGTGAATGTGGTCTTCCTGGCGCTGTTGAAGAGATGCACTGAGAAAGCCCATGCCAGAAGCGGGAGAAGCAGCAGCTCCAGCCTGGCTGACAAAGGACGCACATCTGTCCACAGCTGTGAAAGCAGGGATGATGCCGCACAAGAACGTGGCTGCCCGGCACTCACTTCCTGCCGCTTTTGCAGACTTTCAAAAATAGGCCCCCACAAGCCCGGGCTGGCCCAACATGACCCAGGATTGTTTTGCTTTGTTTGAACTTTCTGTATTCTTACCATGAACTTGACAAACATCCCAGAATTGCTGTAGCTTCTTTTCCCCTGCCAGTTACAGACACTTTTTTTTCATCTGCTTACTGTAAGTATACTGTAAATTGTTGCTCACTGCCCCTCCCCTCCTCATGCTGTGGGGGGGAGTGGGGACTCTCTCGGGGTGTACCTCCTTGGCAGGGGAACTATAACAAAAGGTGCAGCTTACACAGGGACAAGGAAAGCTCAGCTTTCCCCAGGAACGCCCGACAGCCCAGTGCCTGTGTGGGCAGCTCCTTTCTATGGAGATGACCAGTTTCACTAAGAAGGGAAAAACCACAATCAGTTTCTCCAGAAACTCAGGTCCTTCTAACATGTCTGACTGTGTTGCTTTAAGAGAGAAGACCCTTCCCCTGCATCCATGATGGGCAGAGATGGGTTTACCACTGCAGCAGGAAAGAATGAAGTTAGGCAGCAGGAGGGGGATACAGCCTGGGTATAGTGGACATAAGATGTGAACACCTGGGTTACAGTCCTAGTCCTTGTGCTAATTAGCTAAATAATCCTGGATGAATCACTTCATCTCTTCATGTACTCTGCAGTTTTCTGTATCTCATTTTTCCTCCTCTTCAAATAAAATGATTTTTCCCCCCCAGGTGGAGGTGGGGGGGAGAAATGGGGGATTAAATTATCCCAATGGTCACTTATAGCTTAAAGATGATAGGATGTAGGTATTTCTTGCCTTCTCAATGGGTGAGAGAGGGAAGGAGAGAAGTAGGAACTGAAAATAAAAATTAAAAATTAAATTGAATTAAATTAAAATTAAAATTAAAATTAAAAAGATGATAGGATTTTGTGCTGTAAGTGACCTTAGAGACGATCTAGGCCACCCTTCATTTTACAGATAAAGAAAGAGAGAACAAGAGATACAGAGTGATTTGTTCCAGGTTATACCAGTGGCCAGATCCATATCTCCTGACTCCAGACCCAGAGTTCCTTTCCAATACCACTCACTGCCTACCAATTTATTTTGTAATTCCAGCAGAGTGTAAGCTCCTTGAGGACAGGGACTGTCTTGTTTTTCATGTTTTCACCTTCTCCCTTTTTTGTCATTGTTCAGTTGTTTCAGTCCTGTCTGACTCTTTGTGACCCCATTTGGAGTTTTATTGGCAAAGATACTGGAATGGTTTGCCATTTCCTGCTCCAGCTCATTTTACAGTTGAGAAAACTGAGGCAAATGGGGTTAAGTGACTCATCCAGGGTCACACAGCTAGTTAAGTGTTTGATGTCAGATTTGAATTCAGGAGGGTGAGTCTTCCTGACTCCAGGCCCAGCACTATACCCACTGCATCGCCCTTCTCTGCCTTACACACAGCAGATGTCTAAGATCTGTCTGTAGAATTGAATCGAATTCTTACGCAATATTGTGTTTTAGACGTCTCCATGTTGGTGTTTTATTGATATAGTAACTGTAAGTTAGTAAGGGGCTAATGCATAGATGGTCACTTATCTAAACTTTGTATCAGAGCTCCTTCCCCTCCTCTCCAAACACACACTGTAGGCTGCATTGTATTGGCTGCTTTGTGTTCCTCTTAATTCTAGTGTCATCCCTCTGTTAATTATTTCCAATTTGTCCTGCATATAACGGGCTCATTTGTATACGATTGTTTTCGTGTTGTCTCCCCCATAAGATTGGGAGCTACTTGAGAGCAGGCACTGATTTTTTTTAAAAAACCCTTTCTGTGGAGCCTCAGCACTTAGCACATAGTAGGTGCTTAATCAATTTTTATGGAGGAAATTATCATGTTAACATGCAAGAGTAACCTTGGAAGTGGTTAATAGACCACAGCAAACAAGGGTAAGGAAAGAAAAGTTTAAATAGATGACACGTTATTTTAAAAAAGAGCAATAAACAGTTTTAAAAAACTAGTTTAAAGCAAAATAAGGCAGAAATAGTTGGAGACAGTGAAGCCATACTATGATGCAGTGACTTGATGACCTTAGAGAGGTAAAGAACTTTAGAATGAAGGCTGAGGGAGTACATCCAGTCTCCTACCCTGAAGAACTGGGGGGATGGGAAAGACTCCCAGCTATTGGGACTAGTTTGGGGACAATCTTACCCAGAGACAGGAGATGAACAGGATGGATCCTGAAGGGCCCAGCCAGCCTGAAGGGTGTTCTATATTTGCAGTGGCCTTTAAGGCCACTGCAAAGATTTAGGCAGACCATCTGTCCAACTAGAGGCAGGGACAGTGTATTGGGGGTTATCCCACTGGAGGCAGCATGTTGTAGGGCAGAGGCAGTGGTGGGGGCCACAAAACACTCCTCCAGTGCCCTAAACCAGATTGAAATGCAATTGAAAAATATTTAACAAAATAAGTCAAAATACAATAAAACACAGATAATATCACATTTTAAAACTAAGTTAGTATGTGGCCCACAGAGTCCTTATGTTTGGATGAGTGGCCCCTGTTTCTACTTGAGTTTGACATCATTGGTACAATGGATAGATCATTGGACTGGGAATCAGGAAGAGGGTCTGAATCTCATATCAGATGCTGTGTGACCTTGGCAAATTACTTACCCTCTCTGTACCTCACTTCTCCTGTAGGTCAGATAGAATGAAAATATCTTTAGCATCTGCTTCAGAGGGTGCTTGTGAGGATCCACTGAGATAATGCGTGTCAAGTTCTTTGTAAAATGGAAGCAACATAGAAATCCCCAGTCATTGGATGGGTTGTTGAACTAGCTGACCTCTGAGGCATTTCCAGCTCTGACGTTCTGTGAATCTAACACCCTCTCTGACTCTTTTCTAGGAAAAAGGAAGTGATTAACATTTATAGTGGGAAATGTTGGTGATCGATGGGACCAGAGTAGGGAAGAAATGGTGGCCGTGTGGAAGGACCATAGGAGTGGGAGTCAGGAGATATGAGGCTGTATGTGCCCAAGCTTGGCACACAGTAGGTGCTTTATGCATCTATTTGCTGATTGATTAAGAAAAGAATCATGTTGCCAACACAAAGTAATTTCAGATGGCAGCTAGGGACAAGGACATTGGAGAACAGGCATTCAGAGCTCCTGCTCTATCGATTTATTTGGGGTAGGATGCATGGACCTCTCCCGTTCCCTCCAGGAAGCACAGCCTGACTTAGCTCACCTGACTGACCATTCTTTACCCTCCACCTCAGCACATGTGCTGCTCAGTAGACAGTGGATTTATTTGTACCTGTTGGTGTCTTTGAGTCTAATGAGTATTCAGTCTGATGAGTATATCTCTTAATGAATAATGTATGATGAGTATTCAGTAAGCATTTACCAAGTACTTAAGGGCCAGGCACTGTGCAGGGTACAAGGGGTGCCCAGACAAAAATGAAACAGTGACTCTCTGGACAAGCTTATATTTTATTGGGAGCAAACGCCACTTACACAGATAAGTCATACAAAATGAGGGGAATCGGGAAAGGCCTCCTGTAGGAAGCAGACATGGAGGTTCCAAGAAGTGGAGGTGTGGAAAGAGAGCATTCCAGGTACAGAGGACAATCCATGTGCAGGCATAGAGATGGGAGGTGGAATGCCTTCAACAGAAACCATCAAATAAGCCATCTGGGCTAGAGGGTAGAGGATGGAGTCTTGTTTAATGAGTCTGGAAAGATCAGGAGGAGTGGGCAGAGCAGTGGGCCTAGAATCAGAAAGACTCATTTTCCTCAGTTCAAATCCAGCCTCAAACACTTGCCAGCTGTGTGACCCTGGGTAAGTTACTTCACCCTGTTAGCCTCAGTTTCTTCATCTGTAAAATGAGCTGGAGAAGGAAATGGCAAAAACGACTCCAGTGTCCTTGCCAAGAAAACCCCAAATGAGGTCATGAAGAGTTGGACACAGCTGAACAAAGAATAAGAAAGGCTTTAAATGCCAAACAAAGGAGTATGTATTTTATCCTAGAGGCAATAGGAGGCCATTGAAACTTCATGAACCTACATTTTATGACTGCTTCATGTATGTCTTGCCTCTTATTTTTTGAAAATTCCATTTAATTTTTCAATTAACTAATTTTTATTTCCTTCCTACCTCTGGAAAAAAAGAAAAGAAAAACCAAACATTTGTAACAGAATTGCACATTAGTCATGTGCAAAAACATGTGGTCCTGTCTCTTCTCACATGAAACATATCTTCTTCCTTTCCAAGTTGGCTCACTTTCTAGACTCCTCAGTTTCTGTAACTATTGACCGACTGACCCAGGCTAGAAAGTCGAGAGGTATAGGGTTCTTCCCTTTCTTGTCCGCTATTGTTGTTGTTCAGTCATGTCCAACTCTGCATGATTCCATTTGAGGTTTTCTTGGCAAAGACACTGGAGCAGTTTGCCATTTCCTTCTCCAGCCCATTTTACAGATGAGGAAACTGAGGCAAACAGAATTAAATGACCTTCCCAGGGTCACACAGATGGCAAGTGTTTGAGGCTGGACTTGAACTCAGGAAGATGAGTCTTTCTGGCTTGCAGTTCAGTGCTCTACCCAATCCTCCTTATCTTTCCAGGCTCTCAAACAAGACTCCATCCTCTACCCTCTAGCCCAGCTAGCCTATTTGATGGTTTCTGCAGAAGGCATTCCACCTCCCATCTCTGTGCCTGCACATGGATTGTCCTCTGTGCCTGGAATGCTCTCTCTCTCCACACCTCCACTTCTTGGAGCCTCTGTGTCTGCTTCCTACAGGAGGCCTTTCCCGATTCCCCATCGGGCCTCCAAAATCTCTTTGTATGACTTATCTGTGTAAGTGGAATTTGTTCCCAATAAGATATAAGCTCTTCCAGAGAGTCGCTGTTTCATTTTTGTCTGGGCACCTCTTGTACCCTGCCCAGTGCCTGGCACTTAAGTACTTGGTAAATGCTTACTGAACAATCATTACACATTACTCATTAAGAGACATAATCATTAGACTGAGCTAGTAAGTATCTGAGGCTGGATTTGAACTCAGACTCCAGGCCCAGAACTCTATCCACTGTATCACCTAGCTGCCCCCTTGTGTCTTTTCTGCTGCCAAATTGTTCCATGGAAGAATCTCTCTCATGTGCCATTTCCTTTTCCATTTTCACCATTATCATTCTAAGTCAGCTCTTATCACGTCTCTCCAGGGCTATTGCAACAGCCTTTTAACTAGAATCTGTACCTCCACTCTCTCTACTCTTCACCCATTCTTACTGACTACTTTTAAATGAATCTTCTTAACACATACCACTCTGTTGCACAAAAATCTTGAATGGCTCTCTGCTGCCTGTAAGGGCAGATCCAAGTTCCTGTATATGACATTCAAGTTTCTCAATAGTATCTCTAACCCTCCCAAACTTACCTTACTTACTACTTCCCTCATGAAATTTGCTTCCAGCTAATTAGTGCCTTCACTGTCCCTTGAGCTCCCTTCACTATCCATTCACTATCCACTCTGTATGCAATCTATGACTTTGTACACAGTGTTTTCCTGCCTAGAATACTCTACCCTACCCACTTTCTATGACCAAATCATATCTACCTCTTAAGACCCAGACTGAGTTCCATATTATCTATGAAGACTTCTCTATACAAGTAGAGACTGGATGACCATTGGTTGGGGATATTGTAGAGGTATCTGATTATATCAGAAAGGGTTTCACTATGTGACTTCTGAGGTCCTTTCTATTTTGAGATTCTACAGTCTTTCCCTTTCTGGACCTCACTAGGTAGATAACCACGTGGAAAGAGCACTGAATTTGGAGTCCAAAGACAGATTCCAATCCTAGCTTCACCATTTGCTAGATGTATGACCTTGGGAAAATCTCTTAACCTTAATGAGCCTCAGTTTCTTCCTCTGTAAAATGGGGATGATACTATTTGCACAACCTATCTCATAGGGTTATTGTGAAGAAAGTTTTTTTGAACCTAAAACTCTGTAGAAATATGAGTTATTATTATTTGTAATTCATATAATTCTCATAATCTGGGTCCCTAGCTATCTCCATGTTCACATAGAGTATTATGGTTTAAACATTCTCTCCTGTAGACGAAAGAACCACAAATCGAATAGGAAAATACTTAATTAATACAATAAAGTAATTCACAGAAAAACCAATAGGTAATAGATTTATTTTCAGCCCTTTCCTGCACAAACAAACAGTGGGCTCATCTCCTAAAGGTACCAGTGGGAAAGAACAAATCCCAAGAGGAAACATACACAAAAGTGGGGAAGGTATACTGCCTGTGTGTGTGCTGGGGTGGAGTGAGAAAAACATCAGTTGTTCTCCTTTCTCTCAACTTGTTCTCAGTAGCCAAGATCGTTGGAGGCCTTTTGAATGTAGGGCTTTTCTTTCTTTCTGAAAATAGATTTTTGTTGACGTATTTCATCTAGGTTTCCCCCTCTAGCTCTTCTCCTTCTGCTCCCAGAGGACCTTCGCTTATAAAAAATAATTTTTGGAGAAGAAGAAGAAAAAGAAGAAGAAGGAGGAGGAGGAGGAGGAGGAGGAGGAGAGCATAAGAAAAAATCCAGCAAAACTAATCAATGTGTCAAAAAAATATGACATTATATATAATGTTTCATATCTGGCAACCCTCTCTAAAATAACAATAATAGTTGTTCAGTTACTTTTTAGCTGTCTCCAACTTTTCATGACTTCATTTGGGGTTTTCTTGGCCAAGAAGTTAGAGTGGTTTGCTATTTCCTTCTCCAGATAATTTTACAGATAAGGAAACTGAGGCAAATAGGGTTAAGTGACTTGTCCAGGGTCACATAGCTAGTGAGTGTCTGAATCTGGGTTTGAACTCAGGCAGATGAGTCTTCTTGACTCCAGGCCCAGCACTCTATCCACTGCACCACCTAGCTGCCCCTGTGACTGGATCTTGAAAACAGATCTCTCTTATTCTGGGGCAGTGTTCCGTTCCCTGCTGGTTGTAACAGCAGATCACAAAGGGAGGTCATTTTTTCTGGAGCTAGGCAAGAGACAGTCCTGTTCCAGTGACTATACATCACCAATGGGTTCCATGACCTTTTTTTTCCATTGCCACCTATATGCCAAGCCCATGCGCCACGTACTAAATACTGGGGATACCAAGAAAGGTAAAAACATGGTACCCGTACTCAATGAGCTCACATTCTGATGGAGAGAGATGACATGCAAAGAACTATGTATAATGTATAAGATATATACAGAAATGATTAAAGGAATCTCAGAGGGAAAGCACTAGTAGTGTGGTGGGGGTGGGGAACTGGAAAAGGTTTCTTGAAAACTGGAAAAGGTGTAATTTGAGCTGAATCTTGAAGGAAATTAGGAAAACTAGAAACCAGAAGTGAGGATGAAGAGCATTCTGATCATGGGGCAAAGCTAGGACAAAGGCAGTGGGTCAGGAGAAGGAGTGCAGTGTGAACAGCAAGACCAGTGCAACTAGATTCTAGAGTACGTAGAGGGAAAGCGGAAAGTGGAAAAAGACTGGAAAGGTAGGAAGGGGCTAGGTTGCGAAGGGCTTTAAAAGCCAGAGGATTTTTTCAATATTAGATCCTGGAGATGACAGAGAATCACAGGAGTTTATTAAGTGGAAGATGACATGGGTAGACCTATGCTTTAGGAAAATCACTCGAGCAGCTGAGTGGACTGGAATGGAGAGAGACCCAAGGCAGGGAGACTATTACCAAAAACTAAAAGGCTACTGCAAATATCCAGGCATGAGGCGATGAGAGTATGAGTGAAGAAAAGGAGGCATATGCAAGGGATGTGAAGGCAGGAATGACAAGACATGGCGATAGATCAGATACACGTTCTGAGTGGGAGTAGGGGCTTAAGGATAACACCCAAGGCTGTGAATCTGGGTGACTGGGACGGTAGTGGTGCTCTTGACAGTAATGGGAAAGTTCAGAGGAAAGGAAGGTTTGGAGGGAAAGAAAATGAATTCTGTTTCTGACGTGTTGACTTTGAAATGTTTCCAGGACCTCCAGTCTGAGATGTCCGAGAGGCAGGTAGGAAGGGAATAAGCACTTATTAAGTGCCTACTGTGTACCAGGTACCGTGCTAAGCAGTGTCAAAGGCTTCAGAGAGATCAAGAAAGATGTGATTTGAGAAAAGATCACGATAAATGGTGATCGAGATGTCGTTGGTAACCTTGGAGAGAGCAATTCCAGCTGAATTGTGAGGCTAGACACCAGATTGCAGAAGGTTAGAATTAAGAAGTGGAGGCATCATGTGCAGCTAGCTTTTTCAGGGAGTTAAGTTTGGAAGATTAGAGGAATAGGACATTAGTTAGTGGAGATGATTGGGTCGAGTGGAAGGGTCCTGGTTTTTTTTGTTTTTTTTTTAAGGATGATGGAGATGGGGTGACTTTGTAGACAGTAGGATGGGGAAGAGATTGAAGATTAGTTAGAGAGTGAGGATGATAGTGGGGGTAGTCTACTAGAGAAGACAGGATGGGATGGGAGCAAAAGTGCAAATAGCGGAGTTTGCCTTGGTAAGGAGAGGGGCTGCCTCTTCATATGAGACAGGGATGAAGGACGAGAGAGTGGAAGAAAACATCTGAATGATGAGAAATGAGGAGGGAAGAAGAGAGAGCTCTTGGAGAACAGTCTCCATTTTTTTTCCCCAGTAAAATGTGATGCACAGAACTGAGATAAAGAAGTGAAATGGTGCCACACAATGCTAGAAGAGGGATGAAGAATTTCAAAATAATTAGTGTGATGAGTGGGATAGTGCATGGAGGTAGAAAATGATTGCCCTGCTGCAGTAAGGAGCCAGTTGAGATTATGTAACATAAATTTGTAGTGGGCCTAGCCCAGCTGTACTCAGAAGTATGTGAATTAAAAAGAAGGCATTGGAAGGAATCCAAGGTTGGGATGTGGGAAGACACAATCAGTGATAGGAGAAGAGGGCAAGTGACTTGATTGTAGAAGACAGGGTAGAATTGATTTGATTCACCAAGAGGTAGTGTTAGTGAAAGGAAGAGAACATAGCCAGTGTATGGGGTAATAGTCTGGGAAAGAACTGAAGGTCAGAGGGATTAGAAGTGACATTAAGTTTGAAGAACAACACTAAGGGTCACAAGGCAAAGGGAAAGAGGGAATGAGAAAATATTATGATTAGATAAAGTAATGTCAGAATTCATGAACGTGGAAATGAAACGTTTGGAGGTGGTGGAGGACAAGATCAAGGCTACGACCATCCTGTGTGTAGCTGAAGTAGAGTGGAGGAGCAAGTATAGAAGGGAGATGATTGGAGAGCCATGGGGAGGAGACTGCTGAAAATAATAGCAGAATGCAAAGGGTCGTAGACCTGCAAGCTGAAAGCTAGATGGAACAGTGGTGAGTCTCCTTACCAGAAATGACACGTTCTTGGGGGGGGGGGAAGAAAGACTATCTGCTAACCTACCAGGCATCTACCAACCTAATGCAGGTCACCATCAGCATATGTTCCCCACATGGAGGGGGAGATTGCCTTTTTTGGGTACTTCCCTCAGTCTAGTGATTGAAAAGATGGATAAAACTAAAGGCTTTAGCCAGAGTCTTTTTCTCCAAGACACCTCTAAAGCTGATAACCCATACCACCATTTTCTGCTAAAGCCCAGTCCAGTCCTACTTCTTCAACCCTCTTTCCTACCTTGGGGAAAGAGAAAGGAATTAGCATTAATCTAATACCCACAATGTGCCAAGCACTGTGCTAATTATAACAAATATTATCTCATTTGATCATCACAATAACCTGAAGTAGATGCTATTATTACCCCCATTTTATAGTGAAGAAAACTGAGGCAAACAAAAGTTAAGTGATTTTTCAAGGTTCACACGGCTAGTGTCTCAGGCCAAATTTGAACTCAGGGCTTCCTGACTCCAGGTGTACAGCTCTATCTACTGTGCTACTTTCGTTGTTGTTTGATTGTTTTTTCAATTTCATCTGACTCTTTGTGATCTTATTTGGGATTTTCTTGGCAAAGATACTGGAGTGGTTTGCCATTTCCTTCTCCAGTTTATTTACCAGATGAAGAAACTGAGGCAAATGGCTATATTCTCTTCCTTTCACTAACACTACCTCTTGGTGAATCAAATCAATGCTGCCCTGTCTTCTACAATCAAGTCTCTTTCCCTCTTTTCCTGTCACTGATCGTGTCTTCCCACATCCCAACCTTGGATTCCTTCCAACATCCAGTGCCTTCCTTTCAATTCACATACTTCTGAATGGAACTGGAGAAAATCATACTGACTACAAATTTATGTTACATAATCTCAACTGGTTCCTTACTGCAGCAGGGCAATTATTTTCTACCTCCATGCTCAGGGTTAAGTGACTTGCCCAGGGTCACACAGCTAGTAAATATCTGAGGTCATATTTGAACTCAGAAAGATGAGTCTTCCTGACTCCAGGCCCAGCACTCTGTCCACTGTGCCACGTAGCTGCCTCCACTACACCACCAAGCTGCCTCTTAAATTCTTACCTTCCCCTAAACAAGGACAGAACCCTCCAATATATAACAAGGATCCATTAATTATTATTTTTTAAATTTATTTTTACTTTATTCATTTATTTTTGGGGGAGGGCAATTGGGGGTAAGTGACTTGCCTGGGGTCACACAGCTAGTGAGTGTTATGTGTTTGAGGCCAGATTTGAACTCAGGGCTCCTGACTCCAGGGCTGGTGCTCTATCCATTGCGCCAGGTAGGTACCCCCAGGATCCATTAATTATTAACCTTTGGGTGCAGTTGTGGAATCAGTTCCAAACTTACCTGTTATCTAGTCCCCATCTCTCCATCCAATCCACAAGAATGTCACAAAAGATTATGTCAGATGCCTTCCTATAATGCAGATATACTAGATTTGTGCTATTATCCTGACCTACCAGTGTAGTAACTCTGTCCAAAAAAAAAAGCATTATGTTAAGTTGGCCTGGTATAATCTCAAGAGCCTATTTTCATCAGTTCAGAGAGACCCCTTCTTCCTGTTCTAGGTACCATCCCTTTAATTATATATCCTACATTTCTGCTAGAAATGGAAGTCAGGCTGCATGGTCTATACTTTAAAGAATTCACCTTTTTGAGAATGGGCCAAAACCCTAGGCTGTCTGCAGACTTGTGGCACCTGTCCTGTTTGGGAGGACTTTTCAAAGATCACTGACTCAGCACCCACCCCCTGCCAGTTCTCTCAATACATTGGAATGTAATTCATTTAGGGCTGGTGACTTCAGCCCCTGGAGGTACACTCTTATCATCTCTTCATTTATCTGGGATTGCAATTCTGTGTTAATCTTTTGTTATTGTTGTTATTCTGTACTTTCCAGTGTGAAAGTCACCCACCTTAGGAGAGAAAGCAGAAGCAAAATAGGAGTTGAGTAGTTTTGTCTTCTTCCTACTGGAGTTCCATCTACTCAGACCTCTCTCCCCTCTCTCAAACATAAGCTTCTTAAAAGGCCCTTTTATTTTGCTGCTTTAAATATTTGTCTAATCTCTGCTTTATTGGGCCTTAATGTTATCCTTACAACAACACTGTGGAGAAAGAATTGGACTCAGCCAAGACACGTGGATTTGAATCCTTATTCCAACCCTACTAGCTGAAGACAATGAGCAGGTCATTTAATCTCTCAGTTTGCTTATCTGTAAAATGGGGTTAATTATATTGGCACTATTGGTCTCAAGATAGAGAGCTGGTGTTTGAGCCAGGAATCAGTGAGTTCACGTGCCACTTGGCCCAAGTGTGACCTTAGGCGAGTTAACTTCTTATGGTTATAGGGTAGCTAGGTAGAGCAGTGGATAGAACTCCAGGCCCAGAGCCAGGAAGACCTGAGTTCAAATCCCACCTCAGGCACTTACTGGCTGTCTGACTCTGGGCAGCTCCATTTGCCTCAGTTTCCTCATCTGTAAAATGGGGATAACAATAGCTCCTACCTCTGAGGGTTATTGTGATGATTAAATGAGATAATAGTTGTAAAGCACTAAGGACACTACACGGCATAAGATAAGAACTATATGAATGTTAGCTATTATTATCATTATGGTTCTAGGCAATGCTCTATGAGTATAAGATGCAGAGGAGGTGCTGACTTGCATTGGTAGAAGGATTGTCCTCCTCTAGGAGTTCCTTATGCCAATGAAATCTTAGGTCTAGCCTCTCTACCCATCCTCTTCTGTACCTCACAGGGTTGTTCTGGGGGACAAATGTTTTTATAAATGTGAGTTGTCATTCTCCTTTAAAGTCCAATTACAATGCCACCTTCTCCAGGGAGCCTTCTTCGACTTCCACCTTCTTCATCAGTAATAATGATTTCACCTTGTAGCTTCACATAATACCTTATCGTCAACTCTTTAAAGCACTTAGCTCATAGATGATCAACTTTGAACTGGAAGAGGACTCAAAACTGTCCAGTTCAACCCCTTTCATTTTGTTGTTTCATCTTTTCAGTCCTGTCTGACTCTTCTTGACCCTATCTGGAGTTTTCTTGGCAGAGATACTGGTTTGCCATTTCCTTCTCCAGCTCATTTTACAGATGAGGAAACTGAGGCAAACAGGATTAAATGACTGGTTCAGGGTCACATTGCTAGTAAGTATCAGGCTGGATTTGAACTCAGGAAGATGACTCACTTTACACCTGAAGAAACAGGCCTGAGGGGTGGGGTGGAGTTAAGTGACTTGCTCAAGATCCCACAGGTAGTAAGCTTCCGGAGGTGGCATCTGAACTCAGATTCAATGACTTTAGTGTCCGGTTTGTTTGTTTGTTTGTTTTTTCCCCAGTATATCATGATATTTGTGTATTCTTCTATATTGCAAATGTTTGTACTCAACACCAAAGGCCATTTGATATTTTTTCATCTGGTTTCATGGGTCACCTAAACCGTAAAATAACTAAGGTTGGCTCATCTTTGGGAAACCGTGCAGTGCCTACCACAATTGCAAGCTGCTTGATGGCTCATCAGCTTATCTCTCTCTTTTTTTTCTCTCTTTTTTTTTTTGTAGGCAATGGAGTTAAGTGACTTGCCCAAGGTCACACAGCTAGTAAGTGCCAAGTGTCTGAGGCTGATTTGAGCTCCGGTCCTCCTGACTCCAGACAGGTGCATACTGAGCGAAGCCAACAGTGCTCTATCCACTACGCCACCTAGCTGCCCCCTCAGCTTATCTCTTAACACCAACATTTCTCCAGAGCACCTCCTTTGGATCCACCCCAAAAGGCCTTAGAGGGGTCAGGTCTGCACAGAGGTAGGGGGTGACCACTGCAATGTAATCACAGATTCTTTTTTGGGGCGGAATACTGAAAGGTTTAAAACGTATATATACTTTAAAATGTTTCCAAAATATGGAAGTTGTTTGTATTCTTTCAAGTTCATGTTCATTTTCCCAATAAAAAGATCCACTCACAAAGTCACGGTGTTAGAGCTGGAAGGGTCCTCAGAGACCTTTTCATCCATTCCTCCCCTTTTACAGATGAGAACACCGGAGTTCAGAGAAGTTAAAATATTTGCCCAAAGTCACACAAGTGACCAAATAACAATTGGAGCTGAGGTCTTCAGGTTGCCAATCCTGGGACTATTCCACTAAGCGACACTGCCTTTTTTTCTCCACCCAAATTACTGTGTCACACAATGCCTGTAAGTTCTTCCTTGAGTTTAACCCGAATCCCTCTTGCTGCAGTCTCACCTCATTTCCACTGTGTCAGCCTTCAGTGGAATCAGAGAAGAGCAGGGGTTTCCCTTGGTATGGAGAATGGCCTGGGGCACTGGCAGGCTCCCCTCTTTTCTGGTAAAGAGATAACTCTGTCGAAGTCATGCTCAACACATGTTATGGAGGTGGAGGTGGGTTGGGACAGTTGTTATTGATTTTATTTTGGCACTGAGGTAGTTCCCATTGGCTTTACTCAGTATGCACCTGTCTGCTAAAGAACTCAAAGCAGTTTTAACTCTTGTCATCTGCTCACTGGTGGTTCAGTGATGAAGATGGGGACCCTGACTTTCAGTTATTGTCGTTCCATTGGTTTCAGTCATGTTCAGCTCTTCGTTGACCTCGTGTGGGGTTTTCTTGGCAGATATTGGAGTAGTTCCCCATTTCCTTCTCCAGCTCATTTTACAGATGAGGAAACTGAGGCAAAAGGGTTAAGTGACTTGCCCAGAGTCACACAGCTAGCATCTGAGGCCAGATTTCAACTTCTGAATATTGTGCCACTTAGCTGTGCCTGAGACTCAGTAGTCAATTGTAATAAAACCTAGAAGTTGTGGATCCCAGACCACAATCTGGTCAACTCCAGGGACCATTGTATGTGTCCAGTCCTGGTCATAGAATGGCATTCCACTCCACTCTAGTAGCAGGTAACAAGACACAGGACTTCTGTGTTATTTTGTCACTTTGCTATCTGTATATTGTGGGACCTTGGGCAAATCCCATAACTTCTCTGAAACTCATCATTTTGAGAAAAAAAAAGATCAGTTCCTTTTGTTCGTCTGTCACAATCACTTTGAGGTACATCTTTCCTCAAGGCTTCCTCCCCTGTAACAAAGAACAACAGTTAAGTAAAACCAACTAACACAATGACTGTAGCATATGCAATGTCCCTCATCCATAGTCCTCCAACTGTCTATCAAAAAGAGGGAGAAGGGCTTCATTATCTGTTCTCCTGGGCAACACTGGTCATTACAATTATTTGAGTGCCACCTCCCCACTCCAAAACACATAAATCAATAACTATATATCTCTGTGTATGTGTGTGTATTTCCCAATACCTAGGAGCTCAAAATGCTGCCTGAGAAGGATGGTTAAGTGCTCAAGCTTGTGGTTAACTGCTGTGACTCCACAATCTGTTTTCCTTCCTGACAATAAGATTCCTGCTCTGACATCTTTGCCCTGAAGTAAAAAGCCAGGTCAGAACATACAGTCTGAGTACAAGAGAATGACTGTGGGCGTAGGAGTCAACATGGGCAGTGTGGTAATCTGTTGATCACATGAGCAGCTGGACTACTGTCTGGAAGCTGAGAGAGGAAATAGAAGCCTAGACGGCCCTTTTAACCAGATCTTCTACTTCTCTCTCTTCTCCTTAACCTCCAAAGACTGGAACTTCTATCCCTACCCTCTACCCATACCTACAATGTCCCACTCAGAGTCAGTCTGTTAGTCAACAAGCATTTACTATGTGCCTGGCACAGTGAGAAGTGCTGGGGATACAAAGAGATGAAAAAACCACAGTCCCTATTTTCAGTTCTAATGGAGGAGAAAACATACAAATAACTATATACATACAAGATATATAGAGGGCAAATGAAGGGAATCTGAGAGAGAGGGATTCTCAGAGAATCCTTGGGGAGTAGGTTTGGGGAAGGGATGGATACTGGGAAAGGCCTTGTTCAGGGTTTGAATTTGATTGTAGGATTGGGTCTTGAAGGCTGGGAGCCAGGAGAAGAGGTGAGAAGAAAGAATTTCAGACTGTAGGGGGGTAGCCAGTGAAAAGTCATGGAGTTGAGAGACAGAGTGTTGTGTGGGAAGAATAAGAAAGCCAAGATTACTAGATCATAGAGTATGTCGGAAAGAGTAGAGCGTAGGAAGACTGGAAAGGTTGGAAGGGACCAGATTGTGAAGGGCTTAAATGTCAAACAGAATTTTGTAAGGTGTCTCAAAATCTTCATGAAGACTTTTGGCTCCCTATGTAAATTTGATCCTAGAGGTCATAGGAAGCCACTAGAATTTACCCAGAAGGGGAATGATATGATTAGACCTGTGCTTTCAAAAGATTACTTTAGCAGCTGAATGGAGGATGGACTGGAGTGGAGAGAGAGAGAGAGATGGGTCAAGAAGACCAGTTAGAAGGCTATTGCAACAGTCTATTTAAGGGGTGACAAGGGATTAGACCAGGGTGGTGATCATGTCAGTGGAGAGAAAGGGTCATAATAGGAGAGATATCATAAAGGTAGAAAACAGATTTTGCAGCAGATTGGAAATATGGGGTGAGTCCAAGTGAGGAGAAGATGACCTAGGAGAATGGTGGTTCCTTAAACAGTAGTGGGGAAATTGGAAAGAGGGAGGTCTTGGGGGTGGGGAGGGATACTTGGTCAGATCATTGGGTAGCCAGAAAATTCAGAGGCTCTGACCATTACTGTTTTCTTGAACCTAACGGGAAAATCTTGATGTTTCTCCACCACAGCTATCCATCCTGCCCTGCTTGGGAGTTCTTTTTCTGCCCTTGGGCTGGGCACAGATATTCCAGATTCCATAGTGCAGGAGAAAGAGCATTGGGTTTGTAGTTGGAAGACCTTGTTTGGACTCTCAGCTCCAATACTTACCAGTTATATAAGCTTTCCATATGTGTACAATGATGGAGTTGAACCAGATAAGCTCTAAGCTTCTGCTGTGATGACAAAAGGAACCAACCAACCCTACTCAGGAGGAATTTAGATGTCTGTCTCATTCAGAATGACCGCAGTACCCCCATCTTTGCTGCCCTTCTGCCCCCACTACCCTCTGTTTTAGTCCTAGCCATTCCGACCAGAGTTCTCCCAACCCGCATTCTGCTGAAGCCTTTCTTTTCTGAATGCCTAATTGACAACCTTTCAAAAATGGCACTTCTTACACAAATAAAATCAGATCTAAATAATTGGAAAAATATCTATTGCTCTTGGGTAGGCTGAGCTGATATAATAAAAATGACAATTCTGCCTAAGTTAATGTACTTATTCAGTGCCATACCAAACTACCAAAAATTATTTTATAGAGTTAGAAAAAATAACAAGATTCATTTGGAAAAACAAAAGGTCCAGAATATCAAGGAAAGTAATGAAAAGAAATGCAGGGGAAGGTGGCCTAGCAATTCCAGATCTTAAATTGTATTATAAAGCAACAATCATCAAAACTGCTTGGTACTGGCTAAGAAATAGAGTGGTGGATCAGTGGAATAGGTTAAATATGCAAGACACAGTAGTCAATGACTATAGTAATCTATTATTTGATAACCCCCAAAGACTCCAGCTTCTGGGATAAGAACCCAGTTTTGGAAAAAAAAAAACTTCTGGGAAAACTGGAAAAGAGTATGGCAGAAACTAGGCATAGACCAAAACCTCACATCATATACCAAAATAAAGTCAAAATGAGTTCATGATTTAGATATAAAGGCTGATGCTATAAGCAAACTGGGAGAACAAGGAATAGTTTACCTATCAGATCTATGGAGAACAGAAGAATTCATGACCAAACAGGAGATAGAGAACATTACAAAAAAGCAAAATGGATAATTTTGATTACATTAAATTGAAAAGTTTTTGCACAAACAAAGCCAATGCAACTAAGATTAGAAGGAAGGTAAAAAATTGGGAAAGAATTTTTACAACCAGTCTCTCTGATGAGGGCCTCGTTTCTAAAATACATAGAGAATTAAGACAAATTTATAAGAATACAAGTCATTCCCCAACTGATAAATGGTCAAAGGACATGAACAGACAGTTCTCAGATGAAGAAATTAAAGCCATCTATGGTCATATGAAAAAATGCTCTAAATCATCATTGATTGGAGAAATGCAAATCAAAACAACTCTGAGGTACCACATCTCACCTATCAGATTGGCCAACATGACAAAACAGGGAAATGATAAATGTTGGAGAAGATATAGGAAAATTGGAACACTAATGCATTGTTGGCAAAGTTGTGAAATGCGTCAACCATTTTGGAGAACAATTTGGAACTATGCCCAAAGGGATATTAAAAGTGTGCATACCAGCAATAGCACTTCTAGGGCTATATCCCAAAGAGATCATACAAATGGGAAAAAGACCCACATATACAAAAATATTTATAGCAGCTCTTTTTGCTATGGGAAAGAATTGGAAATTGAGAGGATGCCCACTGGGGAATGGCTGAGCAAGTTGTGGCATATGAATGTAATGGAATACTCTTGCACTATAAGAAATGATGAACAAGCTGACTTCAGAAAAACCTGCAAAGACTTGTATGGTCTGGCGCTGAGTGAAGCAAGCAGAACCAAGAGAACATTGTACACAATACCAGCCACGTTGTGTGATGACTAATATTGATAAACTGAACCCTTCTCAGCAATTCAAGGATCTAAGACATCTCCAGAGGACTCATGATGGAAAATGCTATCCACATCCAAAGAAAGAACTATGGAAGTTGAATCGCTACCTTTTTTTTTTCTCTTCTGTTGAGTTTTGTTTCCTCTTTCTGATGGCTCCTCCTATTGGTTTTAATTTTTACTTACAACATCACTAATGTGAAAATATGTTTAATAGGAATGTAAATGTATAGCCTATATCAGATTATGCACCACCTTGGGGAGGGTGGTGGGGAGGAAAGGGGGGAAAATTTTAAACTCAAAAGCATATGGAAGTGATTGTCGATAAATCAAAATAAATTAATAAAATATTTTTTTTAAAGAATGCCATTTCTTTCTTCCTTTTGCAAGCAGGATAGGGATGGGGAGGGAAGTGGTGGCTGTCCAAAGGTCAACCCCTAAGAAGCTCAGATGAATGGTCTCCCCTGAGCCCTGGGTGAGGGACCTTTCACTAGTGGGCTTGTTAAGAAGTCTGCTTGACCAAGCTGGCCAAATCCATCAGCAGAGACTTAGGGATGCCTCTAGGATCTATTTCCTGGGACTTCAGGGTTCCAAAGGCAGAAGGAGTGAAGCTCAAGTGTTTAGGGAAAGACCCAAGGGTTAATGGGATTGAGAGATGGACAATAGCCACTGTTCTGCTATGAATTGGACTAGGTGACCACTGAGTTCCCTTCCAAGTCTGATGTTACAATTTCTTTACCATCTCTGTTCACTCACTTACCTGTCTCAGAATCCCAGCCATCGTGATGCTCAAAATTCTCTTGCCTTTATATCTTTGCCACGTGTAGATAGGCTATACTAACTCATATTTCTGTAGTATTTTACTTTCTTCATAATTACTCTGTGAATTAGCTAGTAGATCATCATCTCCATTTTACTTGGTGTGTAACTTAAGCCTTAAAGCACCCAAGGTCATACAGCTAGTATATGTCAGAACCAGGATTCGGATTTGACTCTAAGTCTCAAAATCTACTATACTTTATGCCAACCTGCCGCCCAGTCATTTACCCTTTATATCAGGCCTGCGTAACATATGGCCCGTGGGCTGCTTGCCAAAGAATTTCAGGTGGCCTAAGAAAAATGTAGAGGATAAAGTAAAGATGTAATGAGTGCTTTGTCCATGCCCCGCTTAACCTGCCTTCCACTGGTCACTACTGGGCCCATCATGTAATTTGGCAGGTGGGTTGCTACTGCGCACGCTCTCCTGTTTGTCACGTGACCCATGGCAACCAATCATAGTCAGCCTGTCTCTAGTCTGAGAGGAGCGAGAGTTATATCTTTTAGCTGTATTTTGGGTCATTGCAGCATTGAACAGGGACAAAGTGAATGCAGCAAAGTAATTTTTTAAATGTTAATGTGATTTCATGATAAATAAAAATCATAAGTAATTGATATTAATTGAAATTTCCCTTTTTAAAATATGGTTTGTTTGCAAAGTAGTTTAATCATTAATTATGCCTATATACTTATACCTTCACTTGGAAAGTGAGCTGCTAAATATCTATCTGTGCCAGGTTGTGCAGATCTGCTTTATATTATCACTTCAGGAGAAGCTGGGGGGCAGTTCCCTCTGTTAATGTATCAATGGGGCTTATTTATTTGGTAAAAATCCAACTTCTCATTCCCTTCTCCATCTCCATCTTGTGGAGGGGTTGCTAGATCAGGATGATTGCATATTGTGAATAAATACCTCAGCAGTTATCCGCTGCCTGATACACTCAATCCAGGGGCAGCTAGGTAGCACAGTGCATAGAGTGTCAGACCTAGAGTCATGAAGGCTCATCTTTCCAAGTTCTAATCTGGCCTCAGACACTTAATAGCTATGTGACCCTAAAAAAGTCATTTAACCCTGTTGGCCTCAGTTTCCTCATCTGTAAAATGAGCTGGAGAAGGAAATGGCAAACCAGTCCAGTATCTTTGCCAAGAAAACTCCAAATGGGGTCATTAAGAGTGGGACACGACTGAAAAAATGACTGAACAATGACACCAACAACACATTGTGGCCATTTGAAACTGTTTTGATATTTGTGTGAATGAGAAACAGCATAGGTAAGGGGTCCCATCCTAGGAGTCAGGATGCCTGGTGCTTCTGGCTCTGTTGCGGCAGGAATTAAGCCTTTCCCCCCCTTTGATAGTCTCAATTTCTCTTTTCTTTATAACAGAGAGAATGAGAGTGACCCTGTCTTATATAGATATACCTAAATGGGTCACAGTTAGGTCCCATACCACTCCCAATGAGAGTTTCTTTTCTTTTTTGTAGGCTCAAGTGACACATGCATTTGAAATAGTGTCCTCTCCATTTCAGATGCCACCAGTAGAACCTCCTTGGACCTGTGGGATCTTGTGTATTGCTCTGGCTCTTCAGGCTAAGCTGAAAGATGAAACTCCTTTTTTTTCCCCCTAGTCCTATTTAGTCACAGTAGGGGTATGGTGGTGGGATCTACTATAGAGATCACATCTATATGACTGTGAAAAGAACCACAGGCTTTGGAGGCAGAGGACCTGGGTTCAAATCCTACCTCTGTCACTATATGACCTTGTGTAAGTCACAACTTCTCTAAGCCTCAGCCTCTGCCACTAAAATGAGGGAGTTAGACTAGATAGCCTCTAAGCTTCCTTCCAGATCTAAATCCCCTATCTCAGGTTTGCAAAATGCTTTTACATGGACTATTTCAGCGGATCCTCACAAAAAAACCCTAGGTGGTAAATGCTATTACTTACTCTGTTTTCTAGATGAGAAAAGTGAGGTTCAGAAAATTTAAATACCTTGTCTGGGTCATATAGTTACTAAGAGTCTGAGGTAGGATTTGAATTTAGATCTCCCAGCTTTAAGTCTAACCCTTGTACCACCATACCATGCAGATACACAGTCTATTAGAGTGAAAAGAGCATTGTACTTAAAGTCATAGGAGTATAGAATTTGGCTCTGGAAGGGCTTCAAGGCTGAGGAACCTTCAGCCTCAAGGTCACATGTAGCCTTCTAGGTCCTCAAGTGTGGCCCTTTAATAGAAGGATTTGTCCTGTAAAACTTGGACTCAGTCAAAAGGCCACACCTGAAGACCTAGAAAGCCACATGTGGCCATGAGGCTAAAGGTTTCCCACCCCTGACAGCTAGATAGTCCTATATTCTCATTTTACAGATTGGGGAAGATGAAGCCCAAGGTAGTTAGGTGACTTTTCCAAGGTCACCTGACTGGTAAATAAGGAGCAGAGCTGAAACCAAACCCAAACTGGAAAAAACCTTAGGTAGTCTAATGTAGGAGAGAGGATGTAGGATCTGGGAGTCAGAAATGAAAGTTCGATGATCGTGAAGGTGTTTTCTAGCTCAACATTCTATGATGTTATGAGAGTGGGGTTTCTATCCACATGTATTCCTCAGGAAAGACATATGTCCCATGTGAGGCTGCTAAGCAGGGCCAGATTGCACCGGCAATGAATTTCACGGGGGCTGGTTGGCAGAAGAACGTGTTTGGCAAGGGCTGTTATGGGAGTTTGCCTGCAGGACACTGTTGGTGTCATGCCACGAGAGAGAGAGAGGAAAGTGATTTAACTTAGACTTTTTTCACTCTAGTTGCAGGATTGCAAGAAAATCTCATTTGCATATGAACCAAGAGTTCATTTTCCTTAGAAAATACATGTCAAGACCCAGAAGAAGGAGCGGAATTTCTTAATAATGATTAATCAGTTGATGTCTCAAAAAAAAGAAAAGAAAGAAAAGAAAACAATCAAGGAAAGAGATGCTGAGAAAACTGGGGAGAAAAAAAGTTTTCCAAGGGGCAGACCCACCCAACACACCTTTGTGGCATTTCCTCTTAGCCACCTGCATAAAAGTGACCAGCCTTCCCCAGATGCTGCACAGCACAAGCCACTGAGACAGCTTGGAGCAGCCTAGGGCTAGAGGTAAGACACCCACATTTCTCCACCTGCTGATTTTATTCATTGCCATCCAAACCCATCTTTCTTAGTGGGATGGAGTTACTCCATAATCTTTTTATATCTTTCTTTAGGGTTTTACAGGTGTCTAATGCTCTCTATAATTTTGGGTCATAGATTGTGTAGCCCGGGAAAATGACCGTGCTTGTCCATTAGGATCTCCTTAAATAAGTGGGGGAAGGGAGGTAGTCAGATCAAGCAGTTCCCTGGTCCTTTCTTACAGGAAATAGGGTCCAATTAGTTTCTTTAAGAGGGTTAGAGGGTGGAAGAGAAGTATGTAACAGTAACATCTGTTGAAAGGGTCGAGATATTCAGAAATCTGAATTCAGTGAGGCAAACATCTCCTTAGCAAAGTGCCCAGCAATTTAGGATTGGTGGGTGTGAGCACTGGGCTGGCTGGCTGGGGAATGAGCTCTGTCTGCAGGTTTTTTTTTTTTAATGATCTCTGTTAATGTTTTAAGGGAGCAGGCAAGTTTCCATGGCTCTAGAGAAGTTTCTTGCTGGAAGGGGAATGTGTTCTTTGCCAATCCATTTTTCTTTCTAGAAGTCCTTCTGGGGCCTAGGGTTACTCTGAGCAGAGAATTGGTGTAGAAAAAGCAATGGATTTGGGATTAAAGATTGTGGATTCAAATCCTGACAGTTCACCAAGTATTTGTATGACTTTGGGCAAGTCATTTAACCTCTCTGGGCCTCAGTTTCCACAGCTGTAAAATAAGGAGTTTAGACTAGATGATTTCTGACATCTCTTTCAATTCTAAATCTATGAGCCTCTGACTTCTGGGAAAGAAGTAAGAGATTATGTTTGATATAAACTTGATGTCTCCTTCAGAGCCTAGCATGATTTTTCCACCCCAGATAAATGTAGAATGAATGTCCCATGAATGAATCAAATGTACCTGTGCTTCAAACTGAACCTGTGGCTCTCTTAGGATTTACATTTTAAGTACACTGTATGTGTTTAATGTCGATGCTACTTGGAGCAGTTGAAAGAATACTGTTTTGAAGCCAGAGGACCTGGGTTCAGATTTTGTGTGCTATTTTCTACCTGTGTGACCCTGGGCAAATCATTTCATTACTCTAAGCCTCAGTTTCCTCATCTGTAAAATGAGGAAGTTGGCTTGATGATCTCTCAAGTATCTTCCAGCTGGTCATAGGACCATCATTCTGTGCAGGGAATTCTCTGTCTTGTTGAAGTGGCTGGTGATGGGTTTTTGTTCTGGACTAGAGAGAGGTAGAGAGAGACAGGGGAAAGGCAAGAATTAATGTCACCCGAGATTTGACATTCAATTTAATTCAATTCATATTAGAATCATAGGATTTGGAGTGGAGAAGGACCATCTCACCCATTTCCCTCATTCTGTAGATTTAGAAACTGTAACCCATCCATGAAAATCGTGGACCTGGGATTCAAACCTAGGTCCTCTGACTCCAAATTCAGTGTTCTTTCCACTACAACTCTCTGCCCTTCTAGGAAAAGAAAGGAAATAGGCATTTATATAGCACCTACTATGTGCCAGGGACAGTTCTAATCACTTTACAAATATCTCATTTGATCTTCGTAACAACTCTGGGAGATAGGGAGATAGGGAGATGTTCTTATCCCCATTTTACAGTTAAGGAAACCAAGGCATACAAATTAGTTGACTTGCCCAGGGTCACACAGCTAAGTTAAGTGTCTGAGGCTGAATTTGAATTCAGGTTTTCCCTCACTACGGATCCAGAACTCTATATACTGTACTACCTAGCTGCCTCATTAAACACCTACTCTCTGCAAAGTTCACTTCTAGGTGCCAGGAATACAAAGATGAAAAAAACACAAATATCATAAAGAGTCAGCATGGCTTCACTGAAGAGAGATCAGGTTAGACTAACTTCACTTCCTCTTTTTTTAAAATAAGATACTAAGTAGGTAAAGGGATTATCAGAGATAGAGTTTCCTGAGGTTTGAACAAAGCCTTTGGTACTATGTTAAGTTCTATTCTTGTGGAGAGGATGGAGTGATGTGGACTAGTCAATAATAAAATTACATGGATTTGGAACTGGATCAATGGCTGGCCTGAAGAAGAGTTGTTAATTGTTCCATGGCCACTTGGCAAGAGGTTTCCAGTGGAGTACTTCGGGGATCTGTTTGGCCCTATATTGTTTAATGTTTAAATCAGTGACTTGGGTGAAAGCAGAGATGAAATATTTATCATATTTACAGACGCCACGAAGTTGGGAGGGATAATTAATGTGCTGTAGGACAGAAGCAGGCTCCAAAAGGATCTTGTCAGATTAGAGCATTGGGCTGAATCTAATAAAACAAAATTGAATAGAGATAAATGTGAAACTTGGCTATGCTTGGGTACAAAAAGAAATCAATTTCTCAATGATAAAGATGGGGGAGGTAGGGCAAGCCAGCAGTTTCTGAAAAAGATTTGAAGATTTTAATGGACTCAAAATTCAACATGGCCAGTAGTGTAATATGATGGCCAAGAAGCCCAATGTCATCTTGGGCCACACTAGGAGAGTCATAGCTTCTAGGAATGAGGAAATGATAGTTCTGTGGTCCTCTGACCTTGATGGATGAAATCTGGGGTGCTGCATTCAGTTCTGGGCATTGCAGTTGAAAAATAGATGTTAATAAGCTTCAAAACATCCACAGAAGGGCAAAAAGCATGGGGAAAGGCCTGGAATCCATGCCATATGATGATCACTGGAAGGCACTGGGTGTGTTTAGCCTGGAAAAGAGAAGACTCAGTGGAAAGGGATAGCTTTGATTAAATTCTGGTTTTGTCCCAAAAGGGAAAACCAAAGGAAACAAATGGAAATGTAGATGAGACTAGTGCTGGTCTGATATCAGAGAAACTACCTAACAATTCAAGCCATCTAGAAGCAGAGTGGGCTGTCTCAGGAAGTGGTGGGTTCCCCCCATTAGAGATCTTTAAGCAGAGGCTCTTGCTGGACTCTTGCCCCACAAATTGCGAAGGTGAGGAGGAAAATGTGGTCTGATGGATCACGTCGCCAGAAGAAGGAAGAGGAACATGGTCCAAAACACAATGAAAGCACTAGTGCTATTCCCATAGGCTTTCGGATATTCTAGTTGAGAGAGAGACAGACAGATAGACAGAGACCCAGAGACACAGAGAGACAGAGAGAGGGAGACAGAGACAGATACAAAGACAGAGACACAGATACAGACACACAGAGACAGAGAGACAGAGAGAAACAGAGAGGGAGACAGAGACACAGGGAGTCAGAGAGGGAGAGAGAGAGAGATACAGAGACAGAGACAGAGAGACAGAGACAGAGATCCATAGAGACAGAGAGAGGGAGAGAGTTACAAAGACAGAGACAGAGACACACAGACAGAGAGAGACAGAGATAGAGGGAGACAGAGAGAGACAGAGACAGAGACACAGAGAGAGAACCATCACAGTGTCTGATCTCAAGGGCAGAGGTAAAATGAAAAAAGCCTCCTGATTTCCTCGGTCATATAGGAGGCTCCATAGTGGAAGAGATAGTTGGTGCCTTGTGAATTATACCTCTCTCTCTGTCTCAATCTCTCTCTCTCTGTGTCTCCCTGTGTCTCTGTCTCTCAGGGAAGTAATTTGCCAGAGGTCATTGAATTAGACAGTGGTAAAGGCAGTGTCTGAACCCAGGTACTCTGACTCTGTGTTCAGTGATCCCTCCACTGTACCCCACTGCATCTCTTTACCACCCTTGAGAGGGGACATTTTATCACCTCCCTTTCTCATTTCATTTGGTGTATAAGTGTATGGTGGTATGGGGAGTGGTAATTTGCATGGTTGACTTCAATTACTTTTAAGCCTGAGTAAAATGAGAGATACATTAGGGCCATATACTGACAGGATCTTCACTCTTTGCAGGGGGTAATGGGATAGAGGAGAGATGAGGGATATAATTTTAAAAAATTATTATTGATAACTTTTGTTTTTACCTTTATTTCCAAATGGATTTGGGGGTAGGGGAATAGTGGATATATATTTATTGATTTTCAAAGTTCTTACAGCACCCGGTACAGGGCCTTACTCATAGAAGACTCCCAGATAAATATTTGTTGAATTGAATTGCTGCTTAATTCTTGGGGTAATTTTAAACTCTGTTTTTTCCTATTTACTTGTGAAAAACAGCAAGTCTTTCTACCCACCCCCAACTCTGTTTTACAAAGTGAGCTGTGTTGACTCATACTCAGAATGATGCTTAGACAAATAAGTTCTCTGAGAATCAGAAACATTTTATCATGGTTTGTGATTAGTAAATTGGAGAGGGGAAGTGGAGGAACTGAAATGTAATTGATTCAAGAAAATCAGATTAGGACACGTGCTTTTCTGAAATTTCACGAATCTTCAGATTACGTATTATTGGTTTGAATGCTTTTTGCTTTAGAAGTTTAAGAAGGGAGATGATGGAAGATTTTTTTTTTCATTTTCTCTCAGAAGTACTCCCAGTTGGGCAGCCATCTCCCACCTCCTTCAGGACAATGAAGCTCTCTGGATTTCCTCTCTCTCTTCTGTGTGCAACCCTTTTCCTGTGGCTAGCACATGCGGGGTCTCTCAAGAGGTGTCAGATCTCCATGGATGTGCATCAAATAGAAAAGAGCTTCCAGGGGATAAAAAATACAATTGTGAGTATGGGCTCAGGTGGGAGTGAGGGTGGGTACAGATATGCCCTAGGCAGCTAGATGGCTCAGTGGATAGAGCAATGGGCCTAGAGTCAGGACGATCCGAGTTCAAATTCGGCCTCAGACACTTACTAGCTGTGTGACCCTGTGCAAGTCACTTAACCTGTGTTTGCCTTAGTCCATGGGAGAAGGAAATGGCAAACTACTCTAGTATCTTTGCCAAGAACACTTCATGGACAGGATGGTATTCTCCAGGAAAATATCATAACAAGTAGCTGGCATTTATATGGCACTCTAAGGTTTGCAAAGAGCTGTCATCATCTCATCTCATTTGATCCTCACAACAGCCTTGGGAGAGAGGCACAATTATTGGCCCATTTTATGGATGAGGAAACTGAGGCAGATAGCACAACTTGCCCAGGGTCACCCAACAAATAAGTGGCTGCGATTAGATTTAAACTCTCTTCTTCCTGAATCCAGGTTCAGTGCTTTATCCATTGTACCACAAGAGTGTTGAATTTGGGGTTAGAAGACATGAGTTTCAATCTTTGTCTTTCTGTGTAACCTTGGATGAGTCAGTTAACCTTTCCAGGCCTCTAATTCCTCATCTGTATAATGAGGGGATTGGACTAGATGACCTTCAAGCTCCCTTTCTGCTCTTAGTTTATGATCCTGTGATTTGCTTATCACCTTTTCTGTCTCTCTCTCTCTCTCTTATATCTCCCTTTGTAGCAAACGAAGGATGTCTTTCAGAATGTCACCATCCTGTCTGCATCTGAGACCCTGTTCAACATCACGGTACTGACTTATGCAAACTACCTTTGTGTGGGAGAAACTCCAGTGGTCATTGGTCTCAGCACCTAATCCCCTCCCCTACCTTCCTAGCCTTTTCTCTAACCTGGCAGGCATTGAAAGGTTAACCAGGGGTGGGGAACTTAGGGCCTCAAAGCCACGTGTGGCCCTCTAGATCCTCAAGTGTGGCCCTTTGACTCAATCCAAACTTCACAGAATAAATCAGGGCAGCTAGGTGGACCAGTAGATAGAGCACCAGCATGGGAGTCAGTAGGACCTGAGCTCAAATCCGGCCTCAGACACATAACACTATTTATGTGACTCTGGCAAGTCACTTAACCCCAATTGCCTTACCAAAAAAAAAATCTCCTACTCTATGTCCTCAAGTTCAGCTCTTTGACTGAATCCAAACTTCACAGAACAAATCTGGATTCAGTCAAAGGGCCACACTTAAGGATCTAGAGGGCCACATGTGGCCTTGAGGCCACTGCTTCCCCACTCTGGTTAAGACCAACATGTGTCCTGAGGTCAGGAACTTCCTAGAACCTCTCTGAAATACGCTCAGAGGGGAAAGCTCTTTACTGGCAGAATCTGGCTCAATATTTAACTCCAAACCAATGCCTAGAAAGCACCATGGGGTGGGGGGGGCTGCATCCTTCCCAGGTTACCATTCATCTTTTAGTTGAACAAGGTGCCATTTATCTTTCAGGCTCTCTGTGCTTATAAACTCAGTTTCTTATTAAGTTACTCTACAGAACTAGTTATTTAGAGTCTATTGTCGTAAAACTGCAATACTTTGGAGGTCATTGGTTTTAGAGTGGGAAAGAGGTCACAGAGATATCTTTTTACGAATCCTTATTTTATGAATGAAGAAACCAAGGTCCAGAAAGTACTGGACTTGAATTCAAGAGACCTGATTCTGAGTCCCAAATCTAACATTTACTTGCTGTGTGACCTTGGACAAGTCACATGAACTTCAGTTTCCTCATCTATAAAATGGGTGTGATATC
Organism: Phascolarctos cinereus; assembly: GCF_003287225.1. Taxonomy (NCBI): domain Eukaryota; kingdom Metazoa; phylum Chordata; class Mammalia; order Diprotodontia; family Phascolarctidae; genus Phascolarctos; species Phascolarctos cinereus. Next base: position 375,337,585 of record NW_027555958.1, on the reverse strand, counting down.
CTGTTCACATGGTAGTTTGCAGGCCCAAATGCGATAAAATATGAGAAAGTGATTTGTAATCTGCCTAGTGTCCTTTTAAAAATTAATTATTATTAGGTCACACAGGTAGTTTAGTGGCAAAGCTGGGAGTAGAACCCGGATCTCCTGACTGCCAGTTAAGTATTTGTCCTGCTATATCACATTGCCTTTCATTTTTTTTTTCAGGTTGTGATAGATAAAAAAATGCTTTAGAGAAAAATATGAGCATCTGAGAGATAAAGACTGGCTTCATGGAGGTAGCTCTTAAGCAAGGTCTTGAGGGAAGCTAAAGATTGTAAGAGGTAGAAGCAAGAGAAAGGACATTCCAGGAGGAGGGGACAGGACAGCCTGCAAAGGTGTGGAGACCAGAGTTGGAGATGTGGGAGGAACTGTTATTCCAGTCAGTTTGACCGGATTATAGTCTGTGTAAAGAGGAGTAATGTATAATAAAACTGGGAAGATGGGTCGACCCCAGGTTTTGAAGAGCAAACAAAGGAGTTTATCTTTGAGCCTAGAGGTAAGAGGGAAGCACTAGAATTTGTTCAGTAGGGCAGCTGACCTGGTATAAATTTGAGGATTTGGTTCTTCTGTCCTAGAGGTGCAGTATAACCACAAAAGGGGTAGTTGCTCCAAGACCCCCAGGTTTGACACCCAACGTTCCATTTACTATAAAGAAAAATCTCCATATGAAACAAAAGAAACATCTTATTGTTATTTTCAAATTAACTTAAGCGAAATCTATATATAATAGCTTTGTCTTTTGGTGTTATTGTATATACCTATATATTACTTCATAGATCTTCCCCTTGAGTTGTAACTAGGGCAGGGTAGTCAGGGCTTTGTCCCAGGGTATCAACATGGGGAGGTGTACTTCCTCCTTATGGTAGTCTAGAGACTGCATTTCATATTTCATCGTCATCTGCTGGCCTATGATTTCTTCGCTGTGGGTACCCCCTCCACCTGTGCAGATCATAGTCCTTCTTTGATTTAATAGAAATTATTTGACACTTGCTGTGATCCAAAAATTCGTCACCCTGAGGCCAATCTGGTGATAAGCCTCTAAGAATTTAGTTGCATTGGTCCTGGGATCCCAGCCATACAGTCTATTCCCAGGTTGTAATAGGAACCTTCTGAGTTTGGTAGGACCCACTGCAGTTGCTTTTTAGAGACCAGGACCTGCTTTTTATCTTGTGGAGACAGGACATTAATGGAGACAGAGGCATAACTAGGATTTTTTTTTTCATCAAGAGCAAAAACAGTTGAAGGAAGTACAGAGGCTCCAGAGCAAACAGTTTGACCATGGATATTTTTGTTGTTGTTCAGTTACTTCAGTCATGTCTGACTCTTTGTGACCCCATTTGGGGTTTTCTTGGCAAAAATACTGGAGTGGTTCGCCATTTCCTTCTCCAGCTCATTTTACAGATGAGGAAACTGAGGCGAACAGGGTTAAATGACTTGCCCAGGGTCACACAGCTAATAAGTGCCTGAGGCCAGATTTAAACTCAGGAAGATGAGTCTTCCTGACTCCAGGCCCAGCACTCTATCCATTGTACCACCTAGCTGCCCTATGGATATGGTTGTGCCATAAGAGGGGGCAGTCTATCTGCCTCTTCAGAGGCAGCTGGCAATACAGTGGCTAGAGTGCTATACCTGGAATCAGGAAAACCTGAGTTCAGATCTGGTCTCAGATACTAGATTTATGACCCAGGGTAAGTCACTGAACCTCTGTTTGCCTCAGTTTTCTCAACTGGAAAATGGAGATGATAAGAGCACCTACCTCCCAGGGTTGTTGTGAGGATCAAATGAGATCATATTTGTAAACAACATTTAGCCCAGTGCCTGGAATATAAGTGGTGCCACATAAATACTTATTTTCTCCCTTTTCACCCCACCACTCCTCTTGCTTCCCTCCTTTACCTTCTTCTGATGTTTGAACCACCACCCCCTTTCCCTATATATACCTCTATAGGGAGATCTGATATGGGCCAGGAGCAGAGAGGTATGAAACAATAAGAGGGCAATCTCTGAAAAGGCACAGAGAAAGTATTACTTCCCCCTCCTCTGCTGCCTTCCTCCTTCCCACCCCACCCCCACCCTCCATCTTCCCCATGTCAGGGTCCTTGGGGAAGGCCCTGGTCTAGTTAGGGTTCTGAGTGGAGAATGGACTATGCTAGTATTTCCAAATATTGGAGGTGGCTCCAAGTACCTGTGCTGCCCTAAGCCCTTATTGACTCTTTCTCTGGCCCAAGGTTCTTACTTGGCTCTGGATTACTTTGTCAAGGAATCCTATCTTTGATAGACCCAGAATGCTTGATCTTTAGCCGCCGCCCCCCCCCCCCCCCCCCCCCCCCCCCCCGTCCAAGGAATGAGGCATATGATTTCTGCATTCCAATTGCGGAGGTTTTGGATTGGTGTTGTGTTGTGTTTTGTGTTTTAAAGCCTAGGAAACAGACTGGGAGGCCTCCTCACTCCACTAGCTCTGGCTCTTTTCACGCTAATGAAGATAGATAGCTGGGTAGAGTCATTTATCCTTCTGACCCAGTCCCTGCCAGATGTAGTCAGCCTCCTCACAAATAGCCCTCCAGCTGCTGGTCTCAGCAAGAGGCCTGGAATATGATCTGCTTGAGTAAATGATGGAGGGCAGCCCAGCCAGTTTACTGAGGCATGCAGCAGGAGGCTTGCTGGAGGGGTGGAGCGCAGCAGGGCTGGGGCTGTCTGACCTGAAGCAGGCAAATCGCGATGATAGAAGGCAGATCTGGGTCTACTGTGGTTAGCTAGAATCTGATCTGCCCCATCTTAATTTTGTTGCTGGTGGCTGGGGATGGCAATGGGGGGAAGGACTGGGTTGGCAGGGACATCTTTTTGCTTTGAGGAGTCCCCACTGGATAGGTCTATGTGAACTGACACAATGTGCCTGTTCCAACACAAATCACTGTTGGGATGGTCTACAGCAATTGAAATACAACTTTAAGAGAGAGTGTGGTACGATGGTGAGTACACTGGCTTCTTTTCTTTTAGAGTCAGGAGATCAGGGTTCAAATCTTGTGGCTCAATTGTGTGATCCTAAGCAAGTCATTTCACTTGCTTGAACCTCAGTCTCCTTATTAGTAAATATCTACCCTATAGGTAAGGAAAGATATTTTGTAAAGCTTAAACAGCCTGTAGTGTGATTTGTTATTATTATAACTTTTTACTTATAATTGGTAAGAAATCTGTAACAGATTTTAGGTTTTTTAGAAAAGTATAGTCTTTAAAAGTGATTTAAGATTTGATTATGCTGAGGACTACAACTGCTGAAGCATCTAATAAGAGGATTAGATGCTGGCCTTCAGCAGAAAATTCTAGTTACTTAAAAGGTGTTGAATGAGGTTCCAAACAGCCTCAGGGTTCTGTCTTTGCTACTGATAAACCAGTGTTTCCAGAAGAGCAGCAATCTTTTGCATTTTCAGGTTCCTACCTAGAACCACTTTTTAAAAAAATGTTAAATTAGTCCAGCGTCCTTCAGTGTTCTGTTCCTGGGCCCTCTGATAGTGGCTGGCTGAGTTATCAAACAGTATTGCACAAGCACATGAAGGTATGATAGACAGACTATATCTGAATGGCCCCATGCTGATTGATAACTGAGCTAGCCAGTGGTGGTGGTGGTAGTTTCTTCCCCTTACATATCTATGGGCTTTATAACCATTTCTGGGCACCCAGCCCTGATGCTGCCCTTGCTCCAAGTTGGGGTTAAAGAGGAAATTACAAATTGGTAGTAGTAGGATGGGGAAAACAGAGGAGAAGTAACTGATATACTTCCTGCCCTCAAGAAATTTACAGTCTAATCTAGTAGGAGAGAGAAAACACACCTAAAATAATTAAAGAATGAAGTACTGAATTATATATTATTATTTCTAAGTTCTGTAGGAGTAAAGACAGGTATGTAACTCTGAGCTCCGAGACATGGAGTGATACATGACGGGAGCTAAAGTCCCATGGGGCAGAACGGAATCTCTTGGATTTGCAACCATGAGAATGAGCATCAGGACTCCAGGGGATGGTCACTGAGCCAAAATACAAGGTGGCAGATTTGAAAAGAAAGGAGCAAAAGCAGTGTGGACTGATGATCAGGGGCTACTTAAGTGGTAACGTAGCCACACAATTTCTCTATTTCTTAGAGCTGATCCTAATTCTTGATTTTTTATATTAAACTACAACAGGTCATAACATCTGGGTGATCTTTGTTTAGTCTTAATTGCTAAGAAGAGACTGCAATGGAGGGAGTCAGTGCCTGGTAAGGATTTGGTACAGAGAGGAAGACAGAGGTCTGATTCTTCTGCCTAAAATAACTAGGATTATGTAATTTTTTTTTTATCCTTCTTGAGAGCTCTGAGTAAAAATAGGGATTTTTGTGATTGAGATTTTTAATTACTTTTCATAAACTTCCCCAAAGCAAAATTTAAATTTCATCCAAGATTTGACTTTTGCCCCTCAGACTAAAAAAAAAAAAGTGGAGAGAACAGATAGCCGAAGTTGCCTGGTGAGGAGGAGGGGACGTTGTGGGTCATATTGTCTTTCCCTTCTCATCCATTATTTTCTCCCCAGTTGGGCTCAGTGGAGCAAGGGCGGTGACTGAGGAGTAGTAGCTCTTTATGATACAAGGAGAAAGGAATAGCCTGGGAAGAGTGATCATACCCCCAAATTCCAAAGGTAGGGGTCAGAAAAAGGAGCTAGTACTTCTCCCTTTTGCCTTTTGATTTCTACTTTAAATCTCTAAACCTTGTCAGACCTTGCCAGTAATCTGGGAAGGTTTTCTGGAAGAGGGGGACCAAACCTTAAATGAATGGGGATGTAAAGACAGGAATAAGACTGAAATGATGGGAGTGGAAGGTTGGTATTAGGGAATATTAGGAAAGAAGGTTGGGAAGAGAAGGGTAAGACTAAATTGTAGAGAGCTTTGTTGGAGCCAGGTGGAATTTGAGTTTCATCTTGTATGCAAAAGGAAAGTCCTTATAAATTCAGCTTGGAATAATTAAAGTGGTGCAGATTATAGAGTTGTGTTTGTTTGTTTGTTTTGGTCTGGCAGTGATAGGAGCTGGAGGCAGGGGAGCTCCTCCATTAGATTGTGAGCTCCTCGGGGGCAGGGACTGTCTTTTGCCTCTTTTTGTACCCTCAGCACTTAGCACAGTGCCTGGCACATAGCAGGCATTTAATAAATGTCTATTGATTGACTGATCACATAGAGGTGAAGTAATAAGGAGTCTTTTGCAAGTAAAATACAAGTTTTTTTTCCCTTCAAAATCTTGATTATCTAATTTAGCTGATGATCAGATTATCTAGTGGCCTGTCCTTTTTGTCAGTTTAAAAAAAAATTAAATTTTTTTTAAGGCAGTTGGGGTTAAGCGACTTACCCAGGGTCACACGGCTAGTAAGTGTCAAGTGTTTGGTCTGAGGCTGGATTTCAACTCAGGTCCTCCTGACTTCAGGGCCGGTGCTCTATTCACTGCGCCACCTAGCTGCCCCCCAAAATTAATTTTTTTATCAGCTATTTGAATGAAGAATGCTGCTCCAATTTGGAGGGTACAACTCTAGGAAGAATAATATGTTGACTGAGAGAACTGAGATTTGAAAAGGTCTGAGTGGGCTAAAACAAAGGCCCATAGCTAACAAGATGAATGTGATGGGGAGAAGCTCAATAACTGTCAAAAATGGGAAGTTGTTCTTTAAAAAAAAAAAAATTAATTTCGTTTTAGGCTGCTTTAATGTCCAGAATGAGGAAGATGAGTGCCTTACTTTGTCCTGGGCTGATCAGACCACAACTGCAGGATTGTGTTCAGTTGAGGGGATGGAGATGGGGATCATATTTTTTAAAACAAACTGAAGTTTGTCCAAACTAGGGTGACTAATACAGTGAAGGGCCTTGTAACATTGCCATGAAGACCATCCCAGGAATCAGTGTCTAGCACAACTAGCCAGTACCTCCTAGCACGTAGTGAGCACTCAAATATTTACTGATTGGCTACCTGGGGTGGTGCAGTGGATAGAGCTCTGGCTGGTCTGGAGTCAGGAAGACTCATTTCTTGGATTCAAATCCCACCTCAGATACTAGCTGTGTGTCCCTGGGCAAGTCACTTAACCCCATTTACCTCAGTTTTCTCACCTGTAAAATGAGCTGGAGAAGGACATAGCAAATCAATCCAGTATCTCTGCTAAGAAAACCCCAAATGGGATCACAAAGGGCTTGATATAACTGAAAAATGACTGAACAAAAGCCTAGAGAAGTCTCCAGAGAAATACGATAACTGTCTTCGAAGGGCTTCCATGTAGAGGAGAGAGTAAGCTTACTTTGCTTAGCTCTAGAAGGCAGAGCTAGGAGCAACAGATAGAAATGGCAGAGAGCCAGGTTCAGGCTACTTACAGCCCTCCATTCCCCTCCCCTCCCCTCTCCTCCCTCCCTTCTTCTGTCCTCTCCTCTCATAATCCTATCCCACTTCTGATCAGCGTAGAAGTTTTCACTTACTCTGCTTCCAGCCTGTCCCGGCCCTTCCTTCTGCAGCCTGGTAGCCCCCTACTCTCTTGGGCTCACCATATTGGGGCCATACAGTGCAGATACCAGATTGGCTTAACCCGTTAAAGTTCAGAACTCCCAAACTCAAGTGATCCCGCAGCCTCAGCCTCCTGCAACAGCAGAGATTATAGATGTGCACTATGACCCAGATACTGGTTTGAATGAAACTTTGAAACAATTAGAGCTATCTAATAATGGAGTGGGCTGCCTTGTGTGGTAAAGGGCTCCCCTATCACTAGAAGTATTCAAGCAGAAAATAGATAATCGCTTGTGAGAGATGTTGTAGAAGGAATTTCTGCATTGGGTGAATTAGATGACCTCTAGAGTTCCTTCCAGGAGGCAGCTAGGTGGCTCAATGAATAGAATGCTGAATCTGGAGTCAGGAAGACCCAAGTTCAAATCCAGCCTCAGACATGTATTAGCTATGTGACCCTGAGCAAGTCACTTAACCTGTTTGCCTTAATCCACTGGAGAAGGAAATGGCAAACCACTCCAGTAGCTTTGCCAAGAAAACCCCTACCGGATCATGATGAGTCGGATACAACTAAACAGCTGAACAACAACAGCATCAAAGGAAAATTCTACACCCCGCTCCTGTCCCCTAAAACACCCTGTTCTATTCCTCTCTTTCTTTGGCCCTGGCTTGGTAGAGGAGGAGGGTGAACCTACTGAGAAATTCTATTTAAAAAGAAATCTCTCAGTAAATTTGGATTGCCCAGGCTTCCTCTGGTCCCAACTCAGCCATCCTGATCTCTGAGGGCATGGGGGGGGAATAAGATTCCGTGGGCTGGTGACTTTCTCCAGGAAATGAGAATTTCTATGTCTAGCCCTCAGATGTATGCTGCATGACCAAAAACATCCTAGGGTTCTACGTGGACAAGGTCTTCAGGAATCATGAGGAGTCAGACCCCAGAATCCAGAGGGGTCTCAGTACCCTTGCCAATTCTTTCCTCCGCATTCGGAATGCCCTGGAGCAGTGCGTGAGTAACCATCTCACCAATTAAACGTGTTCAGCCTATTTTTTTCGTTGGGGGAATAAGCTGGGCCATGTTTGTTTACCCATTTGGCAAATATTTTTTTAAGTCCCAGTTAGGTACAGAGCTCTGTGCTAGGAAGGGAAGGGAGGGGAGGGGACAACAGGAGGAGGGGAGGAGGAAGGGAACGGGAGGAGAGAGTTTTCTATGCATTATTTCATTTGCTCCTGTGAGATGGATTGCACAGGTCACTAGTATTCCCATTTTAAAGATGAAACTGAGGCATAGAGAGATTAAATAAATGGCTTAATGTCAGATAGAAAACATGTCAGAGAGCTGAGATGTGAACTGAAGTGCTTTGATCCCAAGACTAGTCCTTTCTCCTCTACAATACAGTGCTTCTGAAGAGAAGCTGAAACTTAGGACCAAGATAAGCCATTCTGTCTTACACAGGCATTTCCTTACCCCATTGCCTTCTGGGGACACTGTCAGTGGTTACTTCTCTGTGTGTCCTCCTGGTTTTTGCTCTGCCTATACCCAACTCTTTAGCCCCTTCTCCCCCTCAGAAAGGTGGGAGGATGTGACCAGTGTAGACTTTCTTAGACCTAGACACCTAAAAGTCCTCAGGTTAATTGACAACCAAGAAATTTAGGTGATGGTGATGAGCTAATGGGGAAAGAATGAGGTCTGAGGAATCCAGCTTTGCTACATCAGTAGCCTGAATTATAGACTCTTTGGGGTTTCCTCTCCTGTTCTAGCTCCTTTCCAGTTTGTGGGCAAATCCTTCTGAGTAGTGTATCCTAAACCAAAGATTCTTACATGTATTCAACATGGATGGGAGAAAAGCAGGGGACTGGAAATCAGGGCACCTGGGGCACTGGTCTTGGTCTTTTCTCTAATGGTGTGGACTAGGACAAGCCATTTTATTACTTTGAGCCTCAGTTTCCTCCTTTGTCAGATGGGACTATTGCTACCTTGCAGAGCATTGTAAAACCCAAATGAGATGATAGATAGGAAAGCACTTTTGAAATTCTTTACAACTGTCAAGAAGTAGTATTAATGTTAATATCAATTAATTATTAATATAGTACTTGGTATTAATTAATATTAATAGCTAGTATTTATATAGCACTTTAAGGTTTGCAAGCCACTTTACAAATATTATCTTATGAGACCCTCACAGCAATCCTGGGAGATAGGTATTATTAAGTAGGCAGCTAGGTGGCACAGTGGATGGAGCACTGGGCTTGGAATAAGGAAGACTCATCTTCATGAGTTCAAATCTAGCCTCAGACACTAGCTATATGATCCTGGGCAAATCACCTAATGCTGTTTGCCTCAGTTTCCTCATCTGTAAAATGAGCTGGAAAAGGAAATGGCAAACCACTCCAGTATCTTCACCAAGATAATCCTAAGTGGAGTCACAAAGAGTTGGACATGACTGAACAACAGCAAGGTGCTATTATTATCCCTATTTTTACAGATGAGGAAACTGAGGCAAATACAGATTATGTAACCTGCCCAGAGTCATACGGTAAATGTCTGAGGCAGGATTTGAACTCAGTCTTCCAGAATATAGGTTCAGCAATCTATCGCGCCACCTATCTTCTATCAAACTTAAATTCGGATTCTACTCAGCAGCCTTCCCTTACCCTCCTAGATACTGGTGTTCCCTCTTCTCAAATGTGTGACTTCATCACTGTGGGCCTCAGTTTCCCCATCTATAAAACAAAGGGTCTAGACTAAATGGCCTTTATAGTGCCATCTAGTTCTAAATCTATGACCCTGTGGTTTTGTATGTATTATCTGGATACATAATATAATCTCTGGTTAAATGTGGATTGATAGAGCTGTAGTGAGAAGGGACCTCAGAGGCCATCTTCATTTTACTGGTAAGGCAACTGAGATCTGGAGAAATTAAGTGACTTGTCCAAAATCACACACAGGAAGTAATCCTTGAACCCAGATCCTCTGACTCTAGGGTTCTTCCTACTATGCTAGGGAAGGGACAATTTCATTTTTGTATCCCTATCTCCATTGGTGAGCATAGTGCCTAGAACACAGTGGGCTCTTAAGAGATATTTATTCAAGTTCCCCAAGGTTCTTTGGGCTCTTCTTTGGGAAAGTCCAGCATTTGTTCACTTGTGCCTTTCACCATGGGAGAAAATGTTAGGTTGTGGGATGGGTGTTGGGTTGTGGGATGAGTGTTGGGTTGTGGGATGGGTGTTGGGTTGTGGGATGGGTGTTGGGTTGTGGGATGGGTGTTGGGTTGTGGGATGGGTATTGGGTTGTGGGATGGGTGTTGGGTTGGGGAGGGGTAATGTTGAGATGGTTTGGGGGAGGGGAACCTAGGCATGTGGTGGGGATAAACTCAGGTCCAGACCATCCTCATCACTTGGGATTTCTTCCCCTGTTTGCCGCAGAAGAATCAGAGGAACTGTGACTGTCGAGAAGAAGCCACCGAGAAGTTTCAAATCATTGTTGGAAATTATGAGCAGGTAACTAGGCTGGGGACTGGAGGATTGTGGACACAGATGGGCCTGATCAGCCTTATGAAAGAGCCTACCTCATAAACCACTCAGCCCCTCCCCCATGCCAAGGCAATTCTCATTTGGAATTTGCATTAGCCCCACCCAGACATCCCACCTGATTTTTGCAACTTCAGATACCAACTTCTCCAGCCCCTACCACAAAAGCTGGTCTCAGCAAACATTTAAAGTAGTGTCAGAGATTGGGAAGAGCTCTGGATAGAAGACCCGAATTAGAACCCCAGCTCTGCCACTCCTCAGCTATGGTTCCTATCTTGAATGGAGTCCCACTTGATAATGCCTATTGAATGAAGGAATGACCTTCATACAAGTCATTTGTATCTCTGAGCCTTAGCTTTCACATCTATGAAATGGGCATAATAATATTTGTACTACCCGACTGAAACAGAAATTCTCATCCTTCCAGAGGAGCAGCTTAGGTTCAAGGTCTGGCCCTGCAACTAACTAGCTGTGTGATCTAAGACAAATCATTTCCTTTCTCTGGACCTCAGGTTCCTATCTGTCAAATGAAAATAATGATGTCTCCTAAATAATAATGATTTAGAGGGTACTTGAAGGTCTTCTGAAGTAAGGAGAATGTGGGAGCATGTTTACTACAGGAAGCATGTCCCAAAGATTTCAGCAAATCTGCACTAAGACTTTTGGGACACTGTATATAAGAGAGTCAGGTGTGCGAACTGGCTTGAGAAGTAAACCACCCTAGAAAGAAAAGCGTGATAAGGGGGGAAAGATTACATTATGCTTATACAGAATGGCCATGTGCTTATTTCAACAATCAAACAACTATCCAATGCCCCATATGTATCGTAGTATGCTAATCACTAGGATACAAAGAAAAACTGACCCCTGCCCTCATTCTACTAAATGAATGTTTGCCAATTCTTTTTTTGGGTGGTAGGTAAAGAATTGTACTTATCTGTATGAGGCAAGGAGAGACAGCATAATGGAAATCACAGTTGACCTGGGTTCAAGTTCACCTCTGACACATATTGACTATATGACTCACCATGGTTAGTTATTTACCTTCTCGGTGCCCCCAGGCAATTCTGTAAGACTAGAAATTACCCAGTACTGTCCACTGGGCATGACCATCTGGTGGTAAATGGGGGCAGTCTCTTCATCAGGAAGTCATTATGACAATAAAATTACATGTCCAGAATGAAATATATGGTACACACATACACACATACACACAAATTTGTTGTTGTACAATCATTTCAGTTGAGTCTGACTCTTCATGGTCCCATCTGGGGCTTTTTTCTATTTTTAATTTTTTATTAATTCATTTATTTTTATATTTATTATACCACATTTATATTATTTATAATATATTAATAATATCATATTAACATTATATTATATTTATTATATTCATTTTTATTAATTTATTCTGATTTATCAATAATCACTTCCATATGCTTTTGAATTTAAAATTTAAAAATTTTCTAAAAAAATTTTTCTCCCCCTTCCTCCCCATCACCCTCCCCAAGACAGCGCACAATCTGATATAGGCTATACATTTACATTCCTATTAAACATATTTTCACATTAGCGTTTGGGGTTTTCTTGACAAAGATGTTGGAATGGCTTGCCATTTCCTTCTTCAGTTTATTTTACAGGTGAGAAAACTGAGGCAAACAGGGTTGAATAGCTTGCCCAGGGTCACACAGCTGGTGAGTGTCTGAGGCCAGATTTGAGCTATGAGTCTTTCTGACTCCAGGGCAGGTGCTCTGTGCACCATGGCGCCACCTAGTTGCCCCAGAAGGGATCTTAGAGACCAAGTAATTTAACCCTTACTTTTTTGTACATGAAGAAGGTGAATAGAGAAAAAAATGCTTTGAAAAGTATAAAGTGCTACACAATATCAGTGTGGTGACAGATGATTATTAATTATTATTCTAGATGGAGGTCAAAGCTGCAGCAATTAAGGCTCTGGGAGAACTAGATATTTTACTATCCTGGATCATCCGGAACTACCGACCTAAGGCTGCTACTAAGTGAGGCCGAAGAACAATTCTCTACCCTTAGAAGCAAAGCTGAATATGGGGGCCCTAACCAGTGTGGTGACCACACTCTCTAAGAAACAAAAATCAGGACTTGTGAGTTGCAAAGGAATAACCCTTTGCCAACATCTCATTAAAAAATCTATGTGATTTTCTTGAAATTAGAAAAGAGCTGAAAAATTCAGGACATGTGGTCAACATAACAGTGATGATTAGGCCAAATTTGGGGGGGCGGGGAGGGATGGGTGTGAAGGTAGGGAAGGATGATGGGAAGTATATTAAGTCTACACAGAATATTTGTTTTTGTCTTCACTGAAGAGATTTATGGGGAGATGCTGGGCTTGGATAGAGGCAGGCAAGAACCCTGGCTATGACATGGAATTCCATTGGCTGCTGTCAGGCTGTCCAGTCCCACTTGGAAGATGTCTTTCTCTGAAAGTTGCCAAATAGTTTCCTGCTCTATTTATGCCTTTTGGATGTACCTGTTTTGTCCCTTGTCATGTCTATGGGATGGGAAGGTCCTGGCTTCCCTCTAATTTATTGTGACATTGTTTGCCCCATGTCTGTGATGTCAGCTGGGCGATATCTGGGTAGTACATATTGTACCAAGTGTTCACCGCGCTTAAATAAACTCAGTTCTTCACCACCCCCAGGGAAGCGTGTTCTTTGCAGACAAGACTGTGTGGGGAGGCTTGGACTTGTACAATGTTGGGGCTGGAAAGGACCTTAGAGGGCATGTAATTTAACCTCCCCTCCTCTTTCAGATAGATGTCTGATAGACGTCTTCAAATATTAAGGGTTGTAATAATAATAACTTTCATATGCCACTTCAACATTTGCAAAAATTTTACAAATATTATCTCATTTGATCCTAAGAATACCTCCAGGATGTAGGTGCTATTATTATTCCCATTTTACAGATGAGGAAACTGAAGCAAAGAAAGACTGAGTGACTTGCTCAGCATGATACAACTAGCACTATCTGAGCCCGGATTTGACCTCTGTTCTTCCTGACTCTAGCTGTAGCACTGTATCTACTATTTCACCTAGATGTCAATAAGATAGCTAACATTTGTAGAGTACTTCAAGGTTTGTAACATATATTACAAAGGATCGTAGATGTAGAGCTAGAAGGAATTTTAGAAATCACCAAGTCCAATGCCCTTATTTTACAGATGAGGAAACTGAGGCAGAAAGCAGTTGAGTGATTTGCACAGGGTCACACTGTTAATTGGTACAAGGGATAGAGTGCCGGGCCTGAAGTCAGGAAGACATCTTCTTGAGTTCCAATCTGGCCTCAGATACTTATCTGTACGGTACAGATACATGTGCAAAAAGAACTGGAAAAGGAAATGGCAAATCACTCCAGTATGTTTGCTAAGAAAACGCCAAATAGGGTCATGAAGAGTCAGACACAACTGAAATGACTAAACAACAAACACTGTTAATTATTAAGTATCCACAGTCAAATTTGAACTCAAGTCTCTCTGACTCCAGGAACATCTACAATTACTGCTACTACTACTACTATCACTACTACTACTACTACTGCTACTGCTATTGCTACTACTACTATTACTACTACTACTGCTACTACTGCTACTACTATTACTATTACTACTACTACTACTACTACTACTACTACTATTACTACTACCACTGCTATTAGCTTACATTACTATGTAAATAATTTACTACGTAAGCAGTCAGTGCACTAAGCACTTTATATTTATTAGCTCATTTAACCCTCAAAACAACCCTTAGAGGTAGAAGCTATTATTATTTCCATTAACACATGAAGAAACTGAGGTTGAGTGACTTGTCCAGGGGGGCACAGCTAGAAAATATCTGAAATATATGGATTCAAACTCAGGTTTTCCTGACTTCAGGCCTAGTGCTCTAACCATTGCTGCCTCTGCCACTACACTGATCAGATTGGTCCCAAAGTGGAACTGGCTGCCTAACAGAGAGTGGGTTTCCTATCGCTGAAAGTGCTCAAACTGAATTCTTGTTGGGAGCGTTATAGGAGGAATTCCAGGTTTGGTTGGACTCAGTGAAGTTTCTGAAGTCCCTTCCCAGTATGAGACTCTGATCCTAATATGAGGAAATAAAAGCAAAGAGACTCACCCAGAATTCCAGAGCTAATTAATGATAGAGTAAGATAGAGAATCAGGCCTCTTCCCTCTCGGTCCAATGCTCTTCCTGGTGCAGCCTGATGGGGAGCCAGAATTAGACCCTCCTTCCTCCACTACCCCCTCTCCCTCCGAATCCTCTTCTGTTCTAAATGTATGCTCCCTTCTCCCTTTTCATCCAGAAGACGCGGAACCTACCGTCTCACAAAGATATATCCTTGGGACGACAGTGCTGGATGGAGTGATAACTGAGAGGGGGTAATTGTCAGGCAACAAAGAAGCTAGAAATTTCAGAGTAGGGGGGAAGTCTGGGGTTAGGCATTGGATACACAGGGAAGGTGTTGGCATTCTTTGGGGACACAGCTTTGGCCCTCTTATTTATTTATTAGTAATAGTAATACCTAGCATTTTCATAATGCTCTAATATATGCAAGGAACTTTATAAATATTGTTTCACTTCATCCATGCCTGACCATTTTAATAATAGTAATATCTAATATTTATGCAGCACTTATTGCATGCCAGGCATGTAGGGTTTGAGGCTAGTAACTCTCTTAGACTCAGTTCCTTCATCTGTAAAATGAGAGTGTTAGACAGGATAATCTTTGAGGTCCCTTCTGGTTCCAAATCCGTGATTGGAGTACAGTCCTAGAGCAGGGGTGGGCATTTTTCATTTAAGTCCCTTCCCCATCCTGGATGTCACCAGCAGTGGCTCCAAAGTCTTATCTGCTAGTTCTCTCAGGACCCAAGGATGTAGCTCATCTTTCCCATCTTTGATGAATTAATTCATCAAAGACATCTATGTGCTCACTTATCTGGTACATCAACTTTGTTAATTATTAATCATACTATATATATATACATATATATATGTATATACACGTTATATGTAGTACATTGATTATATTCATATGTTTTCAATTATTACATAACAAAATGATCATTTTTGCTCTGTCACTTTAGGAAGCTGAAATGTGTTTAGCACAGTGCCTGGTGATAGTAGGCATTATATAAATGTTTTTTCCTTTCCCTTCCAACCTTGTTTCTAGTGTAATTGTCTTTTTAGAGAAAATAGGAACAAAATAAAAATTAAGTAGCACTGCCTTTTCTTTGTTGCAGTGGTCATCCACCCTGAGCAAAGCTCCTATCCCTTCTTTCATCCTTTGTCTACAAAAATAGCTTTTAAAAAAGTGAAAAACCAAATCTTTTCTATTTGCATTAGCTTTCCTTGCCAGCCTCAACTCCTCCAGAGCTTTAGTGTACACTAGTGATTCTGTTTTTTACAGGAATTTGCCACACTCATGTATTTCCTTTCTGAACAGGTGGTCTGTAGTATACTTCAGTGACAAGATCACTTGTTTATCTCCCCCATTAACTTTTACCCAAATGCTTGTCATCATGTTTTCTTTCTCAGGTTCCTGTATTTCCTCACATGAGTATACCTTCATAATATTCACTACTAACCACACACACACACACACACACACACACACACACACACACACACACACACACACCCCTTTTCCTATCCCATTTCTTTTGTACAAGGTATAACCATCCAGAGCCATAGTGCAATTGTGGATTTTATCCTATCACATCTCAACAATACCTATGAGGTCTAATTTGCCTCCTTAGTTAATATAATTAATAATAGTACCTCTGATTTCCCTTGTTACCTAAAATTTGGTCATTTGTGTATAAACATATGAGCTCATGGGTTTTATTATAGGTTCTTTTCTTGGATTTTTATCTTCTTTGAATATCTACCTCTGAGCTGCTATTCCTGCTTTTTTGTGGCTACTCTACAACACCTCACTTAGGTATATATATATATATGGCATTACATATATATATATATATATATATATATATATATTATATATATATATATGTATGTATCTGATATGTGTGTATGTAATATGTATATGTGTATATATGTCATATGTGTATATATGAGACACACAAACACACACACATAGAGTCTTCTCCCTCCTCCATCCCTTTTAGTTTATCCTCAGTTTCTTTGAACTTCTTGTGAATGTCTAGTCCCCACCCCTGGTTTAAGCTTTCATCATCAATTATTGCTCTTAATACTTGACCACACCCTCAAATTACCCTTTCTTTGTCTTACTATCTCCACAGTTACAGCCTCGCTCACCTCCCCTTCAGCCCTGCATCAACCACCAGTCTATTTCACCAATCTGCCCCCCGCATCAATCTAACAACAGCAACAACTTGCATCATATATGGCTCCAACTATGTGCCAGGCACTGTGCCAAGCACTGCACAAATATTATCTCAGTTGATCCTCGTGACAACTCTGGGAAGTGGATGCTCTTATTATCCCCATTTTACATTTAAGGAAACTGAGATAAGTAGAGGTTAAATGACTTGCCCGTGGTCACACAGCTAGCAAATGCCTGAAGTTGGATTTCCACTTAGGTCTTCCTGATGCCAGGCTCATAACTTTATCCGTTGTATCACATAGCTCTGTGTAAATCCACTTATGTCAGTTTTCTCTTTGTTGTTGTTTTGTTGTTTCAGTG
Organism: Phascolarctos cinereus; assembly: GCF_003287225.1. Lineage (NCBI taxonomy): Eukaryota > Metazoa > Chordata > Mammalia > Diprotodontia > Phascolarctidae > Phascolarctos > Phascolarctos cinereus. The sequence goes on along the minus strand of NW_027555958.1, from coordinate 375,320,816 downwards.
TCCATTTGGGGTTTTCTTGGCAAAGATACTGGAGTAGTTTGCCATTTCCTTCTCCAGCTCATTTTATAGATGAAGAACTGAGGACAACAGGGTTAAGTGACTTGCCCAGGGTCACACAGCTGGTAAATTCCTGAGGTCAGATTTTAACTCAGGTCTTCCTGACTCCAGGCCTGGCACTCTATCTAATGAGCCACCTACCTGCCAATTTTCTTAATCCTTTAATTGTTCTATTTACTTTTTCTCACTTATCTAGCCTAGCCTTTCCAGCTACCTTATTCTTACCTTTCAGGAATCTATCCTTCCAAATTCTATTCTCTAACCCTCCTTAATCCTTAAAAAAAAATCCTCCTTAACCAACAACCATACTTTCTGGCTCAGTGGGATTATGTCATAAGGATTCTTCATAGGTATTGGAGAAGGAGCAGAGGAGAAGCCCAGGTTGTTGATAGTAACATAGATCACAGGACTATAGATTTAAAGTTGGAAGGTACTCTGGAGGTCATCTTGCCAATAGCCACATTTTATAATTGACAAAACTGAGAAGAGGGGGAAATGACCAGTGCTAGAACCCAGGTTTTCCAACTCATAATAGCCTGGTGCCTACAAAAGCACTGTATTTAAAGTGAGAAGACCTAGGTTTAAATACCAACTCACTTACTCACCAACTCAATAAGTCTGTGAAATAAAGATGTTCTCTGAGGCCCCTTCAAGTTCTAACATCCTATAACCCTATGATTCATGACTTTAATTCCAGCAGGGGCAGTGGTATGGTAAAAAGATCATTGGATTCAGAGTCAAAAGACTTGGGCTGAGATTCTGCCTCTGACATTTATTACCTCTTGCCAATGGGCAAGTTATTTAATTTTTCTGATGCTCAGTTTCCTCATCTGTAAAATAAGATCAGTATATTTTCATTGCCTACTTTGTGAGCAAAGTGCTTTGGTAATTCGTACAATGCTATATAAATTTGAGTTTTTGTTATTTTTTGAAGACAGGAATGGACAAAGCCAATTGGTCAAGGAGATCCAGACATGGTGTCATGATGCAGCATAACATGTAGGAAACATATTCCTAGGAAACAGTAATAAGGCAACTTTGCCCGTCAGCTTGAGGGGTGGAAAATCAAACAGGAATACATATTAGTAGGCTTTGGATGGAGCAAGGGGCTCCTCCTTTCATCACTCCCCACCTTTCCTAGGAATGTGGCCTGGGCCCCAGGCTGGGAGGAGTTCCCCAGGCTCCACGCCTGCCAAAGGGAAAAGTCTCTTACCTGTTGAAGAAACTTGAGAAGAGATTTCTCCCCTCCCCTCCCCTCTTTCCCCCTACTTTCTCCTCACTTTCTCTGAACTCACCTCCCTCTTGCCTATCCAGCCCTTCTGAAGGCCCTGCAGGTTGCAGAGTCTTCCAGTCTTACCACAGCAAATGACACAAGCAGGTAGGAAGCTGTATTGAGATATGAGTACATACTGAGTATGACTTAGCAAACAGGGTATAATCTTCAGCAGCAAATTCAGGGCTTGCCGTAGGTGGAAAAGGAAGAGGTGGGTTTTTTCTTCTTTATTTTCTCATACTTTCCTCCCCAGGGCTAACTTGGCCAGGAAGAGGTGTTTATTTATTAAAAAAGGATCCTCTCCTCTCTCTCATACCCAATTTGCCTTTCATCTCTGTGGATTTTGTAAATTGTTGCTTCAACCTTATTCCTTATTTTGAGAAATGATGTGAAGCTACAACAGATTTGGATCTGTACTAGTCTGATACTTCTCCCTCCCATCCCAATAGCCAATAGCCCAGGGTCCCCTGGCTCTGCACTTAGATGGACTAGGTTGGATTTTGGGGATATTACTACAGACCATCCTATCTTTGGCTCCTTATAGCTCCCACTCAGAGTAAACTCCAGGCAATTGATAAATGGCACTGATGTAAATTTGTGCCTAGAGCAGCTAGGTGGCACAGTGCAGGGCCTGGAGTCAGAAGACTCATCTTCATGAGCTCAAATCTGGCCCCAGACGCTTCTTAGCTGTGTGAGCCTGGGCAAGTCACTTAACCTTATTTACTTCTGTTTCCTCGGTAAAATGAGCTGGAAAAAGAAATGGCAAACCATTCTATATCTCTGCCAAGAAAATCCCAAATGGGGTCACCAAGAGTCAGACACAACTGAAATGATTGAACAATAACAAAATCTTTGTCTAGGTTTCCATAGATGGGGATAACAGAGTCCTCAATTCCCATACAAGCACTTATGTGGTCAAATGATATTGAGGGCAAGCTGGGGTATACTGGCAAATGATTAACATCCAGCTCTCTGGGGGAAGAAATATGTATATGTACATACATACATATATACATATACATGCATATATATATACACACACACACACACATATACATATATATATACATACATACTGAAATTTCTAATGCAGTTTATTTAATCTGCATTATTTATATTTTCTCTATTACTCTCTCAAGTTTAGACAAAAATGAAATGAAATAGAATGAAAAAATAAACAAAATCCTGATTTGTATTGTTTGTCACTTTCTGAGTTGTAAATGCTCACAATAAAAATTTAACAATCTACTCTTCTAGCTGGTATGAACTGGCTCCCACACACCCTTGGAGAGGACAGTATTTCATCCCACAGAAAATGCAGAAAACATAAAGAATTCAAAGTAGTCCAGAAACAAAAGTCTGAAAAAATGAAGTAAATACTTTTTAAAAGAAAAACAAATAAAATAGATAAGCCATTAATGAACATTTTTTTTAAATTGAAGAAAATCAGATTATCAGTACCAAAAATTTAAAAAGTGAATCCACAATCAATGAAGAAGAAACAGAAGAAATTATTAGGAGTTATTTCCCCCAATTATATGCCAACAAAACTGACCATCTAAATGAAATGAATGAATATTTACCAAAAAATGTAAAATGCCCAAATTAATGGGGCACAAAAATATTACAAATGAATGTAAAAAAGCAAAATGGTTATTTTTCTTATATTTTACACTTTTTGCAGTTATTATAAATAGGATTTCTCTTCCCATCTCTACCCACTAAATTTTGTTGGTAATATACAGAAATGTTGTTGTTTTATATGAATTTATTTTGTAATCCTATAACTTTGCTAAAGTTGTTTTAGTTAGCTTTTAGTTGACTCATTCAGGTTTTCTAAGTATCCCATCACAATATCAGCAAAAAGAGATGGTTTCATTTCCTCTTTGACTAAGCTCATTCCTTCCATTTCCTTTTCTTGTCTTGTCACTATAGCTAGCATTTTTAACTCTATATTGAAAAGTAATGGTGACAATGGACATCTTTGCTTTACCCCTAATCTTTTTTGTAAAGGCCTCTAATTTATTCCCAGTATAGATAATGTTGTCCCTCAGTTTTAGATAAATACCACTTATCACAGTAAGTAAAGTCTTTAGTGTTTTTGAACAGGAACAGATGTTGCATCTTTTCAAAAACTTTTTTGTATCCATTAATACAATCATATATTTTTGTTGTTACTGTTATTAATATTGTCAATTATGTGTATAGCTTTCCTAACATTGAACCAGACCTACATTCGTGGTACAAATCCATCCTGATCATAGTATATAATCTTTGTAATATGTTGTTGTGGTATCCTTATCAATATTTTAATTAAAAATTTTGCATCAATATTAATTAGGGAAACTGGCCTACAGTTTTCTTTCTCTCTCTTTTTCTTTCTTCTCTCTCTTTGGCCCTCCCTGATTTAGGTATCAAGGCCATATTTGTATTAAAGGAGGAATTTAGTAGTACTTCTTCCTTCTCTATTTAAAAAAAATTGTGTTCTATTTTATTTTTCTATTCATTTTCTTTTATTCTAATTTATTTTTTAAATGTTTTATAGAATTTACTTATACATTTTTGTGATCTGAGGTTTTTTTTTTTGGAGGGGGAAGAAGTTCATTTATGGCTTCTTCAATTTCTTTTTTTAAGATTAAGTTAAGCCCTCTTTTTTTGCTCTATTAATTTGGGCATTTTACATTTTTGGTAAACATTCACCTATTTCATTTAGATTGTCAGTTTTACTGGCACATAAGAAATAGCTCCTAACAATTTCTTTTATTTCTTCTTCATTAGTTGTGGGTTCATTTTCAAAACTTTTTGTACTGATAATTTGATTTTATTAGTTTTTTTTAAGCTAGGCAATGGGGTTAAGTGACTTGCCCAGGGTCACACAGCTAGTAAGTGTCAAGTGTCTTGTCTGAGATGGATTTGAACTCAGGTTCCCTGACTCCAGGGCCAGTGCTCTATCCACTGTGCCACCTAGCTGCCCCTTGATTCATTTTCAAGTCAGTAGTTTTTATTATGAGATGCTTTATGCTTTTTCTTTTTTTTTAGTCCACTAATTTTGTTTTAATATTTCTTGCTGTCTCATGGAATCATTAGTTTCTATTTGGTCAATTCTAATTTTCAAGGGATTTTCCCTCTCTGGGTAAGGTTTTGTACCTTTTATTTCAAGCTATCAGTTCTCTTTGCAAGTCTTTTTTCCACAGCTCTCATTTCTTTTCCCATTGTTTTACTTTTAGCAGTTTGATTTGGTTTTTAAAATTATTTTTAGTTGTTTTTAAAACTTTTGCATCATGTTTTCCAGGAATTCTAGTTGGAATTGTGCCCAAACTGTGTTTTTCTTTGAGGTTTTGCTTGTAGATGTTTTATAGTCATTCTCTCTTCAGGGTTTGTCTCTTGAGCACTCATACTATCATAGTAGCTCCTTATGGTATGACTAATTTTTTTTTGTTGGCTCATTTCTTTGACTTAATGGGAGGGGTGTTCTGCACACTTATAGGAGGAATATCTGGATTGGAATTTTGTTCTCTTGGGTCCTTCTTCTGCTTTCATGGGGGGTAGCGAACATTAAATTATTCCAGGATCTCAGGGACATCCCAGGCTGGGAACCTGCAAGTTTTCAGTGCTCTCAGTGTGGTTTGATCCAGAGCCAAGTTTACTCACTGCTCTCCTGGTCTCACCTCTGTAAATTCCTGACCTGGGATGGGGTCTGTACAATGATTCTATAGGCTTGCCTATAGAACTACCAGTAGACTGTTGCTGGTATCAGCCTCTGTCAGTCAATTGGAAAACTCTGCAGATTCAAAATCACAGAACTGCAGGATTCACATTGAATTGGGATTCCTGCCCTGGTTGTTCACTGCAGGGTTGAGACTAGGCTGATGGCTACAACTAAGACCTTACTCAGTTGCTGGGGTCAGAGCTACATAGGACTATCTGCTTCTGAACTTCTTCCTAGCTCATTGCACAGTCTAGGGGCCATAACTGCTCTTCTATGGAATGTTCCACCACTATCTCCTCCCAAGCCCAAGTCTTTTCATTTGTCCACCCTGGATCCATGACCTGGAAGTGAATAGTGTTCAGTTGTTCTGACATGACTTTGATGAAGTCGTGCTGACTCTTTGCAATTACTGCTTCCTTTTCTAAATGTTCATTACTTTAAAAATAAGATATCCTATCATTTTCTAGGAATCAAAGTCTAGTTTATTGACTTTATAGTTTGCAGACTCTTTTCTCCTCCATATTTGCTTTTGTCCAGGCCCATAGCACTTCTCCTGTTCTCTGTGATCTTTCTAAGATCCCTGACAGTAATCACATCTATCAATGCTTTCTGTGCCCAAGGTAGTTGGTCTGGGCCAGGTGATTTGAACTCATCAATGGCGGGTACATGCTCTTTTATTATCTCTTTACTTATTTGGGGTGTCAGCTCCCTATTAGTCAATTTTTTTTCTGCCTTCCCTGGCTTTCTTTATCTTCCAAATAAAATCTTGTCTTCTACAGGAAGCCTTTCCCAACCTCTCTTTATTGTAATGCCTTCCCTCTCTTAAAATTTCCTATTTTTTCCTGCATATAGTTTGCACATATTTGTTTGCTTGTTCTCTCCCCTATTCGATTGTAAGTTTCTTCAGACAGGGACTGCATTTTGCCTCTTTTTGTATCTCTAGTGCTTAGCACAGAATCCAGGGAATAGTAATGCATACTAAATGCTTATTGACTGACTGTTCTGCTCTTTTTAGTTCGAATATAATTTTTTTTTCCTGGCAGAGAAAAAGATGGACACAGTCAGAACTGAGAAGCTCTGGCTTCTTTCCATCATTAGTTATCATCATCCCATTTGAAATAGTCTTATCTCTTTTTTGTTTTTTTTTCTATAATTTTATTGTTATCTTTTGTTTCTTATATCACCAGAATTTCTTCAAGTAGCCTTCCCATACCCCTTCCAGAGAGTCAGCCCATATAACAAATAATATTTTTAAAGAAAAAGAGAGGGAAAAATCAGTGAAATTGATCAGTACATTGAAAAAGTATGAAAATATGTACAGTTTTCCATATCTATGAACTTCTCACTTCTGTAAAGGAGTTGGGAGGAGGTATAGTCTCATTTCTTTGGGGGGGGGTCCATGCTTGCTCTTTGTAATTTTGCAATATTCATTTTTTGTTTTGTGGCTGTTCTTTCCATTTAGGAAATATTGTTTTCTTAAATCTGCTTATGTCACTCTGCATTTGTCATAAATCTGTACTGTTCTGTCTCTGTAGTATTCATTATTTCTTACAGCACAGTAATATTCCATTAAATTTATGTACCATGACATTTTTAGCCATTCCCCAATTGATGGGCATCTACTTTGTTTCCACTTCTTTAATATATTTGTTATATGTGAGGCTTTCTCCTTATCAATGATTCCTTGGGGTCCAAGCTTACTAGTGGAATCTCTGGGTCAAGGGGTATGGACATTTTAATGACTTTATCTGCATAAATCCAAATTGCTTTCCAAAACAGTTGTACTGATTCACAGCTGCACCAACAAGGCAACAGTGTCAGATGAAGCCAACGTGGCAGAGCGACAGGATGTAGAAAGGTTACAACTTGTACCATCGGAGGGAGGAGCCAAACCAGTGAGATCCTAGCAAGATGTTTTTAAGGTGGTTGACCATCTTTCCCTTATGTACATGAAAGATTGCTGGATTTGGGTTTGGAAACAAAAGACTTGGTTTTGAATTGTGGTTCTGCTCTTGTGTAACTACGGAAAAGAAATTACCTTTACTGGACCTCAGTTTTCTCATCTATAAAATAAGGGAAATGGGGTAGGTGGCCTTCCACTCTCTTTTAGCTTTAACGTTCTGTGCTTCTGCAAATGCTCTAGCATTGCATGAATTCCATGCTCCTCAGAGGCAGCTGAATTCAATTCAATTCGACCAATTTTTTTTAGAATACTCGAGAGGCAATGTGATTTAAGGCATAGAGAACAGGACTAAGAAGACTTGGGTTCAAGTCTTGCCTTTGATACATATTGGCTGTGTGATCCTGGGCAGATCACTTACTCTCTTTGTGTCCTAAGCACAGAAATGGTTGACCTACATTGATAGAGGCAGAGCTCCTCTCAGGGAGCTCCTTTTACCAATGGAATCATAGGTTCAATTTATATTTTTTTCACAATATCCTGGGAAGTAGAAGCAATTATGATTCCCATTTTACAGTTGAGGAAACTGAAGCAGATGGATGTTCAGTAATTTGCCCAAGGTCACACGACTAGTAAGTGTCTGAGGCTAGATTTTAACTCAGGTCTTCCTGAGTCCAGAGCCAGGGCTCTATCTACCTAGCTGCCTCTATGTAATTCAATCTTGCCATTTTACAGTTAAGGAAATTGAGGACCAGAAAAGTCAAATGACTTATCCAAGGTCATATATGTGTCGTATCCTGAATCTGAACACAGGTTATCTGACTTCATTGCATCACTGCTGAGTTAGAACAGAACCCTTTTTTGGAGGGAGGGGAGACAATTGGGGTTAAGTGAATTACCCAAGGTCACACAGCTAGTAAGTGTCTGAGGCTGCATTTGAACTCAGGTCCTTTTGACTTCAGGGCCAGTGCTCTATCCTCTGTGCTACCCCTAGAACTGACTCTTGAAGGTTGGATGAAGAAGCATATTCTGTTTAGGGGAATAACCATGATGTGTTTGGGAGGCAGTGAGGGTAGTTAGGATATAGTCTAATTGGAAGAGAAAGTTCATGTGCACAAGCATTGGGATATGAGAACAGAAAGATCAACAAGATGAACTCATGAACTTTCTTCAGAAATTTGATGATTGGATCACTAAAATGTTAGAACTAGCAGGGACCTTTAAAATACTCCAGTCTAGAGTTTCCCAAGTTTCTTCAGGGGATACAGAAACTTGTCAAAGTGATGCTGGAAATATATTATCCTCTTAAAATCAAGCAATTTTATTTCTTATGTATTAGAGGGAACATAGCTTAGTGGATAGACGGCCAGCCTTGATTCACCTCTGGCTGAGGTGAATCAGAACAAGTTACTTAACCCCTGCCTGCCTCAGTTTCCTCAACTGTAAAATGGGGATAATAATAACCCCTCCCCCTCCCCAGGGTTGTTGTGGCGATCAAATGAGTTACTATTTTTAAGTGGTTAGCATAATTTCTGGGTATAGTAGGGCCACATTTGAGGTCCTAGGGGGCCGCATGTGGCCTTGAGGCCACAGGTTCCCCACCCCTGACTTAGCATCTCAGTCCTCCAGACAATTCTCTAAGACTATAGTTGCAGAGACGATATCAACGTACAGTGGCAAAACAAATTTCCTTACCGGGGAGTTGCCTATACTGATGAGATCAGAGAATCAGCCCCTGTCCCTCTGTCTTGTGTACATTTGCATGGCAAACTCTAACATTTACTTCCTTTCATCTTGAATAGGGAGCATAAGATGGTTTACTGAAGTGAAGTAGTGTGGGAACCAAAAAGATGGTGGGCCACCTCCCCCGAGTCCAGTGGCCTCACAGAGCCCGCAGAGGGGAAGTCGCTTGTTTGAGGTTACATACCTAGTAAGTTGCAGAGCCAAGACTTGAAGGTTTTCCATTCTGAATTTCATAGGCTGTATTCCTGTCCCCATTTCCATTCTGGGAGGCAATAAGGTGGGGCTAGGAAGAGGCAGAGGCTGGGAAATGTCTAACCATATCCCCCAAAGAGTCCCTCAGGCATTAATTGTCTTCAGGATCTCAGCCTAAAAATCCCACAATTGCACCTGCTTTAGGAATTGAGGAAATGCCCTAGCAATGGAGAAATTCCGAGGGAGTTCCAGACCTTACATGTCTGGTGCTCACTTCCTCCATTTTACCTGCTTATAAGTGGGATCCTGCTTAGACTGAGACAGACACCACTCCGGGGAGACAGAGCCAGCGGTCCCAAGTCAAGGTAGGACACCGGACTCCTGGTCCCACTCTCTTCTCTTCCTTTACCACTCAGGGATCTGCCTGAAAGCCTATGGGCACAGAGCATCCCTCACAAGAGGCCAATGTCATGGGTTTACCGACTGAATCAGCCAGTTAGGACTACTCAGTTTTGTGGTAATGACATACGGATCAGTACAAGTCACTGCTTTGGAGAAATGACTCAAAACGTGTGTCCTCCTGACAGTCAGGCCAGGAATCCCTTCCAGCACAGTAGATGAAGGCACTCACTCTAGAAGGGTGACAAGCTGGGTGGTGCAATGGATAGAGCTCTAAGACTGCAGTCAGGAAGACCAGAGTTCAAATCCAGCTTCACACACTTCTAGCTGTGTGACCTTGGGCAAGTCATTTAACCCTATTTACCTCAGTTTCTTCATCTGTAAAATGAGCTGAAGAAGGAAATGGCAAACCACTCCAGTATCTTTGCCAAGAAAACCCCAAATGGAGTCAAGAAGAGTCAGACTGAAAAATGACTGAACAACAACTCTAAAAAGGGAAATGCACAACTTATCGGCTCTATATTTCCCAGGGCCTAATTTAATCATTCAGGGTTTCAGTTCATCAGACCAGTTTCTTTTTGGTCTCTGTATTCCCAGTGCCTAGCACATAGTAGGTCTTAATAAGTGTTGAATGGATGAATGGCCACCATTTCTTTGGTGGCATAGCTGAGAGGCCAAATCATCTCAGATGACTGGAGTCCCTTTGACAAGAAGCAGCAGAAACAGAATTTTAAATCAGATCCTCTAACTTTCATATGGACTCAGTACTCTTTTAATTATGTCCATGTTGTCTCTTCCTGTTGAACATAAGCTCCTTGAAGGTAGGGACTGTTTAATTCTTATCTTTGTATCTCCAGCATGTTGGGCAATGCCTTGCAGACAGCAAGTGTCTGATAAATGCTTGTTGGCTGATAACAAGAAATCTAAGCAGAAGAAATAGTCACTCAGACTCTGATAATTTCGAGTACAGGCACTGCTATGTCTTACATTACTTTGTATACTCACTCAGGCCCCTCCTTCCCCTCCCTGCCTTGCAATCTCCCACCATACCCTAGTACCAAGTATGACACCGAGTTATACCCAAGTTATCCAAAGCAATGCTTTGGAGGCAACTAGGTGGTGTTATAGATAGAATGCTAAGTCAGGACTTTGGAAGACCTGAGTTCAAATCTAGCTTCAGACATTTACTAGCTGTGCGTCCTTGGGCAAGTCACTTAACCCTGGTCTGCCTATTCTATAAAATTGGGACCATAATAGTCATCATTTCCTAGGACTGTTGTGAGGATCAAATAAGATATGATTTATAGAGTACTTAGCATAGTACCTGGCACATAGTAGGTGCTTAATAAACACATGTTCTTTTCTTTCCTTCCACTGAGCATATATCAGGTGGTTAAAAAAATAGGTTGATTGGCATTTCCTGATAGACATCCTATATGCACAGGGCGCCGTGGAAATTCATTTAAATATTTATTCATTTAATTCAACAATGATGATTCGACAAATATTTATTACTTATATGCAATGGATAGAGCTCCAGGCCTGGAGTCATGAAGACCTCAGTTCAAATCTGGCTGTGTGACCCTGAGCAAGTCTAACCCTGTATGCCTCAGTGTCCTCATCTGTAAAATGAGCTGGAGAAGGAAATAGCAAACCACTTCAGTAACTTGTGCAGAACATTTTGCTAAATGCTGGGTGAGATAAAATTTTAGATAAAATGGTGCCTGGACTCTTGGAGAAAGGAGGAGGAGAGAGAGACAGAAAGAGAGACAGAAATGGATAGATAGAACATTTATTAAGTGGTGCTTTCTAAGTGCCATGCCTTATGCTAAGTGATGACTATAAAAATACAACCAAGAGAGTTCCTGCCCTCAGGGAGTTTCCATTCTAATGGAGGAAGGTGTATAAAGAGAAATGGGAAATGGAAGGGCTGCACACTCGATGCCACAATTTGGAAATGGTGGCTGGGAAATGAAGTGGAGGCTGAAGGGATATAACATTTACATAGATGACTATAATAGATGATAATGCATGAATTACCTGAGAGGTCCATCAGCACATGGTCTAGAGGGCTAGAAGGTGATACATTTTTCAATAACTCAAAGACCATCTGTCAGTAATAAAGAAGCTGTGATCTGCCTTGGTGGAAAGAGTACCCATACCAACAAAATCACAGAGTTAGACATCTAAAAGAGGGAAAAGATGTATATACAAGTAACAATGCTACAAGGTGACCTCAGGGTCAACTGAGTTCCTCTGGCTTATCTCAGGAGTGTCCAGGTCCTTGTGTGTAACTTCAAGGGTATTTAGGCCCTGTGAGTGACTTCAGAGGGGGTTGCATGCCTTCGATTATCTCAGAGGCAGCTGAGTCTTTGTGGAAGCCTGGGTCTCTGCAGATGATCTCATGGGCTGCTGAGTACCTGTGTATAACCTCAAAGGTCACTGAGCTCCTGTGAGTGACCTAAGGGAAAGAAGGAGCTGGGTACCTGCAAACAGCCTCCAGCATATGCAAGACCTTGAGGTGATGTCAGAGATAGCTGATGCTTGTGATTGACCCCAGCGGTGGTTGGGTGACCATAAAGGTTCTGTGTTCCTGAGGTGACATCAGGAATAGCTGGTCTCTATGAATTACTGCAAAGGTGCCTAGGTTGCTATGGGAGACTTCAGGGATGACTGGTGCCTATGGGTGCCTGAGTCTGTATGGTTGACTTTAAGGGTGACTGGGTCCCTGAGATGACCCCAGGATACCTGTAGCTTTTCTTTCTGGAATTTTCAGCTAATGTCTATAACTAAACTTGGAGAGAGAGGTGTCCAAACTAATATAGTCTCCCATGCCCTCCAAGGTGATTGTCTGCTCTGAGGTGATTGGGAGCAACATTTGTAGGATACAGTTTGGGGTTGACATTTCAGCATAGTCACCACTAAGTTTCTTCCTGAACCACTCCTCTTAAGGATTGCAAAGTGGTCCTTTCAGTGATCAAGATCTTAAGCTTGAATGCAAAAGAGTCCATTGTCTTTACCTGGGTCATGGCACCCATTACTTCCAATGGGGAGGGAGGCAATGATCCTAGCTAAACCAGAGTTAAGGTTGGTTCTCACCATTAATCCATTTTCCCTAAGAAAGGCCTTAGCTTTTGTTCTGCCCATTTTCCTAAAGAGAAAAATCTATAAGGGGTTTTAAGTGGGAGAAATATTAGGAAATAATATTATTTAGGAAGGACATTGACAAACTGTAGTTGGTCTAGACAGATAATGATCAGAATGATGAGGATGTGAGAGACCAAGCCATCTGAAGAGAAGGCTCAAGAAGAGGAAATAAGAGGTTTTTAATATGCTTCCACATCAACATCCTTCCTAAAACATCATACCCAGAACTGAACCAGCACTTAGCACAGTGCTTAATAAATGCTTGTCAGCTGCTGACTGACACAAATATTCCTGTTGTGGCCTGACAAGAGCAGGATGCAGAGGAACTATCACTCTCTTAATCCTAGATAGTGTGACAGTCTTAATTTAGCCTAAGATTGCATTAGCTTTTATGGCTGTTATACCATGTGTCAACTTGTGTTGAGCTTACAATCCATTTAATGCCCCAAACATTTTTCAATGAACTGCTATCTAGCCATACCTTCCTTATCTTGTATTTATGAAATTGATTTTTTTGAACCCAAGTGTAAGGTTTGACATTTATCCCTCTTAAATTTCATCTCATTGATTGGCATACATACTGGTATACAAAATACCTATAGTGGTTGATGGACAAATGGTCACCACTGATGACAACAGTGTTCATTAGACTGATGTCACTGCACAGAAATGCCCTCTACCTCATCCCCATCGAATGACTTTCACTTGAAGACATCCATGAAAGGGCAAACCTACTACCTCTGAGGTAGCCCAGTTAACCTGTGGATGGCCCTAATTTTTAGAGTTTTTCCTTACATGAAGCCCCAATTTGCCTCTCAATAGCTCCCACACATTGCTGCCAGTTCTGTCTGTTAAGGTAAAGTAGAATCATGCTATTTTGTACAATATTGTTGTTGTTCAGTCGTTTCAGTCATGTTTGACTCTTTGTGACTCCACTTGGGGTTTTCTTGGCAAAGATACTGGAGTGGTTTGCCATTTCCTTCTCTAGCTCATTTTTTTTGGCTAGGCAATGGGGTTAAGTGACTTGCCCAGAGTCACACAGCTAGTGTCAAGTGTCTGAAACTGGATTTGAATTCAGGTCCTCCTGACTCTAGGGCTGGTGCTCTATCCACTGCACCACCTAGCTGCCTCTCTAGCTAATTTTACAGACAAGGAAACTGAGGCAAACAAGGTTAAGTGACTTGCCCAGGCTCACACATCTAGTATGTATCTGAGGCTGGATTTGAATTCAGGAAGATGAGTCTTCCTAATTCCAAGCTCAGCACTCTATCCACTGCACCACCTAGCTTCCCATTGGAAAAGCCGGAGAGAGCTATCTGAATGGCCTTTCTAGTCTTGGAGATGGCTCATTTCCCCATTACTTATCTGATTATGGAGCCAGAATTGTATATTATAATTATCTATGCCTATGTCTTATCCATTTAATAGAATGTGAGCACAGGAATGACATTTTCTCTAAACTGTATTCCTCCCTAGTGTTTAGCATGGTGCCATGCACATAGTAGGTACTGTTGCATTGTATTAAAACAAACAAACAAGCAAATAAGACTGCCCAATAACTGCTTGCTGTTTGCCCTTCATTCTTGAAGAGGACCATGACATCAGGGAGGTGATGCCATGATATGAGAGTGAATTGGAGGGAGGGCTGAGCAAAATCACCAGCATCACCTTTTCCTCTAGAGCCGTCTTGATCCAGTGGCAAGATATAGATCAGGATGACTGGAGATAATCCAGGATGCAGTGGGGGACCTTGATCTTTTCAAGCTAAGGTCTTTAACGGTCTCAGTTTGACTGAGGCAGGGCCCATTCAGTGATTAAGGCTTAATAAGAAATGAGGCAAAGAATGGCCTCTTTAAAAAAAATCTATCTGGAGGGGGAGACCCCTGGTTTCTGGACAAAACAGAAACAATTACTACTTACATTCATTCTGAGCCAATCAGGGCCCAAACAATGACTGAGTAGGGCTTGGCCTGGGACCTATTGTTAGCCAGTCAAGGAGAGCCAGAGTGATTTGGGATTTAGGCCTGATAACTGCTCCTTTTATGAAGGCATTGCTTATAACCTGACACTTAAAGAAAAAAGTCTGGCTTGTAGCCCATTAGCTTTATCTTCCCTTGGCTGTGAGGTTGGTTACATCATCAATGAGTTTCTGATTTCCCTTAGGCAGTAAAATGAAAGTAATAACCTCAAATAACCAAAGTGATCTCAAACAAATGCTTGAGGGAGTTAAGGCTTCTCTGTTGCTCCACCCCAGAAGTCTTCAGGGGCTATCAAAGCTACCGAGTCAGGTGAAGCTCCTTTGGTATTCCCCAGTTCCCTGGCAGGTTCATGGGGGACCAGAACAGATAACTAGATTGGCATTCAAGAGAGGGAGGAAATATGCGTCATTTTCCCTGAACAAGTTTTGACATTTTTCCCTGAAATGACATATTCTACTGATGTCTGATGCTCCAGGCACTACTGCTGCTTAGTAATGACGATGGGGAAGGGATGGTGGGGAACATAAAGGTACCTGTGGCTTCACTGGGCCCATTCTGACAGCCACCAAACAGCAACAGAAGGTCTCTGATAGTCCCCTGGCCCTGCTTCTCCATACAGAAAACCCTGGGTTTGCTCTAGTAAGTGATATACCAGGACCAGGCAGGTCATTTAAAGACCTAGTCTCAGTGAATTGGGATGGGGAAAGCTTTCCAGGGACTTGTTAGAAGAGAATCAATTGAGATATATTTTCTTTTCTTTGCAGCAAAATTCTTCATCCAAGTCAATGCCAGATCCTTGCCCAAAAATGAAGGGCTGTTTTTTCTCCCTATGTCTTTTCTCAACTGTGTTTTTACTATTTGTGTTGCCCTCTTTGGGACTAAAAAGACTCCACTTGGGAAGCTGTGTCCTGTCCATGAACTTTCAGGAAATAAGGAATGAATTTTTGGAATTAAAGGCTATGTGGTATGTAGGGGTTTGTGTGTCTATGTGGGGGGGAATCCCACTTTGCTGGTGTCTGAGTCTCTCCTGTGCCTTCACTGCTAGTCACATACTCCCAACTGGATTCATTTCTTGGAGTTTGTGCACAGAGACACAACCTAGAACCTGGGGACGTGAGGGTGGGGAGAAATTCATTCTGGCTTTTGGAAAGGATGTCTTTGACCTTGGTCTGGGGAGATGGGAGGTGGGAGATGAAGGACTGAATGGGTTTGCCATTCGTGCCTCTAGGTGGAGCCATTAACACAAGTTCTTCTTGATTTCCCTTCTGTATAGCAAGCTGAAGATGAAAATTTGGACAACAGAATCTTGAAGAACTCAGAAGCTTTGCAAGACATAAAGGTATGGGCCTGGCACAGAGAAGCGCTGGGTGGTAAAGTGGGGTGCAGAATTTCAGGAATGCCAATATCCAAAGCCATCCAGCTGATCCTCCTATATCTAACCCCATCCCTTCGTTTTTCTCCTCCAGCCTACAGAGAGGTGTTGCTTTTTCCACCATTTATTGAGGTTCTACTTAGACAGAGTGTTCAAAAACTACCAGACATCCAATCACCACATTCGCCGGAAGGTCAGCAGCATCGCCAACTCCTTTCTTGGAATCAAGAAGGAGCTTCGGCTCTGTGTGAGTAAAGGGTCCCGGGATACCAGAATCCATCTTGGTATATAGCCTAGAGTAGCTTGGGGTTCCTTCTCTATCAATGCCTTCATTTTATAGGTAGGGTGACTGAAGCAGCAAGGTCCAAATTATGTGGTTAGGGAACAGAGGAAGTCAGGGCTATACCTCAGGTTTCTCGATTTCTAAGAATCTACTCATACTCCTTTACTAGGTGGTACACAGAAGCATATATCAATGCAACCTGCATCCAAAGCAAGTGATCAGCAATCACCTTGACTGCTTGGGTATCATAAAGGTATCACATGGCTGAGTCACAGGAAACAGACCCGCGTCTGAACAGGATTTGGTCATCCAGGCAGATCTGGCTTGTGGTGGGAGGAGAGGAGGGTAGGACCAACAGGGGACTGGGAGGTGAGCTGAGCTCACTTTCTTCCAAAAAAGAAACCAAATTGCTGAGTCTCTAGGCTGGCACTTTGCAGATTATTCATCCTTCTCCCCCTTAGCCCCAACCCCATGGGTTCTGGAGAGTCAGAAAGGAGAAATTCTGAAAGCATTTGTCATGAGGAAGGAAGTCCCTTTATGCCTGGAGGTTGACATGTAGGGAAGCAATAATTCTCACCCATACCATTTCTGACAGCATTTTCTAATGAAATATATCCCTGTTTGTAACCTTTACAGCATGACCATCTGATATGCCACTGTGGGGAGGAAGCAAAGGAGAAATACGCCCACATTCTGAGTCACTTTGAGAAGGTAAAATACATAGTTGGCATTGGTGAGGTTGGGTTTCTTTCCTGGGCTAAATTCATACAAAGGCTGACCGCTTCTACTGCTATAGAATCCTATGGTCCTGGAGCCACAAGAGGTCTCCAGAGGTGATGGTTTTTCTTCCCTCGCCTCTAAGCAAGGCCTTACCTGTCGAAGCTCTGCAAGGGCTGGCCATCCGTTTGTGAAAGAGCTCCTAGAGCTGATCATTTTCCTGTCCACAAGTTGAAAAGAGGACAGGGCTACCATCAAAATCACCAGAGCAATATTGACAGCTTCCAGTCCAGCTGCTGAAACTGGAGATGTAATCCCTCACCCCAACTCCTATCCCACAGCCTCACACTCATCTTAAAAACACAACCCGAAGTATCTTATCTTTTGAGATAGGACTGCTTTCAAAGCTTCCACAAGGAGGCTCAAAACAGAATGCATTGCTCTCGGGTTTCCATCAGATCTACCTGGGAGGAGTGGGTGGAGGAGGAGGAAAACTAGGTGAGGAGGAGGTCAGAGATTGCTTCTATCTGATGTAATTATTGATAAAGTGATTTCATGGCAACAGTGGTGGGTCTCCATACAGGATACCTGAGTTCAGATGATCGGCCTGATACTTACCAGCTGTGTGTTCTCCTCTGTAAAACGAGGGGGTTGGATGAGATAAGCCCTAAGGTCTCTTCCAGTTCTAAATCTATGATCCTATGACCATTGGCAAGTCACATACCTCCCTGCTGTCTATGTGACCCTGGGCAAGTCACTTTTCCTCTAATTGCCTCAGGCAGCTCTTTAATAATATAAATTAGAGGAAGGAAGGAAATGAGCATTTATTAAATGTCTTCTACGTGCTGAGTATTATGCTAAGCTTTGTAAATATTATCTCATTTGATCCTCACAATCATGTGAGGTAGGTGCTAGCATTTCCCCCTATTTTAAAGTTGAGGAAACTGAGGCAGAGAGAGATTAAGTGACTTGCCAGGGACCACACAGATAGGATGTGTCTGAGGCTAGATTTGAACTCGGGTCTTCCTGACTCCAGGCCTCTATCCACTGTGCACTATCCACTGCATCATCTAGTTTCCTATCCACATCTACTGGGAATTCTCCAACCAATCAGCAAACATTAAGTGCCTAATGTGTGTCAGGCACTATGCTATATGCTATGGCTGCAAAGACAAGAATGAAGCAATTCCTGCCCATCAGGAGCTTGCATTCTATCTCCATGCCAATGATATCACTAATGAAATCCCTTCCCTGTCTCCTCAGATTCAGTATTTGAAGTACTCTAGGAATGTTATTGTCATTATCATTTGGTATTCACCACAGACCTTTCTGGTTCCTTTTAGCTAGATGGTCAGAAGGCTGTGGTGAAAGCCCTGGGAGAGCTGGACATCCTCCTGAGATGGATGGAAAGGACTAAATAAGAAGAAAAAAGTGGCCACCTTTGTGTTAATCCCTCCATGGGGGTCCAGCCCCCTCAATAACACTCATTGAGCTAGTTCAGAATGGCTCTTTCCTTCATCATATAATAACCTGATTATTTATTCCCTCCACGATTCATGATCATGGAGCAGTCCTATGCTCCACGTCCCTACAGCTGAGTACTGTGGTTTGATAGGATGCTTCTGTTGCCCTCTTTTCTTTATGGGCATGTATTTATTAATATTGCATATTTATTGTTTCTTTTTTAACTTTTTAATGTGTTATTTATTTTTTATTTTGATAAGCCACTCCCTATTTTTGTCTGTCAATTGAGACTTTTTGTGCCTATCATTAATGCCTCTTGAATTTTCCTTTACCTGAAGGTCTTTTGAGTCTAGGAAAATATGTGTGACTATTGAATAAACAGGTCACCTTACCTCTCTAAATATCACTTTCTTCATCCATAAAACTAGGGCTTGGACTAGTTGATAGGGTACTAGACTTGGAGTCAGGAAGGTCTGGGTTCCAATCCTGCCTCAGTTTCTTGGAAGTTATGTGACCTAGGCAAATAACTCAAAGGCTTCTGGTAACTTCTCTAGGCCTCTGTTTACTCATCTGTAAAGTGGGGGGATTGGGCTTGATGACCAAAAGGTACCTTCCAGCTCTAAACTTACAATACTATGACTCTCTGGTCTTTAAGGTTTCCTTATCTGTGAAATGAGGACAATAATGCTTACAATGCCTACCTCACAGGGTTCTTTTGAGGATTATATGGGCTAAGATACAAGGCTCAATTGTTATCTCCTTAAAAAGAACCTTCCTGATTTCCTCAGTTTTTTTTACCTTCATCTCTCTCCCATATGTATTTATTTATATCTTGTATTTACTTCTCTGTGAACATGTTGTAATATTCCAATACACTGTAAGCTCCATGAGGGTAAGGTTCATTCCTCTTTTTTATTTGCACCCCTAGAGCCTAGCACAGTGCCTGGCACATAGTACATACTTATTAAGTATTAATATTAAGCATTAACAATAACAATTTATAAATAATAAATATTTATTACTTAACTTATGATAGATGTAATGAGCCTTAAAATGATATATAAATGTCAATTATGTATAATTACTTTCTGCTTGAATATTCTGTAAGATCAGCTGGAAAATGAATTCAAATTGATCCAGTTCCTTTACTTCCCTGACGAAGTAAGTTAATGTCTCTGGGCCTCAGTTTCCTCCTCTGTAAAGTGGTAGCATGGAACTAGATGGTGTCTGAGGTCCCTTTCAGCTCTAAATCTACATTTAATAAGGATTAACTGATTGTTGAAGAGTCTATGACACTGAATGCCTATCATGTATCTAGGGCTGTGCTGGGATTTATTTATTTATTCTTTATTGAAATGAAGACATTTCCTTTTTTAAAAAAATGTTTTAAAAATTGTATATTTTATTATAAACTTAGATATCAACAAACATAGACATTTCAATTTACACAAATCAGAAATATGGTTGTTTATGAACACTGAAGTTCTGTTATATAATTTAAAATATGTACATATACATGTTAAATTGAGCACAGTAATAAAATCGCCTTGTTTATTTCTATCTCTTCCTAAAGTTCTTATTTTTTTCTTAAGTAAACTTGACTCCCAACTCTACCGCTTAGTAGCTACATGTCTACCTCTGTGGGCCTCAGTTTCGTCATCAGTACAGCAGGAATAAAAACATTGGCACTACCTGTATCATAGACCTATTGTAAGAATGTGCTTTGTAAAGTGCGTTAGAAATGTGAACTCTTAAGGTGACCAAATAATAAACTTCTGGATTCCCTTGACCTCTTTCTTGAGAATAGATAGGCACAACTATAAAAACATTTTACAGGTTTAGTAGAAAGAGTGTTAGAACTGGAGTCAGGAGACCTGACTCCAACATTGTCACTTATTAGTAGGCCATTTCCACTCTCTGGGCCTCAATTTCCTTCTCTATAAAATGAAAATTAGAGTAGACATCACTGAGGCTCAGTGCCTTTGGTTCAACAATCCAACAATCTCTTTTCCCCTCCTCCTCATCTCTTATCACCCAGATGCCTTCTGTCACTATATCCTTTTCCACTCCTGACTCACACGAGGCAATCTCATCAACTCCCATGGTTTCAATGATCATCCCTATATAGATAATTCTCAGATCTACGTATCCAACCATAACCTCTTTGCTCACCTCTGATCTTGCATCTCCACCTGCCTATTGGACATCTTACATTGGATGTCCTGTAGACACCTTCGACTCAACATGTCTAACATGAACCCATTATCTTCCCCCCCCAAAACCCTTCCAACTTCCTTTTTACTGTTGAGGATACCACCATCCTTCCTGTCACTCAGGAACTGGTAACATCAACTTAGATGTCATCCTCAAATCCCCCCCCCCACCTCTCCCTTCCCATGTCCAATCAGTTGGCAAGCCATGTTGTTTTACCATCTAACCATTTCTAGTATATGTCCCCTTCTCTCCTCTGACACTGCAATCACCCTGATACAAGCTTGCATGACTTCAAGTCTAGACTACTATAGTAATAGCCTGCTAGTTGGTGTCTCTGCTTCAAATCCCTCCACACTTCAAACCAGCCTCCAGTCAGCTGTCAAATTGTTCTTAAAGTGCAGATCTTGTCACCTCCTGTGTTAAAATTGTATCTTGTACTCGCACCTCTGACCACCCCTCTTCTAGTCTGTTTAGTAAGTAAATTTATAAATAGTACAACGTAGCAATAGCAGGAAGCAAGATTGCAAAGAGGAACCTGGGAGTCATGCACAAATGAGCATAATTTACAATTTTTATCATGTATTAATCAAGCATCACGTCCTGACAATACATGCTGAATCAGAGGAAACCATCTAGACTTTGTTGTCAAGGCCTTTTGGTTCTATGAGATAGAAACCCAAACGTTCGTAGTAAAGACCAGCAAGATTGCTAAAACGGTGATGATAATTTTGAGATGATGTGGGCTTGTTGAAGGTTACAGTGTTACTGACAGCTTTGAGATGATTTGGATATGTTAATGAACTAACCCCCAAGTTGGCGCAGGTAAGATTCTATTCCTCACCAAAATCTACAAAAAACGAGAACTTAAGGGGGGCGGAGCCAAGACGGCGGCATGAAAGCAGTGACTTGCTTGAGCTCTCCCCCAAACCCCTCCAATACCCATAAAAAATGGCTCTAAACAAATTCTAAAGCAGCAGAACTCACAAAAAGACAGAGTAAAACAAATTTGCAGCCCAAGACAGCCTGGATGGTTGATCTCAAAGGCATATCTCACTGGGGGGGGGGGAGACAAGCGCAGTTCCGCGTGGGCGCACAGGCCACGGCGAACCTAGAGCAGGCCTCAGAGGACTGAATCATGGGCAGCTGTGGTGGCTTCCAGACTCCTCAATCCATGAACGCCAAAGACAACTTAGAAGGTCAGTGGGAAAAGTCTGTTTTTTTGGGTGAGAGGAGAGCTAGGTCAGAGCCATTCCAGAGCACAGAGAGCAGAGTGCGCGGGGTGGTGGCTGCATCCTGAGCTTCCAGCCCACAGACTGAGGAGGAATCAAGTGGCTGATCAGAGGGGGACTACAGGGATCTCTTTGCTGGTGCTGAGGCAGGAATCTCTTGCCTCATCCATGCTTGGATCTGGGTCACAGTTCTGAGTGGCCGTCCTGGGGTGAGGAGGAGCACTGGAGCGGAGCTTGTAGTGGAGGCGGAGACGGAGAGGAAACCCTCCTCACAGTTCCAAGACAGAAAAGACTGCTTGTGGCCGGTCACTCAAAGACCAGAGATCAGGTCAGGAAAAGAGTAAACACCTCGACCCTTATCACACCACCTTGGAAGAACTGAAAATTTACAGGTCCCTAGAAATATCTATGAAAACAGTTATACAAACCCCTGAGGCTTGGAACAGTACATTCTCCACACTGGAAGCAGACTTTTACCTTAACAAAGAGTTTAAAACTCAAGTAGTTGGCTGGCATCATGAGCAAACCTCGCAAAAAGAGTCAGACTATATTATCTTACTTTGGTGACAAAGAAGATCAAAACATACAACCAGAAGAAGACAACAAAGTCAAAGCTCCCACATCCAAAGCCTCCAAGAAAAATATGAATCCATCCCAGGCCTTGGAAGAGCTCCAAAGGGATTTTGAGAAGCAAGTAAGAGAAGTAGAGGAAAAACTGGGAAGAGAAATGAAAGTGATGCAAGAAAATCATGAAAAGCAAGTCAACAGCTTGCTAAAGGAGACCCAAAAAAATACTGAAGAAAATAACACCTTAAAAAATAGCCTAACCCAAATGGCAAAAGAGGTCCAAAAAGCCAATGAGGAGAAGAATGCCCTAAAAAGAAAATTGGCCAAATGGAAAAGGAAGTCCAAAAGCTTACTGAAGAAAATACTTCCTTAAAAATTAGAATAGAGCAATTGGAAGATAGTGACTTTATGAGAAATCACAACACAGTAGAACAAATCCAAAAGAATGAAAAATTAGAAAACAATGTGAAATATCTCATTGGAAAAACAACTGACCTGGAAAATAGATCCAGGAGAGAGAATTTAAAAATTATTGGACTATCTGAAAGCCATGATCAAAAAAAGAGCCTAGACATCATCTTTCAAGAAATTATCAAGGAAAACTGCCCTGATATTTTAGAACCAGAGGGCAAAATAGAAATTGAAAGAATCCACCGATCTCCCCTGAAAGAGATCCCAAAGGAAAACTCCTAGGAATATTGTAGCCAAATTCCAGAGTTCCCAGGTCAAGGAGAAAATATTGCAAGCAGCCAGAAAGAAACAATTCAAGTATGGTGGAAACACAATCAGGATAACACAAGATTTAGCAGCTTCTACATTAAGGGACCAGAGGGCATGGAATATAATCCAGAGGGCAAAGGAGATAGGATTACAACCAAGAATCACCTACCCAGCAAAACTGAGTATAATCCTTCAGGGGAAAAAATGGTCATTCAGTGAAATAGAGGACTTTCAAGCATTCTTGATGAAAAGACCAGAGCTGAATAGAAAATTTGACTTTCAAATACAAGACTCAAGTGGAACATGAAGAGGTAAACAGGAAAGAGAAATCATAAGAGACTTATTAAGGCTGAACTGTTTACATTCCTGCATGGAAAGATGATATTTATAACTCATGAGACCTTTGTCAGTATTAGGGTAGTGGGAGGGGAAAAATATATGTATGTATAGATAGATAGATAGATAGATAGATAGATAGATAGATAGATAGATAGATAGAGGGCACAGGGTGAGTTGAAGATGAAGGGGTGATATCTGGAGAAAAAAATTAAGGGGTGAGAGAGGATTATACTAGGAGAAGGAGAAAGGGAGAGGTAGAATGGGGTACATTATCTTGCACAAAACAGACAAGAAAAGGTTCTTACAGTGGAGGGGAAACAGGGGAAGGTGAGAGGAAATGAGGGAATCTTATTCTCATAGGATTTGGCTTAAGGAGGGAATAACATACACACTCAATTGGGTATGGAAATCTGTCTTACCACAGGAAAATAGGGGAGGAAGGGACAAGAGAGCAGGGGATGATAAGAGAAGGGCAGATTGGGAAAGGGGTAATCAGAAGGAAGTACTTCTGAGGAGGGACAGGGTCAAAAGAAAGAATAGAATAAATGGGGGGAGGATAGGATTAAGGGAAATAGAGTTAGTTTTTCACAACATGTCTACTATGGAAGTGTTTTTCATAACTGCACATGTATGGCCTGTATTGACTTGCTTGCCTTTTCACTGAGGGTGGGTGGGGTGGGAGGAAGGGAGAAAATTTGGAACCCAAAGTTTTAAAAACACATGTTTAAAAAAAATGTTTCCACATGCAACTGGGAAACAAGAAATACAGGAAATGAGGTACAGAAATCTATCCTGCCCTACAGGAAAATAGATGGGGAAGGGGATAAGAGAAGGATGGGGGAGAGATAGAAGGGAGGGCAGACTAGGGAAAAGGGCATTCAGAATGCATACTATCTTGGGGTGGAGGGAGGGGCAGGATGGGGTGAAAATATGGAATTCAAAATCTTGTGGAAGTAAATGTTTAAAACTAAAAATAAATAAATTTATATATTAAAAAAGAAAAAAAATGAGAACTTAAACTGCTGTCCCCTGAGCCTTCTTCCATTTCCATCTGGTCCATGTTCCTTAGTACTCCCAACTCTAATCTATGTTTTTGTGAATGATACTTTCTGCCTCTCCCCCTCCCAACATCCTCCTCTGTCATTGCCTGCTTTCCTCTACCACCCATCCCTTGCCCCCATGCTGTCTGCCTCTGTGTTGCTTTTCACCATCTGTCTCTACTTTCTGTACCATTTGCCCTGACACCCTCTGTCCCTTATTAACGTGACTACAATCCTCACTTCCCACTGCCATCATGGTCTTTCCTAGAGAGTACCCAAAGAACCAGCCATGCCTACCCCCATTTCATAATTTCATAAATTATTTATCAATTTACCTCCCCACTCAATAAACTCCAGTGATTCCCTATCACCTCCCTAGTTAAATAGAAGATTCTCTCTTCAGTATTCTAAGCCCTTTGTAACCTAGTCCCCTCCCACCTTTCCAGTCTTCTTATATTTCACTCTTCCTCACTTTGTAAACCAATGCCCCTGGCATTCTTGTTGTTCCTCACATAGGACACTCCATCTGTAGATTCTGGGTGTTTTCACTGGCTTTCTCCCATGCCTGGTAAACTCCCCCATCTCATTTCTGCTTCCTAATTTCCCTGACTTCCTTCAAGTCTCAGCTAAAATCTTGCCTTCTATGAGAAAGCTTACCCAGTTCTCCATAATCTAAGTGCTTTCCTTCTGAGATTATCTCCAATTCGCCCTATATCTTGTTTGCACATAGTTGTTTACATATTATCTCTCTCATTAGATTGTGACCATTTTGAGAATAGGCTCTCTGTCTGTCTGTGTGTGTGTGTCTCTCTCTCTCTCTTCTCTCTCTCTCTCTCTCTCTCTCTCTCTCTCTCTCTCTCTGTCTGTCTGTCTTTCTGTCTCTGTCTCTGTCTCTTGTCTCTCTCTCTCTCTCTCTCTCTCTTCTCTCTATCTTTTCCCCTCCCTTTCCCCCCTCCCCACAACCCCAGTGATAGCTATTGTTACTATACTGAAACTGGATTTCCTAAGGGGTGGATTTCCTAAGGGGCCTGAGCTCTCTTTTAATCTTGCTAATAGTCTTTGAGCCCATCTGAGGAATCATGACATGAATGAGGCTTAATGACTTGGGGAATCTCCTTCTGATTTCTTTCTTTATGACTCATCTCTCCTTCTGGGGTCCCAATTTGGTCTCATCACTTTAATTTCTGCCCTGTTTCCAAGCCAGAGCTTTCTTCTTTTTTGGGAAGAGATCTAATATGGAGAAACGGCACAGGACTGGGAGCCACTGGGTTTTCTAGCTGTGTGTCTGTAGGCAAGTGACTATCTCTGTAAGCCTCAGTTTTCCTCATCTATAAATGAGGTAATCACTTCCTATTGTGAAAATGCTATTGCATGAAGGGTTTTAGAAATATGAATTCTTATGTGACCAAATGGTATTAATTGCCCTCTTTTCTCTCTACCCTCTCTCTTAGGTTTGGGGTTCTTTCCTGAGGATCCAGACTTTGGTCTATAAGCTTCTCCAGGTCGGGGACTATTTAGCTTTGTCATTATATCCCTATTGCTTTGCATAGAGCGGGTATTTAACAAATATTTGCAAAATGGAATTGAATACATAGTTAACTAGATGGTTCAGTGGCTGGAGTCAGGACGACCTGAGTTTAAATCCAATTCCAGACACTTACTACTGTGTAGCCCTGGGCAAATTACTTAAACTCTGTTTGCCTAGGAGGCAGCTTGGTGGGTCAGTGGATAGAGCCCTGTGCTGGGAGTCAGGAAGACTTGAATTCAAATTTGACCTCAAAGCTTACCAGTTGTGTGACCCTGGGCAATACACTTAACCTTTGTTTGTCTTAATCTACTCCAGTATCTGCCAAGAAAACCCCATGGATAGTATGGTCCACAGTGTCATGAAGAGTCAGATACCACTGAACAACAACATTTCATAGAATCATGGGATGATGGACTTACAGGGAGAAGAAACTTTCTTCAGAATTCATCTCCTCCCATCCTGTCCCCGCCCGAAGCTGTCAGCCACAGACAGCGTAATACTCTGAATCACAGATTCACAGAATCTCAGCATTTAAAGGGATCTCAGAAGTCAGTTGGTCTAAATCACACCTGATCAAGGATTCCCTCCATATATTCTAAGTGAGTGGTCCTCCAGCCTCTGCTTGAAAATCTTCAGTGATGTACAGTCTACTACCTCTGGAGATAATTTTATTTTTGTACCTTTCTAATTATAAGTAAGGTTTTTTCTCCTATAAAAATGTAATTTGCAACTTTTTAGTCCTGGCCTCTAGGGCCAAAAAGAAGTCCAATTTCCCTTCCCCATGAACATCCTCGAAACAGTTATGCTCCCCATCATACCGAATCTTTTGTCCTCCAAGCTAAAAATTCCCATTTCCATCAACTGACAGATTCTGATTAATATAAATAATGAATACCATGAAATAGTCATGTGTATCTGAATTCACACTATTGGAAGTTACCGTTATATAAGCTATATGGACTGGTTCCAACCCAATAGAAACAGGCAGCATCCAAGTAGCATAGGAATTCACTTCATCAGGGTCTAGGCAAATTTGCGAACCATGCTTCCAAGTCCCTTTGCCATCCTGTTCACCTTACTCTGGACAGAATCCAGTTGATATGTTCTCTCCTCTAAATTCCAGTCCAGAAATGTACATAATATTCTGGATGTTTTCTTTTCAATCTGTCAATGCCTTCTAACATTATCACGTGACCTTTTTGGTGGTTGGGTCACACCAGCAACATGGAGTCTGTAGTCTATTAACTAAGGGATCTTATTTGCCCTACCTGTTATCTAGCCAAGTATCTCCAATCTTTGCTGAACTTCCACATCTGATCTTTTTAAAAACTCATGAATAAGGCTTTAATTGGATCTCTACAAAATTCTGTTTTTTAGATTCATCCCTTTAGCCTAGCCTGGATTAGATTCTGATGGCCTTCCAGGAAACTCAATGACAGCTGCTCTGCAGACCAGCTGTCTTCAAGACAATGATCATACAGGTGGGGATACAACATGAGAGCACAGACTACCTACAGCTGAGCAGCCCCAGGTAAAACAGGTAGGCAGAGCCTTGTTCAATTTACATAATCTACATCTCAGTCATCTTTGCCCCTGGGGCACCAAGTCTTAGATGGCCAGACAGTACCTGTACTTTCTCTGCAGGTAGGAACAATTGAGCTTAACACCTAATTACTAAGAATAATTAAATAAAATGGGAGGCTACCAGATGGTGCTTCCTCCCGCACCCCTTTATGAGCTCATTTACAATCTGGTCCATCCCTGCTGCCACCTCTAGCAGTGGCCTTGACAGCAAGTGGAGTTACAGGGTCTCCATTCTTATATCCAGAAGTTTAAGGTCTCTCTCCAAGGTTTCTTGCCCTCCCACTAAATTGGTCTAAAAAGTTGATCCAGGGGCAACTTCCATGCCATGCATTACTCGATGTTTGCCCTAGCTAGCAGAGTTGCTAAATATAGCTCTGCCATTGTCTCCTCTCGGCTCTACTTTGAATCTCTGTCTCTTTTCCCTCATTTTCTAAACTGTAGGTCTATTCTGTTAACCCCAGGACCTTCAGAACTCTCTCTACTACACTATTAGTCTTCAGCTGTCATTTACCTCCTAGCATAAGCCTGCTTGAGACGGATAACATCTTGAGCCAGGGGTGCTTAAACTGACATCCATGGCTACATATGCCTCTACCCCTCCCCGCCCCCGCCATGGGTTTATGGTTAGATTTCAGTGTGTCTGTCAACTTGGATGAAAAAAAATCTACATCTTTATTTCAACATAATGGTGGCATAGTGGAATAGAGTGCAGAGCCTAGACTCAGGAAGATCTGAGTTTAATTGACCTCACACACTCACTAGTGTGACCCTGGGCAAGTCACTTAACCTCCATAAAATTTTCTCATCTGTAATGGGGATAACAACAGCACCTATCACTCAGGGTTGTTGTTAAGATCGAAGAGGTAATATTTTTAAAGCACTTAGCACAGTGCCTGACACATAGGAAATACTATATAAATGTTAGCTATTATTATTTGTGTTGTTGTTCAGTTGTTTCAATCATGTCTGACACTTCATGACCCTATTTGGGGTTTTTTTGGCAGAGATACTGGAGTGGTTTGCCATTTCCTTCTCCAACTCATTTTACAGATGAGGAAACTGAGGAAAACAGGTTAAGCCCAGTAAATGTCTGAGGCCAGATTTGAACTCAGGAAAATGAATCTTCCTGACCCCAGGCCTGACTCTTTATCCACTGCACTACCTCTTATACATTTTATTTTATTCATTTTAAGATATTACAGCCATCTCTAGGGTGAGGTGAACGGGAGGGTGGGGAGGAAAAGAAAGCTACAAGATAATTTTATTGTATGTTTGAAAAAATATTTTAAAATTTTAAAAATAAACATTATTCTGAGAAGGGACCCATGGACTTCACCAGATTGCCAAAGGGGTCTCTGACCCAAGAAAGGATAAGAACTCCTTAAAGAGAGTATATTGAGAACTGTCCAGCAATGGACTGTGAGGTAGTGAGTTTCTCACCATCAGAAGCATCTAATCAGACGTGGGATAGACACTGGTGGGGGATGCTGTACAGAGAATTGCTGAGAGGGGTTCCCAGGGACGTGCCTTGAGAGATACAATTGTATCTTCTCTGAATTGAATCTTAGATGTAAAGTGTATCCTACTTCCTCTTAGAAACAATTTACAGCCAATTCATGAATGATGTCATATATTCATTCACGTTTACTTGAAGTTATGAGTCATGAACCTTGACTGTCTGCGGTGTAAAGTTATACTTCCACTTTTTTGTCCTAAATCTAATTTATTCAAATTTCGAAGGCCTTTTGTCCTTGTATGTTGGGATTTGGTGAATAATTCCCCATTTGTCATTTTAAAGATTCTGTTTGTATCCTCTCTGACTTCTTTGTAGTTATCTTTTTGGCTTTACAAATGGATCTCATTATTTGCAGTTAGAAACAATCAGAGAGTATAGGCTCATAGCTGGTTAGTGAAATCTATGCACAGCTTATCTCTGGATTCACATGAATTGGGATCCAGATGTCAGAATATTTTAAATGATTATAATTTAACTCAACTGGCAAATCACTGGCTTGTCTTGCTCCATGCCCCCACCAGCTTTGGTGGCAATTTCTAACATGCACTATATTGACTTTTTGCTATACTAACAAACCAGGCAAGGAACTTGAATTGCATTAAAATGGAATATTCATTGAAATAGTAAAATATTTAATCAAGACAGAATTGCAAAGTAAAGCAATAAATTACTCTCAACACTCATTTCTGAATTGTTGCTGGGGCAACTTCACCCCCACTTCTATGACAGTATTTGGGAAACAATCTCCTCCAAAACAAATCTCAGGGGTAGGGAAGGGTTTCAACCATCAGCACAGATAATTTTACTGTTATGACTCAAAAAGTGCTACTAAAAGGTATTTTAGTCAGTACATATCTCAACTGGTACCTCTAATAAGCATACTTGTGTGTAGTATTATTTACCTTTTATTAATACCATTTGAACCTAGCTTTATGTGGCTAGAAAATTTATTTAACCCAAAAATCTCATTGTACAGGTCAGGCTGACCTCAGAGACACTTTGCAGTACTTCTTAAACTGGGTCATGACCCCATATGGAGTTGCAAAAAATTTGGCAACAGTAAAAGGTTTCTGAACTCCCAACGACCAAAAATTAATGAAAAATCAAATGTGTAATGAATCTGAGGTTGTTTCTGGCAGTGTTTGCTTGCATTGCATTGGGCAACTTCACTGCAGCCTTGGTTCTGGACACAAAGCATGCACTTTGTACTATGTATGCCCTCAGGCCATGCAACTGAGAAGAATGCTGCCAAAACGTGTTTGTGGTGGGAAAAGTTTAAGAAGCCCTGCTTAGGGAAAGTGGATGGTTGTAAGGAATGCTTAGATCCCACCTAGTACTTATTTTGGGTCCACTCAAAGCTTGCATTTTGGGTTCCCCAAATTTGATTGACTTACCTGCTGATATATATCTCAAGCTCCTTTACTCTTGGAAACTATATGTAAGGCCAATCAAGCAAATGTTCTTATGTCCTTGTCTGAACTCTATATAATATAACCTCACAAAGATTTGGGTAGGTAGCCATCCCTTCTTTGTATTTCTCTACCAGATGACCTAGAACTTTCTAAAATCATTTCAAATTCGGGCATTTATTCTTGTGAACAATACTTATTCTGCACCTCAGTGTAGTTTTTTACTCAGTTGGTCTCAGGGATTATCTGGCTTCCAGGTCATGGTCATTCTTATGCTACCAGTTCATCTCTCTTCCCTTTTCTTTGAAATCCATTATATCCATTGACATCATAATGCAGTCACCCTGCACCCAGATACATCCTTTTATTGGGACTGAATTCCTAGAATCTTCTGCAGTATGTGACAATGCTCTGGGACTAGGTATACTAGGGAACATAGTGATTTTTTTTCCATAAAGTACCTTTCTTACAAAGATACTAGGAACTTTGGATGCTGTGGGGATGAGGGGCAAAAAGAAAAGACAGATGGAGCCAAGATGATGGAGTAAAAACAGTGACTTGCTTGAGCTCTCCCCCAAACCACTCCAAACACCTGTAAAAATGGCTTTAAACAAATTCTAGAGCAGCAGAACCCACAAAAAGACAGAGTGAAACAAATTTCCAGCCCAAGACAACCTGGATGGTTGATTGGAAAGTTACATTGTCCCAGGCTGGCAGAGGAGCACAGTTCAGCGTGGGTGCCTCAGTGAACCTGGAGCAGGCCTCAGGGGATGAATAACGGGAAGCTGTGGCAGTTTTGAAAGTCAGTAGGAAAAGTCTGTCGGACTGGGGTGAGAGAGGAGCTTAGTCCAGCCCAACTCCCCATGCAGACCTGAGGTGTTGATTGCTTCTAGAGCTCTCTCAGCCCACAGATGGAGGGGAGATTGAGCGACTGATCAGAGGGGGATTGCAGGGATCTCTTTGCTGGTGCTGAGGCAGGAATCTCTTGCTTTGCCCATGCTTGGATCTGGGTCACAGTTCGGGGTAGCAGTCCTGGGGTGAGGAGGAGCACTGGCACAGTGGAGCTTGTAGTGGCCGTGGAGAAGAAACCCTCCTCACAGTTCCAGAAGAGAAAAGACTGCTTGTGGCTGGTCACTGAAAGACCAGAGCTCAGGCCAGGAAAGGAGTAAATACCTTGATTTTGATCATACCACCTTGGAAGAACTGAAAATTTACAGGTCCCTACAAGTATCTCTGAAAACAGCTGCACAAAACCCCTGAAGCTTGGGACATTACATTCTCCACACTGGAAGCAGACCCCTACCTTAACACAGAGCTTAAAAGTCAAACAATTGTCTGGGATCATGAGCAAACAGCACAAAAAAGTCAGATTATAGAATATTACTTTGTGACAAAGAAGATCAAAACATACAACCAGAAGAAGACGACAAAGTCAAAGCTCCTACATCCAAAGCCTCCAAGAAAAATATGAATCAGTCCCAGGCCATGGGAGAGCTTAAAAAGGATTTTGAGAAGCAAGTAAGAGAAGTAGAGGAAAAATTGGGAAGAGAAATAAGAGTGATGCAAGAAAATCATGAAAAACAAGTCAACAGCTTGCTAAAGGAGACCCAAGAAAAATACTGAAGAAAATAACATCTTAAAAATAGCCTAACCCAAATGGCAAAAGAGGTCCAAAAAGCTAATGAGGAGAAGAATGCCTTAAAAAAGCAGAATTGGTCAAATGGAAAAGGAAATCTAAAAGCTGACTAAAGAAAATACTTCCTTAAAAATTAGAATGGAGCAAATGGAAGCTAATCACTTCATGAGAAATCAAGAAATTGTAAAACAAAACCAAAAGAATGAAAAAAATAGAAGACAATGTGAAATATCTCGTTGCAAAAACAACTGGCCTGGAAAATAGATCCAGGAGAGATAATTCTAAAAGTATTGGACTTCTTGAAAGGTATGATAAAAAAAAATAGCCGAGACATCATCTTTCAAGAAATTATCAAGGGAAACTGCCCTGTTATTCTAGAACCAGAGGGTAAAATGGAAATGGCAAGAATACACCAATTACCTGCTGAAAAAGATCCACAAAGGAAAATCCCTAGGAATGCCAAATTCCAGAGTTCCCAGGTCAAGGAGAAAATATTACAAGCATCCAGAAAGAAACAATTCAAGTACTGTGGGAACACAATCAGGATAACACAAGTTTTAGTAGCTTCTTCATTAAGGGACTGGAGGGCTTGGAAGATGATATTCTGGAAGTCAAAGGAGATAGGATTACAACCAAGAACCACCTATCCAGCAAAACTGAGTATAATCCTTCAGGGGGAAAAATAGAAATCCAATGAAATAGAGGACTTTCAAGCATTCTTGATGATAAGACCGGAGCTGAATAGAAAATTTGACTTTCAAATACTGGACTCAAGAGAAGCATGAAAAGGTAAACAGAAAAGAGAAATCTTAAGGAACATATTAAAGTTGAACTTTTTACATTCCTACATGGAAGAATAATATTTTTAACTCATGAGACATTTGTCAATATTAGGATAGTTGGAGGGAAAAAGATAGATAGATAGATAGATAGATAGATAGATAGATAGATAGATAGATAGATAGATGGATGGCACAGGGTGAGTTGAAAATGAAGGGGTGATATCTAAAAATAAAATTAAGGGGTGAGAGAGGATTATACTGAGAGAAGAGAAAGGGAGAGGTAGAATGGGATAAATTATGTCACATAAAACAGAGAAGAAAAAGCTTTTACCATAGAGGGAAAGTGGAGGAAGGTGGGAGGGAATGAGTGAATCTTATTCTTATCAGATTTGGCTTAAGGAGGGAATAACATCCACGTTCAATTGGGTATGGAAATCTATCTTGCCCTACAGGAAAATAGGGGGTAAGGGGATAAGAGAGAGGGAAATGCTGAAAGGGAAGGCAGATTGGGGGAGGGGGTAATCAGAAGCAAACACTTCTGAGGAGGGACAGGGTCAAAAGAGAGAATAGAATAAATGGGGGGTGGGATAGGATGAAGGAAAATATAGTTTTCCACAATATGACTACTATGGAAGTGTTTTGCATGACTACACATGTATAACCTGTATTAAGTACCTTGCTTTCTCAATGAGTGGGTGGAAAGGGAGGAAAGGAGAGAATTTGGAACCCACAGTTTTAAAAACAAATGTTAACAATTGTTTTCACATGCAACTGGGAAAGAAGATACAGAGGTAATGGGAATAGAAATCTATCCTGCCCTATAGGAAAACAGAAGGGAAAGGGGATAAGAGAAGTAGGGGGTGATAGAAGGAAGGGAAGATTAGGAGAAGGGGTATTCAGAATGCATGCTATCTTGGGGTGGGGGGAGGGATGAGATGAGGAGAAAATTTGGAACTCAAAATCTTGTGGAAGTGAATGTTGAAAACTAAAAATAAATACATTTAAAAAAAGAGAAGACAGTTCATGTCTTCACAGAAGGTTCCTTTTCCATCTCCTGGAGTGAATGGAGGTGGACTTTACAGCAGGTATTTGCAGGTTCAAGAGAGATATTTAGAAGCATCAGAAAGTAACCTCAGGGCTGGTATATGGCTTGGTGTTTTGGGAGCAGCAGAGACATGCATTTGATAGCAGAGTTCATGGAAGGAGAGGATGAAAAAGAAGAGCCTGCAATTACAGTTAGTGAGTGTAATCCAGTGAGATTAGATGATTAGATAATCAGTGAGGTTGAATATGAGGGTGAAGTCTGGGAGTTGAAGCAAAACATTTGACCTGGATGACAGAGCAAAGGGAAGGCAACTAAGAGTTTGAACATGGAGATGGAGCTGTGACTTCATTATGATGCCCACCACACCCTGCCCCAAGCCATCATTAGGAATTCTGGCACCCGACACAAATTCAGTTGAGCAGGAAGTGACGTGAACATGTGTGAGTATGTGGCATTTATGGTGTGTTGTTCAGAAAAGCTGTAGACAGGGGTCATGAGAGTTGAAGAACTGGGAGGCCAGAGTGTTTGAAGAGGCAAGGGTTGTGGTGGAGAAGGAAATGTGAGCCAATAATGGCAAAGGAGAAGACCTAGACAAAAGGACAAGACCTAGAGGTCAATGCATGACAACAACAAGGATCTGGACAGGACAGGATGAACTTTAAAGAAAGAGAAGCGCTGACTTAGCAATGGTGGCAGAGGGATGGTCTGAAAGTGGAAACAGGATCCAAATAATGTGCCATATCCTTCTCCTGGCCCCATATAAAAGGGGCTATGACAGAAGGAGCAACCAGACTCAGAAAGGATGTCAAAAGCTGTCAACTTTTGGGAGAAAGTTAGATTTCAGGGAGCACTAGATGATGGAAAGAGTGTGAAAGGAAAATATTAAGCAGCATAGGTGCAGAGCCAGAAGAAACCTCAGTGACCACCTAATCCAAACCTCAGATTTGTGTAAAGGGATGCCTCTTTCAGATTTTGATAATTTTGCTAAGTGAAAAAATAAACAACAATAACAAAATGAAGTTGAGTGTTTGAAAAAGAAAACCACTTAAGAAAGCAGCTTGCAGAGTCAAGGTGCTTACTTGTGTAAAGATGATGACATCATTCTATTTCTCAGCATCTAATTTGCATATGACAGGCAGGAGTACTTTGAAGTACTCTTGAAGCTGACAAGTCTCAGACTTGAGAGCCGTTTTGTGTTTATCAGACAAATGTATATGATTATATGCATATAAGCCATTGTTATATACATGTATAAGCCATATCCTGATTATGGCTTAGCTGGAAGTGTAATGCAGAACATTATTTTACCATTTAGGTAGTAGGGCCCTTTAGGCAACGGAAAGCAGAAGTTGCTGCTTAATCTTGCCCCAGACCTCTTTCCTCCTAAATCTAAACAATAGTGAAATGTACTCCTGCATGGCTTAAGCACAGCCCATACCTCCAAAGCAAATGGATAAGAAAACTTGCAATACAATGGCTTTAGATAATTATGTTTATACCAGAAACCAGGACACCTGGTCTGGTTTGTGTGATCCCTGACCTGTAATGATGCTTGTGCTTATACTTTTGCCCCAAAATGCCTCCCTAGTCTTAGAAACACTATCTCTAACAACCACTCCCCAGCCCAAGGACGCTGTGCCTAGCAGTATTCATGCATGGGCCTCAGCAAGATCCTTATCTGGCTGCTCAGGTCCTAGCCCTCAGATCATATCTCTGGAAAACTCCAAATTCCTTAGCAAGACCCTTATCTGGCTGCTCAGGAAAGTTTGCAGAGCATTATCATATCTACACAGAGGGAGAAGGGTGTCCTTGACCAGCCAGACTTCAAAGATCCATCCCCCTCCCTGTCCTGTATACTCCCTATATAAACCCTAGCTCAACCCCTGATGGGGGCTGCTTGATTTGGATGTGAATATCCCTGGCAGCCGCGCGCTAATAAAGTCCACAATTTAAAATTAGCTTGGGTGGTCAACTCGCTCATTTCTCGGTATAACAGAAGAAATGAGAATTTTCTCAATTACTAAGAGGTAGATGTGAGATCTCTCACTAACAGGACCTTGCTTTGGCTTAGGAAAAGAGTCCAAGACTTCAAAGCTGGTTGACTGGAAGAGTTGACTGGCAACAGAACAAGGAAATGACACACTCAAAGTCACACAGGTAATAAATTGCAGAGCCAACATTTGAATTTGTGTTCTCTCACTCTAAATCAAGCCATCTTTCCATTGTATCACAACAGAGGAGGATTCTAGAAGTCACAGTGGAAAGAGAGAGGAGATTACTAGGTGGAGTAGGAATCCCAACGGGTGCGGCTCCCCAGGCCATGTAATTCTTTTTTTTTTTTGTGGAGGAGGGAAGGATTA
Organism: Phascolarctos cinereus; assembly: GCF_003287225.1. NCBI lineage: Eukaryota > Metazoa > Chordata > Mammalia > Diprotodontia > Phascolarctidae > Phascolarctos > Phascolarctos cinereus. The sequence continues at coordinate 375,284,612 of NW_027555958.1, read as the reverse complement.
AGGTAGAATTGGCTTTTTCTTTCAGGAAGATAAGCCAAAGGAGAGAGGTTTGAGGTCATGAGGAAAGCCCAGTAACTTCATGTTAGTTTTGGTTGAGTCCTTGCTCCATACTGAGGAAGTGATGATAAAAAGTTATAGGATCAGTTTCTGTTCAGTTCAGCATACCTAAATCATGAGTATCTGTGATCTCTGTAGTTTTGTGTTCAGGACTGGTGGGATAGGAGTTCCTGGTCTATTCAATAACATGATGCTAGAGCCAGAAGGGGCCTTAGAGATCATCTAGCTCAGCTCCTGTAATTATGCAGAGGGAGATCCTGAGGCTTAGAGGGAAGTCACTAAAGGGCATGCAGATATTTAGGGGCAGATCCATGACCAGAAACTACATTACAGAATCACAGAATTTCACAGTAGGAAGGAACCTCAATGGACACCTAGCCAACTAATACCCCAAAAGAATTACCACCCTAATGCGATGGACAAGTAATCTCACAGCCTGTCTCATGTCAACAATTCAACAATTCAATTCAATAAACATTTAAGAACCTACTACGTACCAGGCACTGCCAAGAATTAACAACATGACATATCATCCAGCCTTTTGGAAAATTTCCAGTAGAGGTGAACTCAACTACCTCCTGAGGTATCTAATGACAGTCAAATACCTCAAACATGCCCCATTCCTATATATCTAGCCAAACCTCAGGATTACACTGACCACTGACTAGCACCAGGCTTCACCAGCTGTCCTCCAGCTGCCAAGCATGGATAATCTTTCCTTTACTTCTTGGTCAGGGATTGATAATTAAGTCAACATTACCATTCTTTTCTTTTCTTTTATTTTGGCTAGGCAATGGGGTTAAATGACTTGCCCAGGGTCACACAGCTAGTGTTATGTGTCTGAGGCCAGATTTGAACTCAGGTCCTCCTGAATCCAGGGCTGGTGCTCTATCCACTGCACCACCTAGCTGCCCCTCATTCCTTTATTTGGAAGGCAGTGCTAATCTACTATCCCATGGTTCCACTCAGAATCCTTGAAGCACATTTTGTATTTAATTATATATAGATGGATAGATAGGTAGACAGACAGACAGACAGACAGATAGAAAGATAGATAGACAGACAGATGGATGGATAGATAGAGATAGATGAATGGATGGATAGATGGATGGATAGATAGACAGACAAAGACTATAGATGAATGGATGGATGGATGGATAGCCTTACCCCAATCAAACACATGTTCCTTGATAGCTTGTTTTTTGTCTTTGCAAAACCAGTGCCTGTCAATGCCTGGCATTTAATAGGTGCTTAATAAATACTTATTGAATGGAACTGAATTCCACTTCGGGAGAACTATTATTATTAGGAAGTTTTTCTTCCATTAAGTATACATTTGCCTCTTTGCAACATCTGCCTATTGTTCCTGCTTCTTCCTTCTAGAGCTAAAGAGACTAAGAATAATCACTCCTCCACATGGCAGCCCTTCAAATACTTGAAGACAGTTGTTGTATATTATTAATTTATCTAGTTATGGCACAAAGAAGAAAGAAGGACATTCAACACCACCAGATGTCTGGATAATTAAGTCCCTCCAGACTTAGGATCTATTTCCCAGATTCTGCTATTTCCTTGTTTCTGGAAGTTATGCATCTCAATGCAGCCCAAGATTGCATTAGCTTGCTTTATTTCTATAACACACTATTGACTTGGTAAGCTTGCAGTCCACTAAAGCCCCCAGATCTTTTTCAGACAAACTGATATCTCACTGTGTACCCTTCATCTTATGCTTATAATATTGATTTATTGAACCCAGGTGACAGATTTTACAATTATCCTTAGTACATTTCATTTCATTAAATTTAGAGTAGTATTCTGGCTTGTCAACATCTTTCTGCATCTTGCCTCTAACTCTCAACTTTGTATCATCTGAAAATTTGATCAGTATTTCCTTTATCACTTTATTCAAGCCATTGATAAAAATCCTAAATAGCCCAGGACCAAAAATTCCACTGGAAACTTCTTTCTCTATCAATGTTAATGACTACTCATTAGCTTCAGTCATTCAACCAGTTCAGAATCCATTGAATTGAACTATTACCAACCCATATATCTTCATCTTCTACACAAGAACAGCATACTAGATTTTTATCAAACCTTATGCTAAAGCCTAGGGAAATTATTCAAATGATAGAATAAGGGCTAGGCTTGTCATTTCATTGATATAGGGAGTTCCCGGGTAAGGAAACTCCCTCTGGTAAGGCAGATCAGTAACTGTCTTTAACTTTTAATTTTAGGGAGTTGCCTAGACCATTGAGAAGTTAAATGATTTGCCCAACGTCCTACAGCCATTGTGTGCCTGAGACAAGACTTGAACCTAGGTCTTTCTGGCTCTGAGGCTAGCTATCCACCCACTATATCACTGTACTTCTCTAGTAGAGAGCCCATAAATAGTGGTCCTGAGGCCTGAGGGGCTAGGAGTATGGAATAATAAGAAGAAATAAAATAGTATATAGTTATCTCTTTCACATTGTGGTGGGGTTAGGGTCATGGAGCCCCTGAGAACTGGAAAAATCAGCATAAAATTTTTTGGTCCACTCTTCATACCAGAGAAGAAGTTTGAATTATTATGGTATTAAAGGTAAAACATGCTGATTTTATACAATACTATACATATATTGTATGCATTTCTAAATTTCTAAACTTTTTCTGTGTTGTCTGCTAGACTTTGCATGTCATCTGTAATTTCTACAAAACTCCCCCAAGATTCCCATTTAATTTCGTATGCCAACCTGTGATATATCATCACAAGGGGTAAAGTCACAATGTGGAAGGGATAACTGTATATTTGCTATAGTATGTGGGAAGGATGGTGGGGATTATGACAAATACAAGATGTGAGTGAAGGGGACAACCCACAGTATGAAGGCAGGCAGAGTGTGTGTCAGATAGGATATAAGTAAGGATTTAAGTCAATGACAAATGTTTATTAAGTTCTACTGTATCCAAGGCACCGTGCTAGACACAGTTGGGAAAGGATGAGGCAGGGAACAAGCATTTATTAGGCACCTATTCTGTGCCAGGCGTTGTCCAAAATTCTTAAAAAATATCTCATTTGATTCTTACAACAACCCTGTGTGGTGGGTGCTAATATACCCATTTTACAGTTGAAGAAACTTAGGCAGACAAAACTTGAGTGACCTGCCCATCATCAAACTAGTAAGTATTTGAGGCTAGATTTGAACCTATGTGTTCCTGACTCAAGGCCCAGTACTCTAACCACTGAAACACTTAGCACTGGGGATACAAAGACAAAACCCAAACATCTCTTGTCTTAAAAGACCTTCAATTATGTCTGCAGAGGCAGGAGACAAACTCATTTGTCTGGTTTAGGTGAGGTGTGATCTAGCCACCAGGCTACACCAAAGGTTTCTCCTAGGAACATTTTGGAGGACTGGGGTGGAGGGGATTCATGCTTTGAATAGGGGCCTGGACTAGCTAATTTGTAGGGTCCCTTCCCACATTGATGTCTTATGGCTCTCTGCTCCCAATTTCTTCCCTTTCTATGTGGTACTATTTAATTGGATGTATCTTTCTGTTTCCCTGACAACCTTGAAACATTTGGCACTGGCTCCATGGATGAGAAAGGAAGAAATTAAGGCTAAACATAGAGCTGCTACCTCAAAGACATCTGTCAGACATCTGGGGAGATGTACTTCTATATGGCAGAGAAATGAGATGTCTCAGTGATGGGGAGGAGGGAGTGCTTCAGGTACTCAAAAGTTCTGAGATGGTCCCAGATCTCAGGTCAGCAGGAGGAACGGGAGGACTTGGTCCTAGAAACCTGAATTCTTGAATGTGGACTTCACCCTGGTAAGTGTCCTGTTGGCTTAATGTTATGATTCACTCCCCTGTTTAAACAAATCCTACCCATCCTTCAAGACCTCTTTCCGATCCCTGCTTCTCCATGAAGTCTTCCCTGAACTGTACTAGCCCGGGAAAAAGTGTATATTTCATTGTCCTTGATTGGTTCATGTGTTAGTCGATAAACATTTATTAAGTCCCTACTAGGTGCCAGGCACTGTGCAAAGCACTGGGCCTACAAAGAAAAGCAGAGGACTGTCCCTGCCCTTATGGAGCTAACAATCTAATGGAGGAGACAACAAGTAAACAAATACGTACAAACAAGCTATATACAGGATAAATAGGAATTAAGAGGAATTGGAAAAGGCTTCTGGCAGAAGATGAGATTTTGTCTGGGACTTGAGTGAAGTGTTTAAATACTTCTCTCTTTTGGAAAACAATAGACTCCTTTGGAGAATAGGGAGAAAAGAACCTCACATCTGCAAGTTAAAAAATCATTTCCTCAGGATGAACCAGGGGAAGGTCAAAGAAGCTAGAAAATTGGAAAATCGAATAGGCTTACAATCTAACTCTGGTAAGAAACTCAGAGGACATTTCAACCACTTTCCCCAATCTGGCTCATTGTGGCTCTTTAATGAATGGGGGAGGAGTGAAAGATTGTGTCCTGGAGTTGTAAGGCACCTGATCCCTCCCTTGCCCCATTGAATTGGGAGTGGGAAAGGTAGGTAATATTCTCTACTTCTTCCCAGATTTTAAAATCTTTAATGGGAAGGGACCATCCCAATTCCAAAGGAGAAAGAAGAAACTGGGGAAGCCAGGGGGAAAGAAAACTATAAATTAAGAAATTGAGCCAGACACATTTTACTTACAAGGACAACTGAGAATTTGCAGGAATGAATGAATGAATGGATGAAAAAGCCTTAATAAAACACTTAGCATGTTCTAAGTGCTGGGGTTAGAAATACAATCAATCCTTCAACTTTCAAGGGCTTAACATTCCAGAGAATGGTGCAAAAGTCAAAAACAGCAATGTTGATATATTGAACCTATGGGAAATAGGGGGTTAAAGTTCTCATGACTACCAAAAACTATTCTTTCACTAGAGATTGCTGAAAATACACTTTCTTGCGTATAATTCTTTATCACAAAACATTAGTTCTGATAATATGCACTCTTCCTAACACAGTAACCATGAAATAACCCATAAAATGCAGTACACAAAATAAAATTGGTAACTTGTGAACTTTTTTTCTCACTAGTAATCCCCTAGATTCTTGATGGGGTGTGGCCCACACAGAGGTCTTCACTCCTTGCCCCAAAGGAAATCTGGCTCCCCTTGTCTACAGGCCCCCTCCCCTCATCTCCCTTTGAAAGCCTCAGCCTACCTTTTAATCTCAGTCAGATACCTTTCAGTTTCTTCATTATCTATTCCCATTGTCTATTCAGTCTCTTGGACATTCCAATCTCTGGGAATTCTCACCCAGAACCTTTCCCCAGACCATTTTCCCAGGTCCTTCCCTGGTCACCCAAAAGTATATAAGATCTACCCTGGCCCTCATTCGGGGCTGAGAACTTCTCATGCCCACTCATCCTTATGGGCATCACCTGGCCTATGTGTTTGATCACTAATAAACTTTTCCTCTGGCTGAAGAAAATTTGAGTTGAATTCTTTCAGACAGGGCCTAGTACCATGATCTTGGGGTCCCAGCAGCACCCCAAAACCTCTAGACCTCTTCATTCTGACTTTTTGTGCTCACATCTCAATAAAAAAATTATTTCAGACAATATTCACTTTTTATAACACGTGAAATCCACCATAAATACTGCATAGCAAATAAAATTCTTAAAAGTAAAACATTTTTAACCTAAATTTTACCTTCCATTGTGTGAAGGCACTGTGCAGTACATTTACTATGCTGCTATAAACCTATCTACCATGGCTGCCCTCTTGAAAACCAAGGGAGAGCTCATGCTGTTAGAGAAGTTGCTTAAAACCTACAGTAATCAAATGATTTGCCCAGGGTCAAACAGCTCACAAAAGTCAAAGAGAGAAACTGAACTTTTTTTTTTTATTCAAAACCCCACATTCTATCCACTATATCAAGCTCTCTCATTGCAACTTGTGATGTCAAAAATGCAAATATTGTTATAATACCTATTATCAGGAAATAGTTTATACTTAATTTGTTTTCACCCACTTGCTGGCCTATTTTCCATGAAATGTCAAAGCCACAAGAGGTGTGCTAAACACTGATTAACTGTTGAGTTGGGCAAATCACTTGCCTTCTCTGGTCCTCAATTTCATTATCTATAGAATTAGAAGATTATGCTAGATCAAGGGTTCCTAATCTTTTTGTGTGTCATGGTTCCCTTTGTATTTCTGGTGAAGCTTATGGATCCCATCTTAGAATAACATTTTTAAATGCATTAAAATTAGGATTACAAAGGAAATCAATTATATTAAAATAGTTATCAAAATATTTTTTAAAAACAAATTTATGTACTTCAGATTAAAAACCTCTGTGCAAGAGGATCTCTAAGATCCTCTCATGCTTTGACATTTTATTGTTCTATTAGGGACTAGTGACATGGTCTAGTTTTGCCTCCAATGGGAGCAGTGGTTTGTTGGTAAATGTTTAACAACTGGGTCCCTGGGCAAAATGTATGCACATTACACGTACTTTTAAATTTAATCTGCATTTTCTCCATCTCTTTCTTACATCTAGCCAATCAACAAAACAATCAATCAATCTCTAATTTGTAGTGTTTCCTGACTTCTGTGGCATAAATGCTCATACTAGAAATGAATGATCCATTCTTGGGAGCTGGTTGAATTTGGCCCCAGCACACGCCTGAATGGGAGCCACAGGAAGGAGGACCATTCTCTTAGTTCCTGTCCCCCACAACAGCAGAGACTGGCTAATCAGGTGGCAACTCTCACTCAAGACCTTGTTCATAGGAACTCAGTGGCCATGATGCAATCAAGTCTCAGAAGAGGTTTTACAATGAAGGATTTCTCTTTGCTATACAGCCCAAACCCCTGTTCAGCTGCCCGATCCTTCCATTGCTCCTATAACTCTCATACCTGTTGCAGCAAAAAAGTCAGATACACTAAACACATAGTTGCTTGGCTACAGAAATGCTCAAAGGACTGTAAAACATGCAGAAAGATTGGTCCACGTTTCCAAGTGTCTTCCTCCTCCTCCCTCAATTTCTTATAATAATGATATCTAGTAATAACATAGTGCTTTAAGGTCTATAAAATGTCCGCATATGTTATCTCATTTGAGACTCAAGATAATTCTATGAAGCTGGTGCTATTATTATGTCCATTTTACAGATGAGGAAACTGAGGCTGAGATGCTAAGTACTTCCCAGGGTCACACAATGTCTGAGGTAGGATTGGAACTCAGGTCTTCCTGTCTCCCAAGTCCTATACTTTGACCATTGTTGTGTAGTGCTAAATTTGAAGCCACAAGGACCTGGGTTCCAATTCTGCCTTTTGTTCTTACTATCTGTGTGGTCGTGAGCAAGTAACTCTGCTGATCTTCAATATTTGCTAATCTTCACTATTTTATACTGTAAAAGGAGGGATTGGTTCTAGGTGGAACTTAACTTTGAATTGCAAGTATATGAAAATAAATATGAGTCTTCCGACTCTCCCATACTATGCCAAGAACCCTCATGGCAAATCGATAATATAATAATAATAATATCAATAATAACTAACATATAGGCCGGGTACTGAACTGTGCACTTTATAATTATTGTCTCATTTGATCCTCACAACTCTGGGAGGTAGGTGCTGTTGTTTCCCCCTTTTTGCAGATGAGGAAGCTGAGGTTAAATGACATGCCTAGCAGTACATAGCTAGTGAGTATCTGAGGGCAGGTTTGAACTTCTATTTTCCTGACTTTGGTCCTTGTGCTCTATCCACTGTACCACTTAACTGCCCCAAAGAATAATTTTGTGTCATGGATCAAAAAGGTTGAGAACCACTGTTGTTGTGTGGATGAGTAACTACAGAATAAAAACACAAGAAATTAAAAGAAGTTCTCAGGGGCAAAGGCACTCGCAGCTGGGGGTGGGGGGATTCAGAAAGGCTTCATGCAGGAGATAGCACTAGAACTGAGTTTTGAAGGAAACTAGGGATGGTGGGAGGCAGAGAAGAGTGAGTGCAATCCAGGCATTCAGGGCAGCCTGGGCAAAGACAAGAGATAGGAGGTTGAAGTTACCGAGGAGGAGCTTGAGGTAGGTCGTCTTGGCTGGGCAGTGGAGTATGGCAAGAGAGTACTGTGTAATTAACCCGGAAAGGTAGGCTGGAGCCTGGTTGTAAAAAAGATTTAAGCACCACACTGAGAGTTTGCAATTGATCCTTGAGCCGATGGAAAGGGAACCAGTGGAGTTGACTGAGCAGGGGAATTCCGTGGTGGTCAGACCTGTGCTTTAAGATGTTACTTCGGCAGCTTTGTTGAAAATAGATTGAAGAGACTTAGGGCAGGGCGATCAGTTAGAAGGCTGTTTATGACAATAGTCCAGGTGATAGGTAGGTACTGAGGGCCTGAACTAGGGTAATAGCCATGTGAGGTGAGAAGAGAATAGAGATTAGAGATGCTATGGGGGCATGGTAGGCCTGGTGTCCCCAGGTAACAGAGATTACTATATTTCCCATCTCCTCCCCTTAAGACTGTAGTACTGGGAAGGAAAATGAAGGGAATAAGCATTAATTAAGCACCTGCCACGTGCCAAGCATCGTGCTAAGGGCTTTCTAAATATTATCTCATTTGATCCTTGTAAGAATCCTGACAGCGGTATGCCTTTTTTTATAGGTGACGAAATGTAGATTTTAGTTGTTATTCAGTTATTTCCATCATATCTGACTCTTCGTGACCCCATTTGGGATTTTCTTGGCAAAGATACTGGAATGGTTTGCCATTTCCTTCTTCAGCTTATTTTAAAGATGAGGAAACTAAGGGGCAGCTGGGTGGTGCAGTGGATAGAGCACAGGCCCTGGAGTCAGGTGGACTTGAGTTCAAATCTGGTCTCAGACCAGATACTTGACACTTACTAGCTGTGTGAGCCTGGGCAAGTCACTTAACTCTAATTGCCTTGCCACAAAAATAAAATAAAATGAAGATGAGGAAACTGAGGTAAACAGGGTGAAGTGACTTGCCCAGGGTCACACAGCTAGTAAGTGTCTGAAGCCAAGAGTTGAACTCAGAAAGATGTCTTCCTCATTCCCAGCACAGTGCTCTACCAACTGAGCCACCTAGCTGCCCCCAAACTGAGAGAGACAGAGGTTAAGTGACTTGTCCAGGGTCACACAGCTGCAAGGGTCTAGGCTGGATTTGAACACAAGTCTTCCTGACTTCAAGCACAGCATTCTATCCACTATGCCACCTCTTAACTGTCTCAACAGTTATCAAGTATTCATTAGGTACTTACTACATGCCAGGCCCTGTGCTAAGCTGTGGACTAGTCTTACAGGTTAGTCTTATGGCCACTGGGGAGACAAAGGTTCCTAATGCCCAAGATGGATAGGAGAAGAGACTTTTCTCTAGGGGCCTTCTTCCAGCAAGGAAAAGAATTTCAGAAAGGAAATGATTTTCTAAAGAAGAAGGAAATGCCTCCACCCTCTCTTTGAATTTTATGAGTAATAGATTTTTTAAGAGGGTGTTTTTCAGAAGCTGAAGGTAGATTCTTGATTGGGAAAAGCCCCACCCTTCTTCCTTAAAGCAGAACCTTCTCCCCACTGGATTCTTTGATGGTGGGATGAGAAAAATCTTGGGTGTTTTTTTTCTCTTTTTTGAGAAACGTGCCTGGATCTTGAGCCACACAGTGTTATCTCAGCCCAAGCCCAAGCAGGGATCTGACTACCTTAGTGGTTGGCTCTGAGCTGGAGGACAGAAATTGAAAGCAAGATTTGTTTAAAAAGTTTAGTTCCTTGGACTGTAAGCATCACACAAAAATCTGTTACACCCACCTCTTAACTGAACGGGTTCACAAGAATTCAGTGCAAGTTCAGATCTGCTAGCTTCAACCCATCGCTTCTCCATAGCATTAGAATTCTTATAGCAGCTGAGAGTATGAGCCAAGATTACCCAGTCACCTGTATTATACATCTATTTTTTAAAATAATAAAATGTGTGATTGACACTTAGTTGCTGTCAAAACCACTTCCAGCTATAGTCCTTATCCACCTAACTGTCTCTGGATGCCCTGTTTTACAGTGAAACACTGTTAAGTAAAGTCAATTTACATAGAGACTGGGTTCAGCAGTCTGGCCATAAAAACTTGTCGTAGTTGTCACAAGGCAGATTTACTAACAGCAATAACAGCAAACATTTGTAATAGTACTTTAGGTTTACAAAGCATTATGAGAGTTTAGAGGAAGAAGGGACTTGAGAATGCTTATGAGGAAGGGGTAGCACTTGATACAGGGCAGAGAGGCGGCTCAGTGGATAGAGTGCTGGGTATGGAGTCAGGAAGACTCATCTTCCTGAGTTCAAATCTGGCCTTAGACACTCACTAGCTGTGTGACCCTGGGCAAGTCACTTAACCCTGTTTGCCTCAGTTGCCTCATCTGTCAAATGAGCTGGAGAAGGAAATGGCAAGCCACTGCAGTATCTTCACCAAGAAAACCTCAGATGGGGTCACAAAGAATTGGACACAACTGAACAACAACAAAAGCACTTGATATAGCTTTTAAGGATAGAATAACACTTCAACAGGAAATATTGTGGGGGAGGATGTATCAGGGAAAGGTATTGGCACAGCCAAAAGCACAGAAGCTGAAAAAGCAATACAAAACAATTCTAGTAATGAGTGAAACATGTTTGATTAATCAAGTGAGTAAGTAAACATTTACTATGTGGCAATCACTTTCTTAAGTTTTAAAGATAAAATAATATAAAATGTGTACCTGGGACCACCACGTCACTCCCTACTGACTAATCTTTTTACTTTTATCTCTGGGTTCAAAGACAGTCTAGAAGGTATGCTCTGAATTATGCTTAGAAATTTAGAAAAAGGCAGAATTTTCTCTCTCTCTCTCTCTCCTCTCTCTCTCTCTCTCTCTCTCTCTCTCTCTCTGCCTTTTTCTCTTCTCCATTAGCCTGAGCCCCAATTTCCCCTACATGTTCTCCTAAATCTCTTACAAATTATTGTAACTCATGGGATTTAACAGTTCACTATGAATGGAAATGTTACTTATTAGCAGTATCAAATTGTATAAAACACAGAGGTAGATGTTGAAACAATTAGAATAGCTTGCAATAGTTTCATCAGGGGCTCAATTTTCCTCTCCTCTCCATCCATCCTCCCAGCTAGTGTAAGGGGTACAGAAGAAAAAAGACATTGAGATGTAAGCCCTAGGCACAAGTTTCCCCTGCGCTGCCTTCTGTGGAAAGAAAGGAAGAAAGAAACTGAACTGAACTTTTCTTGATCTCATGATCTCCCTAACTGCTACAACTGGCTCCCCACATCCCCACCTGATCCTTGGCATGAATGGCTGTGCCTCTTCCTGCTTCCTCCATCTCTCTCAGTTCAGTTGGCACCTTGTGTCTATGGCACTTGCCACTCTCATTTCCTCCAAGTGGCTATATCCATTGCCTCCAATCCAGCCTGTTCATGGCTGCCACATAATGCGATGCCCACCTTCACTCGACTCCTTTGCCACTCTAAGCAAGCATGGAGTCCTAAAGTAGCTTGCCTCCTCCTGCCTTCTTTTTTGTCTCTCCACCCTCATGGCCCCTCAAATCCAAGATGGAAGTCTCCCTTAAGGCCACAGAAACTAGAAAACCTGGAAGATTGCCTGTGTGTCTTCCAACCAACCAAATCTCACCACGGTTCTTATGACATCTCTATGATCCTTGGAGGTCTTAGACAGGCAACATGATCATAGGATCAGAGATTCAGAGTTGGAAGGGACTTCAGAGGTCTTCTGGTTCTATCCCTTCTTTTATGGATAAAAAGACTGAGGCCAAAAAAGTTTGTTCAAAGTCGTATGTTTGCTAACTAGAAGAGCTCAGATGCTCTGATTCCAGATCCAATACTTTCCCCACTGCAACAGAGTTTGCTGGAGACTAGAGTATGTTAAGTAAAGTAGCTAGGTGGCACCATAGTGCAGAGCGAGCAGGACCTGGAGTCAGGAAGCCTCATCTTAATGAGTTCAAATCCAGTCTCAGATACTTACTAGCTGTGTGACCCTGGGCAAGTCACTTAACCCTGTTTGCCTCAGTTCCTTATCTACAAAATGAACTGGAGAAGGAAATGGCAAAGCACTCTAGTATCTTTGCCAAGAAAACCCCAAATGGGGTCACAAAGAATTAGGCATGACTGAAATGTCTAAACAAAGGTATGGTAAAGGGAAATAAAGTTCATTACAAATGTTGGGGTCAGAATGTGGAGGACCTTAAATGTGAAATGTCAATAGAGTTTATAGTATTTAATGGGCTGTTAAAGCTATCTGAATAGAGGAAGGGCATGGCCAGAGTTCTTTTTGAAGATGACTGTCACTATAATGTTTGGGACAGATTGGAAGGAGAAAAGCCCAAAGTTAATAAGATAAAGTAGGATTATAATTCCAATTTATAGATAGGGAAAGTTAGAGGGTGAACAACTTGTCCAAGGTCATAAAGCCTTGTAGAAGAGCTGAAACTCTCACTTCTAATTCCTAGATTCTGTCACCCTCCAAAAATCTCTCCCCCATATTAGAGAATCATAAACTCTCAGAGTTGGAAGGGACCTTAACGGTGATCTGTCTAAACCACACCTGAACAAGAATCCTCTCTATGACATGCTTTACAAAAAGTTGCACAATTTTTGCTCAAAAACCTGTAACAAGTGGGGGAGCCCACTACTTCTCAAGGCAGCCCATCCTACTTTCAAATAAGTTTAATTGTTAAAAATTTTTCCTTAAACCAAGTCTAAATTTGTACTGACACTGTTGGCTCCTCTGGAGTTGAGCAAGAACAGAACTTTATTTCCCTCTTTTGTAAGAAAGCCCTTCAAATACTGGAAGATTTCTCCCTAATTAATCTCTTCTCCAACTCAGTTCCTTGTATGTCATAGACTTGAGGGCCCTGATGGCTCTGGTTACCTTCCTCTGATGCTCTTTAGTTTACCAATGTCTTCCTAAAAAGAGTTCCCAGAAATGAACATAAAATACTCCAGATATGATCAGAAGATTTGGGTTCAAACCCCAAATCTATCACTTATTACCCACATGACCTTGGGCAAGTCACTTGAGATCTCTGGGCTCCAGTTGGACTAGATGATATCTAAGGGCTCTGCCAACTCTAAAGCTATGTACCCATGATCCTACAGCCTGACCCAGGTAGATTTTACTCCACAGAAGAGATCATCTCAGGGCTAGCATCTGATATGATATATTGTGACTATGTCACTTTGTGCAAGTAGCAAATGAATTCAAAAGAGCATTGTTTAATGTGGCCACTGCATACAGCCTATACATCCCAGCTCTTCAGTCATTGGATAAGCAAATAACAGTGACCTCAAAGTAAATAGTTCCAGGGATGCTATTTGTTTCTTCAGATCACTAAATCTTTCTGTCTGTAATCAGAGAAATACTCATTTCACAAAAAGAAAAGGGCCATACAAATTATGTTTTGTTTTATCCCATCTTAGAACAACAATCCTTTAGAGCATCTGTAATCAAGACAGATCATAAGCGCATTCTAGGCAATCTTAGAAAACTATAAATCTTGGGTACAACTTCACGCCAATTACATTGGCAAAAAAATAATTAAAAGCAATGAAATTCAATGTTGGCAGAGTTATAAACTGGTATACTTATTTATCGTTCATGGAATTGCAAACTAATGGGGGTTTTTTGGAAAGCTATCTGTTAGTATGTGGTAAAAATTTAAAAAAAAATCATTTGACCCCCAAAGTTCCATTGTTTGAACTCATTGAACTCAATTGAAAATGTTATCGAAAACAACAAAAAATGATCTGTTCAAGGATTTTCATAGCAGTATGAAATTGAAAACTGATTTAAATTCTATTTTGCTATATCTTAAGCTAGATTTCATATTCTCTTTCAAGTTTTCCTCCTGGTAAACTTCAACTACCACCCACATCCTGGAAAAACTTGCCTAAAGGTTAAACTTCTGTTTTGTAATTATCTCTGCCTTTGAAACACCACCCATCACACCCACTTTCCAGAAAAACCTGGTTAACCTACAAGGTAAAATTTCATCAGTTTAAGCTATTGCAGCAACTCTCATCATTTAAAGACTAATTCCATTGCCTGGGAACCTTTGCCTTGAGACGCAGATCACATGGCTTGTCTGTAGTGATTGTTCTTCATTTTTTTTGAACAGGATCAATGACATCATGGTGTGATGTCTTGACTTGCTCACAAATTGGATTGTAGTGAGGCAGAGTTGCACTAAGTCATCAGCCTGACTCTCCAGTGTCAGTCCAGGGGCAAGACAAAAATCAATAGGACTGACAAAGGCCCAGATGCAGTGGATGACATTGGCATCTTCATTGGGTGACCAGTTTCTAAGTGCTCCACAGTGCCTGCTTCAGCTGCCTTCATTGTTCTTCATTGTATCCACCCATTCCTTTGGGGAAGTCTTCACATGCTTGGGGTAGACTTCCCCCTAACTCACTGTCAGGTTTGAGGCCTGTTGGTTACCCTCAGCCTGGTCTATCCCTACATGCTGAGATGGTTTTAGGGGAGGGTGGCCGCTGTATATGCTACACTTTCTTGGAGCCACAGGTGACAATTGGGTGGCAAGTGGAAAACAAAGGTTGATGAGAAGCCCTGAAAAGAGGTTGGCAAGCCATCACAGCAGACATGATAGTTTTTCCTGAATGCCTCATACGCTCCTCTGAATGATGTAATCTCAATTCTGACTGTGTCATTGATAGCCAATCAGAAGAAACATCTACTCTGCTGAGAATTTTGATATTTTTTCTTGCTAATTGTATTAAAAGACCCTGTCAGCCTTTACTCAGGGTCTTTGGTCATTGAGAGAGGCCATTGACCCAATTTATTGGTTACTGCTAACCCAGTAAATTGATTATGTTACAACTTTGTCTCTAAGTTTGCCTTAATTTTTAAATATAACAATAGGCATATTTGTAATTGTCAAAAAAAAACCCCAAAGTAGAAACAACTAAATGTCCAACAATGGGGGAAATGAGTTGTGGTACATTAATGAAAAAGGATACTTCAATGTAATTAAGATCCACAAGTATGAGGAATAAAAAGAAATATGGAAAAAATTATGCAAAATGAAAAAACAGAAAAACAAAGTCAGAGAACAAACTGAAAATGATTGCATAAAAGAAAAAATGAGGAGTAGATAAAGAGTCCTAATAGAGATAGTGAGGAAAAACTGAAAATTTCTTGCATTTTATGTATTGAAATGAATTTATTTAAATGTAAACAGGTTCAAAACATGTTTAACCAGTTGGACTGATGTTTAGTATTAATTTTAATTAATATTAAGGTTATAATTTTTTTAAAGTTTCCCCTTGTATTTTATTGTTTATCCAATTCCATAGAATCATAGACCATTAAAATTGAAAGGACCTCCTTAGAGATCATCTAGTCCACTCTCTCATTTTGCAGAAAAGGCAACTGAGGCTTAACTTGTCTGAGATTACACTGGTGGAAACTGAATAGCTAGGAATCAAATTGAGGTCTTCCCTTTTTCTATTATTCTATAGCTACCAACATATTAATTTGAAAAAATGCCAGCATAACATGGGGAGCATAATTTTCTGGCATCTTTAAAAAAGCATATTTTTTCAAAAGCCATTAAGGCATAGCTTTCATTGTGACCAACTCCTTAACAATATGTACCCCAAGCAGATGCCCATGTCATATAACCATAGACCTGGGTTTCAAGTCGAAAGTCATAGAATGTTAGTGATCAAACATCCCCCAGACCTAGTACAACCAACCCTTTAATTTACACAGAAATGCCGCAGAAGAAAATTGAGTTGCCTGAGGTCATACAGAATTCATGGCAGAGGTAAGACCCAAATCCAGACCACTTGATTACCTGTCTAGGCATTTTTATCAGTGTAACATCTTGTTCCCCAGAGTATGTTTCTGAGTTGGGTTGGGTTTTTTTTTTGATGCATATTTATTTTTATTTTTTTCCACTTAACAGTATTTTATTTTTCCAGTTACATGCAAAGATAGCTTTCAGCATTCACTTTTATAAGATTTTGAGCTCCAATTTTTCTTCTCCCTCCGCTCCAATATCCCCAAGACAGCAAGCAATCTGATATAGGCTACGTGTATATAATCATATTAAACATGGGAAAAAACCCCAGGAAAGGAAAAACAGCAAAAAAAAGAAAATAGTATGCTTTGATCTGCATTCAGGCTCCATGGTTCTTTCTCTGGATATGGATAGCATTTTCCATCTTGAGTTGTTTGGAATTGTCTTAGATCATTATATTGCTAAGAAGAGCTAAGTATATCAAAGTTAGTCATCAAACAATGTTGCTGTTGCTATGTACAATGTTCTCCTGGTTCTACCCGCTTCACTCAGCATTAGTTCATGTAAGTCTTTCCAGGTTTTTCTGAAACATGTCTGTTCATCATTTCTTATGGCACAATAATATTCCATTACGTTCATATACCATAGCTTGTTCAGCCGCTCCCGAATTGATGGGCATCATCTCATTTCCAATTCTCTGCCACCACAAAAAAAGAGCTGCTATAAATATTTTTGTGCATGTGGGTCCTTTCCCCTTTTTTATGATCTCTTTTTATAGACCTAGTAGTGGCATTACAGGATCAAAGGATATACTCAGTTTTATAGCCCTTTGGGCATAGTTCCAAATTGTTCTACATAATGGTTGGATCAGTTCATAATTCCACTAACAATGCATTAGTGTTCCAATTTTCCCACATCTTCTCCAGCATTTATCATTTTCCTTTTTTTGTCATATCAGCCAATCGGATAGGTGCAAGGTGGTACCTCAGAGTTGTTTTAATTTTCATTTCTCCAATCAACAGTGATTGAGAGCATTTTTTCATATAACTATATATAGATAGCTTTAATTTCTTCATCTAAAAACTCGGGCTATATGTTTCTGAAGTCGGCGTGATCAAAGAAATAAATGATTATTCTCCATCAGGAGCTTTTCCTGGGGTCACTGTGATGTTCTCACCAGAGCCAGAAGAAGCAGTTCTGGCACTAGGGACAATTATAATTAAGTGAAGTGATAGAAAAGACCTGGGGTAAGGAGAGACATTGATCCCTAGGTACAAGGTCTCTTGGGAGAAAACCACCCTATAGAAAGGGGCTTCTGTTTCAAATGCCCAAGGGCATATTGAGGCCATTGCTAAGCAGGACACTGCTTAGAGAGAGAACAGGACAGGGCCTGGTCTGGAAGGAGCTTACCTGGGCTATGGTAACCAGGGGAGGAAGTAGCCATTTGAAAGACATCTGGTACAGTAGAAAGAGTATAGGCTCTACAGGCAGATTTCAGAAGAACCTGGAAAGACTCACATGAACTGAGGCAAAGTGAAGTGAGCAGAATCAGTAGAACACTGTACACAATAATAGCAACATTGTGCAATGATCAGCTGTGATAGACTTAGCTCTTCTCACCAATACAGACATCCAAGACAATTCCAAAAGACCCATGAAGAAAATGCTATCCACATTCAGAGAAAGAACTGATCGAGTCTGAATGTAGATCGAAGCATGCTTTTTTCACTTTGTTTTATTTCATGGTTTTTTTCCTTTTGCAAAATGATTTTCTTGCAAACTGTTTCTTCTTTCACAAAATGACTAATATGGAAATAGGTTTTATATGATTGCGTATATAAAAAACCTATATCAAATTGCTTCCCATCTTAGGAAGGGGGTAGGGAAAGGTGAGAGGCAGAAAATTTGGAATTCAAAATTTTACAAAAATGAATTTTAAAAATCATCTTTATGTGTAATTGGGAAAAAATCACATAAATGTTTTAAAAAGAGTATAAGCTCTAGTGTAAAAGGATCTGGGTTCAAATTCTGACTCAGATGCTTATTATCTATCTATATGATTTTGGAGAAGTCATTTAGCTTTCCAAGGCCTCGTTGAGTATTCTCATCTATAAAATGAAGAGATTTGGGTTAGATAGTTTATGAGGCCCCTTTGGTTATAGAACCTTCTTATTTTTAGCTAATTATTCTTTATAACTAGGTGCTAGACTCCTCTGTTTTTACCCATTGCATTTCTGTATCCTGGATCAAAGCATTAGCTGACCAACCCTAGTTTCAGCTCTTGTTCTCAGTGATCCCCATTATAGGAGCTAAAAGCACTAAGCCTCCCCAACTGCCAAATTAAAAAGTGAATATTATAACAGGATTCTTGGTCTTGAATCAAGGGCCATATCACAGCTGTGGGTTTCTATTTTCTGCTGCTGAGTGTGGGAGGAGTAAAGAAGGATGCATTCTTCCCCCCTCACTGTACTTTGATCTAAAAGTTCAGGGAGAAAAGCATTTAAAAGGTGGAATAAATCCATAGCTCCCTCAGTCCAGGGTTGTGAGAAAAGTAGGCTTGGCTTTTCAAAAGAAGTCTGGTCTCCTGGATCTCAGTCAACTAATCCCCAGGAGGCAGCCCTGGTCTTCGAGGAGCAGTTGAGAAGTTTTTTGGGTTCTCCCAGAATGGAGCTAGGGCATGTCTCTAGATCCATGAGAGCAGTCATTTTAGCAAAAGTCCACACCCCACCATGCCATCAACTAGATTTGATGGGGAGGATGTCTCAAATTGATCAGAGATTCTCCTAATCAATCTCCCATTACAATGATGCCACTATCTCTTGACAGCCTTGTCTCATGCTATTCCACACTCCAGTAGAAATAGACGATTCTTTGTCCTCCAAATATACCCTGTACTTTTCCACTTCCATTGAGTTCCCTTATGCCTTCTGTGTCCTCATTTCTCCTCTTTATCTAGCTTCATCTTTATCTAGCTTTAAAGTTCCATTCCCTCTGGGAAGCCTTGCCTGATTGCCTTGGCTGTAATGATGTTTTTTCAGACCTCACATAGCCCTTTGATACGTACCTTTCAAAACAAAAACAAAAACAAATGGGATTACATAAAGTCAGACTTGACTGAGAAACAACTGAATAACAAAATATAGTTGGTACCTGAATACTTCAAAGGAGCCATAATTTCACTGATGTGGGTGCTTTCCCCAATAATGCAAACCCCAACCTATCTGCTTCCAATGCACTTTTCAGTTATTATTGTTTATTATTGTTATCTGCTTATATTATCTCCATCCCCCCAATCTAATAAACTCCACTACTTTTATTCAAATTGAGTAGCTGAGCAAATAATAGGCATTCAATAAATGCTTGTCAAATTGAATTGAAGATAGAGATAATACTTTTAGCTTCCTCCCAACTGTACTTTTTGGCCCAGTATCCGATGACCTCATCAGCCTTTTTGTAATAGCTCAGATCTCCTTCCAGGCAACTATGAATATTCCAATTAGGATTACAATTATTCTAATCCCTCATTTACCTCCTCAATTTCCTGCTTTGGTTCTTTCTCTTCATCCTGACCCACCCCTAGATCCTAGGCAGGTACTTCCTGTCTGCCTCTACAATTCTCCCCACAGTAACTTAGAGCACAATTTCATAATAACTGAGGGGAAACCAAAGGCCAGTATTGAACACTAGCCCTATGTTTTGGGTCTACAAGGATCAAAGGAATAATAACTGCTACCTGTGCATTACACCTCTCCCCCTTTTCTTCATCCATCACATCTCGACCTCGTCTTTCCTAAAACAAGTGTGCCAGGTTCAGAGAGAGCTCAGGTGTCATAGGATAATAGGTTCTGAGCTAGAAGGGAACTTAGAAGCCATCTACTTCACCTCCCTCACTTTATAGAGAAAGAAGCTTATTGGCTGTGAGGGGTGGAAGAGGTCTTTGAGGTCCTGGCAGAGAACACTGAGGGGACAGGGAGGTGATTTTACTCAGAGTCACACAGTTGTAGGAAAATCTAAATTACTGTAGGAAGAAAATGACAAAAGATGAAGAGTTGAATAGTATCTAGAAGGGAAGGATGGTTCCAGATGAATACTTGGGAGCCAGGAGTGAGTGAGTGAGCATGACTAACCTGAGCAACTCACCCTGAAGATACTTCTAGCCCTGTGGTCTTCCCCTCTGATTGGCGAGTCTCTGGCCTGGATCACCATTTAATGAGGTGCCCAGACCATCCATGTTCACTTCACTCTTTGCTCCCTCCCTCCCACTCTCTGAATCTTTCTACCTCTTCCCAGCAGCTTTGGCTCATAGCCAGTATTTTCCCCACCCAATTCACGTTCCAACTCTCTTTTATATATTACCTTCCCTCATTTGATTGTGTGACATGGGAGACGTTGGCACAGGACCGCCCAGCATGGCGTGCCCACATCAGAGAAGGTGCTGTGCTCTGTGAGCAAAGCAGAATTGAAACAGCTCAAAGGAAACACAGGATGTGAAATTTTAGAGAATCCACCCCAAATGTTCACATGAACTATTTATACCCAACCTGTGGTCGGTCTGATCAGCCACTGAAACTTGACTCTGGCATAGTGATGTCATTTTGGTCCTCTTCAAGAACGAAGGACAACCACTACCACCACCACCTTCCGTCATTAGAATGCAAGCTTCTTGAGGGTGAGGATTGTTCTTTTTTTTTTCTGTATTGTATCTCCAGCATTTGGTACAGTGTGTGGCATTCAGTAAGTGCTTAATAGATGCTCTATTCATCTCTCTATCTACCATACTTCTGGTTAGATTGTCTATGTCAGCCTAAGGTAGGGGTGGGGAACCTGGGGTCTCAAGGCCACATGTGGCCCTCTAGGTTCTCAAGTGGGGCCCTTTGACTGAATCCAAACTTCATTTGTACTGTGAACAAATCTAAGCTTCACAGAACAAATCCCCTTAATGAAAGGATTTTTTCTGTAAAACTTGGACTCAGTCAAAAGGCTGCACCCAAGGACCTAGAAGGCCACATGTAGCCTGGAGGCCACAGGTTCCCCAACCCTGATCAATACTGTCTTGTCTAGACCTTCAAACTGGGCCACCAGCAAGGATCCTGGGAAGAGCTAAACCCCTCTAGTTCAGCACTCCCTGGGATTTCCAAGCCTCATTTTCATCCCTGCCATTTCCACTCATCCAGAGGAAGAAAACATTAACAGCTAATCAGCTCAGAAGATCCCCAAAGGAGCCTTCACATGACCTGAGCCTTCAAGGAAGCTAAACATTCTAAAATAGGGAAGTGATGAGGTAGTGCTTTCCAGGGATGGTGCACAGCCTGGGCTAAGCATGGGAGATAGGAGAAGGGAGATGTAATAATAAGTTCAATGAATAGAGGTAGACAAGTTTGGGGAGTGAATTAAAGGGAATGATAGGAATTAAGCCTTAACTTCTCTGGTCCACAAATTTGTCATCTGTAAAAAGGGGGAACTGGACAGAGGCAGAGTGGTAAAAATGAAAGGTCAATGAATTTGTAGCTGGAGTCTGTAAGTGCTAATCCTTTGTTATGTACTAGCTGTGTGACCTTGGGCAAGTCACTTAATTTTTCTTGGCCTCTCAGTTTCCTCATCTGTAAAATGAGGGGATGGGTAGATGATCTCTAAACTCTAAATCTATGAGCCTGCAACCAGACACTTCTCCTAATCCTCCCCCAAGAAAGCAAAGGCTAAAACGTTATCCCATATGGATGACTTCAGAGTTAGACTGAAGCCACAACAGGAACATTATCCTGGACAATCCAGCCTATTCAGACCCCTCCCCCACTGTGCTATTGTAAAGGAAAAGCTAACATGCCCCAGGTGCCTGGAAGTGAGAACTTACCAGGTAGTGAAGTAACTTTCTAATTAATCATGATTGAGAGTCCTTTCTCCCCACCCCCAGCCTGACAGTCCCACAAATGTGTACATATAAATGCATGAAATGACTTTCAATTGGGTTAGGAGAGAATTCCAAGCTACTGATACATCCCTGATAGGTACAAAGGTACCCACCACGAAAAGTGCTCATCCTTCCTCCTCTATAAAACCAGACAGCTAGGTCCATAGAGAATCACAGATTCTCGGGGCCTCTGTCTCAGAGGTAGGCACCAAGCTTTCAAGTCCCTTTCCCTGAATCCAAGGTAAGTAATGGACATGATTTTCCTTGGTGAATATTTTCCTTTAAGGGAAAGTTAACAGTTCCACTGACTTTTTGCTTCCGTTATTATCAGCCTATTTTGGGTGTGATAAAATTAAGAAGCATCCAGACAAAGGTATTATATGGAACTGTTCAACCCAGCACAGTACAGGAGGGAACAACTTTAGCTAGAACAGGGTGGGAAAGAAACAGTGTATTGAATTTGCAGAATCTCTCAGTCTGGAAGTTCATAAGAAGAGAAAACAGCGATGTTTGAGAGGGTTGGTTCAAGGACAGACCTGTCTGGATGTGGGGTAATGGACCCAATGACCTATGCAGGTCTATTTTATCTGGGACATCTGTGATCGTTATAGATATATATTTCTTCTTATCATCCTGCCCAGATTAAAGATTGGACATTGGAAAACTGTCTTCTGCTTTGGAACCTCGTAGAAAATGACTTGAATTTTTACCTGGCTTCAGAGATGAGAAATAGTGTCTTTGCAACAGGAGATTCATTAGATTAAGAGTCAAAACATCTGAGTTCAAGGCCTGTCTCTACCACATATTTCCTGGGTAGCCTTGGACAAGTCATTTCATCTCTCTGGGCCTCAATTTCCCCATCTGTAAAATGAAAGGGTTGTACTAAAGTGATCTCTAAAGTATCTTCCAGCAAGAAGACTATGATTCTATAGCCTATTCTCTTAACAAATTCAGTTCTCCTCTTGTGCTTTATTAAAAGCAAGTCAACTTTAATGGGAAGGCTTAATAAAAGTGACTCATCTGAAAATTTGACTTCTTACTTTCTTTCCTGGAAACCTAGTTGTTAGAGTCAGGACTGAGTCAGGGTGGCAATAGGGGTATATAATCCTTACATTCTTACCCATTCCTATCCTCTGACAGCTATTTCTTCTTTTTTCTTTTTTTAACTTCTCTCAGTCAGAACTCAATGCCCTGGAAGGCAGGAATTTTTTTTTAATATGGCATTTTTATAACACTTCAAAGTTGGAAAAGTGTTTTATATACATTATCCCATTTGAACATTCCAATAACCCTTGAAGGTAGATGTATACCCATTTTATAGATGAGGAAAAGACAGAGACAATATTTTTTAAAAATCACCATTTCTTAGACATCTATTATGTGCTGAGTACTATATTAAGGTTTTAGGGAAAGTACAATACCTGCCCTCAGAGAGCCTAGTAGGAATGATTCTCTTTGTGTAAGAAATGGGGAAAATAAACCTTTAGGAAGGAAAAGGACCTACTTGTATGTAGGGCCAAAGGTGAGAGACTGAGGGGCCTGAGACCCAATCAAACCTCAAGACCTCTATTTCCCAAAATGCATGCTTTAATGCATATTTTTGTGTACCATG
This sequence comes from Phascolarctos cinereus, assembly GCF_003287225.1. Taxonomy (NCBI): domain Eukaryota; kingdom Metazoa; phylum Chordata; class Mammalia; order Diprotodontia; family Phascolarctidae; genus Phascolarctos; species Phascolarctos cinereus. Next base: position 375,261,241 of record NW_027555958.1, on the reverse strand, counting down.
TTACCTTTTTTTTTTTGCCATGGGAGGTCATAGGACCATATATCTAGAGCTAGAAGAGACCTTAGATGTAAAATAAATCTAATTCCCTCATTTTACACATGAAGAAACTAGATTGAGAGAGTAGAGCAACTTGCCTAATGCCTCACAGGAAATAGAATGGAGATAAAAATAGTTATGGTGAAGAAAAAAGGGAGAAGAGCAAAATGTGTGTGCATGTGTATATATATATGTGTGTGTGTGTGTGTGTATACACATACATACATACACACACAAAAGACTTGTCCAAGGACCTGGTGAACTAGGTATTGGAGTGTCTCATAATAGAAGGCACCCAAAAGCATACCTTATAGAAATGGTATGTCTTAGAGCGGCAAGTATAAAGGACAAATATCCACTCTGTGCAGGCTTCAATGACCCTTAGGGCTAGATCTCTCTATGGAAGCATATAATATAATGGTTGTATGTGGTAGGTATGGAGAGACAGATTGATAGACCAAGGTTTGAAGGAAAGAAGAGAGTTAAAACTAGGATGGAATAACCAGGGCTTTGTCCCAGGGCACTGAAATTTAGAAGGTATTTAAAGTGCTTACATTCCTTCAGCATCATAGGGAAAAAAATGGTCTTAGTGCTGAGTTGGCATGAAGAATTAGTTAAAATAGGAAGCTACAAGATATACTTTTTCCTTATCCCTACTCACTCTGGTCACTAATACAGGTGAGCTCCTCACTGGCTCAGGCTCATCTGTTCTTCCATAATTTCACATTCACGTATTCCAAGGTCTTTGTTTTTCCATAGATGGCCCTTATATCTCAGGGTCTCTCCCTGTTCCTGACATAATTTGCCTCTCAAAGTTGACTTGAAAATATTTTTGTGCTCATCACTCCCGGTACCAAAATGCCTAGTTATGACCCTGGGGGGGTGAAGGTGGACTGATCGATCCCTCAGTATGCCTCAGAGAACTCACAAATGTTCCACCAAGTGATAAAGTTTGGGAAACACAGCTCTAGACTCCCTGATCATAAAGGTTTCCCACAATGGTTTCTTTGTGCCCATGATCCTACTATTGGCAGACTTCAGTACCTGGGACCAAAGACCCAATGTCTTTTTCCCCTGAAATGCACTAGTGGTCAGTTAAGGAGTGGTAACCTCGGTCACACCATGACAGCTCCCTCTGTTTCTGGCAGGAGTAATTCATTCCTCTACAGCAGTAGGAAGAAATGCAGATGGCTGTCTTCTCTTCTTCCATGTTTCTGCTCATCTTTCTCTGGAGCACAGAGCTGGGAGCTGAGGGTCAAGAATTCCACTTTGGACACTGTTGGGTACAACGGGCAATTCTTCAAGACTTATGGAGGGCCTTCCAGTCTATAAGGAGCACTGTGGTAAGTAAAGTAAGCCCAGCCTAGCAGGGCTTCATTGTGAAAATGATGTGGTAGGGGGGAAGAAGATGGGAATAAGCATTTATTAAAAGCTTAGTATGTGCCAGTCACTGTGCTAAGTCCTTTACAAACATCATCTCATTTGATCCTTGAAACTGCCTTGGGAGGTAGGTGTTATTATTAACCACATTTTACCAGAGGGGAAACTGAGGCAGGCAAAGGCTAAGTGACTCTCCCAGGGTTACACAGTGGAAAAATCACTGGTTTTACTCTCAGATGATCTGGGTTCAAATCATGTTTCTGACACTGTCTGACCATAGGCAAATCATTTAATCTCTCTGGGCCTCAGTTTCCCCAGCTGCCCAATTAAAGAGTTAGACTAGATTGTCTCTGTTTTAAATCTATAATTCCATGAGCCTGTGGTGGCATAAGCAGAACCCAAAAGGACTGGAGCTAGATCTTCCAGGCATTAGCCACTTAGAGAGAAATTGGTGGAAGAGGATGGGGAGTACAATAACATTTTCAGGCCCCCAGGATCTTCCTGTTTTATTGGGTCCATGCTGCTTCCTGCCTTCTTACCTAGTCAAATTATGGGCCAAGAAGGGATGGAGGTGGCTAACCTGAGATGTGGGAACAACATGTAAAATCTAAGTGTACATTTCTCCTGAGCTTCCAGAGACTCAGTTGAAAGTATTAAATGAAAATATCATAAATCCTTGGAGTAGGAAGTACAGTGGCAATGACTGGGGGCTCAAAATGTAAAATGCTAAGATGGGAAAGGAAATGAGATGGAAAGAACACTAGCCTGGACTCTAATCTCAGCTCCATCACTAACTAGATGTGAGATTTGGGGCAAGGCAATCTGTCTCAGTTTCTTCACCTGTAAAATGGGTATAGTGGTAAACTAGCTAGTTTCTACAATCCCTTTCAGCTCTTAAAAACCTACAAATCTAAGATGTTCTCATCAGGGAATGGGGCAATGGCATCTCTAAGTGCTGGGGTAGGTCAGGCAAGTCAGGGCAACAAACATTTATTAAAATCTTAATATATGCTAGGTGCTGTGCTATCTGAGGGCAGCAATGCAGGAAAAGGAAAGGTAGAGCTTACTCTCAAGGAGCTTATATTTTAGTTGAGAAAGATAACACACAAAAGGGAACTGAAACGTTCAAGAGGTGAGAGGTTAGGAAGGTAGCCATGAGGATAAAATCTGGAGAACCAGTAGCAGAGCTGAGAGGGGGATGAAGCATGGCCAGTTGGGTCTGACCCCATGATGGAGGCCCTGTGAGGAAGCTACCGTTGGGAGAAGGGAACTAGAGAGGCCAAGGGATGTTCCAGAGTGAGAAGACCCCAAGAGCTGAAGGAAGTCCTGGTGTGAAAAGGTGACTGAGGCATCATGGTAAAATCCTGAGAGTCAGAAGCAGAGCCAGGAAGGGAATGGAGGCCCAGGAAGCTCTAGGCCAAACTCAGGTAGCTCCAAGCTCAAATGAAGGCATTGGACTAGATGGTCTTTGAGGCTCCTCCCTGCTCTAAAAATTGATGATCCTAGGATATCCCGCTCTGGACCCATAGAGGAATAGCTGAGGAAGGTCAGATAGGCCCTGCCCAGGGTCAGCAACTACCTAAATATTTCATTTTCCAGAAGCACTTGTCTTTTGTGCTGGCACACAAAAAAGCAGCCCCTTCAGACTTCCCATTCATGGTGTGACTCCTAGGCTTTCACTTCCTTAGGCCAGTCTGTCCATTTTTCCTTTGGTTTTACATTGGGTGGGTTGAGTAGCATGTTAACTGCTGAAGGAGTGTGGCAAATTATTTGCAAAGTTTACTCCTGCTCTATTTACCTTCTCCAGCATGATTTTCTTTTTCTGTTCCCCAAGCAAGCCCTGGACAACAACACAGACGTCCGGCTGCTGCGGCAGGAGTTTCTCCGGAATGCCTCGGTAAATGGGTCATTCAGGACGGTGGGCAGGATGGAAAAAGTGGGAGGCACCACATCTCTTTGCCCAGGGCCTGGCTTCATGGCTCTGGTCTGCCTCAGGCTGACTTAGGAGTCTGGGAGAGGCTGATCTATCTTTTGGAGAGACTAAAATCCCTCACCTCTGGATTGGGGATGAACTTTTTATAGACAGTGCAGAGGCTGGTGAATTCAGTTACTGGGGATGATGCAGACAGAAACTCAAGCCCACAAACATCCTGCCTACATTATTCAGAAAATTATCTCAACTTGTTACTTCATCTTTTCTAGTGTATACGACCCGCATGTCTGCTTTAGATCATGACCCCAACCTCTTTCCCACTTCCTCTCTCACTTCCTCTTTCTTCATCTTGATCCTTCTTTTCCCCTACTGATTCATTCATTCATTCATTCATTTATTTAATGAACATTTTTTGCAAGGCACGGTTGTTGATGCTATGGAAATACAAAGATGAGTGAGACACAATCCCCACTCTCAAGGAGCTTACTGTCTCCTCCTTTTCCCTCCTTTATCACTTCCTTCTTTCTCTCTCTTGATCACATCTCTCACCCTCTTTTTATTCATTCATTCAATAAACATTTATTCATAGAAGGACTGGAATTTAAGAACACCTCAAAGAACCAAGTTGTATCAGTTAAGAGTGCATATTTAAAATTCATAAGACAAAGAAAATAGAGATAAGATGAAAATGTTTATTTCAGAGTAAAATGATAGTAACATTTTTCTATCACTTGATGTGACTGGTTCTCATATTGTTAAGTGCTGACTATGTACAAAGTACTGGGCCTTTGTGAGAATACAAAGATGAATGAGACACAGTGCCCACCCTCAGAGAGCTTGCTCTCTTTTTTTATCCCCACTTCCTTTTTTTCTCTCTCTCTTTTCACCTCTTTCTTCAGCTACCTCCTCAAAAAAGACAATACTCCCAAATATTTCCCAGAGATTCCTCTCCTTGGTTGTAGAAAGTTATCATTAGGGTCCTTCAAGACCTAGGTATACTCTTTCCACATCTCTTGCCCTAGGTGACACAATTACTATCCAATCTAATGGATTCAGGGAGTATAAAACATCCAGGACCAAAGAGTACAGAATGGAGGACCTTGGTACTAACTAGCCTTCTTTCTCCAGTTGGCTGAAATCTGTCACCTCAACTACTCCCTGCTGAATTTTTATTTGAGCAACGTTTTCATTAAGTACCACACAAAGGCAGAGGAACTTGGGATCTTGACACCATTCACTACTTTGGCCAACAACTTCTTTGCCATCCTGAAGAAGCTGCAGGGTTGTGTGAGTGGGGCCCAGGGCTAGGGACTGGGTCCAGGGGTGTCTGCTTCTGCAGACTGTCACTGACACAAACAATGACCCAGTGTTTAGTGAGCTCAGTACCTTGGACAGGGAGGGCTTGGTCTTCTCTCTCCCCCCTCTCTATCGCCTCATTACTCAGAGGACATGTAGTTAGAGAGAGAGAGAGAGAGAGAGAGACAGACAGACAGACAGACAGACAGACAGAGACAGAGGGACAGAGACAGAGACAGAGAGAAGTAGATTTATAAATGTAGGTATAGATATAGATAGATGGGGCATTTATTAAACACTGATTATATGCCAGACACTGTACTATTTGCTGAGGACATGAATATAAGCAGAAAAAGACCCTCAAAGAACTTATATTCTAATGCAGGAAGGTAACCCAGAGAAAAGAACTGAAAAGCAGAATGGCACCCACACAGGGGCAAAGTTGCTGGAGTGGAGTTATAAATGTGCAGAGAATGGGGAGTATATCTAAATCATTGCCTTTAGAAGTAGTGAGTTCCTCATCATTGGAGATCTTCATCATTAGGTGGGATGACTATTTATTAGGGATACCGTGGAAGTGATTCCTGCTCAGACATGGGTGAGACTAGATGAACCCTGAGGTCCCTTCCAACTTCACTGATCACAGTGGATAGCTCAGACCAATGGTCCCAGGTGTGGGGAGTCCCGTACTAGACTCTCAGTGGGAAGATCTAGAACAAAAAGAAGTCTCAGTTTGTACTTTCATGGAGATTGTGAGCCATCTAGCATTTCTAGGGACTGTAGTAAACACCCACGCATCGAAATGCATGAAAAGTCAGCACAGCAAAATTAGTGAGCTGAAGAACAGAAGGGAATTGGCTAAAGGAGAGTCCAGGATGGGGTCAAGATTAATCAGGAAAAATTTATAAGATAATAAAATAATAGATTTAGAGCTAGAAGGGACTTTGGGGTGGGGGGTAAGAACAAGTATTTGTTAAACACCTACTATGTGCTAAGCACTGTGCTAGGTACTTTGCAAATATCTCATTTGATCCTTACAACATTCCAGTGAGGTAGTGCAGTTAGTATACTCATTTTACAATTGATTAAACTGAGGCAGACAGAGGTTAAGTGATTTGCCCAGTGACACACAGCCAGGAAGTGTCTGAGGCTGGATTTGAACTCAGGTCTTCCTGACTTCAGGCCAGCCACCTAATCCAACTGTGCCACTGTGTCACTTAATCCAACCTCTTCAATTTATAGGCAAGAAAAATGAGATTCAGGGAGGTTATATAATTTGCTTAGGATTTGCTCAAGATTACATAGGGAGTAAGTGTCAGAGTCAAGATTTCAACTCAGGGCCTCTGACACTAAATGCACTTTTCAATGTACCACATTGCCTCTAGGGGTGGCAGCTTTAAGAAACTTCCTCCCTGTTCGGTAGCTACACTGAGGATACAGGTCACAGAACCATCCATTGGGTGCTTTTAAGAACCTATATGTCCCTCCACCCACCCACCCAAAAAAGTGTCCTTATCTAGGGAGGGAGGGAGAAGAGACTTGTGCACTGACCCCAATTCTCTTGTTCTTCCTCTTCTGCAGAAGGAAAGAGGGATGTTTTCTTTAAGCGAGAGTTCCCAAAGGAAGTTTCAGCTATTTCAGCAAGAATTTACAAAGGTATGTCTGAAGTCTTGGGGAATGGGGTAACTGAAGGGTGGGTAGAAAACAAAGATCAGGAGTTTGTTAGCCTGGTAGGTGTTGAGCAGCTTCTACAGGATGAAAAACTCAATGATAGACTTCAGAGCAGGTGGATCCATTAGTATCGTTCCAGGAAATATGTGAAATTATAAAAGCATAGGCCTAGGGTTGGAAGGGACCACAGAGCTCATTTAGCCTAGCACCATTTTATAGGAAAGGAAAATGATGCCCGCTGAGTTATACATGTGACCAGCCAAAAATGAGAGGCAGCAAGCTCCAGTGAAAGAAATCTATCTGGAAAATATCAGGTAGAATTCAAACCCAGTTCCTCCGACTTCAAATCTAACACCCTTTCCACTGGACCAGGATGGATCAGGAGGTCAGTGGGTATAGCTGACTTACACTTGTCGTGGACTGCACAGAGTGTGATTGTCTCATCTTCTGTCCCTTTTCCAGCTGGGAGGCTATTATTACCCCTCTCCCCCACTTGATTATCTTGTGGTTCTTCTCTCCTCTTTTTCGTCTTGCCCTGGGGCTTGCCGCCTCTCATTTCACAGCTAGCATTTAAGAGTTGCAAGGGATCCTTGAGATCATCTACCCAGTTCCTTTATTTATTGATGGAGAAAACAAGACTCAGAACAGAACTCAGTGGTTAGCACTGCACCCTCCACTTGGCTAATACCTAATTTCTCTTGCCCTTTAGTTGAACCCAGAAGTGAGGCTGACAAAAGCCTTGGGAGAAGTGGACATTCTTTTAGCCTGGATGGAGAAAGCCTTTCGGCCATGATACAGCAGCCCACCTGCTATCCAAAACTCCCCACCATTTCAATTGCGTGCCACGTCCCGTCCTGTGGTTTTTCTATGTGTCCTTTCTTCCTGCCAGTGATGTTGCCCTGTGCTCAGGCTGCTCCCAGCCTGTCTATGTTCCCTTTTTAGTAGCCACAATTCAGCTAGTCTACTCAGGGAGGCTACACTAAGTTGCTGTGAATAATTCTCAAAGCAGATGACAAAATGCTGGCTAGTTGTAAACTGTATTTATTCCAGATGTATTTAATAATTTATTTTTATTTATATTGGGAGACTATACACCCCTTTTATTTATATGGGAGGACTATAAGAGGACCAGGGTTCAAATACTACCTCTGATCCTTACCACCTGTGTGACCTTGGGCAAGTCACTTAATTTCCCTGGGTCTCAGTTTCCTCACCTATAAAAGGAGGGGGTTGAACTAGATGGCCTCTGATGTCCCTTTCGAACTGGGTCTTGGATCTATGGATTAAATATTTCTCTTGTGTCCACTGTGGTGTCTGGCACAGTGATGGGGGATCCCAGGGGGTGCTCAATAAATACTGAATTGAACTGAAGGTGTGACTGTTTTTTCCCTCTTCCTCCTCCTCCTCTTCCTACTCCTCTTCATCCCCTTCCTCCCCTTCTCTTCCTCCTCCTCTTCCTTGTTGTCATCAACATCTTAATGATTGTCATCCTCCTCTTCCCCCTCTGTCCTCCTCTTTCTTCTCCTCCTCTCCCCTCCCCCACCCCTGCCATGACTTAATTGTCATCGAGGACTCCAGGTGAGGAAACTCCAACTACTTAGGCAGATCACCAAGTATTCCACAATCTATAGTCTTGGAGAGTTGCCTGGGGCACTGGAGGTTTGTTACCAGAAATTTAATAACATCTGTGACCTTTATAAGTTGAAGATTTGGAGAGCAGACTGACCTTGGTGCATTTGTTAGAGCTGTAACACTGGGCTAGGGTAGTCTACATTTTTTCTAGATCTTCCCACTGAAAGCCTAGACTACCCATGCCTGGGACCCTTAGTCCAGGCTCTTCACTGTAATCAATGAAGTTCAAAGAGACCTCCCCTCTCCCCAGGATCTAGGTCCAATTTTAGCTCTTCTGCTTTCTCAGGATCTCTCAGGAAAAACCAAAAGCAATGAAAAGAACCAACTTTGCAATTCATTCCCCTTTTTTAGAGGCTTGATCCCTTCATTTCCTGTTTCATCCATTGTTCCACTGACTGTTCTCAGAGAAGATGGTAGTGCCAGAGCAGACAGCTGACATTAGCACACTCCCTGGGACAGCCTGTTCTTTAAATGCCATTCTCTGTTAATAAAATGCCTCTGTTGCCTCTTGACAACTTCTTTCCATTAATGAATAAGCTTTCAGTTAGGGAGGAAAGATAGGAGAGCTGGGAAAAACAACCAAGGATAATTGGAGGAGAGGTAGACCAGAGAGTGGGAAGGGCAGAGTGATCTCTACTTCTAAGAGCAGTACTGGACTCAGCTCTGCAGCTGATAGGAAATCAACATGTCTCTGGATGACTTTGACCTTGTTTTGGAAGCCCAGGAGAAAAAAAAAATCTATGGGATGGACTGACAGGTAGACCCTGGGCAAGTTGTTTAACCTTCTTTGCCTCTGTTTTCTCAAATGTCACATGAGCTGGAGAAGGAAATGGCAAACCACTGCAGTATTTTTGCTAAGAAAATCCCGTATGGGGTCATGAAGAGTTGGACGTGCCCAAAGTGACTGAACCACAATAACTTGATGTAGGGGTTGATCAGAGGAGGTCCCTGTCCAATTTGATAAGGTTACCTCGAGGCAAGGTGAAGGTTATGGTTTTGATTCTATCTCCCATGCCCATCTGACCTGTTCTCAAGTCAGTGTTGATGAACTGAGATAGAACTGATTGGCGCTTACTGTTGTTGAAAGAGCCATTTCTGTGCCAGGCCTATAACAAAAGGAGTGAATTACAAAGTTGGTCCTTTTTACTGATTTTACTTTTTCCTGATGAAGAGGTCTAGAGGTTTTGGAGTTACTGCTGGGAACCCCCAAGATCACAACGCTGGGCCCTATCTGAATGAATTCAACTCAAATCTTCTTCCAGCCAGAGGAAAAGTTTATTAGTGATAAAACACTTAGGTCAGGTGACACCTGTAAGGATGAGCAGGCACGAGAAAGTCTCAGCCTTTTGGGCATGAGATTCTCAGCATATGAATGGGGGCCAGGGTGGAATTTTTATACACTGAAGTAACTTTGGTGGCCAGAGAAGGGGTCTGGGAAAAGAGTCGAGGTGAGAATTCCAATTGGAAGGTCTCAGAGATTGAATAGACAATGGGAATAGATAATGGAAGGAACAGGAAGGGAGATAAGGGGAGTCAATAAGGAACCTGAAAGTTTTAGTGTTTTATGGGGCCCATAATGAAGGGAACTGGAAGGCATCTGAGTGAGGCCAAAAGGCAGGGCTAAGGCTTTCAAAGGGAGATGAGTAGCTGGGATCTGTAGACAAATGGGAGCTAGATTCCCTTTGGGTCAAGGGGCAAAGATCTTGGCTTGGGCCCCTGCCCCCATCACTGAGACATCCTGAGAAAGCCAAAAAACTAAAATTGGGCCTAGATCCTGGGAAAGAGCAGCAAAGGGGGCCTGTGTATGCCCACAGGCTCTACCTGTAGCCCCTGGGAACTTCTAACAGCTGCCTTGGGGCACAGGTATATCAGAGGTGAACATGTTCTCACCCATATGGCTGGAGAGCACAGGTCCTGGCCTCCAATCTCATGACCCTAGCCTTGCAGAGGCAGCTAGGGGGGCCACATAGCCAAGTGATGGAAGTTCCTGAGCCCAGCCCCTAGACAGAGGAAGGAGGATTTCCAGGGCAGTACCAGCTTCAGGGCTGCCTTCCCATCAGTCCTAGATTCAAAAGTTGCAGAACCCAGTCCTCTGGAGAGATAAATGGAGCCTCTTGGGGAAGAGGGGATTACATGTGTGGTGTCCATACCTAGAAGGGGATAAAGGTCCTAAAGCCACAAGGTGGGAGAGACTTCAACTTTGCAGACACAATTAATATGATTTATTTGGGTGGTACCAGTCTGATGCGACCCCACGTTCATTTTCCTTCTCGATACGCTGTAAGGCTAGAGAATGTTATGTGTCTCTTTTGTATGAATGGGACTCGCTGGAATGTTAGGAGAGTTACCTGTTCAGTATCTGTTAAGTGCTTTTACCTCCTAGGGGAATCAAAGCCCTCAGTACAGTACTAAAAGGGCAGCCATGGGACACAGAGTACAGGGCCTGGAGTCATAAAGAATCATCTTAATGAGTTCAAATCCAGCACTCACTGGATGATCCTGGGAAAGTCATAATCCTATTGGCCTCAGTTTCCTCATCTGTAAAATGAGCTGGAGAAGGAAATGGCAAAGCATTCCAGCATCTTTGTCAAAAACACAAAACAAAACAAAATAAATGGAGTCAGAAAGATTGTACTGAATGACTGAACAATATAGTACTGTAAGCTGAATATTTATTTGGGTCTCTGGGATAAAAGTGTGACTCAATAGAATATTTTTGTTTATGTATGTGGAGAGGGGAGAGTTGCCTGCTTAACATATTCGAGTTGGGTTTTTTTTGCTTGTTTGTTTGAGGGCTCTACAGGCCGTAGAGTGATGCTATGAGCCTGGGAGACAATATAGGGCCCTGGGGAAAATGAGACTCACCAGAGATGGGGGGAGAGACCCATTATTTATGGGTTACTCTGAATCCTTTATTTATGTTCTGCATTTATTGTGGAGGCAGAATAGAAGTTGGTCTAGATCCAATATATTCCTTGTTACTGGGTGCTTATGTAGAACCTGGGAACCTTTTTTACCCTTATCTGTTGATACCTGGATGCGAGCTATATTCAAGCTATACTATGAGATTTCCCAAAGGCAGCTCTGAATGGGGGTAAAACGAGCCAAGGAGACAAAGATTAAAGTAGGGAGGGGAATTGCCAGGGTTGAGTCCAGTTTGTAGAAGCCCAAAGTCTGGAGAAAGGGTCCATGAATTAGACCTCCTCAGCAGTTCTCACACCTCATCTGTACCTTCTACCCCTAGAACTCCTGGAGCCAAGAGCTCCTCCCCAAACGTCCATTTAAGGAAGGTCCCCAGGCCAAGCATCTCTTCATTTCCCAAGGGGCTACTCTACTTTGGCTTTCCTCATCATCATCCTCCTCCCCTCTCCCATCTTTCCTTCCCTTTAACCCCACCTCCTGTCAGCTTCCTTTTATGTGTTGGCTTCCCCTTTAGATTGTAAGTTCCTGTAGGGCAGGCATTGACCTTATTTTTTATATTTATATCTCCAGCACTTAGCACAGTTCCTAGCACATAGTAGGCACTTAATAAATGTTTATTAACTGCTAGCCTCCATGGAAGCAAAGTGGCCTTCAGAGATGAGTAGGAGAAGCTTTGGGGTATGAATGGGCTGTGCTCAGGGAAGACAGAGCCCCTGCCTCCACCTGGGGAAAACAGCTGGGGTGGGCATGCAGAATGTGCCAGAAATAGAGCAGAGTCGGTTCTGAGGACAGCTCAGCGGCAAGCCTTGTCGGCATGGAAGCCCAGGTCTGGAGGGCAGTTGGGCATCTAAGTCAAGCAGGAAACATTGATGTAATCATGTGAATCACAGTCTTCTGGCTCAGCACAACACAGGTGATAGGTGCTCATGTATTCATTCTTCACAAGGACCGGTTCCTGGACAGTATTAGAAGCCTAAGAACAACCAAAGAACCATCACATGGACTGAGTGGGGTGACAGAGGCTCAGTTTCCCTAGAGGGCAACAGAGCATGTGGCCTATGAACTGTGAATTTTTCGCCATTTTAAGACATCTCTTGCAGGAGGACTTTCCCCATCCCACAACTAGTACCTTTTCCTCTACAGCTACTTTCCTTCTGTTCTGTATTATTCTTATAAATTTATGTATGTGCTTTCTCCCCTATTAGAACACAAACTCCTTAAAGGAAGGAACTTTTGGCTTTTTGTTTGGGGGGGTGGCACAATATTTCTAGCACTTAGCCCGGGGGTGGGGACCCTGTGGCCTTGAGGCTATATGTAGCCTTTGAGGTCCTTGGGTGTGGCCCTTTGACTGAGTCTGAGTTTTACAGAACAAATCCTTTTATTAAGCAGATTTTTTTATGTGAAGTTTAGATTCAAAGGGTCGCACTTGAGGACATAGAGGGCCACAGGTGGCCTTGAGGTTGCAGGTTCCCCACCCCCGATTAGCCCAACACATAGTAAGAGGTGTGTAATAAATGTTTGTTGATTGTTTGATTGATTCCAGAAGATGAGGAACCTTCACTGGCCTCTGTGCTCAGTGATGTCCTGGGGATTTCCAAAGCCTGCTTCAGGGAAGGTAATCCTACCCTGGGAATCTAGAAAACATATAGACCCAATCAGGAAGGGGATTGCCTTAAAAGGAATTGGGTTTCTAAAATTACCAGACATTAGGCTGCTAGGGACTAGAGCCAAAGAAAGTTTTATCCCTCCAGGGCTGTATTGCATGACACATGATTCAAATATCTACCTTCTTGGCAAGTAATTAGGAAGTCGGACTGAGTCAGGCGCCGCCTTTCCTATGGTATGGTATAGTGCATTAGGAAATTTGCTAATGAGGTATTCATTCCTGGAAAAGGCTAAAAGACAGTTTGAGGGGACTTCAGAGGCCACAGTAGAGATACCAAGAGAAGGCAGCATTCCCCTCCTGGGAGAGAAGCTATACACAGCCTATCCACACAGTGCTCGGCACATAGTAGGTGCTTTTTGTTATTGTTCAATTGTTCTTCAGTTTTGTCTGACTCTTTGTGACTCCATTTGGGGTTTTCTTGGCAAAGATACTAGAGTTGCTTGCCGTTTCCTTTTCCATCTCATTTTACAGATGATGAACTGAGGCAAACAAGGTTAAGTGACTCATCCAGGGTAACACAGCAAGTAAGATGTCTGAGGCTGGATTTGAACTCAGGAAGATGAGTCTTCCTGATTCCAAGTCTGGTGCTCTATCCACTTCACCATCCGGTTGCCCAGTAGGCTCTTAATAAATATTCACTGGATTGGATTGCCTAAGAGATCTTTAGAATATCAGTTCCCAGTGTGAGCTCCTTATCGGTAAGGTGCTCTGAAGATTCCAACCCTGGGCCAGGCACGTGCTGCTACTGGTCAATCAACCGACAAGTGTGAACTGCGCACCTGCTATGTACCTGGCGCTGGGGAAGCAAATACAGAAATGCAAGTCGTGGTACAGATGATGTGTTTGGGAAGCCATAACCAACAGGTAGTGTCTTTTCATGATATGTGTGTTTCCCTTTAAGCCATTCCCAGGATATGCAAATGTATAAAATATATATTTTTAAGGCAGAACTATAACTAGGCTGGGGTGATGAAGACTTTGCCCCAGGGTGTAAAATTAATAATCTAGCATTTATATAGCATCTACTATGTGCCAGGGAGTATGTTAAGTACTTTACAAATCTCATCACATTGAATCCTTATAACAGTACCAGGCTGTTGTTATTATCTGTTAGTGTAAAGCACTGTTTTTATCCTCATTTTACAGATGAGGAAACTGAGGCAAATAGAAGTTAAGTGACTTGCCCAAGGTCACACAGCTAGTAAGTGTCTGAAGCTGGATTTGAACTCAGGTCTCCAGGCCAAGTGATCTATCCATTTTACCACCTAGCTGTCTCAAAAATTAGTATAAAAACTTACTCCTTCCACGAAGAAGGAGTTAGGGAACGAAAATTCAAAGAGTTACTGGGGATTGATATAAAAGATGTTCAGGATGTGGGCAGCTATGGGGACACTGGACTGCAGACTGTCCATCTTCTCCCTTTTGTTCTATAAAAATATCCTCATCCCATCTCCATCCTTCTTTCTCTTCCCTTTCTATTTTCCCAGCATACTCTTCTTCCTTCTTAAGTAGTATCACTTATCCCTAGCAAAAAGGAAGAACATTCCCAGTGCTACCTTCTTTCTCCCATGGTGGGTGGCAGGGTATCTCAAGAAGTCCCCTTCTAATGGAACAGAAAGAGCCTGGCACCCCAAATCCCATGGGTTGCACCAAATGGCCTTTGAGGTCCCTTCCAATGATGAAATTCCAGCTTCTAAGGCACTGCAGTAACTAATTCTCCCTCCCATTTAACTGAATTTGTCTTAATGACTTCCTGTGTTATTTCCACATCACGAATTACACATTGGATTTGAGGGAATGTATGCTAGTGACTGCAGCCTTGTTTGGGTGTTGCTTTCTTTGGGTAGTAGTTGCCTCAGAGGTAATACTGCTAGCAATCACTTTGGTTTGGGGGCATTTCTTTGCTTCCTGGAAGGATTCATCACAGACAACTTCTAATTAGGAAGCTCCCTAGCACATTTAGAATATATTCCACCTTTTAAAAAGAGGATTTATACTGGTGGTGCACTGTGAGTCAGGAGATTCCCTAAGAAGCTGAATCACCTTAAGAAAATCACTTCACCTTTCATAGCCTCAGTTTCCTAATTCGTATGCCTGGCAGTATGCTCATACTAAGAAAATAATCAAAAGAGAATGCTGGGAAATTGTAATGACCAAGCTTGACTCCAAAGAAGGTGTATGAAGATATACCTCTCTCCCTTCTTTGTAGAGATGGGGGCAGGACTGGACTTTGGTGCCAAATACAGAGTCAAATTTGGTTGATGCATTGGTTAGCTTTCTGAACTATTTTCTTCTCTTTTATTATTCCTTGATAGAAGCAGGAGTATACTGGAGCCAGCTTGCTCTGGCTCATGACGGCTGGTTGTTAAATGTTCAGTGTGAGCATTTACACCTCAGAAATTGGCAAATTCTATAAATTAGGGGTTGGGTTTTTTTTGTTGGCTATCTAGACTTAAGAAAGAGATGGAGAAAATGTTGATAAAGTAGTTTTAACTTAAAAGTATGTGACGTGCGTATTTTTCACCCCAGAGAGCCAGTTGTTAAATGTTTACTAGCACTCCCCTGGTTATATGGGATGGCTGTTTGGGAGAGGTCAGGGGAGGGAAATATTGGGAAATATGGGTGATAGCAAAACAAAAGATGTCAACAGAATTTTAGAAAGGAAAAGAAGCACCATAATGAAAATCAGGTGACTAAAGTTGAATTTGTGCCTAGTTTTCAAGGGAATCTCTTTGTTGGTTGCAGGCAGTGTGAGAAAGAGAAAAGGAGGGAAGCAAGGCCTGAGAGATGACTGTGATTTCCTGGTTGAGAAGCACGTGGCCAACCTGAGGCCACTGTGTGGAGAAAGTGACCAGAGGCCAGGAGTGAGTCCATCAGGGATGGGAGAAGCAGCAGCTACAACTCTTCCAAGTCTGGAAAGCAACTCAGATGCTCCAGACACAGGGGGTTCACAACTTCTGTTAAGAAGATAATATGGTATAGCCGCAAGCACTGAGCCAGGACCCGGGGGACCTGAGTTCAGACTCTGTTCTGCATCTTCTTTCTAGGTAATTTTGGGCAAGTCTCTTTTTCTTCCTGGGCCTCAATTCCTTCTACCATAAAATAAAGAGGTTGAGCCAGCAAGATCTATCCAGCCCTAAGATTCTATAAGTCTAAGAGACGATGGGACTATAAGTTTAGATGTGGAAGTCCAACCCCCTTATTTTCCGGAGCAGGAAACTGAGGTACAAAGACACGAAGTGATGGGGGCCACACTGGCAATGAGTGGTAGAGCCCAGCTTTGCCTCCATAGCCATTGAACTAAGGAAGTCAGCAGATGTATGCAAATGAAGATCAAACTGTTTCTGTTCATGCTTTCAGTTCCCAGACAGCTCCCAGTAGGGTCTGCCTTACGTGCAAGTGAAATATACAGGTGCCCAGTAAGTGAGGTGATCTGGAGGGCCAGCCTAGGAATCCCCCTGCTCAGAAATGATCTCCACTGGCCTGTGACACAGTCTTTGTGTTAGGTGAGATCCTCTTAAAAATGCAAATTCTCCTGGGCCCATAAACACAGGAGGTTATCAGTCGTTCACGCTTCAATCTTCATGACCTCACTTTGGGGTCTTCTTGGAAGAGATACTGCAGTGGTTTGCCATTTCCTCCTCCAGCTCATTTGACAGATGAGGAAACTGAGGCCAACAGGGTGAAGTGCCTTGCCCAGGGTCGCACAGCTAGTAAGTGTCTAAGACTGGATTTGAACTTGGGTTCTCCTGATTCCAGGGCTGGTGCTCTGTCCACCGTGCCACTTAGCTGCCTAGGCTATTAAATATAGTCAAATTAAATACATCTCTCCCATTAATTTTAAAAGATAATCAAGTGATTATTTTCTATTTCTCAAAAGAAAATAAATTGAATTAGTTTGCTTTTTACTTGAATATGACCCTAGATGGTTTCTCCCACCTCTGAATTAACAGAAAATAAGGGTCCCCATCCACAATCAGACAAATGCCAAAAGAAAAAGGGAGCTAGGTGATGCAGTGGATAGAGTCAGGACCTAGAGTCAGAAAAAATTGAGTTCAAATCCGGCCTCTGAGAGTTAGGAGCCTTGTGATCTTGGGCAAGTCACTTTACCTCTAGTCTACCTTAGTTTCCTCATCTGTAAAATGAGGATAATAATAGCCCCTGACTCGCAGGACTGCTATGAGGACCAAAGGAGATAATACTTGAGGCCTCAGTTGGGCAGAAAGCGCACTGGTCTAGGTAGGCATCAGGAGAACCAGGTTTAAATGCCAGCTCTGCCTTGGATCTAATGTGTCATCTTGGACGAATCACTTCTCTGGGCCTCAGTTTTCTCCTCACTTACAGCCTATGGCTCCTGCGCCTGAGGCTTCCTGCAGCAGGGCAGCTTTCTATGAGTCAGGACTGAATGTGACATGCTTGCCTGTCTTCGGGGCTCTAAAGCTGTCTTTAAGGTTTGAGCAGCACCTTATATTTGTCTCGTTTTAGAAATGTTTGTTGCTTGGTTGCTGAATGGAGCCAGACTTAAAGGACTAGGAAAGAAGAAAGAAAGCCTTGAGCTTGAGCTGCCTTGGGATGGAACTCTGGACCCGAGAGCTATCCCCTGACTTGCAAATATCCCAAAGGTCGCTATTCCTCTTCATTTCTGCCTACTGCCAGCTCACCTGTGCGCTGTGACTGGAGGGCCCTTTAATTAGAACTGTTTGCTCCCAGAGGAAAGAACCAAAAGGAATGGATAGAAATTGTTGATAGGCAAATTTAGCTTTGACATCAGGGAAAAAAAAACACCAACAACTCCCTAAAAATTAATTAGAGTTACTGTTCATCCTTCATTTTTGAAGAAGATTAATGACATCACAGAGTGTTGTCTTGGCTTGCTCATGAATTGGATTTAAAGGAGGCAGAGCTGCACAGAGTCATCAGCCTCATTCTCTCTCCCAAAGTCATCAAAGTCCAGTTGGCAAGACAGAAGTCAGGAAAACTGGCAATGGTCCAAGATGCAGTGGGTGACCCTGGTGGCTCTGATGCCTCACCAGACTCTGTAGTGCTTGCTTCTGCCACCTTCATGGCCATTGAAACAATGCTTGAGGTAGTCATCTCCCTAACTCACCAACAGTTCTGAGGCCTGTTAACTACCCTCAACCTAGTTTAGCCCATCTGCTGAGATGGTTTTATTGGGGTGTGGCTGCTGCAAATGCTACGGCTTCTTGGAGCCAAAAGTGAGAGTTGGGTGCCAGGTGGCCACCAAAGGTAGATGAGTGACCCTGAAAAGGGTTCTTCAAGGCCTTACACCAGAGGTGCTAGTTCTCCCTGAACAGGTGGAACGGGCTGTCTCAAGAGGTGATAGTTCCCCCACCCTAGAGATCTTCAAGGACAGCCTACATGATCCCTTACTTATCAGAGATGTTAGAGCAGGATTCTTTCCAATATGGTGTAGACCAGGTGAACAATGCAGTCCCTTCCAATTTTTAAATTTTATGCTTAATAACAATTACTAGCATTTATATAGCACCTACTATGTGTCAGGTACTGTCTTAAGCACTTTACAAATATTAGCATCCTGGCAATTGCCATTTACTAGCCTAAGAAAAATCTAAGCCTCCATTTTCCTTATGTGTAAAAGAGGGAAAAAAACACCCTCCAACAAAGCTATTGTGAAGATTGAATGAGATAAGGGTTATAATGGCTCTCTGTAGGTGCAGGGCATTAGCAGAGGAGCTAAAGTGCTCACCTGGGTAGGAGTAGAAGCTTCTTCAATTCTGGGGCCTCTGGCAGGCATTTGCTCACCTAGAGGAAAATAGGATAGAAGTGAGGCAATGTTAACAACATTCTCCCTCTTGAGTCCCATCTCCCAACTCTGTGTTTGGAAGGAACTATGGCAGCAGAAAGAGTCCCTTGGGGTCTGCTTTGTACACATACACACACACACACACACACACACACACACACACCCATACACACACATATATGTGTGTGTATATGTATGTGTATGTATAGATATATACATATATGTGTATAGATATATACATATCTATATAAAATCTCCACTGGTAGACTATAAGCTCTCTGAGGGCCAGAATTGTTTAATTTTTGTCTTTGTATCTCTAGCACTCAGTACACTGCCTGGCATATGATAGACACTTAAATCACTGATGATGATGATACTACTAACATTTATGTAGCTCTTTTAAGTTTGTGTAGTACTTTATATTGACCTCAGTTTCTAAATTCTTGTCAACTGATTGCCAGACAGAGCCAAGGCACCAGAGACAGAGCTTCAACAGAATCTGGGGAGAAGGAAAATAGGCCCAAGCAGCCTTCAGATTAAAACTCTGATCTGGGAGCCATCTACATGAATTCTAGATAGCCCCAAGGCTGCCACTCCTCTTCATTTTTGCCTGCTACCAGCTAACCTTTGTGTTATGACAGGATGCCCCTCTAAAAACCTTAATTAGGGCAGATTGAACCAGGCTTTGTCCCAGGATATCAAAGGTCAAAGGATTGGCAGACATTTTCCTCCAGCATAGAAACACCTCATCTTAGCCTCTGGTCGGAAATGGATACTGGACCTATAATTTCATGCCTATACAGGACTCCTGGAAGAGGAAAGACCTCATACCATTGCAGGTTGGCACTTTCTTTGTAGTCTTAAGAGAGTTGTCTAGTGCCCTGGGGATGACTTGTCTAAGGTCACACTTCTAGGATATGTCCTAGGTAGGACCGGGACCCAGATCTCCTTGGTTCAGACATTAGCTCTCTATCCACTGTAATACACTGCTTTTTAGCACCTAGTTAGCAAGAAAACTTAATTAAAATATGTAGTTATGATTTTTATTGGGGGAAGGGCTTAGGGGCGAGAGGAAAGATTGTGATAATGTAGTGATAGGAAGAAAAGAAATAAAAAAGGGTCATTGAAGCATCTTTATAAAATGCAGGGTTATCGTGGGGATCAAATGAGATATCTGCACATAGCAAACCTCAAAGCACTGCATCAATGCTATCATCTATCATCTCTCAATCCATTATTGTTGTTTTATTATTATATCATATATTACATTTATTATTATATTCTTTATTATTATTTTATATATAATCCTCTTTTTCTGTTGTATTTTGTATATGGAAATGCTTGCTCTGTCTCTTTCTGTCTCTGCTTCTTTATTTGGTATTTGTTAATTTTAAATAAAATAAAATAAAATACTATCAAATAAATGGGAAGCTCCTAGCATTTCCTCCCTTCTTTCCTTAAAGATGATCCCAGGTGAGTTCATCACTTGTCCACCCTGCCCTCTTATCTCTTCCTCCCCCAATGGCATCCTCAGCAGTGCCCATAGAGTGTGCTGTTCTAGGATCTCTCCCCTCCCTTCCTGGACAAATTTCACTCCATTTTTCCAGGGCATTAAAATTGTTCTCCCATCCTTTCTCACCATTCTGGTTGGTTCTTTGAACTTGTCGTGGCCAAGCACTGTAGATGTTGTGTTGACAACGGAGTCTATTAGAGACAGGCCAGTGGAGGCGCCTCTGGTGGGAGCGGTGCAGGTGGGAATGAGATCTCTGGGAGGCCTCCAGAGTACTCAGCCTCATAGTCAATCTGTTGATCCTCCTAGAAAGAGCTTCTCAGGAAGAAGGATCACAGGGTCATAGATTTAGAGATGGAAGGGACCTTAGTTCCTTGGACTAAGTTGGACATCTTGTCCAAGCCCTTCATTTTACAAAGAAGGAAAATGAAGCCCAGGTAGGTTAAGTGACTTAGTCATGGTCAAAAATCTCAAGTATCAGAGCCAAGATTTGAATGCAATTACTGGAGGAGAGAGAGAGGAAAAGAGATCAATAGCTATAGAAGTCTTTAGACATTCCTTCCTAAGAAGGATCTTAACCAATTGGCCTCATCCCGGGTAAATGGATGGCAGGCCTTGCTCATGTAGGTAGATGTCTAAGAGTTGATGATACCAATCTCTTCTCCCATAGTCTTCTAAGAACTCTAAAGGAACAAGGATAATCAGAAATGAAGCCAACTTCAGATTTCCCAAATTCCTTCCTCTTTTGGCCCTTACTCTACCCATCTGGTCAGAGCTGTACAAGGTGGGGGTATGTGTGGGTCAGAGCTTGGCTGCAATATGTTGAATTTGTGCCCATACTTTAGAGCAGAGGTTCTTAACCTGGGATCCATGATGATACATGGATAGATTTCAGGGTGTCTATGAATTTGGATGGGGAAAATTACATCTTTATTTCAACATAATTTATTTCCTTTGTAATCTTACATATTTTGTTTTATGCATTTAAAAATATTGTTCTGAAAAAGGGTCTATGGACATCACCAGACTGCCAAAGGGATCCATGACACACACAAGGTAAAGGATCCCTGATTTAAAGACTAATTCAAAGGCCAAATTCTCCATCAAGGCTCCTGATCTCCTCAGACCTCACCTATACCATTTTGTTTTATACCACTCTGAGGATTTGTCATGTAATAATGCACACCATAGTCATCTCTCCCACCAAAATCCTCTTCCAATGCCTCATCATAGCCTAGAAGTGGACCAGGGGCCTCAAAGGATAGGCCCACAGAGCACAAGCTCTGTCAGATCTTACCAAGCCAGAAGGTCATTGAAGAGAGGCCTAATGTTGGACCATCTTAACTTGGGATTTATGAACTTGTTTAAAAATAGTCTGATAATTTTATTTTAATGTTTCTCTTGGAATCCTATGTATCTGATGCATTTAAAAATGTCATTCTGAGAAGCAGTCCATAAGCTCTCTCAGATTGCCAAAGGGGTCCATGACACAAAAGATTAAGAACCCCTTTACTAGATGATCTCTGAGGTCCCTGACAGAATGATAAGGGATGGGAAAAGTAGAGAAGACTCAGAAGGTTACTTTTCTTCCTTCTTTCTCTTTTCCTGGCCAATTCCCCAGGTCTTTGCCTGCCTTTACCTCTTTCACCCAAGTTTCCTTCTAAGATTTGGCTCAAATGTCACCTGCTTTTCCAGGTGTCTCCCCACCCTTACCCCATCTTGGCTGCTATATTTCTTCCCAAAGTTACCTTGCATTTGCTTGATTTGAATTTTGTGTATAGCTATATATGTAGAAGTTGTTTTACCCATTAGAAGGTACGATACTTGAGAACTAGGACTGGTTTATTTTTGTCTTTAGATCTTTAGAACCTAGCCTGGCACACGGTAGATATTATGCCCCTAACTCTACTCCTGGCCCAACAATGGCTCCTTGACTTGGCAGGGCAGAAGGTAGTCTAATATATATCTTCAGGCACTACAACACTGCTTTCCTCAGGAATCAGACCCCAGCCCTTACCTCTCCTCTTCTGCAATGATCTTCCCAACACCATTCCTAGAAGCATCATCAAGATAATGCCCAGGGTGGCCGGGATCAGGATGTGAAATGCGCCATCCTTTCTCACAGATGATCCAAAGTAGGAGGCACTGGAGAGGGTAGGGAGAGTGGTAGATAAGGGAGTATAGAGAAGCAGGTGGATCTAAGCAAGGAATACTGGATGTCGTCAAGACCTAAGGACAGTTGTTAAGACTTTTTGCAGAATTAAATTTGTGCCCCTACCCCATCCCCACAATCCTCACATAATCCAAATTTGCCAGCATGCCAATAGTCAGAAATCTTCTGTGACACGTACTCTCATTTACTGCCTTTTTCTGCCCAATTCCGCATTGAAGCATCTCACCAGTTCCAGACAACCCAAGTTCTTGACATGGTGTAATGGAAAGAGTACTGTATTTGTAATCACATGACTTGAGTTCCAACCCCAATTCTGCTAAGTTCTGCTAGTTTGACCCTATGCAAATCATTTCTTATCTCTGGGCTTCAGTTTCCATCTTTGAAAAATAAGGGGTTTGCCCTTGATCAGTGGTCCCTAAGCTTTTTTGATATTGAACCCCATCAATACACTTTTTTTTTCTTGTTGGCTCTGCTGGAGGGGGACAGATTTTCCCAATGGCATCTGCATTCCTGCTGAGGTTGGCAGCCGGGTTGGGGTTAGGCTACAACTGCCCTAAGTGGCTGGCTCAGAAGAGAAAAGGTTGGGAACCCATGGAGCAGAGGAAGGAGATGGAGTAGAGGAGAATGCTAGGTTATAATGAGTGAAGATTAGCTTGGCTGTGTTGGAGAGAGACCTCTCGATTCACGAACTTGGAGAGGGTGGGATTTGACCCATCTTCTGACTGGCTGATCATAGAGCCCTTGGGGTAAAGCTTTGTACTTCTGGGAGTCATGCCATGCCTTTCTCTTCTTTGGAGAATCCTTCTGGAAACCTTTCTAAGTTCTCTTCTATCTCTGACAATCTGCTGTTTTTGACCTCCCTCTCTCCTCTCCATCTAGAGGCAGCTAGGTTGTACAATGGATAGAACATAGTGCCTGGACTCAGGAAGACCAGAGTTCTAATGTGCCATCAGATACTTATTAGCTGTGTGATCTTGGGCGAGATACTTCACCTATCTGCCTCAGTTTCCTCAACTGTGAACTGGGTGCTATAATAATGGAGATAATATTTGTAAAGTGCTTAGCACAGTTCCTGTGACGTGGTAGGTGCATAATAAATATTTATTTCCTCCCTTCCCACCCAAAGGAACTGGTCCTTCCTTCAGTCTCTTCTAGGCACTCTTTTAGGGAACTAGTGATCTTATCCTTATTAATGGTGAAATGAGATCAAATGAGATAATAAATGTAAATCATTATATAAAGGCTCATCATTGTTGTCACAGTCATCATAATTTTACTCCCTAAATCAGATGTTCCACAGCTGCCTTCTGGAGACAGCTCTAACAGGGCAGACTTTTAGGGAGGGGTCTTAAGCACTGGAGTGAGTGAAGTGATCTTTCCATGATATGTCCCAAATCACATAGGACCCTGACCCTGCTTTCAGATGAGCTGCCAGGGCTTACCTTTCACCCTGTAGCCTGGTGTGATGAGAATAACTGACAGTGGAGGGCCTGAGTAGTTTCCTTAGGTATAGAGTCTGTGAGACCACAGAGGATCCGGAGGTCTGGGAGGTGGCTGCTGCTGCTGCTGAGGTAGTTCTCTGAGACAGGACAGAGCTGGTAGGAGAAGGGTCCAAGGGTGGTTGGGTTTGCCATGGCGGGGTCGTTGGTGCTGAAGTGCTTGCTGCTGAGAGATTAAGGAAAATGGCAATGCCAATTGCTTGCCAAGCCCAAGGTTATAAGAGGCTTGTTATAGATCCCTGGAGAGCCAGTGTGGCCAACAAATACAAATGAGCCTTGTAGGAGACTGGGAGAACCAGTAAAGGACCCAGACTCTGGACTGGAGATGTCTGTCCTGGTTCTATTCTGCTCAACCATGCATTCAAAGGAATGACACCATTTTCTGAATGGTGCTCCTAATTCATCCACCACACCACCCCCTAGTGTTGATATCTAGTCACTGCAATCAGGGATTGAGGCTTGGGCTGTGTCAAGTGTGGACACTGAACAGGAAGGTGAGAGGAGATGGCTAGCTTTTCATAAAAGAAAGGCCTATCAGTGACTCAACTCTCTCTTACAAGCCCCTTTGAGAATTAAATACATCTGCTTATCCTGGGCCCTACAAGATATTGAGGATGGGACAGTGCAAGTCCCCTCTTTCTATTCCCTTTTCCTACTTCCTCCTTTCCTGCCTCTTTCCTTTTCTCTCTTCCTTCTCCCCTCTTTTTAATTTCTTCTCTTTTCCCTCTTCCTCCCTCTTTTCCAATTTTCCTTGTTCTTATCCCCTACTTTTCCCTTCTCCCTCTTCCCTCCCTCCTTCCATTCTATCTTCATCTCCTTGCCCTCCTCTTTCTATCTTTTCCCCCCTTCTCCCCTGCTTCCTCCATCTCCATCCATCCTCATTCTCTTCCTTCCTCACTTCTTTCCCCATGGGATTAACAAACCTGACCTCGGGTGGTGGGCAAAGAAGAAGCCTCATTGGATATCCATGACCAGGGAGGTGGAAGGGGTTCAAAGAAGTCCGGTTCCTCCCTGAATGGGTTGTATTCTGTGGGAGCTCAGGGGGGAAGGATGACATGGTGAGCACTGGGGGCATGGGAATGAGGTCTGTATATTTTGGCTAGAGGAAGGGAAGCAAATATGGGAGGTAGGGGAGGGGATGGGAAAAGAGAGTTACGGGATACTCTGTGGGGTGGCATGAAGCCCACTGAAACTAAAGAAATGTACATGGAGGAGACATAGGGCCAGAAGAAAAGGAACTGGATGAGGAAAGAGGCTTCCCAGAAGGGGATCTCTTACAAGGTAGTGTAAGAAATAAGGAGGGCTGTTGATTGGGGGAAGTTCCCTCTGATCATCAACCCCTCTTAACAGAAGTGAGGAAGACAGGAGGGGAATGGGATGAAAGAAGAAGAGGCACATGAAAGCTACAATTGGTATAACTCTAAAGTAATGAGCCAGATTTGTGATATTCTTGCTTATATCACACCTTAGCTTACACTTGTTTTCGTTGTACCTCCTTCTCTTCCTCTCCCCCACACCATCAATTATAATTTTTAAGGATTAATCATCTAGACTGTGGATTATAGTATTTTATGGATTCCCTTCTCCTATTCTTCCTCCTCTTCCTCTTACTCTCTTCTCTCCTTTTCTTCTCTTCCTTCTTTTCCCTAAATTCTTCCCTTCCTTCATCTTTTCCTCTCCCTTCTTCTCCCCAGGTTAAAACCCTCTTCTATACCTCTTTCTCCTCTGAATTCCTTTTCTCGCTCTTCTTTTTTCCTTCTCTTCTCTCCTACTCTTCTTCTCTCTATCCTCCTCCACCTCCTCCTCAATATTATCCTATTCATTAACCTTTGGCTGGCCCCCTATTTACTTGTTTTTCCTCAAGAAAATAAGTAAAAGCGATAAAGGGCATATACTTTGCTCCTTATGAGCATCTTGAGAAGAAAATCTCAGGCTAGATGCAAGTGAAACTGGTAGCTGAAATGATACTTGGGGATTACTGTGCATCCCAATTATCCAGGTTCCCCATTCACTCCTGGCTTTAGCTTGGAGAATTGATGATTAGAAACATTGGTCTGAAAGAATGAGGGACCTCATCCAAGTATTTGGTTGCCCTCACATTTACAAGTGGGAAAGGAGATACCATCTGCTTTCCTGGGAGATGAGTGTCTCCAACCATCCAGGACACCTACCAGGAGTGACTGTGAGAATCACTTTCCAGGTCTTCCCCTTCTCTGTATTCATGCCCATTCCGCAGGCATAGTTGCCATTGTCCTCTTCTTTCAGCTTCTTCAGCTCTACCAGGAACACATTCTCCTTAGGGAGCAGCTTCAGTGAGACTCTGCCCTTATAGCCCGACTCCACAAATTGTGTAGTGGACACTACCGTGGTACACAGTCTGGGCGTAGTCTCCCGACAGAGATAATACCTCTGTGATGGTTCCGTCAATGGACACCTGATGTCAATGGATTCTCCCAGCTCTCCAGACAACGTTATTTCTCCAAGGGTCTTCAGAGCCTTTGAGACTGCAGAGAAACAGAATTAGTGTAAAGAAAGTATTAGCTCCAACACAGTCTCAGTCCTGCCCCTCAGGGACTCAGACATTAATCTTGAGACAATATAGTCCTCCTTCTGTAATTCACTCCAAAGAAGCAATGTAATGCCATGGAATAAATACAAACATAATAATTAAAGTCCATATTTGAAAATGATATAATGATGATAGCCATGAGATGGTCTCTAGGATTTGAGACCCAACCAAAAGTGAACTAAGATTATTAATAATTGATAAAGTAGCAGGATATAAAATGAATCCACAAAAAATCAATAACCTTTATGTATAATGTGAATAAAACTCAACAGTAAGAGATAGAAAAAGAAATTACATTCAAATTATCTGCAGAATGAATAAAGTATCTGGAAGTCCATCTACCAAGACACTCCCAGGACTTATATGAATGAAAGAACAAAATTCTTTCTTTCTTTCGTTCTTTCTTTCTTTCTTTCTTTCTTTCTTTCTTCTTTCTTTCTTTCTTTCTTTCTGTCTGTCTTTCTTTCTTTCTTTCTCTTTCTTTCTTTTTTCTTTCTTTCTTTTTCTCTTCCTTCCTTCCTTCTTTCCTTCCTTCCTTCCTTCCTTCCTTCCTTCCTTCCTTCCTTCCTTCCTTCCTTCCTTCCTTCCTTCCTTCCTTTTTTTCTTCCTTCTAGAAATAAAGGAAGACAAATAATTTGAGAGACGTTAATTGTCCATGGTTGTACTGTGCAAAAATAATAGAAATGGGGACATTACCAAAATTACTTTATAGATTTGATGCCATACCAATCAAACTACTAAGGGATTATTTTATAGTACTAGATAAAACAATAACAGAATTTGCCTGGAAGAACAAAAGGTCAAGAATATCAGGGCATAGAATGACAAAAAGGTGAATGAAAAGGGTCTAGCAATAACAGATCTTAAATTGTACTATAAAGTAATACTCATTAAAAATAACTTGGCAGTGCTTCAAAAAATAGAAAAGTTCATCAGTGGAACAGATAAGGTTAAGTAAGAACTAGAATCAATTGAATATAATAATATACTGTTCAAAACCACTAACCACTGGAATAAGACTCTCGAGTTGATAAAAATCACTGGGAAAAGTGATGAAAAGCAGTCTGGAAAAAATTAGGTTTGGATCAACACCTTTTTCTACATACCACTACAAAGTCCAAATGGATATTTGACCTAAATACAAAAAGTCACATCACAAAAATAGTTGATTGAGAAAGGAAGGAGATATGTTTTGCAACTACAGCAAAATAAAAAAATTCTACTAAACAAGGGACAGAAATGATCATAAAAAATAAAGTAAACAATTTTGGTTACATAAAATTAGAAAGCTTTTGCACATGAAAAGCAAATGCAGTTAGAAAGAGAAGGGAAACCATTAATTGGGGGGGTGGATTTTGACAGAAAATTTATCTAATAAAGATCTAACATGCAATATATATAAAAATTGGCTAAAAAAAATGACAATATGAGCCATTTCCCAAAAAATTAATGCTCAAAGGATATGAACAGATAATTCTCAAAGAAATCAAAGCTATCAACAACCATATAAAAATGTTCTAAATAACTAATAACAGAAAAAATGCAAATCAAAGCAAACTCAAGGGGCAGCTAGGTGTCACGGTGAATAGACCTCTGGCCTTGAAGTCAGGAGGACCTGAGTTCAAATCCAGCCTCAGACACTTAACACTTACTAGCTGTGTGACCTTGGGCAAGTCACTTAACCCCAAACGCCTCACTAAAAAAAAAAAGGCAAAAAAAGGGAACTCATACTCATCATCCAGATGATGGATTGCAAAGAGGAAAATAGCTCTTGTTATAGGAATTGTGGGAGGAAGGCACATTTTTGTACTGATAGTGGAAGTGTGACTTTATTCAAACTAGAGTTCAAATTTAAAACTAAGAGTTTAATTGACTTGTCCTGGGTCACACAGCTATTATGTGTCAGAGGCAGGGCTTGAACTTGGTTCTTCCTGACTCTAGGGTCAATAGGCTGTGTTATATACATACACATGTCCATTCATCACATATATATCATTCTTGAATATTGATAGTTCTTTCTTTGCTAAGTTAAAGACTCCTTCAAAGAAAGAAATCCAAACTATCACTGACCGTATTCAAAAATAAACTCTCCGTATCACCAATAATTAAAGAAATATAAATCAAAGCAATTCCAAAGTTCCATCTCCTACCCATCAGACTGATAAAATGGCAAATGTTGGAGAGACTGTGGGAAAACAGGCACACCAATGGATTGTTGGTGCAGCTGTGAAATAAGCTAGTTATTCTAGAAAGAAATTTGAAACTGTGCTAAAAAAGATTATTAAACTACTAAGTTTATCACCCAAATAAAGAGGAAAAAACTCATATGTACAAAAATATTTATAGAGAGTTAATATGCCTATTGTGTAGTAGGCTGGGAATACTGGGAGTAAAAAGAAAGGTAAAAGAAAGTCCCTGCTTTCAAGGAGCTAATAGTCTTGGGGAGGGGGGAAGATAATATGTAACAATTATGTACAAATTAGCTATGTCAGGATAAACTCAAAATAATCAACAAAGAGAAAGAACTAGAATTAAGAGGGATCGGGAAAGTCTTCTTGGGGAAGGTGGGATTTTAGCTTAGATTAAAAGAAAGTCAGAGAAGCCAGGAGGTAATGATAAGGATGGAGAGCATGCAGACATGGGGAACAGCCAGTGAAGATGCCTAGAGCTGTGAGATAGAGTGTCTTGTAAGAAGATCACTTTGACAGCTGAATGCAAGATGGACTGGAGTGGGGAAAGACCAAGCAGCAGACTATTGCAATAGTCCAGGCTGGAAGTATCTGCAGCAAGGTGATTGTAGGGTCAGAGGAGAGAAGGTGGCATATGTGAGAGATGTTACAAAGGTAAGATCAACTGTCCTTGGCATTGGATATAGGGGATGAGAGAAAATGAGAAGTTGGGGATAACCTTTACATTGTGAACCTAGGGTGATTGGGAGGATGATGGTACCCTCAATAATAATAGGGAAGTTAGGAAAGGGGAAGGATTGGCAGGAAAAGATATTGAGTTCAGTTTTGGACATGTTGTATTTAAGATATCTACAGGACATTTAGTTGGAGATGTCAAATAGGCCATTGGAAATATGAGACTGGAGGTCAGCCAAGAGGTTAGGGCTGGATCAATAGATTGGAGAATAATCAGCATAGACATGATAATAAAACCCATGTGCACTGGTGATATCACCAAATGAAACAGTAGGGAAAGAAGAAAAAAAAAGGGCCCAGGACAGAGCCTGGGGGGGCCACCTAAGGTTAGCAGACATGACCTGGAAGAAGATCCAACAAAGCAGACTGAAAGAAGCATTCAGATAGGTAGGAAGAGAACCAGAAGAGAGTAGTTTCACAAAAACCAAGAGAGGAGAGATCATGATGAAGACAAGGGTAATCAACACTCTTAAAGGCTGCAGAGAGGTCAAGGATGAGGATTGAGAAAAGGCTATTAGATTTGTCAGTCAATCAGTCAGTCAATAAACATTTATTAAGCACTTACTGTGTGCCAGGCACTGTGCTAAGCACTAGATTTGGCAATTAAGAGTTCTTTAGTAACTGGAGACATTATGTTCAGTTGAATAGTGAGGTTGAAAGCCAGACTGTATGTAGATGGTTAAGAAGACAGTGAGAGGAAAGAAAGTAGACAGCCTTCTTAATGAAGTTAGCCACCAAAAGGGAAGAGAATATGGGCTGCCTAGCTAGCAGGGATGTGTGGATTAAGTGAGGGGTTTCTTGAAGATAGGTGAAACATGAGTATGTTTGTAGGCAGTAGGGAAACCATCAGTAGACAGAATGATTTAAGATAAGTGAGAGAGTGGGGATGATAGAAAGAACAATATGCTGGAGAAGACGGCATAAAAGGGGCTCACTTGGCCATATGGAAGGCCTTGGCAAAGAGAAGGGCCTACTCTTCATGGGAGAAGTGAAGGAGGAGATAGGGGTGGAAAGGATGTGAGGGATGTAAGATAAGGAGAAAAGGGAGCTCTCAGCTAATGTCCTCCATTTTTTTTATAGCAGCTCTTTATAGTAGCCCCAAATTAGAAACTAAGGGAATGACCTATCGAAGAATAGATAAACAAGTTACAGTATATGAACAAAATGCAATAATGTTGTGCCATAAGAAATGGTACAATGAACAATTCAGAGGAAACTGGGAAGATCTTTTATGATTTGGTGTAGAGAGAAGTGAACAGGATTAAGTGAATAATCTTTGCAAAAGAAAGATATCTTTTAAAAACTTTAGAACTCAGATGAATATAATGATAAACAGTTGGTCCATAGGACTGAAGATGAAACATCACCCACCTCCTGCTAGAAAAGCAAGCTACTTAAAATCCAGAATGAAAGGTGATTTTGTACATAGCCAATGTTGGAGTTAGTTTTGCCAGACTATTTGTCTGGCCAAGTTGTTGTGAGGTTTTGTTTATTTCTTTTGAGTTTTAAAAATTGTTTACTTTGGGGTGGGACAATGGAAGGGAGAGAATAAATGCTTATAAATATGAAATTAGAAACCCTCTTTAACCTTGAGGCCAAGGACGAATGGTCCTCCTTTCCAACTCACTCTTTTTTTTCCCCATGAGAAATAGAATATTATATGGCATAGAAGCACAAGATCAGAAGTTTAGAGTTGGAAGGAATCTCTGAGGTCATCTCTTCTATTCTGAGGAATGCCCAGGAGACCCCTATTCCCAAATCCCTACTCCCAACATCTTTTTCCTCATCTACCTGCTTTACCACCTAGAATTCCACCATTAAATTCCTTTAGGTTCTGAATACTTTTCAGTCACCAAGAGACCTTCATCAGAATGGCAATAAGTCAAATTGGGGTAAATTCTTAAATTTTTAGCCAATAATAATTCATCAGGAGGGTCAAATTCTGGCCAGAGTGGGAAAAGATATATCAAAGGCATAGATTTAGGATTGGAAAGGGCTTTAGCAGTCATCGAGTCCTATTCTATCTTTCATAGATGAGGAAACTGAGGCGGACAGAGGTAAAGTGAATGGCCCAAGGTCACATCGTTAGCAAGTATCTGAGTCAGGTTATGAACCCAGGTCTTCCTAACACTATCCACAAAGTTATGCTACCTCT
The DNA here is from genome assembly GCF_003287225.1 of Phascolarctos cinereus. Classification (NCBI taxonomy): domain Eukaryota; kingdom Metazoa; phylum Chordata; class Mammalia; order Diprotodontia; family Phascolarctidae; genus Phascolarctos; species Phascolarctos cinereus. The sequence goes on along the minus strand of NW_027555958.1, from coordinate 375,230,090 downwards.
CAAGTTATCTGAAAGGGAAGCAGGAGGGTACCCTCTGGTGCTGCAACCCAACCCCTGGAGAAAGCCAAGATCTGGTCCTTCCCTGAAGCACTTACTTGGTAAGAAGAAAAGTATCCAGAAAAAGACTTCCATGATTCCCTTGCAGGAATAGATCACATCCCAGCCTCACCTGGGCTAGAGAGGAAGAGGGACACGCAGCCTACACAGGAAACTTTCACTCTCTAAGACTGATGCTTCTGGTCCTGATGAAGAGCAAAAGTTAGAAACGAGGAAATAGTAGGCAATCTTGTTTACAAACTCTTTCATGCTGAAAGAAAAATATCAGCTGATCACAGAGGAAATTACATATGCGGTTGAAAGGGGGTGAGAATGAACACAGGGTCTAGGAGCACAGCGTCACCTCATTACTAGTGGTAGTTGCTAGTAATGATGTTTCTTTACTGGCCTTCAGCACCTTTACCCTGAAGAACATAATGTGCTTTACAGATATTTAGAGACTTGGCAGGTTAGGGGTCATCTGCTCCACACCTGGATTCTATTCTAGGCATGTCTTGTGTCTCTCAACCTACATTCATTGCCTCAATGCCCAATTCCTGCTAGGCACAGGCTACCCATATCCAGCTGGATGCTGACCTCCATAACCTTGTCTCTGCTAGAGTTACCCCAGAGCCCCACTCCACTCTGACTCTTGGACTCACTATCCCCTTGGTAAGGTGCCATTTGCTACCTGGTCTTTCCATCCTTTATGTGATATTGCCCCTAATTAGAATGTGAGCTCTTTGAGAGAAAGGATTGTCTCAATTTTCAATCAATCAGCATTTATTGAGTGCCTACTGTATGCCAGGCACTGTGTTAAGTGCTGGCAATACAAAAAGAGGCAAGATTGTCTCTATTCTCATGGAGTTTATAGTCTAATGGGAGACATAACATGCAAAAATATATAAAAAGCAGTTATTTACAGGATAAATAGGAAATAATTAAGAGGAAATAATAAAGAAGGCTCCAGAATTAAGAAGGGGTGGGGAAGGCTACCAGTTAAAGATGTGATTTAAGTTAGGACTTAAAGGAAGCCAGGGAAGTCAGCAGGCAGAGCTGAAGTGGGAGAGCATTCTACACATAGGGGAGAACCAGAGACAATGCCTGGAGCTGAGAGATGGAGTTGTCTTGTTTGTGAAATGGCCAGAAGGCCAGTGTCACTGAGTGGAAGAGCACCTGTCAAGCAGTAAAATGTAAGAAGACTAGAAAGGTAGGGGGAGCTAGGTTATGAAGGGCTTTGAATGCCAACAGGGCGTTTTGTATTTGAATATTTGGTCCTGGGGTGAAAAGTTGTCACTGAACTTTATTGAGGGCAGGGCTGTTTCATTCCTGTCTTTGTATCCCAACACCAAACAGAATGCCTGGCACATAGTTGCACTTAACGAATGTTTGCTTGGCTCTGCCACTGACTAGTTGTGTGACCTTCAGCAAATCACTTCAATTACCTATAAAATGCTAGAGTTGGACTCTGCAACTTCTGAAGTTCCTCTCGGCTCTAACGTCTCATGGCTTCCTGTGAAGTCTTCTCAAAGGCCTCTTCTCACAGTTATTCTTCCCCACAACCTACCCACACATCTAGCAAGGAGTATGGCTGCTGTCCAGCACTGATCTTCTCCATCTTAGGATATGGCTGTTGGCACACAGGATATGGTCATACTCTCTTTTGGGTTAGAAGCACCTCAGAAAGAGATGCTTCAGGGACAGGTAGGTGGCGCAGTAGATAGAGCTCTGGCCTTGGAGTCAGGAGGACCTGAGTTCAAATCCGTCCTGAGACATTTGACACTAGCTGTGTGACCCTGAACAAGTCACTTAACCCCTGTTGCGTCACCAAAACAAACAAATAAAAGAGATGCTTCAAAGCATACAAGGTGCCATGTAGAGGGCTAGGGGACAAGTAGTTAATGAACAATGGAGGAGTGGGGGAGGAGGAAGAGATGGCAATATCTCAAAATGGGAGTCAAGACACTTGAAATTTGTCAAAGAAAAAATATTGACATTTGTATTCTGCATTGCCAGAAACAACTTCTATTAATTTATCATTATTTGAAATCCAAGCCATTCCAGATTAAAGAGAATTATCCAATCTGACAGAATTCTACCCCATTCCATCTGATGTTTCTCTAACACAAGATGATATGAAATATTTTTCATAGGAACTTTAAACAAGGAAAAGGCCACAATATGATTAAAATGCAATTTGGGGTTAACATTCTATTCTACCTACCAGGCAATAATAAATTCATTTTCTAAAATTACTTAATTCTTTCTTCGACCACTTTTCTCAAGGGCTCTCCCAGAGTAATTAAAAGAACTTCCTCCCAGAGTTCTATACACGAATCCCTTCAGAAGGGACAAGAGGAGGTTGCCCGAGTTTGCTGTAAATATTTAACAACTGGCTCTCCTCTTCCCCCCTGAAAGTGTGCTCAAGATACACCCTTAAGTTTAATCTGTATTATCGACATTTTCCCATCACTTTCTTAAGTGTAGACAATTGACAGAACAATAAATCAAACCACGATTTGGAGCATTTACTAATTTCTGGGGTGTAAGTAGCCATGATGAGATTTTAACAACCACCTCTCCAAAACAGTAAGCGGTGACTCCAGCCCACACCTGGAAGTCTTATGCCTTCAGGGGATGGGGAAGTCAATGATCTTAATGAGACAAGAGACATTTTTTGTTCTGAGTTGGGTAATCTCCCTTCATCCGCTTTCACATTCTTGACATTTCCTACACTTTGCTAAATGACAAAGTCTGGAAAAGATTTTAGAAAAATATGTATTTCTTAATATTTTCAGTTGGAGATTTTTAATAGACTTCCATGGTCTACCCACGGCCCTGCACCAACATTCTGAGTGACTTCAAGTTAAATCATTTAGCCTCCTTGGGGCCCAATTTGCTCAAGCTTAAAATCAGGGTATAATAATAGCTACCCTGAGCTGCCACAGGCTTGTTGTGAGGATAATAATAGCTTACATGTACCTAGCACTTTGATTGTACAAAGTACTTTCTTCACACCAGCTCTGTGAGAGAACTCTCTCCTTCCTCATTTAGATTTTCTGGCTCCCCTGGCATCCTTCAGATCTCAGCTAAAATCCCAAGCGTTTCCCCACAAAATTATCTCCAATTATCCCGTATTTAGCTTGTGTGTACATGGTTGGGTTGTTTTCATGTTGTCTCCCCAGTTAGACTGTGAGCTACTTGAGGGTAGGGATTATGTTTTTGCCCTTTTTTTCTATACCCAGGGAAGAGAAGGAGGGAATAAGCATTTGTATGGTACCTACGATGTTATTATCCCCATTTTACAGGCTAGGTACTGTGCTAAGTGCTTATCTTACTTGATCCTCACAATAACCCTGAGAGTGCTGTTATTATACCCATTTTACTGTTGAAGAAACTGAGGCAAACAGAGGATAAATGACTTGTCCAGGGTCACACTTGTCTGAAGCTGGATCTGAACAGGCTCATTGTTCTTTCTGGCGCTGGGCCACCAGCTCCCAGTGCTTAGCACAGTGTCTGGCACACAGTAGGCTCTTTACAAATGCCAGGTGATTAACTGGCTGACAGAGGGAAGTAGTGTAAGTATGAGCATCATTATTTACACATGAGGAAACAGGCTCTGAGGAGGTTCAGTGAATTCCCCTGATCGCAGGCAGCTTGGAGGTGTCAGAGTCAGGATTTGAACCCAGCTTCCCAACTCTAAATCCTAGACTAAACTCCTAAGCTCTAAATCTGCTGCCATTGACATGCAGTCTTTGATGTGGAAATTCTGTGGAAATGCAGGAATCATTATTTTGATTAAAGGATGAATGATTCATAGGCCCAGAGAATGCTAAAGCTAAAAAGGGCTTTTTGGTTACTGTTGAGTCCTGTCTGACTCTGTGTGACTCATTTGGTAGTGGGGGTGGGGGTTCTTGGCAAAGGTTTGCTACTTCCTTCTCCAGCTCATTTTACAGTTGAGGAAACTGAGGCCAGCAGAGTTACATGACTTCCCCAGGGTCACACTGCTAGTAAGTGTCTAAGGCTGGATTTAAACTCAGGAAGATGAGTCTTCTTGACTCCGGGCCTGGAGCTCTATCCACTGCACTGCCTAGCTGCCCAAGAAAGGGCTTTAATCACCGTTTAGTTCTAGGCCTCCTTCTATAGAAGAGGAAATGAGGTCCAGGGAGTTATGTTCATGTTCAAGGTCACACGAAGCGAAGCTTTTCATAGTCCTGTCACTGCAAGGAAGTGGTAGGTGCCCAGTGGCTCCTTTTCAAATCTCCCAGAGCCACAGGGAGACTCCAGGCTTTCTCCTTGGCCACGCTAGGGCTGGATGTGCGTCAGCTGTTTCTTCCTGCCTGCTACCTTAGCATAAATCAATCAAAACATCCGTAGTAGAGGCTCAATGATTTTCTAGAGTAGGAGAGGGTCGGAGCAGGTGCAAAGGAAGTGCCTGCCTAAGCCTCCCCTCCCCTCCCCATTGCCCCTCACCGCAGAAGAGGAAGCAGCACCTTTAGGCCCCTCTCTCTGAAGTTGTTTTCTTCTGTGTAGCCAGAGCCCCGTCTGAGTGAGAGGGAGGGTGGGAGCTACATTTAAGACTCACTTAATCCTTTCCCAGTAGTCACCTAAGCACTGGAGAACTAGGGTTCGAGGTCAAAGGTCTAGAGATGAGGGGATGCCAAATATTTCACCCAGGGTTAGACCTAGGCATTGCTCTATCCCCAGCGGGTTAAAAATGGCTACATTTGGAATCAGAAGGTTTGAATCCTAGCTCTGCCATTTTAGAAACTATGACCCTGACCTTGTCAATGCAAGACATTCAGACTGCCTGAGCCTCAGTTTATCTGCTGAAGGGGTTGACTACATGGCCTCTGAGGTCCCAGTTCCAGCTTCCAACTCTAGCCTCAAGATGCTACAATCAGTTAAAATGAGTGCGTTGGCCTACATAACTGCCAAGGTCTTTTTTAACTTAAAGTTATGGCCCTGTGATCCTGTACAGACAAGGAAACAGGAACGTGGTACTAGTTCAGTCCCTTCATTTTACAAATGAGGAAAGGAAAGGGGACATGAAATGTATTGCCTGAGTTTACACAGGTCATAAGTAGCAGAGCCAAGATATGAAGCCAGGGCTCAGATTCAGCTTTCAGTGATATCTCTCTATCTTATATCACCTAACCCTGGCATCTCAGGAGCTGGGTACAGGATCACTCTGGCTTAAGGGTAGCCCTTAGCAAAGTTGGAAAGTAGGTGAAGTTGGTCCCCAAAGTCTCTCCCCTTCTCCTTCTGTGCATCTTTTAGCAGCTCTGAGCCCCCAACCCCCTTGTCTGCCCTCCTTTTACCCAGGCATTCCTATGCTACAGTACCTAGTATATCATTGTACTACTAATAATAGTAGTAATATTAATAATATCTAACATTTATAGAGCACTTTAAGATTTGCAAAAGAGCTTCATAAATAATATCTCATTCTGATCCTCACAATAACCCTGGGAGGTAGGTGCTGTTATTACTCCCATTTCACAGTTAAGGAAACTGAGACAGAGAGAGGCAAAGCAACTTGCCCAGATCATATGTGTCTGAGGCATGGGAAGTTAGGTCTTCCTGAATCCAGGTCCGGTGTTCTAGCCTCTGAGTTACCTAGCTGCCTACTGTGCCACCAAACTGCTAATAAAGGTTAGTTGATTGACTGATTGATCCTCAGGGAGAGGGTGAAGCTTTAGCCCCAAAGAATGATTCATCAATAGTGAGATTTTAGGTGTTACTGACAAGCAGGAAGAGGATATATTTTAAGGTATGTTCTATGAGGATGGGCAGTGTGGTGTCACTGAAACATCATCAACCTTGAAGCTAGAAGAACCGGGTTTATTATTGAAGTTTCTCAAAGGTCCACCATGATCCAGAGAGCTGTGTGAATATATGCACATACATGTGTATGTGTAATGCATACATATATATGTGCGCGTGTATGTGTAACACATACGCATGCATATATATGTGTAAAACACACACGTGTATGTATATGCAACATGCACACATATGTGTATGTTGTAACATATGCACACATATGTAACACATATATGCATACGCAAACATAAATACATACATGTGTGTATATGTATTTCTGGAAGAGAGTTTGGGGTAAAGATGCCACTGATAGAAAAAATACTGTGTTGTACCCTATGTGTCCACCTGGGGTTTTGATTTCCCCTTCTGTGGGGATTGAAGCAGCCATTTGGGGTGTTTTACCAATCCCGCTGATGTCTGGCCTGGCACTTGATTGGGCTGAGTTCTTACCTTCCCCAGACACCTCATGCTTACCCATGTGCAGCAGGCTGCACATTCCCAATCCCTTGATGTCCTGGTGGCCATAAGTGACGGCAACATTAATCATCAGGAAACGATTCTTTTTGTGTTCATCTGTGGCAAGACCTTACACATTTATTCCCTGTAACCATAGATTGGGAATTACTCAACTGGAAACCCACATCGTATGGCTTGAGCCATCCAAGAGGTGGGTTAAGAAGCATCAGAGGAGGTGGGGCAAGGTCATCGCTTTAGTCCTGGAAAGGATCTTAGAAGTTATCAAGTTTGACTCTCTCATCTTTGTCTAGTCATTTTTCAGTTGTAACTGACTCTTCAGGATCTCATTTGGGTTTCGGTTTTGGTTTTTGCAGAGATACTGGAATGGTTTGCCATTTCCTTCTCCAGCTCATTTTACAGATGAGGAAACTGAGGCCAACAGGTTTGAGTGACATGCCTAGGGTCACACAGCTAAAAAGCATCTGAATCCAGATTTGAACTCAGAACAGTGAGTCTTCCTGACTCTAGGCCTGGTGCTCTATCCACTGTACCCCCTAGGTGGCCCCTGAACTGTAAGACTCTATTTTACAGATAAGGAAACTGAGGACCAGAGAAATGAAGTGATATGTCCAGGGCACAAAGGTTGTAGAATCCTGTAACTTCACTCTTTTCACTGTTCAGCACTCTTTTCACTTCACCAAACTATTCATCTTGGATGACTCTTAGCACTAACTTTCTAGTTGGGCACTGCTCTTTAAGTCTCTTCCCACTCCAGTCCATCCTCCACTCCACTGCCAAAGTGATCTTCCTAAAGCTCAGGTCTGATCATGTCACTCCCACTCACCCAATAAACTCCAACGGGTCCCTATCACTCTATCATCCCATATAAAATATTCTGCTTGGAATTTAAAGCACTTTACAACCTGCCTTCTGCCTACTTTCCTGGTCTTTACATTGGACTGGCCTCCACATACTTTTATAATATAGCCACAACTGTCTTTTTTTCTGTCCCTTGAACATAATACTCCACTTTCCAACTCTTTACCTTTCCACTAGCTGCCCCCTAGTCCTGGAATGCTCTTTCTCCTTACTTCTACCTACTGCCTTCCCTCACATCCTTCAAGGCAAAAATCAGATCCCACCTTCTGCAGAAGGCCTTTTCCAGTCTTCCTCTACTGCCTTCCATCCTCCACGAACGCCTTTCCTTTGATATTACGGTCTATGTACTCCATATATAACTTGCTTACAAATTGTGTCCCCCATTGGAACGTGAGCTCCTTGGGGGATAAGGAGTATGGCCCTATTTTTCTCTGTATACCCAGTGTTCAGCCCAGAACCCAGCATATAGTAGGTACTATCTGTTATCTGATTCTTCTTGGTACCTCCAAAACTATCTATTTTATGCAAATTGTGACTATTCTCACTAAAATTCCAGGTAATACTTAAGGACCTAAAAAGGAAACCCATGGAAGGGACCTGGGAGCTATTGGTTGCTGTGGATGCTGACCCCAGCAACTCATGAATCTGGAAGCCATTTTCATGAGATTCACTACAGGGGATATACCATGGAGCTCATATTTATTTGCTATGTGTGACTGAAAAAGTTATTTCTTTTCTCTTGGTCTTATTAACCAAGGAGAACAATTCTTGATCTACCTACCTCAACCCAATCCAATCTAATCCAATGAACATTTGTTATATTCTAGGATTGTTATGAGTAAGGAGCTTTGTAAATCTTAAAGACCTTTAAAATGAGTAACTACGATTAGTATTACTATCAGCTAAAACCACACTATGGGAGACAACTTAATTGGCCTAAACATAGGGTTATGCTTACTCTGTGGAGCACAAAGGGTAGTCAGAAGGGAAGAGTACTCTTGTGACCTTTGACCTTGGTGTGCCATTGTAAGATGAGCAGCTTAACCCCAGAACCTACCCAGACGGAAAGACAAAGGACCTTCAGCTAGAGAGAAGCATTTGGGGGGAATTTCTTTTCTTTCTTTTTTTTTTAGATAGGCAATGGGGTAGAGTGATGTGCCCAGGGTCACGCAGCTAGTAAGTGTTATGTGTCTGAGGCAGGAGTTGAACTCAGGTCCTCCTGAATCCAAGGCCAGTGCTGTATCCACTATGCCACCTAGCTACCCAATTGGGGAATTTCTATGAGCTACTTTTATCTCATGAATGGAAAGTCTAGCTGAGTTGGTCATGGGGTTGAGAGTGTCCCTAGAGGGCAAGAGATGTGGGGGAGAGGTCAAGGGTGGAGCTATCTCAGAGAGTCTAATGAATGGAGTATGTCTTCATGTATTTTGGAGGGAATTTTTTTTTTGAATGAGGGGAACATTGTATACTTAAAAAAATTCCCATCCCACTGAATATACTCATGGACTTGGTTAATGCATTGGTAAGCTTTGCCCTAAAACATTGCTTTTTTTCCCCTCTGTTATAAGGGATGACTCTGAGGACGGGGCAAAGGGAAAGGTATATTGGGAAATGAAAATAATGTGAAACTAAAAGATAGTAATACATTTTAAAAATAATCATCTTCCTGCTTCTCTTCAATTGTAAAGACTGGACCCAATGAGTCCAGTCACCAGGGATGCAGGGACAGAGCACCAGGGGCCAACCAGAAACAGGAAGCTGAAGCTTGGCAGGTTTTGCAACAGACAAATGGAGTCTATCCAGGGGACCTGGGCTGGATAGATCCCAATGCTGGCATAAAGTGCTCTGGGGAGAAGAAAGCCCATCTGAATTTGGGCACAGTCCAGGTCCCAGATAACCATTGAGAGTCAGCTCAGAAATCTAGTCAGACTAGAAAGCCACAGAACCATTCAATTTGACTAGTATTCTTTTGTAAAATATGGTTCTAATTAACTATGAACCCAGGGTAGTATTTCTTTCAAGCACTTCTTTTCTTTCAAATAGTCCACACTTGTCATTCTAAAGGCATGGGGAACTTTTGGAATGGAAACTCCTTCCATGGATGTAGATCATCAATTCATCTTCAACTTGTGGTCTTTAAGAGTTAACTGGGAAAATAAAAGGTTAAGCAATTTGGCCAAGGTCACAGAGGAAGGATATGAATCAAAGTTTTTCTGACTCCAAGACTGTACTCTTTCACTGTGCCAGACTGCTTCTCCTCCTTGTGAATACATCACCATTGTCATCATCGTCATCATCAGACAACTGTATGAGGTCTTTTTAATCCCCATTTTACAGTTTAGGCAACTGAGGCAAACAGAGGTTTTTGAGTTGCCCAGGGTCATATCACCCAAATAGTAAGTGTCTGAGGCAGAATTTGAAGCCAGAACTTTCTGACTTCAAGTTCAGTGCTTTATTATGTCACATGGTCTCCATACTAACCTAAACACACCAACAATCCATGACTTTGTCAGTTTAGCTAGTCTCTCCACTAAATGATAAAGCATTGGACCTAGAATCAAGTAGACATGAATTCAAATCCAGCCTCAAACACTTACTAGCTGTATGACCCTGGGCAAGTCACAAACCTCTGTTTGCCTCAGTTTCCTCAATTGTAAAATGGGGATAATAATAGCACCTACTTCCCATAGTTGTGAGGATCAAATGAGACAATATGTGTAAAAAAGCATTTAGCTCAGTGCCTGAAAAATGGGAATAATAACAGTAGTTGCCATACAAGTGCTTAGCACAGAGCCTGGCACAAAGAAGGCATTTAAGAAACACGTCTTTCTTTCCTTCCTTCTATGAGGACAAAGTGTATTCCTTCTATATGGAACCATGGTGCTGGAGGAGAGTTGAGCTTGGCATCAGAAGACCTCGGTTTGAATCCTGGCTTCACTACTTCCCTATCTGTGTGATCTTGAGCAAATTAAGTCTCTGTTTCCTCATCTGTAAAGGGAAGGAGGATGGACCAGAAGACCCCTAAGCCCTTTCCAACTTCAAATCTATGGCCCTATGCATCTTAGTGGATAGTCTTCAAGGGTTTCTGTGGTTGAAAAAAGTCATCCCCTGGTGACCATGACGAAGGATTGAAGCAGTATTGGAGCAGAGGTTCTTTGTACATATCCACTCCCACCCCCACCCCAAAATTGTAGATCTGGTCTCTTGTCTGGTATGTGGCAAAGAACAGAAGTAGAGGATGGATGCCTGGATCAATAAGCATCTTACAGTAGCAATGTGGGAGGACTGGGGCTCAAAGTTAGTGGTCAAGTGTAAGTACTATCTATTATGTGTAACATTCAGTTGCTCAGCAACTGAAGCAGCAATCAGAAATTTAGATGATAAAATCACATTGGATCCCAGGATAATAGAATTAGAGAGTTCAAAGGGCCCTCAGCAGCCATCTTGTCCAACCCATGCCCATAACAACCCCCACTATAACATAACCAAGTGGTTTTCCAGCTTCTCCTTGACGACCTATAAAAAGGAGCTTTCTTCTGAAGCAGCTCCTTCCATTTTTGGACAGCTCCCATGATTGGAAAGCATCCTCCTGATATCAAGCCTAAATCGGCCTTTTCCACCCTTTGTTGTTGGTTCTGCCCTGTGGGCCAATTTAGAACAAGCCTAATTCCTCTTTCATTTGTCAGTCTTTCAGATACTTGAGGACAGATCTCTTGCCCCTCTAAGTCTTCTCTCGGGCAAGCACCCAGGGCCTGAGTCACCTCTCAGAATTTATTCAGAGAAACTCCTGATTTACTCTGGGGAGTTTATCCCACCCTGGTGGACACCACTGATCAAATTTCATCCATTTCACAATTTTACAAAGCATGACCACTGCCCACCCCGTATGTCCCGATTCATATATGTTGTCACCCCCATTAGAATGTAAGCTCCTTGAGAACAGAGACTGTTTTGCTTTTTTTCTCTGTATCCCCAGTGATTAGTACAAAGCAGGGATGGCTAGATGGGGACAGGGTCATATCCCTGTGTTCCTCAATTCCATTATTTGACTCACCCAACTTCAGCCAAATAGTCTCCCAACCCATTACTCCAAGCACTAAGTTCTTGAGAGCAGGGACTATTTGTTTTAGTCTTTGTAACCCAGTACCTGAGTAGCAGTGTAGAGGAGTGGATAGAGAGCCAACTTTGAAGCCAAGAAGACCTGGGTTCAAGTCTTTTTTATGGCACATACTAGCTGTGTGACCATACTGACTGGGCAAGCCACTTAACCTCTCACTGCCCTAGGAAAGTCTCCAAGACTGCAAGTTGCAGAGGTGCCAATCTGCACTGGTAAAAGGGGTGTTCTAGACCAATAAAAGTGAAGATCCAGCACCTGTCTCTACACGCAGTGTCTTATCTACAAGGGAAAGTTAACAAATGCTTGCTGAATTGAATTGGTGCTGTTGGGGCTACCAGGATGGTCCCAGGCCTGCCCAACACTTTATTTCTCATAAGAATAATATCTAGCATTTTATAAGGCACTTACTATGTGTCGACTCTGTGCTACCAAGTGCTTCACAAATATTATCTCATTTGCTCCTTATAATAATCCTGGGAGGTAGGTGATATTATTATGCCCATTTTACAGGTGAGGAAATTGAGGCAGATAACAGTTAAGTGACTTGACAAGGGTCGAGCTCCTAGTAAGTATACGAAGTAGGCAGGGTTTCCTGACTCCAGGTTCAGCAGTCTATCTGACTGCCACCTGGCTGCCAGCTGCTTACCATGAGAGCCATTGGTTAATGTGAAAGATGAAGCAGAAAGAACACCAGCCTCTACCCTTATCTTCTTGTGTAACCGTAGACAAATTGCTGAACCTGTCTGTGACTTTGGTTCCTCTTGAAGAATGAGGATACACCAACAGTCCCCCCACTCCCAAGGACAGACAGCAAAAACCCAGCCCCCTACTTATCACAGGAAACCAAAACCCAGAGGAAAAAAAGTTTTGATAATGGATATTTGTAAATGTAAAGTGTTCGACTAACTGAGGGATCGTGATGTATTCGGTTCAATACAATTCAATTCAGCCTGAATTCAGCTGGACTCCAAAGCAGAGTCTTATGAGCTCAAAGTGGGTGATGGTCTAGGCTGTGTTTTGAGAGGATTAGAATGTCCTTCCTTCTTGGCCTTGGGAACTAGAAATCTTGTGAAGGCTCTACATCAAATCAGCCTTGAAGGGGAGGTAAACCATAGCAAAGGAATTTGTGCGGGCAATGAGAAGGTATAAGGGCCCTTCTAGAACAAGTGGCCTGTTACAGTGTCAATATGAGTGTACTCCTTAAGAGTAGGGACTATCTTTGGCTTCATTTTGTGTCTCCACTGCTTAGTGTGGTGACTGGCACACAGCAGGCACTTTGTTTGTTTTCAGTCATGACTCCTTTTGATCCTATTTGGGATTCTCTTGGCCAAGATACTGGAGTGGTTTGCCATTTCCTTCTCCAGCTCATTTTACAGATGAAGAAACTGAGGCAAACAAGGTTAAGTGACTTGACTAGGATCACCCAGCTAGTAAGTGTCTGAGGCCAGATTTGAACTCATGAAGATGAATCTTTCTGATTCTAAGCCCAGTGCTCTAACCACTGCACCACCCAGCTGCCCAAATGCTTTTTTCAATTGACTGACAAAGATGAGTGTCTTGAGAAGGTACCCAACTTAAGTGCAGTTGGAATAATGACAATCATTACATTTAATCAGTAGCTTGAATTAGTGAAGCATCAGCTTGTTACCCATGGATGCTGCCTTAGGTTGCTGTTGTTATTGCTCAGGGGTTTAATCATATCTCTATCCGATTCTTCAACTCTTCGAGACCTCGTTTGGTGCTTTCTTAGCCATTTCTTTCTCCAGCCTTAGATAACAGAACTCAAAGGAAAAATCATTTATTGAAAATCATCCTCTTCCCTACCCTAATCATTACCCCTTTCCCACCTTGTTAATTTGGAGAGTGATGTGTGATTAGTCTGCCCTTCGTCCCATATCCAGGAGAGAAAGGATGCTGCTGGAAGGCTCCATAGCACATCCAGTGCCTCTTTTCTTCCTGTCTCTTTTGGTCTGTCTAAGGTGGCAAATCTGCCTCCCTCTCCTCACCCTCTCCTTTCCAGCCATGATAGAGTGGAATGAGCCAGAGCTTCTAGTCCTAGCTCAGCTTCGTGTCCCTTAGGGAAGAAATTACCCTCACTGTACCTCAGTTTCCTTTTCTGTAAAATGGGGTGGGTGGACTGCACTATCCCTAAGGTCCTTTCTAATTCTGACATTCAAGATTTCTCTGAATCGCAACAGAAAGTAAGGTATAAGGGTTTGACATGTGACAAGCAACCTCCTTCTAGGGAATAGATTGAAGTTTCCACATAAGGGAGGGAAAAGGCCCTTTAATCAGTGGAGTGTGGAATGTGGTGTGATCTTAGTTCCCACTGACTTCTTTGGAATGGAGGTCTAGAGAAATGATTTAATTCCCCGTCCCTCTAAAAGCAGAACGCTTCCTTCAAGTTCTTCATTTCCCCCCTTCGCTACACTGCCTCGGTGAGGGTAAGGAGGTGGGAAAATCAATAGAAATTAAGCTGGCTGATGAACTGTTGGATCATCTACCTTCTCAGAGAAAAAGGTGAGGAGGGAAAATTAGGCCCAGGCTGGAGTCACCAAGCCACAAACCCTGGGTAGCGAGCAGACAATGTTAGGGGACGGTGAGGAGGACAGATGTGCAGATCACATGGAGCAGGGGAAGTGCTGGGTTGCTGAGAGAGTCTGAAAAAGGGTGATCCTGGAGGTCATGCAAGTGATTGAACCAGAGGGTGGTGGGAGACAGGATGCAGATGGAGAGATCCACTGGTTAAGCATTACTGGGGCCATCCAAGGCAATTTCATTGGCCATGTTGTTAGACTGCAGCAGGAAGGCGGTGTAGGCCATATCTGCCTCTTCCTTGGAAGACTGGGGAGAAACAATAGGTTTCAGCTCTTTTTGTGTCAGTGGGGAGGGAAGGATGGGGGGGGGAGCAGAGTGAAGAAGACTGAAGTATTTGCCCATGCTTCCAAAGTACACAGAGGCACAACCATTCACTGCCTTGTAGAGCCCTGACCTCTGTGTTAGACCCAATGCAGAGGTATTCTACCCTAAACCTGCAGGTAGATGAGGGGGTGGGGGAAGGCCTACAGACTATCTGATGATCAGATCCCTAAAATTACCTGTCCTGCTCTCACTACCCTCTTTCGAACCATGGAGTAGAACAGCCTCTGCTACCCTTTAGCTTCCCTGGAGAAGGAACGGGGGTAGAAAAAAAAATTCAGTACAACCGGAGCATTCAACCTAGATAGGTATGGACAGACAGACACGCATGCACAGCCATGCGTGTGAGTGTGTGTGTGTGTGTGTGTGTGTGTGTGTGTGAGAGAGAGAGAGAGAGAGAGAGAGAGAGAGAGAGAGAGAGAGAGAGAGAACACTTTTCTTGCACAGAAAAACCAAGAGAGGGAAATACCTAACTCAAGGGAATGTAACATTATTTGTAAGACTATGTATTATCTCTCTCATTAAAATGTAAGTTCCTCGAGGGCAGAGACTGTCTTACTTTTCTATTTGTACCCAGTGCTTAAACTGTGCTTGGATCTTAGTAACTGCCTAATCAGAGCTTTGACATTCATCCATGATTTCAGGCATTGTGCCATCTGAGTGGGCTCCCTGTGCTCCTCAAATCACACTTCATTGGCAACTGCCTAGTTTACCTCTGCTTAAAGATGTGTTGAGCAGCACCCCCAAATATGGTAGCCAATCTGGTCCGATACCAAGGGGGGAAAAATACACCACCCGATCACTTGATTTCTATTCTTGGACTGTATTTTCAACAGCCTTTTCCTACTCCTACTCAAAAGGGAAGAGCTAGCCGTAAATGCAGCCCACTTGGCACCCCTCCCTTTCCTTCCTCTCCCCTCCCATGCATACACAGCATCACTCCATCATCCTCAGAAGTAAAATAAGGCAGTAATATTCTGTGAAGAGGTTTTCACCCTATACTGGTATCTCACAGCCCCCACAGGTAGGACTGGAAATGATACCCAGTGCTAACTACAACTCTCTCATTCTCTTGTGGTGAAGTTGCCAGTCTCCCTCCTTACCCTTTTGACTTGCTTAGGTTCTTGGATCTCCTCAGGGTTCTCAGTCGGAGTGATGCATTCTGTGGGAAGAATAGAGGGCCAATTAGGAATTCCCAGGGAAATGGCCCATCTCCCACTCTAGCCTCTCTTCCCAAGGCTAATATTCTTGCCCTATTTTAGAGCTAGAAATAATTAGCTTCAGGCACAATGCCTGAAAGGGTCTAGTTCAACCCTTTCATTTTACAGTTGGGAAACATCCCATCCAGAGCTGGAACAGGGTAGAGCCCAGTGAGGTTCAGTGACTTGTCCATGGCCACACAAGGACTCAGTGGCAGAATTGGTATTCAAAACCCAGGTTCTCTGATTCGGAATCTACAATCCCAGCTTGCCTCAGACCAGGTTGCCTCTTCGACACACTCCCCTCCTGGATCTGTCCTCCCACAGAGAACTAAAGCACCCTCCTGAAGGCTCCCTTGGGTGGAAGGTCATACCATTTTCTCCTCCTAGAGTAGACTCCTGAATAGAAATGTCCAAGTTGTCATTGGCTCCAAACTGCCTGGGGTTATGCTCTAATTCTGACATGCTGAGGTCAGTTCTGTAGCTTCCAACTGAAATTCGATCTGTCCAAGGAAGAACAATTACATGTGGGGAGGCAGAGGAGAAGGGTAATAATAATAGATAAGGTTTCCAAAGCACTTAACATATATCATCCTCACAACCACCCTGGGGGCTAAGTGCTATTATCATCCCCATTTTACAGTTGGGGAAACTGAGGCAAACAGACGTTACGTTACTTGCTCAATATCACACCGCTAATAAGTGTCTGAAGTCAGATGTGTGCTCAAGTCTTCCTGACTCTATGTCTGGTACACTGGATCACCTAGCTGTTTCAAAAACACTAGGAGATTCAAAATTAAACACTGGGAACTGTATGCCACAGCCAGAGGTAGGATGGGGTGAGGGTCTGACTACATTCCCAAGTTGAACAGAAATGATCTTTGCATGATAATTGTATCTCTGTCCCCTCTGTAATCAGAGGTTTTTTTTTTTAGGAGTGACCTGTGAGCTTAAGTCTCTGGAATCCAGCTAAACTGACCTTTTCTCTCTTCTTTTACACATTGATGTCCCGTCTCTCACTTTTGGGCCTCTGCACAGGCTGTGCCCCCTGCTTGAAATGTTCTCCTTCTTCACATCCAACTCAGAATCCCTAGCTTCCTTCAAACCCCAGCTCAAATGCCCCCTCCTATGAGAAGAATACCCCATCCTACCAGAATGCCACCTCCTCCTCCAAATAGCAGTTTGTATTTGTTGGTAAATATTTACACACATACAGGCTGTTTCTTCTAGCAAAATGGAAGATCCTGGAGGGCAAGTACTGTTTCCAGTTTTATATTTGTATGCCCAGAGCCTAGCAACATGCCTGGAACAGGGCATAAATCCTTATTGATTGATTGATTAAGTAGAGAGAAATCCCAATGAAAGCACTCTTTGCCTGTACAAACTGGCAAACTCTTCAGTATTTGAAACTAACCTGAGGCACTTAGCAGTTACGAAATTTGCCAAGAATCACACAGTTAGTATGTATGTGTCTGGGGCAGCACTCGATCCCAGATCTTCCTGATTCCTAGGCTGGGTGCCCTCTTTCAGGTAATTGAGAGTCAATAATGCTTGGCACTTATAGGTCTTCATAACTTTTAAAAGTACATTCACATGCATTATCTGTTTTGATACTTAGAGCAACTCTTTGAGGACGGGTGTTATTATATTCATTTGGCATGTGGGGCAAACTGAGGCCATGACCAGTTAAGTGTCTTGCCTCAGGGTTATTACAGTTAGTAGCAGAACCTAGACTCCCAAGTCTCCTATCTCAAGGTTTTTTACCCTAGACCAGGGGTGGGGAACCTGCAGCCCTATAGCCATGTGTAGTTCCCCCACCTGCCCCAGAGTGTTCTATTTCAGTTATCGGAACTGTTCATACCCGTGCTTCTTAATAAGACTAGGCTAAAGAGAGAAAGTGAAATCTGTCCATTTTATTCTATCTTTGCTCAATCCTTTCTATCCGTTAGTGCAGAAGAGTTTGTGTGTTAGGTTATTGGGAACCGAAATGGTGAACTCACCACTGTACCTCCAGCGTCGGGATTTGATCACTCCTAATGCCACTGCACCCACGGCTAACACTAGCGCCACAGGCACTAGGGTGGAGACCAGAACGTTGGAGCCTCCGTTGTGTTCCTCAGTGCTGGAATGAGAAAGGCAGAAAGACAAGTTGGGCAGGGGGGGATGAGGAGGTTGGCAATACAGAGAAAGGAATAGTGGAAATAGGAGGTGTTCCAAGCTGACTGGAAGACAGGTTGGAGGTTAGACTTCTTCTATCTCCCAAAGCTTGTTGAGACTTTGAGAGCATATTAAATAGATCTTAAGAGTCAAATCTTAAGGATTCCCCTGGTCCAACTCCACTTCTAGAGAATACTGAAGCCCAGAGGGGTGAAGGTCATCTATATAGGTAATGGCATAGCTGGAAATCAAAGCCAGATCTCTAGACTCCAAAATGAGTGATTTTTGCTTCTCCGTGCAGCCATTACTCCAGAGGTCTGATTTTAACTCTGGTCCCCACTTTCTCTGATGGCTTGGCTTGAATGAGGGTTGTACTATCTCTACATTCTGAATCCCTTCCTTCTCCTAAGAACTGAAAAATTCCCAATTAGGGGTAGGGTACCAGGTGGGACATAATTAGGGCTTCTGTGCTTTCAGAAAAGGACCCTCTAAAGCAAGGAACAAGACCATGGGTATAGCTTCAAACTTTTGCATATTCAAGCCATGAAGCTGAGGAATTCCTCAAGAGAGCATGGTCCCTTCCTGTTATCCTGCCTGGGACCTGCTCCAGAGTAACCTGCCCCTATTAAAAAAAAGAAAAGAAAAGGAATTTGCTGACCTTCCCGAATCTGTAGGCACTTCAATATTTTTGCCTCTGACTTCAGGCTGCACAGCATCTTCATTTAACACAACATTGGTTGGCTGGACATCATTGCTGAAGCCTGAGGCAGAACAGAGTTGGTCATGGGTTATAGGTTGTACAGAAGGAAAAACAATGGTCACTCTCAGCTTTGAAAGAACCCCAATAAGATCACAGACTCAAGACTGTCAGAGCTGGCAGAAACCTGAGAGATCATTTAGGATCCAGTCTCCTCATTTTACTGATTCCCTATCAGGAGCAAGGCTAATAGAAGTTAGGGTCACCTTTAGTGGCTCCTAATTGCCTACAGAATACAATACAGATTCCTCAGCCTGGTATTTAAGACGACAAGTTGAGTTCCATCCCCCTTATGCAGTCTTTGGGCACTCTACTATGCTCCAGGCAAACTGGATTGCTAACCAGGCCCCATCTGACCATGCACTCCCTGCTTCTCAGCTCATTCCAGCAAGTCATCTTCACTTGTTGAATTCTTCCTCTTCCTTCAGAGCCCAGCTCAAGTGTAACCTCCCTTTGAAGCCTTCCCTGATTTCTCTCTGGCTAAAAGTGATTTCTTCCTTGTCCAATTTTTCAGAGCTCCTGGATCCTTGAGATCCCTCTTTTGCCTCTCATCATGTTCTACCTTATTTGGGCTCATGTAGGCAGCTTGAGTTTCTTGAAGGAGCTATGTTCATCTTTGTATGTCCAAAGTGCCTAGCACAGCACCTGAAGTGGCACCAGGTGCTTGAGAAATGTTTGCTGGGTGGTCATTGAATTGCAGGTCATGTAAGCAGCAGTGCTCTCTTCTCAAATCTACCACATTTGTGGATAAGCCTGGAAGAATTTACATTAAAGTTTGAGAAGAGACGCATCTGAGTCTCAGGGATCAGGGAACCTATTTGGGGTCTTTGAGGTGCTTCAGTCAATGCTCTGAGAGTTAATAGTGGGTTAGAGGGATTGTGGGGTCATAGCTCTAGGCTTTGAAGGGACCTCAGGGCCTGTCTAGTCCAACACCCTCATCTTAAAGATGAGGAAACTGGGCCCCAGAGAGATTCAGTGATTTGCCCAAAAGTTGCACAGGTAACTTTCTCAACTAGAGTAAGTGACAGATGCTGAATTTGAACCCAGGACCTATGACTCCAAATCCTTTACTCTTCCCACACTCTTTCTATCATGGGTCCACTCCAGTGAGAAAAACGGAGGGGTCTAGCTAAAGAGGAATAAAAAGTCCCCTCTAGCTTGTTTGAAACTGTCTCTCCCTATTAAACCTTATTTCAATATTATCCTCCAAGCCCCTTTTTAAGTCTCTTCCTATGCCTGTGTTGAGGACAGTTTCTCCAAAGAATCAAAAGGTCCTTTCCAAGCCACAAAGTTCTAGAACTCGTCTTTGGGGGGGGGGTGGTGAATAGGTCTGGAAATGCTGCCCTCTGGTGGTAGTTTGGCAATAAGCACATACTTGGAACAACTCCCAAGGAGTGCCTCTGACACGGTTAGAGAGCTGGGGACCAGGTCAGCCAGGTTTAACTTTCCTCTTCATGGTGTGATTTCAGAGCCATCTCCCAGCTGACACAGCTGAGTCATTAGACCTTAAAGGGCACAGTCCACCTCCACCCCCCTGCTTCCATGGAGAGACTTTCACTTTCATCTCACACTATTGACAAAAAGGTTTTGTGGGATCCCAGATTAAAGATCCTCTGTTTCACATCCTCATTCTACAGATGAGAAGATAGAAGTCTCGATAGGAAAAGTGACTTGCCCAATGTCAGCCAGTTAATAAGCTCCAGGTGTAGGATTTGAACCCATGGCTTCTGACTCCATATTCACTACTCTTCTCATTACACTGATAGTCAAGCAACTGTCAAAGTACCTTGAATGTAATTAGTGCATCAAAGTGCTGAATGAATGGATGAATGAATGGGCAAATGAATGAGAGAGCATGTAGGACACTAAGCGCTAAGCATGAAAGAGACAGAGAGAGAAGGAGAGAGAGAGAGAGAGAGAGAGAGAGAGAGAGAGAGAGAGAGAGAGAGAGAGAGAGAGAGAGGGAGAGGAGAGAGGAGGGGAGGGGGAGAGAGAGAGAGAGAGAGAGAGAGAGAGAGAGAGAGAGAGAGAGAGAAGGAAGGAAGGAAGGAAGAAGGAAGGAAGAAGGAAGGAAGGAAGGAAGGGAGGTTCAAGAGCTAAGGGGGTGGCCCAGACTAGAACTCTGGGCATTGCCTGGATGCCTGGGTTCTCCTCTCCATACAAGACTCACCCTCTTCCTCCACAGACACACTAACTGCAATTGTCGGCCCATAGTTCTGGCCCTGCTTCACACCACACCAATACCACCCTTCATCGGCTCTTGTGACAGAGTTCAGGGTGACAGAAACAATCCTGCTGTTTTGATCGCAGTCCACAAAGGCTTGGCTGTTACCCTCCTCCTGGGTGGGCAGGGTCTCACATCCCTGGTTGCTCCATTTGCACCAGTATTTCTCATAGGAAGAAAACTTGCAGTCAAAGTGGCAGGGGATGGTGAGAGACTGCCCCAGCTGGGCTGTGGCAGTTTCTGGCGCTATTAAGCGTGATTGACCTGGGAACAAAGCAGAAGGCCAAGGTGATGATGGGGTGGTGAGAGGAAGGGCATCAGGAGGGAAGGCCATACAGAAGAAGAATCTAAGGCCCCTGCCGCTCGTGACAGTGATGAGCTGAAGGGTGGTCTGACCACGGCACCCTCCTACTCAATAAATTCCCATGGCTCTCCAGGATCAAATAGAAATTTCTCTGCTTGGGTTTTAAAGCCATCCTCAACCTGGCCCCTTTCTATCTTTCCAGTCTTCTGAGTCTTACTACCCTTATGTTCTATAATCCAATGACACGGGCCTTTTCGCTGTTCCTGAAACACAATGCCCCGCCTCCAGACTGCTTGTTTTTTCATTAGTTGTCATCCATACCTGGAATGCCCTGCCCCCTTAACGCTTTCTCTTAGTTTCTCTTGGCTTCCTTCAAGACTCAAATCTTACGCTCAGCAGGAGACCTTTCCCAGTCTCCTTCCTCCCCTTACTGCTAATGTCTCCTGTCTGTGAATACTTTCCACTAATATTGGAAATATCCTAGATATACAGTTATTTGCATATTGTCTGTTCTGTAAGAATATAAGCTTCCTGAGGGCAGGAACTGTGGTTTTACCTTTCTTTGTATCCCCAGCATTTAGCACAGTGACTAACAATTTTTTTTAATGAATATTAGTTGATTGATTTACTGAGCTAGGCTAGTTATTATATTAACGAGAGCTTAGATTTATTAGTGTACTTTCAGGTTAGGAAATGTCTTCATATTTGTTATCTTATTTCAATAGAATGTAAACTGCTCAAGGGCTTGGAACTGTTTCATTTTTATGTTTTTTGGAGGTCAGCCTGAGTAAGAACCCAAACTCTTGCTTTTGCCGAAGAGGAATAGGAAGTCAATTTGAGCATGTCTAGCACAGTGCATGGCACATAATAGATACTTGATACATTGTCATTGGCTGAGTGATTCTTCCTCACCCCAACCCTATTATGAAATATGCAAGAAGTTATTGTTATTCTCATTTTATGAATAAGAAAATTGAGGTTCATAGGAGCTAAACATCTTACCTAAGATTGCACAGCCAGTAAGTGATAGAATCATTATTATTAAGATAAATATGCTATTTACTATTGAGGGAGCCTGGTTAGACTTGGTCTCTTCACCCAAAAGGAAGAAGAGGACACCTATAGCATCAATGACTGTAGATGTAACCAGTGGGCATGAGAAGAATTGAACCAAGTCGTGTGTGCAACCTTATTGAGCCTACTCATGATTGGTGTATCAGAACCTGGGTACTCCTGGAACAGCCTGTGAAACAAACTCCAGGGTCACCTCTAAGCCATTATGAGCCGTGGAGTTTGGAGATAATTATACAATATATAATAGACATTCAAATAAAATGACTTTGAGGTTTTAGGGATATTGCATCAGTGTGGGTACTTCCTCAGCTAATAATAAAATAGGACCCCTCTAAACCTTACTAAACATTTTTCATTAATTGCTATGGCCAACTCCTCATTCCACCCTTATCTAGTGGTCAGCTTTCTAGAGATGAGCTTTTCTGCATTTAACAAGGCTGGTTCTCTAATGGCAGACATATGGTACTTCACCAGACTTAACAGTCCTAGTACTACATTGTGCTGCCTCTCATGACATTGTAGACAATATATAAATAATAATGATATTCAAGCATTTTATCACCACTGACATTGACTTCCTGGACATCCACAGAACTGGGTCATATGGAATGGATGCATTGACATCAATGTACTTTTGCTCCCTTTCAGATCTTTTTAGTTAATACAGAAGACTGGTTGGTCTGTTTGGGTAAAAATTATTACTTCAATGGTCAGTCAGCCAGTCAACAAACATTTATTAAGCACCTTCTATCTACCAGGCACTATGTCGAGGTATATACAAAGGAAAAAAAAAACAACTAGGCCCTGCTCTCACGGAGGTCATAGTCTAATAAGGGAGATGGTATCCAAACAACTATGTACAGATATTCTGGAGATTATCAACAGAGGGAAGACAATGGCATTAACAAGGATTGGGAAAAGATTCTTGTAGAACGAATGAGGAACGATGTTCTCTGCTGGTTTAGCGGGGTACTTAAGTGTTGAGCCTCAGAGTGTAGAAGAAGACTGTGTCTTATACAGAGACATTCCCTGGAAACTTGGATTGTCCTATCCACTTCCCCTGCCTAGGATTATTTTCTGCCATGGAATTGAAGGGAGGAAACCTTAATTTGGAATTTTGATTGGGGTGGAAGGGTAGGGAGATTGTCAAAATATATGTGGAAGAAGAAATAGCCAATGTGGTGTGATTCTGAGCATTAATGCCTGGCCCTGTGGAATGGTCCCTGGATAGAGCCTGTCCACAAACTCCATATTACCTCTCCCCTTGCCCTTGACCCAGTTCCTACCATCGATGATATCAATCTTCACAGTAGACTTCCTGTTGTGCTCCCCACTGCTGAGACACCAGTAGTAGCCTGCATCTTGAGGGGTCAGCTGGTTGAGTATAACAATGAAGATGCCATTCTCTGGTTGGTCCAACAAGGCCACTCTTCCCTCATAGGACTCATTCACCGTTCCCAAATTGTCTACCAGCTTAGCACAGTGGTTGCTGTCCTTCCACTTGCACCAGTACTTCAGAGTGTTGTTCTTTTTGGGGTCGTAGTGGCAGGTTACTGACACAGAGCCACCAGGTGCACCTTTTACCACCAAAGGACTCTTGGGGACAGTGGTCTCTGAAAGCACAGACAGAGGCTGACTGGAGGGATCTCAGCATTGTCGTAATCTCACACAGTCCTAGAGTTACTTTTTTCCCCATGATCTAAGATGACTTACTGCTAGTTTCCTCCTTCTGTTTGCATTGTTTTTCCCTCACCAACCTCCAAGCAGACTGAGAATTGAAACAACTCCTAGCTCCACTTAGCAGAGGATTAAAACCAAAGTTTCCCAAAATGTTTGGAGAAGTCAGCACCCACCATCTTAATTAAATAACCTGGGCATTTTCCTTCCCTTCCCTCACCTCATCCCCAAGATTTAGATGCAGTTAAAAGTCACATCAACATAAGATAAAAATCTTCATCCTCTGGCTTCCTAAAAATATTGTTATTAAGAAGGAAGAGCCTTGACTGAGAGGGGGAGAGACATTAAACTAATCGAGAGAGACAGTTAACTTACCAGGAGAAGTATAAGAGTAAGATAACCTAGTTTCTTCACTGCCACCCACATTCTCAGTCTTCCCCATCACTCCCACCCTACACACAAGTGTACAAGACAAAGATACAGTCTAATTTAGCAAGTAGGGAGGGAGATAGTATGGGCTCCACTGGGTCCTGCTATGGTTTTAGAATTCTCAGATTCACCCTTCTGATGGTTTCTGCCATTGGAAACAGGGAGAACTTGGGCCACTGAAATCATATGTAATCTCTTAGGTCTGTTTTAGCCGGTGACTTTCCTCCTTTGTTACCAAATCTCTTAGCACAATTGCAAAGGAGGGACAAAATAGGAAGACTGAAATCTTCCAGTTATTTGTGGAGAGAAACTAAGTGGAGATAGTGGCCAAAAAGAGGGAGACAAAAGATTCCCTGAAGACAGGAACCAAGCTTTCTATGTCTTGGACCCTGGAAATTTTAGACATTGGTACATGGAGGTTGAGGAGAAATATCACTTGTCTGGCCTCTTCCCTCTCTGCCTCAATTTTCCCATGAATCACCTTCAGAGACAAAGAGCTGTAGAGCTCGAATTGGCCCTTCTTCAGACGGCTGACCATTTTCCTGGGCACCACAGTAGTATAGACCTGCATCCTTTCTCCTCACTTGCATGATTGTGATGCTGAAAGATCCAGGCTCAGTTGCAGGGGTAAACAGGATCCTTCCATGAGTGGCATTATTTGTAAATCCCAGGCTGTTGATGACCAAGTCACAAGTCTTGTTTGCCCTAATCTGGCACAGAAACTTAGGCACACTTGCCACTGTGCTTCCCAGGGCACAGTTCAAGGTCACTGACCCCCCTTGTTCAGCATAGACCAGTTCAGGTTCAGCCTCCAGCAACTTTAAGTCAACAGTCTTCTCAATTTCAGAGGCATCGTCCTCCCCGACCCCACAGATATACAACCCTACATCTTCCCTGTTGATCTGGCTGATGGTAACCACAAAGAAATTACTGCTGGTGGCAGTGATCTCTAAGCGGACTCTTCCTGTATAGTCAGGGCCCACTTTTTCATTAGAATCAATGACCAGTGCACAGCTCTCTCCATCCTGCTTGCATAAGAATTTCCTGTTCTGTGCATTCTGTTCCTGGAAAGGGCAGTTGATGGATACTGTTTCACCCACTTCAGTGATGATGACCTCAGTGTCGTTAGAGAGATCGGAACCTGCAGGATAGAATGGGTAGGAGTCCGGAAGGAATAAGAGAAGAGTTTAAGTGCCCAATAAAATTCTGACACCAACCCCTTCCCCCCACTCCAAAGAATCAGAATTTGAGAGTTGGAAAAAACATCGGAAGTCATCTAATCCAACTCTTGCCCAAAGCATTATTCCTCTCTACTACATTCCCCAAAAAACCTATAATTAGGGACCTCCAGTGATTGAGAATTCCAGTTCCTCCCTATCTGCTGACTCTTTCTCTGTACTTCCTCCTCAAAAAAACCAGCTCGGTTCAGTTGTTTTTTCAGTCATATCCAATTCTTTGTGACCCCATTTGGGGGTTTTCTCAGCAAAGATACTGGAGTGGTTTGCCATTCCCTTCTCCAGCTCATTTTACAGATGAGAAAACTAAGGCAAACAGAGTTAAGTGACTTGCCCAGGGTCACACAGCTAGTAAGTGTCTCAGGCCAGATTTGAACTCAGGAAAATGAGCCTTCCTGACTCCAGGCCCAGCACCCTATCCACTGCATCACCTAGCTGCCCATACTGAGGACTTATCTATCTTCAAAAAGTTTTCACCTTGGGCCAGCTAGGTGGCACAGGGAATAGAGCACTGGCCCTGGAGCCAGGAGGACCTGAGTTCAAATCTGGCCTCAGACACATAACACTCACTAGCTGTGTGACTCTGGACAAGTCACTTAACCCCAATTGCACACACACACACACACACACACACACACACACACACACACACACACACACAAAATTTCACCTGATCTTTCCATTGCCTCAAACTATTATTTTATATATCTCTTACAAAAAATCATCTTCACTTATTAATTGACGTTTCTCCCCACTCATTCACCCCTCAATTTCTAGCAGTCTGGCTTCTGATCCCACTATAGAAACTGCTGTTTTAAAGGTTACCCCAAACCTCACCACTGCTAAATAGAGTCCCAAGATTTAGAGCACAAGGGTTGTAAGAGGCTAACTACTTTGACCTCCTCATTTCACAGAAAAAGAGCCTGAGGGTTATAGAGGCAAAGTCATTTGCCAGAGTCACCCTGCTACTAACTGGTAGAACTGAGATTCTAACCCAGTCCGTCTGATTCTAATCCTAATATTCTTTCCACTACACGACAAGGGCTTGTACAATTGAACTTTGATCCCCCATGGAGGATATTTATATATTTGAGTATTAAATTTCATCTTATTAGCTTCAACCACTATTCTAATTCTTTGAGATTGGGGGTGGGGGGGTGAGGAACCTTCCTTTCAATCCCCATATTAACCATCCCCTTCAGCTTTCACGTTACCCATAAATCCAGTTAATATGCAGCTGGGAAAGATAGCATAACCTACTCTAGATCACACTGTCACAAAGACCAGCCTAGATCATTGTTTACAGAAAGGGCAGGTTCCAAGCCAGATTCTCAAATAGATGAAGTTTATCTTTGAGTCCCCTATAAACCGTCTTCCAGTTCCCTCACCTCCTCAGACTCCTTATAATATCCTGAGCCTGTCCCAGACCCTTCATTTGAGCATTTCAGCTTAGCCTGCCCTCGGTAGCAATGCTCCAAGCTCCAGATAGACTACTTTTCAGTCTTCCCTCCCACCATTCCAATCCAAACTGTCCTTTTCTGCATCTTATCATTCACCTTCTTGATCACTGCTAGGGAACCAATACAGGCTAATGAGTGACAATGTGAGATACGTGACATGTGAAATCTACAGGGGCCTTCTGGGCACGCAAGGTATTAAACCAAAGGGAAATTTAAGTGGCAAAAATGTTAGTGCCTTCCTCAAAGTTCCACAGACAATTAGAATGGAAATTCACATTGTTACTGTGGTTTCAGATTTAGAAAGCTCTTAGTTCACAACACTCTTGTGAAGTGGGTGATGTAAATAATTCTCATCCTTTCTTTACAGAGGAGGTCACTGAGTCTCTGAGAGGTTGAGACCTGCACAGTATGAGGATTAAATCTTTTGACTCAAGCGACATGTTTTCCCAGTACTCTATGATACCTCCCTAAGACAAGAATAAGGCCCATGTGTCTCTAATGTTCCCAGCCACAGAGGCCTTGGGAAACCCAATGAAGAGGAGGTAAGGAGAGGTATATTATGCCAAATTATTTTAGGCCAGTGAGACTTATACAGTAATCTCATAGGCTTGAAGGGAAACTAGAGCAGCTATCTTGTCCATTCCTTTGTGTCCAGGCAGGATCACACCTGACCCATCCTCGTCTCTTCTTTGTAGAGATCCCTTAGAAGGAGATTTCACGGCTGTGCTAGGCAAGACATCCATGACAGTGTCTTACATACCTTGTTCTTTGGAAGTTTTTATTTGTTTTTTCATTTAAATCTGTCCTACCACAGCCTAAAGTGGCTCCCTCATCCTGTGCCCCAGAGGCAGAAGAATTCTTGGTGCTTACCCTGGCCCACCTCCAAGGTGATGTCAAAGGACAGACCCCGACTACTTATGCCCACACCACACTTGTAGAGCCCAGTGTCTTCTTTCTTCAGCTGTGAAATCTGTATTAAAAAGGAGCCATTCCCTGGGAAATTGATGAGGTTGGCTCTCCCACTAAATCTCTCGGAGACGAAACCATTTGAGGAGACTATGGTATCACAGAAGCCCCTTAGAGTCTGAACACAGAAGTATTTGCGGGAATGCCGATTGACTGAGGTGGGGGGGTAGAAGCACTGGATGGAGACAGACTCGCCTTGCACGCCCACCACCTCCTTGGGGCCAAATATGGGACTCTTCATAGAAACCACTGTGGGGAAAAAGGGAGAGGAATACATTGAGGACTGTGCAAAGTGAAGTCTAAGTGCGGTGGCCCCCACCAACCGTGAAACCAGCCTCTCTTCCAGGTGAGTAAAAAGCCAGCTCTAATTTGTCATAGTTATATAATTCACTACTTCTACCAGCCTATGCCCCATGCAAAACGATTTACTAATAAAAATTGCAAAAATAATACCAATACACTTCGGATGTATCATGTTTTAACTTTCACAGCACTCCATTCTTTAATTGTTTCATTTCATCCTTAGAAAATCATTGTCTTCTAGGTAAGGCAGGTCATTCCCATTTCACAGATGAGAAAACTGAGAACCATAGAGAACAAATAACTTACCTATGATTACAAAGTGATAGAATTGGGACCTTTGCCTCGGAATTCCTCATTCTCTTCAAGACTCAGCTTCAGCACCACCTTCTACGTGAAACCTTTCTTTGCTTTTTAAATTTTATTTAATTTTTATTTTCAGTTCCAAATTCTCTTTCTCCCTCCATCCTCTCCCCTACCCATTGAGAAGGCAAGAAATATGACACCCATTACACATATGAAGTTATAGATAACGTATTTCCATATTACTTTTCATAAAACTTTTCCTGCCTTTGCCAAGTACTCATTCCCTCTCTCCTCAACTGCCTTGATTTAGTTACTTTGCACTTATTCCATCCATACTTAGGGATCTACATGCTAACTCCTCCGATAGAATATAACTTTCTTGAGAGCTGAGATTGTTTCCTTTTCTGCCTTTATGTCGCCAGTACCTAGCACAGTGCTTGGTACCGAGTAAGGGCTTAATAAATCATTGTCAGCTGATTGGTTGATTGACTATTAGAAAGCCTAGTCTCCTCACTCCCAGCTAAGACTCTTCACTAGATCCAGTGGCTTTGGAAGAGGGTGTTTCTTCTCCCTGTTCTCCACCTGAACACCCTGCTCTGAAGTCCCACCACCATTCCCACCCCCTTCACAACACCCTCCCTCCCCCCCAAAAAAAACCCAAAGCTTCATGGCCTCTACTAATTCTTAGGTATGCAACGTCCATTCCAGGTATGACATTTATCGTACAAGAGGAGGATAGAAGTGGCTTCTCTGTATTTCTCCAGTATGACAGATCACTGATGTATACTTGGGGAAACGTCCACTTTCAAGGTTGGAAGGAAAGTGTGTCCAGGACACGGGGGTGGAAGTGGGTCTCCTTGTACTCACCAGGGAGGACAGCAAGCAGGCAGGCAAGGAAGAAAGCCATTGCAGCTGCTACCGAGATTTCACTTCTGATCTGAGAACCTGGAAGACAATTGTTCCAAGAATAGGAAATGCCCTTGGTTCTAGAGGCCTTTGCTGGAGGGAATGAGGGATTGAGAAGATGTCAGGAGTGTTTCTGTGGTGACATACTTATTTCCTCCCAGGACCTCCACTGAAAGAAGGGCTGTCAGACCAGCCATCTCTTCATTCCCTGCTCCTTTCCCTTCTCTGCTTCTTCTTGTGTGTTATCTTCCCTCATTAGATTATGAGCTCCTTGAGAATAGGGACTATCTTTCTTTTTCTTATTTGTATCCCCAGAACTTAGCACAGTGCCTGGCATATAGTAGGTGCTTAATAAATGTTTATTGACTGTTACAAATAATTCTTCAGATTTCTGTAGCACTTTTTTTTTTAGGCAATTGGGGTTAAGTGACTTGCCCAGGGTCACACAGCTAGTAAGTGTCAAGTGTTTTGGTCTGAGGTCAGATTTGAACTCAGGTCCTCCTGACTTCAGGGCCAGTGCTCTATCCACTGCACCACCTAGCTGCCCTTTGTAGCACTTTTTTTGTAGAGGTCTCAAATCACTTTATATAACATGTGAGTTACTATTTAATCACTTAATAATTTTTGTTGTTCAGTGATATCCAACTCTTTGTGACCCCATTTGGAGTTTTCCTGACAAAATTACTGGAGTGGTTTGGCATTTCCTTCTCCAGCTCATTTTGCAGGTGAGGAAACTGAGGCAAACAGGGTGAAGTGACTTGCCCAGGGTCACACAGCTAGTAAATATCTGAGGCCAGATTTGAATTCAGTTCTTCCTGATTCTAGGTCCTATACCCCATTCACTGTACCATCTAGCTGCCCTAGCTAGCACATGGTAGGCACTTAATGCATGTTTTGGGAATGGCACTGACCTAGGCTTTTCCAGGTAGGGTTCGAGGCCACAAGTAGTTCAGTGATGGGCTATGTATTCATTATCAGAGAACCAACTTAGCTAAAAGAGCAGAACCTCATCACCAGGAGATTGGCAACCAAAGGGATGAATCATTTTGGCTGCAGCAACTCATGAAAACTGTCAACTAAAGCTGGGACAGGTGCTGCTTTGTGTCAGAAGAAAGGCACCCCCACTGATGAAATCCTAAATCTTTGGAAGTAATGAAGCATCTCTATAAATGTGTTCTTTCTTCCTAACTCTGGAGGTGTCATGGTACAATGGAAAGTGTGTAGGTTCTAGAAGCAAGGAAGCTGGGTTAAAATCTCACCTTTGTCACTTACGTACCTTGGGTAAGTCACTTAATTTCTTGGAACTTCTTGTGAATAAAATGTAGAAATTGGACTACATGGCTCCTAAGGAAATTTCTTGTTTTAAATCTCTAGCGCCATAAATGTTTTGAGGGTCAAAGTTGTGCCTCATGATCCTTTTAGGTCCTTTTTCCCCTTTCCTTGACCCCACAGTGCCTAGCCCAAGGCTAAGCATATTATAGAAGTGACCTTGACTTATTTCTTCTTAAAGCCTTCTGGGGGAAGGAACATAGAAACATAGAATTTCAGGGTAGGAAGCTATCTTAGAGAATACCTAATTAATTCATTAATGAATGGCTCAATAGTTCATAGGACCAGGATAAGGAGTTATCATGGTACAGTGTCAGAAGACCTGGGTTCAATTTCCATCTTTGATGCTTAGTACTGGAGACACTTGGGGCAGCTAGGTAGAGAGTACCAGGCCTGAAGTCAGAAGACTCATTTTCCTGAATTCAGATCTGCCCTCAGATATTTTCTAGCTGTGTGGCACTGGGCAAGTCACTTAATCCTGTTTGCCTCGGTTTCCTCATCCATAAAATGAGCTGGAGAGAGAAATGGCAAATCACTCCAGTATCTTTGACAAAAAAACCCCAACAACCTCAAATGGGGTCATGAAGAGTCAGACATGACTGAAATGACTGAACAACAACAAACAATAATGACCTGTGTGACTTTGGGCAAATCAGACTCTCACTGGGCCTCAGTTTTCCCATCTGCAAAATGAAGGGGTTGAACTAGATGGTTTCAAAGCTCCCCTCCAGATTTAGGATCCTATGAACCTGTGGGTATAGCTACTTATGACATCAGTGCAATTCACAACTTTTCAGTGACTTTGGTGGGTAATACTTTGAAAGTTGTAGCTAAAAAAATATCACTGGGGATCAAAGTGGTGATTGAGATTGATGAATCTTAGCCAAGCCAATCTTTACACAATGGCTATACTATCCATTACTTGGCTGGAACTCAAAGCTTGTGCTCCAAAAGTCCATTTTGAAAGAATCCAGGGTCACGTTAACACTACCATCACCCAAGTAGGACTTTGATGGAAGACAATGGAAAGTGTACCTTTATATATCACTTTGAGACTTACAAATCAACACCCCTATAAGATAAAGCAATCCCATTTTACAGATAAGGAAATTGAGACTCAGAGAGGTTAAGTGACTTACTCAGGATGCTAGGAAAGTTGGTTCCCATCCTGTTGGCAGTTGACTCAATTTACAGATCATGGTGAGGCCCAGAGGGGTTCAGTAACTTACTGAAGGTAACAGAGCTAGCA
The DNA here is from genome assembly GCF_003287225.1 of Phascolarctos cinereus. Taxonomy (NCBI): domain Eukaryota; kingdom Metazoa; phylum Chordata; class Mammalia; order Diprotodontia; family Phascolarctidae; genus Phascolarctos; species Phascolarctos cinereus. The sequence goes on along the minus strand of NW_027555958.1, from coordinate 375,198,285 downwards.
TGCAGCTAGGAAAGGAAAGCAGGTCTCAGGATAAGATGGAGTATAATGTGGATGTTGCCACAGGCTAGGTCTATAGAGGCAGCATGATGTGAAGGGAATAACAGTGCCTGACTCATAGTAGGGGCTATATAAATGCGGTACCCTTTCTTCCCTTATTACTTCATTTGATCCTCACAATATCCTTGGGAGGTAGGTACTCTTATTTTCCCCATTTTGCAGTTGAGGAAACTGAGGCAGACAGAGGTTAAGTGACTTGTCTAAGGTCGCATAGCTAATGTGCCTGAGGCCAGATGTAAACTCAGGTCATCTTGACTCCAGGTCCAGTACTTTAAGCAACGAGCTGTTTCCTCCAGCCTTGGTATAATAGAAAGTCTTTGGGATTCTGAATTAGAAGACCTGGATTTGAATTCCAGCTCTAAAGTAATTTTACATATCTGAGCCTCAGTGTCCTCATCTGTAAAATGATCAGATTGACCTAGTTGACCTCTAAAGTCCCTCTGCTCTATATCTGTGAGCTTCTCCTCCATGGTTGGTTCAAGGGCCCGGGTACATGGGGCTGGAGACCCATTACTACACCAGGAGGAGAAGCAGAACTCAAGTCCATCTCAAGTCCCCTCCCCTCCTCTTAGCTTCAGATCCCAGTCTATAGAAGAAAGGAAGCAGGTATTTCCTATAGAATTTGCCTGGATTCAGCATTGGGAACCAGCTTGTTAAGAAAAAAAAGTTGGAAAAACAAGTGAGTGTTATGAAGGAGGAAGGAGATCAGGCTTACCTTTAGTATTGGGTGTCCTATAAAGATAAAGAGATTGCCAAGGTATTGGTAAGAAGGGGAGAAGGGAGGGCCCCAAATCGGACAGAAATAAACAGTCTCCTTGTCATTGTCTACTGGCTCCCTCTTTAATATGAGGAGCCTTTCCTGGTCCTCCTGAGGGCTAAGGTTAGCCATCAGCAAATAGAATTGTTTCTCAGCTTATTTTTTTTTTCCTTTGGGGATTTCCCATCAAGGAAACATTTTATTTCCTTGTTGAGATAAAGACCTCCTTTTTCTTGAGAAGGAAAGGGGGAAGAACAAATAGGGTGTGGAGTGGCTGTTTTGGACACTAATTGCACCAGTGAATTGGTCCCAAACTCTTTGAACTAGGGCAATGATCAACTCCTTGACTTGGAGGGCTAGAAAAATATACTTGAACAACATGGGAGAGGTGGGTGGGGTGAGATTTAACCAATCCTGGTGATTCTGGGAATGAGATTATTTTCTATGTAGAACAGCTGGGGCAGGTCCTGCTGATTCCCCTTTCTCACCCAGTGGAAACACATGGTTTTCACCACCGTTCCCCACCTAGTTTAAAGATGGGACACCCACCAGGTGGGAAAATGGATCTGTAATTCTGGTGTAGAGTTGGGGGAGGAAGAGCTGATTATAGAATAACCAAGGAACAGCCCATTGAAGGCATCTTTACAGCTGAAGGGTGAACTTTATACTATATATTTTATAGACTTCAAATCTGATATGAGTTTCCCCATGCCCTCCACCTCTTAAATTACCCCCCTAATATTCCAGCAAAGCAGGGGTACTGAGCAATTATTGTAAGGTAGGAGGAGGGAGGACTGAGGTACACAGTAGCTTCTCTTGGGCCTGCACAGTCAGGAGCCATCAAATCAGCAAGCATTTATTAAGTGCTTACAATTTACCAGGCACTGTAATTAGAAGCTGACTCTCCTTGCACAAAGCACACAAATCCTACCTCAGACACTAGCTATGTAACCCCAGGCAAGTCACTTCACCCTGTTTGCCTCAGTTTACTTATCTGCAAATAAGTTGGAGAAAGAAATGTCAAACCACTTTAGTATCTTTGCCAAGAAAACCCTAATGGAGTCACAAAGAACTGGGCAGGACTGAAAATGACTAAACAACAATAATCCCTTGCTGCTGGGTAGCCTTGTGGATAAGGCTGAAACTAACAGAGTATCCGAATTGTCTGCCACCGTCACGGTGAGACCCTTGTATTGTGGGGGAAGCAGAGAGCACCAAGCTGCCGAAAGAGGGTCAAATTGGGCCAGATTAAAAATACAGCAGGTCAAAGCTTTTCTGCCAATCAGAAGTGGGATCAGGGCCATGAGTAGGTCCTGATGAGTTAAGGATACCCAGTGTGCAAAAGATAAATAAAGAAGCAAAGAAAACAGCACACAAATAAATATGTTGATAACTATGTCAGCATAATTGATTTTCTTCATAATCTCATGTATCTCATTTTATGCACTTAAAACATTAGCTAGAGAAGAGGTTCATAGGTTTTACTAAACTGCTAAAGGGATCCGTGCAAAAAATGGCTAAGAACCTAGCTGACCTCTTAGGATTGTTGAGGCATTGGCCTACAGTAGAAATAACCCTGGCTTAGGAGTTAGAGGGCCTGGGTTCCAGGCCTCCTTGTGATCTTGGGTAAGTTTCTTCATATGTAAAATCATGGGGTTGGATTAGATGACCTTTCCATCACTAGACTGATTATCCTTCTTGCTTTAAATCCTCTAATCTAATTTAGGGACTTGAAACAAGTCCCTGTCCTGTTGCCAGAAGTCTCAGACTCTGGGGAATCATTTTCTAGATTCCATACCATTAATCATGGTCTGACAAAGGCTTTCTTACTCATTTATGAAAAGGGAGGAAGGTTTGAAATCAAGAGTGTCCTGCAACCTGGGACCAGTAGTCCCTACACCTATGAGTGATATGAGAGAAGTTAAAGAAATTTGTGTAGGCATTTATACAGACCTATTTCTGGAATCTCAATAGGATTCCGGGAAATAGAGAGTGGGGAGGAGGTTGTCCACAAGAGGAAGGTGAGGTGAGGTGAAGTGAAGTGAAAACAATTCCTCAGTGAGCCAGAACCCGGCTGCAGCTACTGTCACAAAGGAGCAAAAGGAGTCCCTTGGATTTCCACACAAACTTTTTTTTTAAACACAGAAGCCCAAGAGCATACCCCTTGCCTGTGGCCAAGCTGGGACTCAAACTTTTGATCTTTTGATGATGAAATCACACTTTTCTACTATAGCTACTGTGTAAACTCTGGGAAACTGCCTTGACTTCTTGGTGGCCCTAAATAACTCTATAAAAGTTTAAGTTACAATTGAGTTCATTATCTTCATTGCTAAGTGAGAGGTTCTACTCTAGGTCTAATTATCTTTCCGTGTCTCCTGGGAAAAGAAGAAGAGAAGCAATGTAATCAGCATTTTTATAGAAGTAGCTATGTGCCAGGCCCTATACTAAGTGCTTTACAAATATCTCATTTGTTATTGCAAGGTAGGTGCTATTGTGCCATCCCCATTTTACAAATGAGGAAACTGAAACAAACAGGTTAAGTGACTTGTCCAAGGTCATACAGCTAGTAAGTATCTGAGACTGGACTTGAACTCAGGTCTTCCTGACTCCAGGTCTGGACCTCTATCTACTACTGTGCTACCAGTTGTCTTTAGTATGTGAAATTACATGCACTACTTGATTATATTTGTATATTATGCAAATATATAGTTACATGTATATGTATGTGTGTATCTATGTGTATATAAGGACAGCGAGGTGGTGAATTGGATAGGGTGCCAGGCCTAGAGTCAAGAAGACTCACCTTCCTGAGTTTAAATCAGGCCTTTGACAATTAACTAGCTGTGTGACCCTGGGAAAGTCACTTAACCCAGCTTGCCTCAGTTTCCTCATTTGTACAATGAGTTGGAGAAGGAAATGGCAAACCACTCCAGTATCTTTGCCAAGAATATCCCAAGTGGGGTCACAAAGAGTTGGACATGATTGAAACAACTAAACAAACAACAAAATATGTACATATGTATATATACATACATATATGTTTACATGTACATATATATGAAGAGAGAAAGAGAGAGAGAGAGAGAAAAAGAGAAAGAGAGAGAGAGAGAGAGAGAGAGAGAGAGAGAGAGAGAGAGAGAGAGAGAGAGAGAGAGAGAGAAAATAAGTTTTCTAAGAGTAGGGATCGTTTAAGCATTCTATGTATACCCCAATGCCTAGTTCAGTGCTGAATACAGTAGGTGCTTACTAAATGCTTATTGATGAATTGATTATATATAAAGTACTTTATAGTTACAAAGTGTTTTCCACACTTTGACTCATTCTATTTGAACAATTCATTCCAGGAGGGCCAGGGGAGGGGGCAGAGGGTAAAGACTGAGAATCTGAGGATCAGGCTCAAATTCTGACTCAATCATCTTCCCACTGTCCCATGCTAGCTTAAGGAATTTAACCTCCCTGAGACCCAGGAGGAAGAATCAGCCCCTCCTGGCCTTTCTCTACATGGAAATGCTTGGAAAGCCAGCAGAGAATAGCAGAAGGGACTTGGGAGGGGGGCGCCAATGACCTAATTTTTCAGATGGTTAAACTGTTTTTGCAGGAAAGGAAAGCGGCTTGGCTACAGTTGCACAGCAATCTATGGTTGAGCCAGGGTCCAAGCAGCTCCTCCTGTTGGCTGCTGTGAGCTTCTTCAGCAGACAGGAGGATGTTTGCAATTGCAGGGCTCATAGACCTGCTCTTGAATATTGTCCTCCACAACATAAGCCCAAATTTCCCTCTTCCCTGTTAGATACTGGAAGGGGAACAAAAGGCTGTTTTTGAGCAATCTCCGCCCATCCCACAAAGATTGAGTAAGTACCTCTGCTTTGCCAGTCCTGGCTTTAACCAGGGTGAGCGGAGGAAGAAGGCAAGAATTCTGGGTATCTGGGGAGGGTTAGGAGGAAAAGCAGAGCTTAGAAAGGGGGGGGCATCACAGAGTTATAGCTAGAAGAGACCACAGAGGCTCATTGTTTAGTTTCTAAAAGACCTATTACTATTATTGTTTGTACTTGTATCCTCGGTGACCAGCACAAGAAGAGGGAAAGAAATAAGCAATTATGTAGCACCTACTATTTGCCAGGCACTGTACTAAGTGCTTTACAAATACTATGTCATGACAATCTTGCGATATGGGTGCTATTATTATCCCCATTTTATAGTTGAGGAAACTGAGGTAGACAGAGGTTAGATGACTTGTCCAAGGTCACACAGCTACTAAGTGTCTATAGCTGGATTTGAACACAGTTCTTCCTGATTCAAGGCTCAGCATTTTATCCAATCTGCCATCTAGGAGCTTAATAAATACTTGTTGGCTCTTTGGTTTATATAGATGATGAGACTGAAGTCCACAAACACTAAGTGACTTGCCCAAGGCCTTTCAAGTAGCAATGTGCTTCAAAGGAAAGTATGCTAGATTTGGAATCAGAAGACCTGGCTTGATAATTCACTTAACTTCTCTGGACCTCAGTTTCTTCATCTATAAAACTTAGACAAGCTCTAAGGTCTTCTCTAGCTCTAATATTTAAATCTGAGTAGCAAAGCTGGGACTTCTGCTTATCAGTCTAAAGCTCACTCTACTCCACCCCAGTTGCTGCTCAAGGACAATGAAGTGTAATCAGTGACTTTGATAAAGGCACCCATGGGTGCATTTATCTGACGTGGAGGTGACCCAAAGCTAGGAGGGATCATTAACATACTGGATGACAAAGTCAGGTTCTAAAAAGATATTGACAGGCTGAACCAAATAATATGAAATTCAAAAAAGACCGATGTAGAGTCTTACATTTGAGTTTTCAAAAAATCAAGTTCACATGTCCAGGATAGAGGAGGCCTAATCAGACAGCAGTTGTTCTGAAAAAGATCTGTGGTTTTAGCTCAGTAGGAATCAGTGAGAGCTAATGTATTCTTGGGCCGAATTAAGAGAGGATATAATAAGTAATGAGGAGAAGAATGCCATGTTGCCTCTGTTTTACTCTTTAGATGTTATCTGTAATATTTTGTTGAGCTTTGGATGCCATAATTTAAGATGGACGTTGATGAGCTGGAGGAAATCCAGAAGGGTCCAACCAGATTGAAAGTCCTCGAGTCTATGTCTTATGACAACAAGTTTAAGGAATTGGTGGTTCTTACCTCAGAGGAGAGAACATTAATGGGGGACATAACAGCTGTCAATGTACCTGAAGGGCTGGCATATGGAAAAAGGGATGTCTTACTTTATTTGGTTCCAGAGGCTATAATCAGGAGCAATCAGTGGAAGTGGCAAAGATGCAGAGTTGGGCTTGACATCAGGAAAAATTCCCAAGTAATTAGAACTATAGGCTATGCCTAGAGGGGGCAGATTCCTCTCCTTGGAAATCCTCAAGCAGACACTCACTGGATGGCCAGCTACCTGTTGGGTATGTCACGGTGGAGATTCCTGTCCTATGTGGATTGGACTAGGTAGAGGATGAAGTTATTTCCACCTCGCAAACTTCATGCTTCTGATTTGGAGAAAATCTCATTTGAGAGAGACTCAGCATTTGGCCCTCTCAGATCAGCACCCCAGGAAGAGGAAGGACATTAAGGAGTTGCTACATTTGATTTACCATCTCTCCAAGCATTCAGAAGCTTCTGGAAGGTCAAAGTTATAACTAGGAATTCTGGACATACAGTGCAATTTTGCTTAAACGTAGGTTGGAAGGTAGTCACCTGACGTTCAAGAAAGCCTTGGGAGCCCGCCTTAGCTACACTATTACAAAAGCATGGCACAGGTTCCCAGGTCCAGAAACTACATGATGCATCTCTGGTCAGATGCTCTTGTGACAGAAGAGGGGGAGCCCATTCCACTAGAAAGCTGGACTCAGATTTCCATGACACAGCTAACAACCCCTGACTCCTGATCCTTGACCCCCCAAATCTTAGGAAAAGGAAGACATGGGGAGGTAGTAAGCAGTGGCTACAGTGGTAGGAAAGGGCAGGCTTTGGAAGTTTTGAGACAGCAACAGGACCAACCACAAAAGCACAGGAACAATTGACCGAAGGACCAGCAATGGAGAGGAAGTGCCCCTCTTAGATGTTGGTGCCCTAGGGACCGTCTCCAATTACCCTACCTTAGTTTTGTTTTTACTAATGTAGACCCTAGCAAAGTAACCTATCCTCAATGGCAGTGATCCAGAGATTCAGCCTCCCTCTTGCCCTTAAGAGGCATCTGTGGCATAGTAGACAGAGCAGCTCTGCTACTAAATAGTTCAAAGTGCTAAAGTGAACAGCTGGTTCAGTCCCTTAATTAAATTCGATAAGGCATTATCATTGCTACTTTACAGATGGATGCTGTGTGACACCATCCAGGTCACACACAGCTAATTGTGTGTGTGGGGGTGCAAATATTAGATCTTAGATCTTTTGCCAGTGTCCTTTCCACTGTACTTTATTTCCAGGGAGGAGGGAGAGGAGGAGGAAGAGGAGGAGGAGGAGGAAGTGTTGGAGAATGGAGGGGAGAACTCTAAGTGACCTAGATTTCACCTCTTCCCCTCTCCTTACCTGAAGCGTGCCTCTAGGCATGCTTCTGAGAAGTCCCCCTCCAGGATTGGGGGAACCCAGAACTTCCCTTGTCAAGGGAGAAGGGTGACCTGTAAAAGGTTTGTGCAAACTGAGATCTGAGCCAGACCAGAAACAGTTATGACTCTGAAAAAAACAAACCAAAACAAACAAACAGGACCTCTGGCAGCAAAGGGCCAGATCCAGTCCGACCTGGGCATTGAGGCCTCTCTCTTTCCTCTACTTTCTCCCTGGCTCCATTTTTTCCTTTCGGGAACCTTGCTCACCCTCTTCCTTCTCCCTTGCTCCCGTCTCCCCCGAGCCCACTCCCACTCTTGGGGGGTTGACACTACCCAGACCGAGGGGCCCAATGCCCCAGGGTGGGCTGGCTTTTGCTCGCCCCCTCCTGCTTAGTGCTTTGCTTCTTCACATGTGGTGGCAGCAGTGGGGCTGAATGTGGCCCATCCTCCATTCTTCCTGGGACCCCAAGGAGAGCCTTGGGGGATAGAATTTGCCTTCTGTGCCCCTGGGTGGGAAAGGGTATGATGCAGTCAATAATTTCAATTTAATTCATATCAACACACATTTTTTAAAGGATTTGCTATGTGCCAAGCACTGTGCTGGTCAATGATGGTCCAAAGAGCAAAATGAAACAGTCGCTGTCCTCAAAAACCTTACCCTCTCTGGGAAGCAAGCAGTAAATGCTACCTTCCTCTACAGAGGGGATGCCTCTTACCCTCAGGAAAATAAATAAGAAAAAAAAAATCTAACTCCTAAGTCGTAAAGCCTAGAGACCCAATAGGTCCTCAGATGGTCTAGAATGCCAGTGGCCAATGGGAAAATAGTACTTTTTCTCCTTGCAGTGTGACCTGAGGCCAGTCACTCTCCAGACCTGAATGTCTCCATCCATGTGCGGGAGGCAAAGAATACTACTACAATCAAAGATCCCAGTTAGAAGGGGCCTCAGAGATCATCTAGTTCAAGCTAGGAAAGAAAGAAAGAAAGAAAGAAAGAAAGAAAGAAAGAAAGAAAGAAAGAAAGAAAGAAAGAAAGAAAGAAAGAAAGAAAGAAAGAAAGAAAGAAAGAAAGAAAGAAAGAAAGTTAAATAACTTCCCCAAGGTCTACAGGTACCAAGCATCAGTGGCCCGATGAACCCATGTCCTCTGACTTGAAAGCATTCATTCCATTGGACTACTCTGCGAGAGGTTAAACATTTCAAGATATAGCAGATATCACACTATTGACTTACATCTCTCACTGTGTGACCTTTGGCAAGTCACATAAGCTAAGCCTCAGTTTTGCTTTCTATAAAATAGAGATGATAATATTTCTATTGTTCTCTATTCTATTTCTATTTTCTATTTCTATCTTGCAGGATTCTTATGAGAAAAATGCTTTGCAAGGATAATCATTTTTATTTTCCTTTTCCTTTTCAAGCAACCCAGGGGTCAGCCTGAGGCTGAGAATGTGGGTATTATTCTCTCCATTTTGCAAATGATGAAAGAAGCTCAGACAGGTTAAGATATTTTCCTAATATCACATAACTAGTAAGTTCAAATTCAGTCTCAGACACTTACTAGGTGTATGACCCTGGGCAGGTCACTTCACCCTGTTGGCCTCAGTTTCCTCATCTGTAAAATGAGCTGGAGAAGGAAATGGCAAACTAGTATCTCTTGCCAAGAAAACTCCAAATAGGGTCACAAAGAGTTGGGCAAGACTGAGAAAGGACTGAACAACAGCAGCAGTGAAACAAAGCTGGGATTTGAACTTAAATCTTTAGACTCCAAACTGAGTGTTTTTCTCGCCAAACTCTATCTCAATATTGTGATAGCTTATGTTCACGTTGCACTTTAAGGTTAACAAAGCACTCAGATAACATTATATCGTTTGATCGGCACAACATTATGGGGTAGGTAGTATAAATAATATTATTCCCATTTTACAGTTAAGGAAACCAAGGCTTGGAGAAATAAAACAACTTATCCCAGGTCACATAGCTGGTAAGTTGCAGCATGGAGACTCGAACCCAGGTCTTTTGACTTCAAGATTATTATTACTGATTCTTTTCATTACATTAAGGTGCGTATAGCCTGGTGGCTATAAGGAATGATGGAACGAGGTTGGGATTTCTAATTGGGTGGAATGTCATAGATGTGGAAAAGATGGTAGGGATAGTATACACTATGCTCGGGTCTTGGGGAGGGAAGATAAGTATGTCAGAAGTGTGCCATGATAACCATCAAAACTGAATATAGAATCTTCTGAAATAGAAAAGTAGTACTGAGCATACATTTCACCTGCTACCTGCTGCCTTCCTCCTCCATTAGGGAATAGAAGATTGGGGCGAAGGTGGGGAGACTGGATATCGCCCTCGCTGAGTCCCCCTCACAGATCTTCACCCCCCGGGGGTTTCCTCACACATCTCCCCCGAGCCCACTCCCACTCTTGGGGGTTGACACTACCCAGTCCCTTCCACCAAACTTGCCAGTCTCTCAGCCCCCTATTACTGAGAGTCCTGGTCTAGCTGGTGCCCTCTTCTAGGAGATCCCAGAGAAGTTGAACTCACACTTGGCTCTTTTCTTCTCTGTTTTCACCTTCAGGGGCACTGCCCCGTTACCATTCCAGCTCCCTGAACTCCGAAGGTGTTATCTGTGCCTCACCCGGAGGCTGCCAGCAGGGCACTGGATGCTGCCAAAACTGAAACCATATGAAGTCTGGACCCACACCTGTCTTGGGCTCTTAAAGAGACACCCTCCCATGGGCACACTGGCCAGCCAACAGCACGTGACTCCCACCAATTCCCTGGGTCTTTTTCCTTTTGGCTTCTCCAACTGGTCCTATCTGTTCACTTCCTCTTAGCTTTGGAGAAGGCCTATTGATCGGGAATCAGATTGACTGTGAGTTGAATCAACAAGGTTGCCTACACACATGCAAAGGACCAGGCTAACCCCCTGGGTTGCTTGAAAAGGAAAAGGAAAATAAAAATGATTATCCTTGCAAAGTATTTTTCTCATAAGAATCCTGCAAGGTAGAAATAGAAAATAGAAATAGAATAGAGAACAATAGAAATATTATCATCTCTATTTTATAGAAAGCAAAACTGAGGCTTAGGTCACACAGTTAGTCATAATAACTGATGGAAACTCACTTTTCCACAGTACTTTGCAAAGTGCGAAGTCCTCTCCTCACAACAGCACTATGAGGAAGGCATTGTAAGTAGAATCAAAGCATCAGAGCTGTAAGGGACCTTCCAGTGCATCTGCTCTGATGCACTTTTACCAGTCTTTTTACCAATAATGAATGCAAAGCACAGGAAAAGGAAATGACTTTTACAAGGTCACATAATAACCGAAAGAACAGGGACTCAAGCATAGACTCCCAGCTCCTGCTGTAGTGTTATTTCCGCCTCACCTGGGTGCTCTGCTAGGACTGCATTTCTTAGCCTCAACCCATCCAGCTTCAGCAACACCCCCCCCCCCCCCCCGTCAGCGACAATAAGGGTCCTGGGATCTGATCCTGAAGGAAGCTCATTCCAGACCTCCAGCTAATGGAAAGAATACTCACTCAAGCCATAGGATCTGGGTTCAAATTCCACCTCCAATGTTTACTACCTGCATAACCTTGGTCAAGTTACATAATGTCTCTGAGGTCCAGTTTCATCATCTGTAAAATTGGGGAGTGGGGATGAAAAAGATGGCCTCTGAGGGTCCTCCTACCTTTACATCAATCCTTTGTTTCTGTCAGGCCACCAGGCAGGACTTCCAGGAGATCAGGTCCCAGCTGCTCCCGACCCTCTACCCTTGGAGTACAAAGGGTTCAAGGTCCCTCTCATACATAGCTAACTCTGGAATCTTTGCTGGGCTCTGGGACCCTCCCCATAGTTAAGCTAAGGCCAACTTAAAGGCTTAGAGACAGTATCTCCTAGCCCTCCTGCTTACCTCATAACTTCATTCTTCTAGGGATTTTTCCACATTGAACTTGTCCTGAAGTAAGTGACTGCAAACTGGTCTTAGGTTCATCTTCCCCCCCACCCCACACAGGTAAGCACACCTATGCATATCCAGTCCACACACACACACACACACACACACATACACACATACACACACACACACACACACACACACACCCTGAAGCCGACACAGCCCACCCAGGCAAGGCTGACTCAGAAGTCTCCCTACTCCAGCACTGACCCAGAGATTTAGCCCCAGAAGGGGAAGAAAGAAAGGAGAAGTGAAGCTGGATGGAACAACCAGGCAGTCAAAGCCCTGGATCCTATTTTGGGCCCAGCCACAGCTGGTGGTGTGCCTGGAACAGTGCAGCTTCCTCTCCTTGGGGCTGAGTTTTTTCATGTGGATGGAAGGTGGGGTGGCTTAGCAGAACCCACACACAGAGCCCAGACTTTGCTATTGACTGCCTGAGACAGGCTACCTCCCCTCTCTGGGTCTCAGTTTTATCTTCTGTAAAAAGGGGATAATCAACTATATTATAGATGACATTTACATAGCATTTTAAAGTTTGCAAAGCACTATATTTCACATATAATATTTAGCACTTTAAAGCTTATAAAGCACTATATTACATATAAAATATTATATATTATAGTATATGTTTAAAGTTTACACTTTAAAGTTTATAAAACACCATATTTTACATATGTAATATTATATATTATATAGCACTTTAAAATCTACAAAGCATAATATTACCTAGAAAATATAATATATTATATAGTAATTATATAATTATGTTATAATGTATCTTTTAGATGGTATATAAATGCTTTATAAAGTACTATATCATATTTTTGTATGTAATATAGTACTAAAGTTGTATATATATCATATGTATATATATTATATATAATGCTTTGTAAACTTTGTGTATATATTTTATATATGTGTATACTGCTATACATATGCATGTGTGTATACATATACAGAGAGATAAATATGTAGGTAAATAGATACATAGATGGACAGGTAGGTAGACAGGTAGATGGACAGATAGATGACTCTGGGCTAGTCATTTAACCATTGTTTGCCTCAGTTTCCTTATCTGTAAAACGGTGAAAATAAGAGCACTTACCTCATAGGGTTATTGTGAGGACCAAATAATATAATAATTGTAAAGTGCTTAACACAGTGCCTGGCACATAGTTAAGCACTATATAAATGTTAGCTATGATAGACAGATAGATAGCTTGGAGCAAGTTTGATTTAGACCTTCTTTTCCCCACCAGGCCAGATCACTATCTTTGCTGACCTTGGCCACATTGATGCCCAGATATTTTACAACTTGTTTGATCTAATGTTTGTTGTCCTTGATATCCACAGTGAATGCCAGATTGTTGATGATAGTGTAGGGATCAAGCTTATTCCTCCCATGGCCACCCTTCTGAGGAGGTTAGGAAGGAAGATAGATAGACAGATAGATAGATAGATAGATGGATGGATGGATGGATAGATAGATGGATGGATGGATGGATGGATGGATAGATGGGTGAATAGATAATAGATACACACTTCATATATATCTATATCTATCTATCTATCTATATCTCTCTCTCTATATATATACAGTGTGAACATAAATACATGTAGATATAGTGTGTATATATACATACAGATATACATCTATATCTGTATGTATATATATATATATACATATATATATACATATATATATATATTCTTTATACTTCATACTTTCAAAGCTTTCTTCACATTTCAGCTCTCAGGGAAAGACTCTCAATGACTTTCAGCTCCTTTCTTGATATTTTTGCATATTCTTCTTTTCCCTCTTGAGTAACCATGGGAAACACTCTTGTGGTTTGCAGAGTGTGATGACAGAGGTAAGGGAAAGATATTATAGACACCAAGAGCAGTAAGAAAGAAGAGAAACTGGTGATTTGGGATTAACTGTGGCAGTTCTTCAACACAAGAGGATTCTGAAAATCAGGGAGGTTCAATGATTTGCTCATTATCACATGGGAAGTAACAGAGCCCTGATTCAAACCCAATACCTTTAATACTGATTCTGAAGAGGACTAGGACTTTTGGGGTGCTGCAAACCCAAAATCGCAGTACCAGGCCCTGCTGAATGAATTCAACTCAAATTTTCTTCAGCCAGAGGAAAAGTTTATTAGTGATAAATTGCATTGGCTAGGTGACACCGGTAAGGACCAGTGGGCATGAGAAAAGTTCAGCCTCTGGGGCATGACAGATTCTCAGCCATTAACGCCTGTGAGGATGGGCAGGCATGAGAAAGTCTCAGTCTTTTGAGCTTGAGATTCTCAGCGTTGAATGGGGGCCAGGGTGGAATTTTTATACGCTGAAGTAACTTTGGGTGGCTGGAGAAGGGAGCTGGGAAAAGGGTCTAGGTGAGAATTCCAATTGGACAATCTGAGAGATTGAATAGACAATGGGAATAGCTAATGGAGGGAACTGGAAGGCAGAAGTTTGAAAGGCATCTGCACAAGATCAAAGGGTGGGGCTAGGACTTTCAAAGGGAAATGAGGGGAGTCAATAAGGAACCGTTTGCGACCAGAGTAAGGCCTTTCTGGGGCTCAGACAAAAAGGAACCAGATTCCCTTTGGGGCAAGGGGCGAAGATCTTGGCTTGGGCCCTGCCCCCATCAATTCCAGTGTCCTGGAATACTCACTAGATGTATTATATCTAGTGATATAATATAATATTCACTAGAGTTGATCGGAATAGGAGAGGATAGAGGAATGATGTTTCTGATCTCATTCAATTCTCACTATAGCTCCTTGAGGTATGTCAAGTAGGGATTCCTTCAGTAAGTATATACTGAGCACCTAGGGGCCATCTCCAGTCATCCCATCTGTATCTTACCATTGGACCCAAATGGCTCAAGAGGAGATAGTGAGGCTGGTGACCTTGCACAGCCCTCCCTCACTTAAATCCATTTCACTTGCAAGTCATGGCATCATCTTTCTGATGTCATGGTCCTCTTTAAGAATAAAGGACAAACAACGACAACATTGAGTACCTACTATGTGCCTGGCCTTTTGCCAGATGCTGAGAGAGATTTGAAAGCAAACTAAGAGAAGATTTTTGCCCTCTGGGAGTTTGTAATCTATCTGGAAAGACAATAATCAATTAACAACAGTCCTAGGAAACCTATGCTAGTTATCAAACTAGTGATTAAGAAAACAAGAGCCCCAGGACCAGGCCAAAACAATAAACTTCCCTGAAGTACTGCAGGGGATATCTCGCCCCTTTACTACTGGAAATTTACTCAATAAGAAAAAAGTGGTCTATAAATAATACAATGGGAACAAGGAATCTTAGGATGCCAGTGAAAATCATTGAATGCCTAGGCCAATACCTGGGTGTCTTGTAAAATTCCAAAATCTATTCTAGCCTAAGACCCTGGTCCTCCTCCCTAAGTCTGGTCAAAAAACTTCTATCATGATCTTTTGACTCATATTCCTACCCCACTCATCCCCCTACCCAGGAAATATGGTGTCTTTTCCTCCAAGTAGGCTCCCCACTCCACATCCCCATGCTGGCCCAGTTCCCTGGACTTTGGCCTATTGATCTCTTTAAAAATCCACACAACACCCTGGATAAATTGGAAATGAACAACATTGGTCATTGGTTGGGCCTTGGTACTCCACCCACACATTCCTCAATAATCATTGACTTTATCTGTCTACTCCTTCACTTCTGTTCCCTGCCCAACCCTCAAAGAGAAAAATGTGCATACCACAGTAGGAGTATGAAGGACAATTTCCCATCATAAATTCCCCACCTCTAATATTCACAAAGACATATCAGATCTTTAAAGTGATGCAAACAAGTGCTATCCAAGTTTAGAGAAGGAAGATCAGATTCTGGGTCCGATGTGACAGTATCCCATTGGACAGATAAGGAAGCAGATCCATGGCAAAGTTCAGTGATTTGTCTAAGTTTACATGGCTGGTGAGTGACAGGAGCAGCCTCAGAAGTCAAGTTTCTTGACTCCCAAATTCAGGTGCTTTCTAACTTGAACTCATAGGTGTTACAGTATAGAGAACTCTGATTCTGGAGTCAGAGGACCTGGGTTCAAATCTCAACTTGAACACTCACTACCTGCATGACCTTGAACAAATTACTTATCCTTCCTGGATCTCAGTGCCCTTCCTCATAGAACAAGAAAGTTCGACTAGTTGGCCTTTGAGGGCTTTTCTAGTTCTAGATCTATGATTGTAATACACTGAAGGTACCGTGGTGTCAGAATAGTACTAGTAATAACTGACGTTATCTAAGACTTTCAAGTTTGCAAGATACTTTGCTTGTATCATCGCAAATGATCCTCACAACAATCCTTCATGCTGGGTTATTTTTTTTCTGGTCCAGGCCTATGATTTCATGGATGAAGGGAGCTTCCAGCATAAAAATTCCCTCTATCTATGCCAAGTCAATAGGTTCTAGAGTCAGAGAGATGCTTGGAGCACTGAGAGATGAAGTAACTTGTCTGTGGTCATATAGCTAAGGTGTGTCAGAGATGGGACTGGGACCTAGGTCTTTCTGATTTCAAGGACAGTGCTCTATCTATCTACAAAGCATGTGCTTTCCTTTTTTCTTCTTATCAGTTATGATGAAGCATCATCTACTCATTCTCCTACAATGCCTTCTGGGCTGAGATAGCACACAGTGTGGTGGACAGAAGGACTGACTGAGAAGTCAGACTCCTGCTTTCAAGTCCAGCTTTGCTCCTTGCTAGCTGTTTGATCTTTTTTCTTATGCTGAGTTACCTTTCCAGTGAATGTTAAAATGCTTTGCAAACTGTAGAGTACTACACCAGTAGAAACTGCCATTACCCTTATTATCACCAGTTTATCTATATCTATAATTTCATCAATGGGGGGAGATCCTGATGGGGAAAGTCTCTCTAGCAAACTAGCATGTATTTTGCAACTTACAGTCTTAAAGAGTTATCTGGGCCATTGAGAAATTAAGTGACTTATCTGGGGTCACACAGCTAGGATGTGTCAGAGGAAACCTAGATTTGGATTCAGAGGGCACGGGTTTGTGCAAATCTTGGCTCTAGCATAGAATATAAGCCCTGGAGGGGAGGGACTGTTTTGTTTTGTCTTTGTGTCCTTAATACCTAGCACAAAGCATAAAGTGCTTACTAAATGTTTGTTAAATGAAGGAAGAGCAGCTAGGTGACACAGTGCATAAAGCACCAGACCTGGAGTCAAGAAGACTCATTTTCCTGAGCTCAAATCCAGCCACAGACGCTTAACTAGCTGTGTGACCCTGAGCAAGTAATTTAACCCTGTTTGCCTCATTTTCCTCATCTGTAAAACGAGCTGGAGAAGGAAATGGCAAACCACTCTAGTGTCTTGGTCAAGAAAACCACAAATGGGTCACAAAAAGTCAGACATGAATGAAACCACTGAATGACAAATGAATGAATCCACTTACTCCTTATGTGACCTTGGGCAGGTTCCTTAATTTCTCTGGGCTTCAGGCTGCTTAGCCGAGATAGGAAGGGGTTGAACTAGATAGAACTTGAAGATCTTTCTTAGCCCCAGGTCATAAATGAGAAATTAACCCATCTATCTTAGTATGATGCTCTTACCAACTGAGATAATCTAGTCTCCAGTAAAGAGGAAAAACCAGAGACTTCAAAATCTACAGGCAACTGCTACCCATCACACCCATGTGCATACAGAAAGGTGTGCATAGGCATGTAAACTGCTCCAGGGATGGGAAACCTGCAGCCTCGAGGCCATATGGGGTGCTCTAGGTCATCAAGTGCAGCCCTTTGACTGAATCCAAACTTCACAGAACAAACCCCCTTAATAAAAATATTTGTTCTGTAAAACTTGGACTCAGTCAAAAGGTCATACCCAAGGACCTAGAAGGCCCCAGGTTCCCCCCCTGGCTAAGACCATAGAGCACTACTGACCTGGAGGAGTGGCCTTTTCACCTTTATGTATAACCAATTCTTAATAATCTATCGTGGTACATTTTCCCAGTGGGTTCTCCTCAAGGTTTAATCCCACGCTGGTTTTCCATTCCCATTCAGCACTTTCATACATTTTAACATCAGCCAAAGAAAAACCAGAAACCAAAAACAAAGATGGATGATACCCGTGCAAAGCAACCACACAGTATGACTTGGACCTCAATTAGTTGTGTGACCATGGGGAATTCATTGAACTTCTCTGAGCCTGAGTGAGTATGAGTATGACTAATAAAAACTGCAGAATCTATCTCATAATGTTGTTGTGAGAATTAAAACAGAGCTGAATGTAGATAGAGTGCTTTGTAAATCTTCACGTGCTAAAAGAATGGGAGGCAGTATTTAGAGAGTGAAAGATTAGGGTCAGAGGAGTTTGGTTCTGCAGGCATTCCTGTGTGACTGTGGAAAAGTCAATTAACCTCTCTGGGCCTCTTTTCCTCAGCTATAAAATAAGAGGGTTGGCTAAATGACCTCTAAATTGTTTTTATCAGCCTGTTCCAAAGCAAACAAGATGAATGCTGGCTGTTTCATTCACTGCCATTAACAACCTTCTATCATGCAGGCAACAGAGAGCTTTTCCACACTGTTGAGCATTTCCACACTGGCCATGCCACAAAACATTCTCTTCTGCCTTCTGGTTCATTGGCACTGGCTGTCTGGCCTGCCTGGAACTCACTTTCACTTTTGGGCTCACATGGGCAGTGGCCCAGGGAGCTTCACCTCCACCTTTGAGAAGTGATAGCTTCCTTTAGAAAGCCTCTCTTGACTTCCCCAGCTGACGGTGCTCTGCGCCTCCTTCCCCCCAATTCCCCAACTCTGAAATCACTTTGTATTGACTTTGTTTGTATTTAATCGTACTTTAGGCATAAATGCTGTGTCTTCAAAATAATGTAAGCACCCTGAGGACATTTTTATCTTCATCTCACACTGGCCTAGGGCCTGGCCTATAATAAACAGTAAATGCTGATTGATTGGACTTAGAAGTGGCCCTGGTTTGGGTTGGTAATAATAATAGTGGATATATGCGTGTGTATAAACAACTATGTGTGCGTATATACATACACACACATATATATATGTGCTCTTTTTTTGTCGTTCAGTAATTTTTCAGTTATGTCTCACTCTTTGTGACCCTATCTGGGGTTTTTCTTGGCAAAAATACTGGAGTGGTTTGCCATTTCCTTCTCTAGCTCATTTTGCAGGTGAGGAAACTGAGGCAAAAAGAGCTCAGTAACCTGCCCAGGGTCACACAGCTAGTAAGGGTCTGAAGCTGGATTTGAACACAGGTCTTCCTGACTCCAGACCTAGTACTCCATCCACTGTACCACAAGCTTCCTAGTCAGGAAGATAGGGCCCGTCTGGCTCTTAATGACTTAGTGAGTTTTGATCAAAAAGCTTTCACCTTATCTTGCCAGGATAGGTCTCCACTTGTTTCCCAGCCATCTCCAAACTATCCTCCCGTTTTCCCAGCTCCCCTATGTGTGGTCTTCCCCCATCAGAATGCAAGTTCCTTCAGGATAGAGACTGTTTTGCTTGCCTGTATTTGTACCTGCAGTGCTTTGCATAGTAAATAAGCACTTAATACATTCTCTCTCTACCCATTGGTTGACAACTTTGTTCTCCTCTGGAACACTTCAAGAGCATCTCCACAGATTTGTGTTCCTGCTGGGTATAAGACACCCCATTCAAAGCCAGAACCCTCCAGCCTCAATGAGCCTCCTTTTCAAGCTTGAGTTGAAAAGTTGGCTGACAACTCTCTTCCACGCCCACCCGATGAAGCAAAATTAGAAATGTAAGAGGTGTTGAGGCTTCATTTGGTCAATTGTCTGCTTAGACTAGAAAAATTCAGCTAGAAGTCCTGCCCTGGTTGTGCTCGCATTCATTTCTGTGTGCATTCATCGGGTCAAGCAGGTGTCCCCAGCCACATTTGGGCCACCTTGACCAAAGTCCCTAACCCAACTCCCACACCTGTCCCTTTACCCCTTCCCCCACTTCATCTTTAAACTGGGATGGGAAAGAGGAAGCCACTTTACAATTGACACCAAAGTAAACAGGAGGGGTGTCAGGTGACAAGTGCCCAGCCCGGTCCTACCAGTCTTTGGGGTCTTACAGAGAACTTGAGGCATTTCCTTGTTCCGGGTCTCAGCTTTGACCTCAGATTCATATGGACTATAGGTGCTGAAAAAGAAGCACCCTTCCTTCCCCTCCCCTTTGTGATTTGCCTTAGTTAGAACACCAGCCTATGTTCCCACAGAAGGCTAGTAGGGAGTCAAATTCTGGCCACTAGCCTTTACCACCTGCCTGAGGTAAACCATTATTGACCTGGCAATTTAATGGTCCAAAGGATAGAACACTGGACTTGCCACCAGAGAGGCCTCAGTTCAAATTCTTCCTCGGACATTTGCCACATGTGTGACCCTCAACAAGTCACTTAACCACTCAGCCTAAATGTCTTTATCTGTAAAATGGAGACAATAATAGCATTCACCTCCCAAGTCTCAGTTTCAGTTTCCTCATCTGTAAAATGAGAATATTAACAGCAGTAACTTCCAGGGTTGTTATGAGGGTCAATTGAGATAACCTATGCAAATCCCTTTGCAAACCTTAAAGTGCACCAAAATTCTAGCTATTACTATCATTAGCGTGATTGTGCAGGGTACCCCATTCTCTTGAGTTGAATCAAAGGTCACAGCATGATTTTTCCATCCTCCATGTGACTGGAAGTGTACGGGAGCAGTCTCAGGACCTCAGACCATTTTCCCAATGGAGAAGACAGCCAGGTTAAATCCAGCAAAGATTTCTTGTGGGTCTGGATGGCTTTCTCCCCTGAAACTCCCAGAGCTGTCTAGGCAGGAAGCCTTGGGATTGCAACACCAGGGGAAAAGAGAGACCATAGTTTGACACTTTGCTCCCTGACAAGAGCATTTATGCCTAAGCAGAAATTGTATGTATGCAAAGAGGAAGAAATGTTCCTGAGGTATAAGTAAGTAGGACATAATGCATTCAGTAATTGCAACCTGGATAAAATTCTCCACTGGGGTCAGGAGATCAAAAGAGACATTCTAGTCCAAAGCTCAGTCACTCATCACTCCTAGTGCTTATGCCAACAACTGGGTTGGCCTGGGACAGAGAATACTCTCTACGCCAAACTGAGTCACTGGGTCAAGTGATAAAAAGATGAGACCAAAAAAAAAAAAAGCAACCACTGGACTTTGACCCAAGATTTGCATTCTCTCTCTCTCTCTCTCTCTCTCTCTCTCTCTCTCTCTCTCTCTCTCTCTCTCTCTCTCTCTCTCTCTCTCCTTCCCTCCTCTCTCTCTCACACACACACACACACACACACATACACACACACACACACACTGCCCTGATCTCAGGTTCTTCATCTGTAGAATAGAGTCATCAAGGAAACTCAACAAGCATGTATTCAGAACAAGAAAAAACAAAAAGGATAGTGCCTGCCCTCAAGGAGCTTACGTCCCAATGGTGGGAAATAACACATGAAAGAGAGAAGAGGAAGGTACCCACATGGCAGCATGGTGACAAAGTAAAGAGAGCCAGAAGAAGAGGAAGGAGAGGATGAGGCATGGTTGGCTTTGGCTCTTCTTACTCTCTTCTGACTACTTCTGGCTCTCCAGTCTTTTCCACCATGCCTCAGTTTCCTTCTCACCCTCAAAGTTCTCTATTCTCTGTGGCACACAAAAAGAAGGGGAGCTCTGTACTTCTCTTGGCAGCTTATCCTACTTTTAGATAGCTCCTAATTATTACGAAGTAGAAGAGGAGGAGGAGGAGGAGGAAGAGAGAGAGAGAGAGAGAGAGAGAGAGAGAGAGAGAGAGAGAGAGAGAGAGAGAGAGGATTTATTAAGCAACCTATTGTTGGCCAATCAATGAGAGCCAGAATGAATTGGGTTTAATTGGGTCCTTAAGAAATCTAGCTTGTAAAGTACAAGATATTCCTTTGGGCAGAGCAGCCCACAGGTAAGGGCATGCTAGCTTATGTGGACAAAGGGACAAAGGGAGAGGAAGGAGGAAAAGAAAGAAGAGAGGAGAGGAGAGGAGAGGAAGAAGGAAGGAAGAAAGGAGCTTCATTGCCCAGCTAGAACTGGCAGTTGGGTCCCCAGTGGGGCAACCTGTGCTACTCACAGGTTGTTGTTTGTCCTTCAGCCCTCCCTCACTTAAATCCAATTCACTTACTAGTAATGGCATCACTTTCCTGATGCCATGGTCCTCTTCAAGAAAGAAAGACAAACAACAACATTACGTGCCAAGCACTGTGCAGTATTTCTGAATTATATGCATTTATTATAGCTACTAAAGAGAATTCAGGAGAATGAGCAATCCTTCAATTCAATTCTACTTGGTTTTGCAATAGTTTTATAGCAGAATTGCATGTTAATTCTCTTTGGCTATGGCAGGTTTTAAAAGGGTAATAAGTGTGCAGAAAGAGCAGAGGCAAACTGGACTGGGATGTGTATTTGATACAATGATTTCCCCCACATCAGAGACTTTGGCAAGTGAATAGGACAAAAATTTTAATCAATTAAGTCTTTTTTTTTGTTTTGTTTTTGGAGGGGGACCTTGGCAAGATAGTAAATGGCAGAATGGGGGACTATATGGTTAGAATATCTGGGACAGAGAGCTAGGTTTAAGGAAATGATTGTGAAACCCACTCATCAGACCTAGTTTTGAGGCCTGCCTCCCCAAACAACTTATTACTTAACCATAGGCAAGTCACTTGAACTAGAGTCATGTGACTTGGAGCTGAAAGGGACCTTAGATATTATCTGGTCCAACATTTTTTTTTAAATAAATGAGTAAAATGAAGCCTAAAGAAAGGAAAATCTCAAGGTGACATAGTTTGTGGCAGAGCTCGTAGCCTCTGTGGCAGGAGCTGATGGTGTGTTTCATTTTCAGTCTTCTGGATTGGTGGTTGGTGGTTGCATTGACGAGAGTTCTCGTCTTTTGAAGTTGTTTTACTCTACATTGCCATTATCACTGTATAAATTGTTTGGCTGTTTCTACTAATTTCACTCTGCATCATTTCAGAGTTCATCTGCCCAGTTTCCTTCCATCATTTCTTATGGCACCTATTCCATTAAATTAACATAGTATAATTTGCTTAGTTCTTCCTCAGTAGGAGAACAGCCCCTTAATTTTGATTTCCCATACAAGACATATTAAGCTAAACAGTTTAGAATAAATACTAGGCAGGGGGTAGCAACAGTCAGATGAATGGTAAAGAAATAAAAGCCACAGGAGTTCCAAGGAAGGAGAAGTTGTTTGGGGCTAGAGATGCCAAGGAGATGTGCTTGGATTTCAGCATGACTTTGAAGGGTGGGCCCACATTAAAATAGGCAGAGCAGAGGAGTTCAGGGCCACCAGTGGTGTGGTATCAAAGAACACTGGGCTAGGTAGGAATCAGGTGACCCAGGTTCTAGTTTCAGCTCTGGCACTAATTAATCTGGGACTTATCCTTCCTGGGAGTCATTCTTTTAAATCTGTTAAATGAGGGTGATAACACCTGTTCTTTCTCCTTTGTACCTCAAAAAACCCATTGTTTGCATCAAATGAGATGAGAATGTTTGTGAAAGCATTCTGGAAAAGCATGAAGTGCCCTCTTAATGCATCTGGGTTATTATTTGTCACTTGTCACTTCATTTCTGTCAATCCATTGCTTTTACTAGACGACATGAACTGTCATTTATTGACTTTGGACTGTGTGCATGTATGCCTTCCTTCATTCTCTTGGCATAGTGTCTGGTTCAGTGCCACATAGAAGCGAGACTTAATCCAGGTTTCCTGTTGTTGATGAAGATGTAAGGTCGTCAACAGTGCCATGTTCCCTAGGAGCATTTGTCTTCAGATCCCTGGTGACCAGTTAGAAGTTTTCCTTCCTCCTATGAGCCTCAACTTCTAGGAGAGGGGACCTTGGGAATCTTTGAACTCAGAAAAAAAAAAGATATCCAAAGACTGTTATAGTGTGGGGAGCATTTTGTTTAGGCATCAATTGGATTGTCGATATATTTAAAATATTTAGTACATGTTTAGTCTTGTGCATTTTACTTTATACATTCAAAAAAGATTATTCTGAGAAGGGGTCCATAGGTTTCACTAGAATATCCAAGGGGACCAGGACATAAAAAAGGGTAAGAAATCTTGCCCTAGGACAGCTCTATCCGTATGAACTCTCAACAACTTGCCAATATTATCAGGAAAAGAAGAAAAAGTAGACTGGGATCTGAGACTACAGCAGGGTTGAGGGGAACGCAGTGTTCCCCTATCAGACATGATGTCAGACAACTATGTATGGAATCCAGACTGAATTTCCTTTTTTATGCCTTCTTTTTTGACCTAAAAGAGATATTTCCAGCTCCCTTAATCTGTCCCTTATGTTAAAGCTTTATTAACAGACAACAGGCTCATTGTGGAGGGGGAGTTACTACATCCTGAGATTCTCCTGCAAAAATCCCCCTGCCTCCCAACCACCTCAGTCAGGGATTTTTCTTTTTAGGAAAATCCCAAAAATTATGACCAGGACAAAATATCTCGTCTTGACGGACTGCTGAGCCCAGTTTACTCCCCTGGGCCTCCAATTTAGTCTGAATTAACATGGTTGAAATACCAGAGCATTGTCTACCTGATCACTCCAGTGATGAAGCTGGGGAGAAGGAGAGAGAAATCCTTTATTTTACCCACATTCTACCTCAAATTACATCTGCAGTCAGATTAAGGGACTTCTAGGCAAACAGGCAGAAACCCAGAGTCAAAGCATCCCAGAATGGGAAGCACCCTCCAGGGAGCATTGATTCCATTCCCAGTCTCCAGGCATTGCATCTGTCAATCAATCAATTAATCAATAAACAACATTTATTGAACACTTATTATGTAAAAGGTACTGTGGCAAATACAAAAATAAGTAAGCTATAGTCTCCTTCCCTCATACAGTTTACAATCTAACTAAAGAGACAAGCTTAAGAGTTGCAGCCTAACACAGTGGAAAGATCACTGGCTTTGAAGCCAGAAGGCCAGGGTTCAAATCCTACTTCTAACATTCCTTGCTTGGGCAAGTCTGGTCCCCACTTTCCTCATCTGTAAAATGAGGAAGTTGGATTGGACCCTTCTAGATCTATGATCCCATGAGATTAGGATTAGCTCAATCCCAGACAATATGTGAATAGTTACTAAAGTTTAAAAAGTCTTTTAGACCAGAAATATCAAGCATGAGGCCATGAGTAACCTACAAAACTCCCACATGCAGCCCCAAACCAGGTTAAAATGTAATTGGGAAATATTTAACAAAATAAATAAAAATACAATGCAATATAGACAATATTATATTTTAAAACTAAGTCAATATGTGACCTACAGGGATCCTTATGCCTATCCTTTCTATCTGAGTTTGACATCACTGCTTTAGACCATTGGTGTTCAAGGTCAGGGTGCAGGCGCTCTAGGGGATCATGGCTTGATCCAAGGGTTATGTACTCAACTAATCATAAGGTACAAAGATAAGCCTCATTCCTCCCTTCCCACAATAGCAAATTGTAGAATGTATTTCCAACACAACCACACCTACCTTTACCCCTCAGTAGTCTTCCACTTCACTTCTTCCTTCCCTGTGCAAACTTTCAACCTCAGAGCTTCTATACCACCATCATCCCCTCAGGCAGTTACAACTTGATCCCCTCCCCAGCCCGTCACAAAAGCAGCTTCACAGGAGCCATTTGGGAAATTCTGAACCCTCCCCCTCAGTATACCTATCTTCCCTCTTCCCCCTACCCCAACCCCGGCCCTATAAGCACTTTTTGAAGTGTGGGCTCTACACTCGCGGACCATCATCTACGAATATAAAAAAAATCCCACTTAACTTTTCATTTAACAAGTGAGTCCTGGCCAAGATGGCAGATAGCCAAGAAGTTGCCTGAGCTCTCCCCATTTTCTCTCCAAAACAATATTAAATAAAGTCTCTAAAAGAATTCTGGAGCAATAGAATACACACACACACACACACACACACACACACACACACAAAAAGAATGGAGTGAAATAATTTTCCAGCCCAAGATAACTTAACAGGACTCCATGAAAGATCTGTCTCATTTGAGTTAAAGGGGAGCACAGTCCAGCACAGGTGGTGTCCAGGCAAGCCAGTAGGAAGCTTTTACAAGCAGCACAGATTAGCAACCAAAGCCCCATGTTCTGGGCTCAGCAGGCCAGTGGCAATTCAGGCCAGTTGTGAGGCCTCCAGATCCATTGCAACAGACAAACTGCCAGTGCTGGAACCCAGGGCACAACAGATTTGACTAGGCCAGACCACCCTAGTGCAATGGGCAAGCCGCCAGCCCCAGAGGCCCTGGTGCAGAAAACCAGTGACAAGACCCCTGGCACCTGTGCAAGAAGCTTGGGACAGTGCCCCCTTACCCCAGGAGCAAAGCTCAACTTTAAAAAATGAGCAAAAACTAAAAAAGAGCCCTGACCATCCAGAGCTACTATGGTAATAGGAAGGATCAAAATGCAAATTCAGAAGAGGACAACAATGTCAAAATGCCTACATATGAAGCCTCAAAAGGGAATACAAATTGGTCTCAAGCCCAAAAAATCCTTTTGGAAGAGCTCAAAAAGGATTTTAAAAATCAAGTAAGAGAGGTAGAAGAAAAATTGGGAAAGGAAATGAGAGTTATGCAAGAGAATTATGAAAGAAGAATCAATAGCTTGGAAAAGGGAGCACAAAAATTGACAGTAGAAGACAACTTAAAAAATAGAATTGGCCTAACAGAGGGAAAATCCATGGAAGAAAACAACTTTAAAAGTAGAATTGGCCAAATGGAAAAGGAAATATAAAAGCTAATTAAAAAAAATAATTCCTTAAAAACTAGGATTGGGTAAGCGGAAGCTAATAACTCTATGGGATGTCAAGTATCAGTCAAACAGAATCAAAAGAAATAAAAGTAGAAAATATAAAACACCTCACTGGAAAAATACAACTGACCTGGAAAATAGATCCAAGAGAGATAATTTAAGAAATAATGGACTACCTGAAAGCCATGATAAAAAAAAAAAGAGCCTTGACAACATCTCTCAAGAAATTATCAAGGAAAACTGCCCTGATATACTAGAACCCAAGGGTAAAATAGTGATTGAAAGAATCCACCAGTCACCTCCTGAAAGAGATCCCAAAATGGAGAGAGGATTCTGGGAAGATGACAGAGTAGGTCAGAAAATTCTAAGCTCTCCAGATTTCCTCCATAAATAAAATAGTGACTTAACGGTAAATGTAGAGCAGTAAAAATAAACAAGAGTTGGGGCAGAACAGTGGTCTTTCTGGGACAACCAGAAAAGATCCAAGATTTGGTCCTTGTGAATTGTAAACATCTTCAGGCTAGTTCCACTGAAACAACAAGCTGGGAGCTAAGGGGCTAGCTGGGTTTGGAGTTAGCCTTGGCCCAGCCTCAGGAATTTTCACCTCCCAGACAATGTTCAGCATCTGAACAGGGGAAGATTGAGGGAACCTCTGTGGATAAGGGACACCAGGCCCAGCTGTGCTGCCAAAACATGGCCCTGAGTGAGAAGGAACCAGCATATGCCCAGTGAGAGCAGAAGCAATGGGGCAAGGATACTGATGGCTGTGGGCACTTACAGGAGGGTGGAATTTTTGGTTTTGGTTCCAGGCCAGATGGGGAACTGAAGGAGGATCCTCCTTCCCTAGGACTAGAGACACCATCCTCCATACCCTAGGACTAGAAGTAATTACAACAACAACTTGCCATGAATAAAATAATAATAATAATAATAAATGAGCAGGCAAAGGAGAAAGAACTCAACCATAGAAAGTTACTATGGGAGTAGAAAAGATGGGGATTCATCTTCAGAGAAGGATATTGAAGTAAAAAAGCCTCTCCTACCCCAAAAAGTAATGTAAAATGGCCCTTGCACAAAAAGAATTAGCAGAATAATGTTAAAAAGACTAAAAATCTAATGAGAGAGATTGAGGAAAATTTTTTTTAAAAGAACAATCTAAGAAAAACAAGAAAATT
Source organism: Phascolarctos cinereus (assembly GCF_003287225.1). Lineage (NCBI taxonomy): Eukaryota > Metazoa > Chordata > Mammalia > Diprotodontia > Phascolarctidae > Phascolarctos > Phascolarctos cinereus. The sequence goes on along the minus strand of NW_027555958.1, from coordinate 375,170,901 downwards.
ATGAAAAGAAAGTCAATCAACTAGAAAAGGGGATCTAGAATCTTAAAGATGAAAACAACTCCTTGAAAATTATAATTAGGTAAAGGGGAGCAATGAAGTTATAAGAGTACAAGAAATAACAAAACAAAATATAAATAATAAAAAAATAGAAGACAACATGAAACATCTCATATAAAAATGATCTAGAGAACAGATCAAGAAAAGAAAACAAGAATAATCAGGCTACCTGAAAGCTACAATCAAAAAAGAATCTTGATACAATAATACAAAAAATAATTAAAGAACATTGTCCTGAAGTGTTAGAACAAGGGGAAAGTAAAAATAGGGGGCAAAAAATCCACCAATCACCGCCTGAAAGAGATCCCACAAGGAAAACCTACAGGAATATCATAGTTAGATTCTGAAATATCCAGCTCAAGAAGAAAATATCATGAGCAACAAGAAAAAAAAAACAATTCAAATACAGAGCCACAGTTAGACTCACATAAGACCTAGCAGCGGCTACATTAAAAGACTACAGGTCTTGGAATACTATATATCAAAGAACAAAAGAACTGGGGTTGTGGCCAAAAATATCATACCCAACAAAGTTAAACATACTCCTGAATGGGGAAAAAATGGATATTTAATGAATTGCTAGACTTACAGGATTTTGCTGCAAAAAGATCTGAAATCAATAGAAAAATTGACATACAAGATCCAAGAGAAATATAAGGTAAATATAATAGACTAATTCTAAGGAACTCGGTAAGGACAGACTTTATTTTTTATATGAGGAACGGTAAATCACATATCTAAAATCATTATTAGTAATTGGGTAGTTTGAAAAGAAAAATTGGGGTAGAGCTGAGTATGATGCAATACTAAAAAGTAAACCATCTAGGAAAAGGTAAAAAGAGTAATTATACAACTGAGGTATGAGAGGAAGAACTGACACAGAGGAATTAGATGGGGTAGGAGGGCTGGTAGTTCTGGAACCCTACTCTCATCAGGAAGGGGTTAAAAAGGAAACAGTACATATATATCTAGAAGGGCATAAAAGTCTTCTAAATTCAGAAAGAAATAAAAGACTAAGGGAATAGGGAAGGGGAGAAGATAAGGGAGGGATTTCAGTGTTGGGGGAGAGGATAAGGGAGGGATCTTTGGTGGGGGGTTGGTTAAGTAATAGGAGGGTAAGGTAGCGGGTAGAAGTAAGTAGAGGAGTCATGAGGGATAGAAAATAGGAGATGCATACAAACATAAAATAAAGATCAGGAGTAGAATTTATTAAGGAAAAAAAGCACGAGTAGTAATCATGATCTCTGACAAAGTTAAAGCAAAAATAGATTTAATCAAAAGAGAAAAATAGAGAAACTACACTATATGTCAGTCATATTAATCAACATTGTTTTAGACTATTTAAAACTAGACAGTATAAGGTTGGAATATTGCTGTGGTACAGGAAACGATGAGTTGGTGGACTTAGAAAAATGTGGAAAAATTTAGACCTGTGAAGGAAGATGTTACCCACCCTCAGAGAAAGAAGACAAACAAGTATAGTACAGTCTTACATAGATGTATATGAACGTATATACCTATATATGAGTATGATTATAGATATCTAAGTACATGTATATGCATGTAAGTGTGTGTATGTACAAGTATATTATATATGTTTATTTGTATATGTATGTGTATGTATATATGTATGTATATCTATCTTCATGCTTAATTGTAGCCTTTTAGGGTGGGTGGGGGAGAACAAAGTAAAAAGTGCACAGCAGAGAACAAAAGAAAACTTACAAGGAAGCAAAGAAAAGATGGACAGCTTGGAACACAATGTGTAGTATTTATTATATAGGCTTTCTTGAAATGGAAATTTATTGCTATATATTTTGAATCTTCTCTTATGTTCTGCTGTGCATAGGGCAGTACTTTTTTTCATTTTACTTTTGTATTTAAGTTATAATGTTTCTTTTTCTTTTCTTATTGTGTATTTAAGTTTTAGTATTTAAGCTTAAAATATATTAATTTTTTAAAGGGAAGAAAAAAAGATCCCAAAATGAAAACTCCAAGGAATGTTATAATGAAATTCCAGAACTGTCAGGTCAAGGAGAAAATACTATAAGCAGCCAGAAAGAAACAATTCATATACCAAGGAGGCACAGTCAGGATTACACAGAACTTAGCAGATTCTACATTAAAGGATCAGAAGGCTTGGAACATGATATTCCAGAAGGAAAAGGAGCTTGGTTTACAACCAAGAATCAACTACACAGCAAAATTTAGCATAATCTTCCAGGAGAAAGGATGGAAATTCAGTGAAATAGTGGACTTTCAAATTTTCCTGAAGAAAAAACCAGAGATGAACAGAAAATTTGATCTTCAAATACCAGATGCAAGAGAAGCATAAAAAGGTAAGCAGGAAAGAAAAAACAACAACATGGTATTCAATAAGGTTAAATTGTTTACATCCCTAAGTGGGAAGATGATACTTGTAACTCTTAAGAACTGTATCTCTATTAGGACAGTTAGAAGGAGTATACTTAGACAGAGGGAGTAAGTACAAGTTGATTTTGATGTGATGATTAAAAAAGTTAAAGAGTAAAAAAGAAGATTGTACTGGTAGAAGAGAAAAGGGGAAGGCAGAATGGGTAAATTATATCACATGAAGAGGCATGAAAGACATTATAGTAGGGAGAAAAAGGGAGGGGGTGAACATTGTTTGAACCTTACTCTCATCAAATTTGACTCAAAGAGAGGATAGCATACATATGCACTTGGGTAAAGAAAGCTATCTTACCCTATAGGGAAGGGGAAGAGAGGGGAGATGATAGAAGGGATGGCAGATTGAGGCAGGCAGTGGTCAAAAGCAAAACACTGGTGAGGAGGAACAGGGTGAAAGGAGAGAGAGAGAGACAGAAAAGTATGAAGAGGGGAAAAATAGGATGGAAGAAAATACACAGTAATCATAACTGTGAATGTAAATGTGATAAACTCTCCCATAAAACAGAAGTGGGTAGCAGAGTGGATTAAAAACCAAAATCCCACAATATGGTGTTTATGAGAAACATATTTGAAGCAGAGAGACATGTACAAAATAAAGTAAAAGGATGGAACAGAATATATTATACTTTAGCTGAAGTTAAAAAAAAAATAAAGCAGGGTAGTGATCCTAATCTCAGACAAAGCAAAAGCAAAACTAGATCTAATTAAAAGTGACAAGGAAGAAAATGACATTTTGCTAAAAGGTACCATAGAGAATGAAGTACTATCAACAGTAAACATATATGCACCAAGTGGAATAGCATCCAAATTCTTAGAGAAGTTAAGTGAGTTACAGGAAGAAACAGACAGCAAAACTAACTAGTGGGGAACCTCAGTTTCAACATCTTAGAACTAGATAGATCTAACCACAAAATAAACAAGGAAGAAGTTAAGGAGGTGAACAGAATTTTAGAGAAGTTAGATATGATAGACCTCTAGAGAAAATTGAATGGGTACATAGCACCTACAGAAAACATGGCTATGCATAAGGGCATAAAAACCTCACAATCAAATGTTAGAAAGGCAGAAATATTAAATGCATCCTTTTCAGATCATGATGCGATAAAAATTACATGTAATAAAGGGCCATGAAAAGATAGATTAAAATTTAATTAGAAACTAAATAATCCAATCCAAAAGAATGAGTGGGTCAAACAACAAATTATAGAAACATTTTTTGACAAAAACTGCTGGGAAAATTGAAAGTAGTATGACAGAAACTAGGCATAGACCAGCATTTCATACCCTATGCCAACATAAGGTCGAAAAGGGTACATAACTTATATATAAAGACTGATACTATAAGCAAACTAGGAGAGCAAGGAATCATTTACCTATCAGATCTATGGAGAAGGGAAGAATTTATGACCAAACAAGAGAAAGAGAACATTATGAAATGCAAAATGGATGATTTTGATTACATTAAATTAAAAAGTTTTTGCACAAACAAAGCCAATGCAACCAAGATTAGAAGGGAAGCAGAAAGCTGGGAAACAATTTTTACAACCAGTGTCTCTGATAAAGGCCTCATTTCTAAAATAAATAAAGAACAGAGTCGAATTTATAAGAATACAAGTCATTCCCCAATTGATAAATGGTCAAATGATATGAATAGGCAGTTTTCAGAGGAAGAAATTAAAGCTATCTATAGCCATAAGAAAAAATGTTCTAAATCATTATTGATTAGAGAAATGCAAATCAAAATGAATCTGAGGTACCACATCATACCTATCAGATTGGCTAACATGACAAAACAGGAAAATAATAAATGTTGGAGAAGACGTGGGAAAATTGGAACACTAATGCATTATTGGTGGAGTTATGAACTGATCCAGCCATTCCAGAGAGCAATTTGGAACTATACCCAAAGAACTATAAAATTATGCACACCCTTTGACCCAGCAATACTACTTCAGGGTCTGTATCCCAAAGGGATAATAAAAATGGGTAAAGGACCCACACGTACAAAAATATTCGTAGCAGCTTTTTTGTGGTGGCAAAGAACTGGAAATTGAGGGGATGCCCATCAATTAGGGAATGGCTGAACAAGTTGTAGTATATGAATGTAATGGAATATTATTGTGCTATAAGAAATGATGATCAGGCAGACTTCAGAAAAACCTGGAAAGACTTATATGAACTGTTGTTGAGTGAAATGAGCAGAACCAGGAGAACAATGTACACAGTAACAGCCACAACGTGTGATGACTAACTTTGATAGATTTGGCTCTTCACAGCAATGCAAGAATCTAAGACAACTCCAAAAGACTCATGATGGAAATTGTTATCCACATCCAGAGAAAGAACTATGGAGTCTGAATGCAAATGGAAACATACTATTTACTCTCCTTTTCTTTTGTTGTTTTGTTTTATTTCTTCTTTCTTGTGATTCCTCCCATTAATTCTAATTCCTCTATACATCATGACTAATGTGAAAATGTGCTTAATATGAATGCACAAGTACAGCCTATATCAGATTGCACACCATTTTGGGGAAGTGGGAGGAGAGGAGTGAGGAGAAAATTTTAAAACTCAAAATCCTATGGAAGTGAATGCTGAAAGCTAAAATAAATAAATTATTCTAATTTACAACAAAAAAGAAAAAGAAAAAGAAAAATGCTCGACATCACCGCTGATTAGAGAAATGAAAATCAAAACAACTCTGAGGTACTATCTCACACCTATCAGAGTGGCTAATATAATAGAAAAGAAAAATGATAAATGTTGGAGAAGATGTGGGAAAATTGGGACATTAATGCATTGTTGGTAGAGTTGTGAACTGATCCAACCATTCTGGAGAACAATTTGGAACTATGCCCAAAGGGCAATCAAACTGTGCATAACCTCTGATGTAGCAATACCACTACTAGGTCTGTACCCCAAAGAGATGATTAAAAAAGGGAAAGAACCTATATGAATAAAAATATTTATGGGAGCTCTTTTTGTGATGGCAGAGAATGGGAAATTGAAGGAATGCTCATCAGTTGGGGAATTACTGAATAAGTAGTGGTATATGAATGGAATGGAATACTATTTGTTACAAGAAATGATAAGAAGGTGGATTTCAGACCTCCATAAACTGATTCTGAGTGAATTGAGCAGAACCAGGAGAACATTGTACATAGTAACAGTAACACTTCAATGATCAATATGATTGATGTGACTCTTCTCAACAATACAATGATCCGAGGCAATTTCAAAAGATTCATGATTGAAAACGATATCCACATCCAGAAAAAGAACTATGGAGTCTGAATGCAGATCAAAGTACATTATTTTCACTTTGGGGGTTTATTTTTGTTTGTTCTGTTTCTTCTTTCAGAACATGACTAATGTGGAAACATTTCCATGATTGCATATGTATAACCTATATTAGATTGCTTCCATCTCGAAGAGGGAGGGAGGGAGAAAGAGAAATTTAGAACTCAAAATCTTATAAAAATGAATGTTGAAAACTATTTTTACATGTAATTGGAAAAAATAAAATATTATTTACAAAAAAATAAACTAGAAAAAATAAACAAGCAAACAAACAAAAACCACAAGTGAGTCCCACAGGATGAGCAAGCACAGATCACAAAAGATCCCAAATCTTATTCATTTCCTTTCCTCCAAAGCCACCCCTCTTCCAAACTTGCCCATTGCTGTGAAGGGCACCACCATCTTTCTAACCACCATCTTGCTCTCATTATTATTTTTTGTCATCCTACATACGTAACCAGTTGCCGAAACTTATTGTCCTTACCTCTATATCTGTCCCATCTTTTTCCTTTCTCAACTCACTTTATTATCACCTTATTTCAGACTGTCATCATCTCTCAACCAGGACTATTGCAATAATCTCTTATTTGTTCCCCCCCCAAGTTTCTCCCATTCTCATGCCAGATGAGACACATATCCCAAAGTGATTTTCCTAAACTGTAGGTCTGACCACGTTACACAAACCCCTCAATAAACTCTAGTGACTTGCTAATGACTCTAGGACAAAATATTGTATCATCTTTATGAATGAATCCTTTAAACATTTTTAATTTTTGGTAAATTTTAGAAGGCACATAATTATTAGTATAGAAGTATGCATATATAATTTATAAATAAATAATTATACTTACACGGGGGCAGTAGGCTCAAAAATTTTTAGTGATATAAATTTGGAGACTGTTGAAGAAGTTGAGAAAAAGGGGAAATAAGTGGAGATTGGAATACTCAGAGATAATCTCACCCCATAACAGATCAATCTAGACAATTCAATTCAATTCAACAAATATATTTATTGAGTAAAGTTTACTATATGCTTGGGCACCATGGGAGATACAAAGATGAAGAAGACATCCTTGGGGAATTTACAGTCTGTCTTTTAGGAATGATAGGCTTAGTTCATACACAAATAACTACAGTACAAATTTGAACGTAAAAAATACCATATGAGAATTACAAAGTAATGGGGGGGGTGGATTTGGAGTAAGGAGAGATGACAATCATTAACTCTTTGGGGATGGAGATTTCATGGCCTTCCCTGGTAGTCTCTTCCAGGGATCAGTATTTCTTCTCTTAATCCAAAAGTCCTTTCTGGAGTCTCACTGAAATTTAAAATCTCTTCATCTTTTCTTTGGTGGTGAACAATTAATAAGCATCCTTCATTTTAACACCCTCCTAGATTTAAAAATAATTAAGTCCTCACAGCCTCACCTTTTTCTTCTCAAGGCTGAACCCCGAGCTCCTTTGGCCTCCTCTTTCAACTATAGGGAAGAGGTGATGTGCAATTTATGTCCAGGAGCTCCTGGTCCTAGTGTTCCAGGGAGACATCGAGGGCCTCAGGTCTCCCTCTGAGAGGCACAGACTGCCCCAGATAGGAGGGTTGATCCCCCGATTGCCTTCCGTGGGGATGACTGGAGGAATTAGGCTTCCTGGAGCTGTAGTGCTTCCAAGCTCCGCTTCTCAGGGAGATCTTGAAAGTTAGTGAGCTGGATTAGGGAAAACGTGGGCTTCTGTGTCCGAACAGCTGCATAAGCATAGAAAAACTTGTGAGGGTTATTGGGCCTGGAAAGTTCTTCTTCCTTATAGCTCTTCCCCTGAAGATATACTTCGTTCTCAAAGCATCCTGCCACCAAGCAACAGTCTGGGCCCCAAGAGCAAGGAATGTTCAGCGGAGGACTAGGACTATGGAATCTATAGCCCGTGGACTCAGGAAACCCCCCTCCCCCACTCTAGGCTCTAGGCCCCTCCCACCAGCCTCAGCCCCAGCCCAGTCACTATATAACTCTGCTTACTAACACTTAGCTCTGGACCCTGGACTGGCAGAGACCTGATTTAAAATAATTTCAGCTCAAGCACACAGAATGCATGGTCTTTGGCTGATTCATCACTTGGCGAGACTTCTCTTTCTGTCCCTCTTTCTCTATCTCCATATACAAGGGGGTGGAGTGGGGCGACTTGGAGGGCATGCAAGCTTCTAGTTAGCAGTTCCTTTAGGACACCATTTTAAAAAATGTTATTCGATAGATTTTGTTTTTACATAGCTTAAATTACCCCCCATATCCTTCTCCCAGAGGAGCCATCCCTTATAACAAATAATGTTTTAAAAGTAAGAGAAAAAAATTTCACAAAACCTATCATTATGCTGAAAAAGTCTGACAACATTTCATATCCATAGACTCCCCCACCCCCAATATCTCTGCAAAGAAGAGGGGGAAGGGCCTTCAAGACATCTCAAATTTTGTGAGCACAAACTTGCCAATAGAGTTGGCAGGCAGAGGTATCAATCTCAGCTCTGTGACTTCCTAGCTGTATAACCTTGGAAAGGAAATTTCCCTCTTGTTTTTAGTTTCCTCACCTGTAAAATCAGGGACTTAGAGTAGATGATTTCTAAATTTCCTTCAAATTCTAAATCTTAAGATTCCTATGATCTTCCAAAGAAATTCATCTTTAGCGTTGTTGGTCCTAGGAAGCAGTGATTGGGAAAGGATGATTGTGCTCATTGTATAGATAGACAAACTGAGGCCTAGATAGGTAGACTTGTCTAGAGGCATACAGAAAGCATAAGGGGAGTGCTGCATCTAGATCTCTGATCTCCTACCCTACCTCATGCCCCGTCTACTACCCTAACCATCAGACATAACTGCATCCCTTATAGCATCAAAAAGGATGTAAAAATTGCCATTTCCCATGTCCAGAACCCCAATGACTTACAGATCCTCTTTCGAAGCTTCCTTAGAAGTACCAACAGAACCAGGAGGACAAGTGGGAGCAACACAGTAGAGAGAGTGATCAGGATCTGGGAGACACGCCTCTGATCTGGAGATGAGCTGGGGAAGAAAGGAGGAGGGAGGGCTTTGAGGAAGGGTAGGAAATGGGTAGGACCCAGGAAGGACTTTGCTTATAGTCAGAACATCCTAAAACTTAGAATTGGAAAAGACCTTGTGGACCATCTAATCCAGCACCCTCATTTTACAGAGGAAAAAACTAAGGCATTGACAGGTATTCAACGACACATGGTTTGCTAGTCATGGAGCCAGGACTAGAATAACTGGGGCCTTTTGAAAGTCAGCCTAAGGCTCTTTCTCCCTCACCATGCTGCATGAGGGTGTCTATATGCTCAAGGTGGCCCAGCCACAGCCTGTGAGAAAGGTTGTGCTATCTATCCAAAATTGTACTGGATGAGGAACTGAAGATCTGTTCTACTCCTTTCTCAGGCATAAAATTATTAGCCGTGTGACCTTGGCCAATACACTATACCTCTCAGTTTCTGTCTAAACTTCCAAAAATGAGGGCTTTGGATTAAATATTTTCACTCATCCCATTTGGCTCTTTCATTTTATGATTCAAACTGTGTAATTAAACTATGAGAGCGGAAGGGAGGGAAGAAAGAAGGAAAGGAAGGAAGGAAAAAAGGAGGAAATAAGAGAGGGAAAGAAAGAAAAAAGGAGAGAGAGAGAGAGAGAGAGAGAGAGAGAGAGAGAGAGAGAGAGAGAGAGAGGAGGGAGGGAGGGAGAGAGAGAGAGAGAGAGAGGAGGGAGGAGAGAGAGAGAGAGAGAGAGAGAGAGAGAGAGAGAGAGAGAGAGAGAGAGAGAGAGAAGGAAGTTTCCAGCATAGATAACAACCTCTGAAGTGAGACATCTGAAGGGGTAAGGAAAGGAAACAACAGATTGAGGTGAAACATTGTCGTATCTATTGTCCTTATCTCTAAGTAAGTGGACTGAGGAAAGAGAAGAAGGAAGGATAACAAATCCACTGTAGTCCTCATCAATTCTAAGTCCAATTTTAGGATGAGTGAGCAAAGATGAAGAAGGACCCAGAGAATGGAGCTAAAGGGCCAGAGTGGCAAGAGTGGTACCTCTAGAGGAGGGACATGTACTCTTACTTCTCCATGAACGGCTTCTTGCTGGGGGGAATCACAAGTGCTGTTCCTGGGATTCTTCTCAGTGGTTCCTCAGAGTGACTTTCTCTACCAATAGCAGCTGTTCCTTCTAAGGCTGAAGCTTCCCCTTTTCTAATGGTTCCTGAGAACCAAGCACCTACATCCACATCTGGGGCTGTAGCTCTGGTGATCTCCTGAATCTGTTGGTCTGTGCCTGGCGTTACTTCTCTGAGACTGTCTCTGATCATTGTTGAAGGTCTCATGGTTCCTGGGCTGTTTCTGGTGATAATCTGAGGTATTCCAATGTTCACAGTTCCCTCAGTTAGCCTATTTGTGCTTCTGATGGTTAATTTCCTTTCTCTAATGGTTCCTACAATTGTCTTTGTCACTGCCCTAGTCCCCAAGACCAAACCACCTTCCATTATGGTTGATGTTACTTTGGCTCCTGAAGTCTGTCCCTCTGGAACTAAATTTGCTGCTCTTGTGGTTTTCAGACCCCAGTTGCCAGTACCTGGAATTGTTAATCTAACTATTCCTGGAGGCTGTAGATTTTTGCTTGAAGCTTGTGCTGGTAGCTGAGTGACTCTAATCAGAGTTATATCTCCTCTGCTAATTCCTGCCTCCTGTCCTTTTGCCACCAGACTTGTGTCAAGGTCCTGTCTGCCTGCAGCTGGAGTTGTTATTCCAAGAGTTCCTGGACCCTGTCTACCTGCAACTGAGGTTATTGTTGCAAGGGTTCCTGAGGCCTTGGTGACTCTGGTTGGAGTGATGTGTCCGCTGCAAGTTCCTGCCCCCTGTCCTTTTATAACCAAGGTTGCATCAAAGACCTGACAACCTGGAGCTGAAGTTGTTGTTTCAATAGTTTTGGGAACCCACCCATCTATATCTGGGGCTGTTGCTCCAGTGCTTCCTGGGTGCATTTCACCTGGAGTGATATCTCTTCTGCCGGTTCTTGTCTCCCACCCCTCTACAAGCAGGGTTGTGTCAAGGTCTTGTCCACTTGTAACTATAGTTGTTGTTTTAATGGTTCCTGGTGCTTGGGTGACTTCAGCTGGAGTGGTATCTCTTGTGCTGGTTCTTGTCTTCCACCCTTCCACAAGTAGGGTTGTGTCAAGGTCTTGTCCACCTGTAACTGTAGTTGCTGCTTCAATGGTTTCTGGGGTCTGGGTGACCTCAGCTGGAGTGGTATCTCTTCTGCTGGTTCTTGTCTCCCACCCCTCTGCAAGCAGGGTTGTGTCAATGGTCTGGCCTCTGGTAACCTGAGCTGTCATGGGGTTGACGCTTGAGGGAATTGTGAGGATGGCAGAATCTGAAGAATGATTGGCTTGAGCAGTTGGGAAAGAACACAGGTTAATTAATGACAGCGTATTTGCACATGTAAAGAGGCTACATTAAGTTGGCTGGAAGCAGTTAAACTGATCAGTCAAGCTAAGTGTTACACCAATGGGCATGTTAGCTAAAATACAAATTTAAGAAAACATCAATAATCTCTAGTTCAGCAGAGAGCAGGGCAAAGGTGAGAAGTGGGCAGCCATCTCCTCTTTCTATTCCCTGATCCCATTTTCTAGTATTCCCTCTATCCCCAATCATCCACTACCCATATGCCATCCTCTGGCTTCACAGAGCCTGCAGCCTAGAATCCTCTTCAGGCCTTCTTGTTCCAGAAATGCCATATTCCTTACATTTATCCCCTTCTCCTCCCCCAGTCACTCCTTCAAAATTCCCATTCCCTTAGTTCAGCAACAATTAGTTGTAAGGAAAGCTCTTGATGAAATAAAGCTACAATTCAAGGAAGGAATAACTGATAGACTTATGAAGAAACTCTGGTACAGAGGAAAGAGAACTGGGCTTGGAGTCCAAACATTTGGGTTTCAGTCCAAGTTCTGACATTTCCTGGTATGTGACTACGGGCCATTCACTCTGCCTTGGTTTCCTGATCTGTGAAATGAGGACTAGGATGCTTATTTACAGGGTCATGGTGACCCAGTACTCTGGCTGCCTTTGGTGCAGGGGATGGATTAGATTACTGCACCCAACTCTCAGATTCCATGATGTCAGTCTGAAAGGAAGCAGCATAAAGTAGAGAAAGCACTGGATTTGGAGTCAGGAAGACCTGCTTTCTCATCCCACCTTAGGCACAGTATGTATGTGTGTGTGTGCATGTGTGTGTGTGTGTATGTGCGCGCACACATGTGTGTGTGTGCGCGTGCGTGCGCGCGTGTGTGTGTGTATACATATACGTATATATGTATGTGTGTGTGTTTTAGAGAAAATATATAATTACATTTTTTAAAAAACACAGAATAATAGATATGCCAGGTACCTGGGATGAGTTAGTTACTGAAGGTGGGCATTACATTTATCTCTGAGCTTCCTCACCAGACAAGAGCAAAAAGGGAAACATATTGGGTTACAGAGCTCCCATTGTCTGGTCAAAGGAAGCCTACAAATTCTACTGGAGGGACTACTTTTTTCCTGGTGTGGAATTCTCAGAAGCCTCCCCTAACATACCATTTAGATCTTTTCTGCTGCAACATACGTGCACTTCAGGTGCTCACTATCCCCCAGATGCCACTGCTTCATGCTCATTGGAGGTCTTAAGGACGCCTCCTCAGTCCCCTCTTCTCTACTCCTTAAGCCTTCCCTCATTTCCATCTGATTGATGAGCTTAATGCAGGTACACACCATATAATGTCATGGTTCTTGTCTCACTCTGAGCCATCAGGTCCCAAACAATGACCATCAAATGGGGATTGGTCTGGGACCTATTGTTGGCCAATCAATGAGCTCCAGAGTGATTTGGGTTTAAGGCATGGTCGTGAGGAGAGGATATTCTGAAAGTTTCAGGATTTCCTAAGTTATAAAATCTCTTTTGGTCCACTCTCCTATTTTAAGCTACAGACCACATTTTAAGAAGAATATCTGTCACATTTATGATGTTATTGTTATGGAACTTATTGCCCTCCATATCAGAATCAGAGCTGGAAGGGACCATAAAGATTATATAGTCCAATTTCCTCATTTGGCGAATGAGGAAAGTAGGGCCCACAGAAATGAAATGCCTTGCTCACAATCACAGAGGTAGTAAGCGGGGAGGTCATCAATTGAATCTAAATGCTGTTTCTAGACCCAGTACTTTCCCCACTGTACTCTGCCTGTTTTCACTATACAGCATTGTGGTACAACATAAGCCTGTACCTGTAGAGACGGTTAGATTCATACTGAAGAAGAGCATATCTGTGCTACGTCCAATGCCACAGCGATAGTGGCCTGCATCTTCAGATGCCAATTGGGTCAAGGTAACTACAAACATGCCGCGGTTGGGGAAATCTGTAAGAGTCACTCGGCCCTGATAGCTCTGGCTGATAAAGAAGTTGGTAGAGATGACGGTATGGCAAATCCTCTGAGGCCAATACAGGCGGCACCAATATTTCCTCTCATGTTTGTTGACAGTCGTGGGAGCATAATGGCACTTGATGGTGACCGTTCCCCCAAGGTCTCCAGCTACCAGTCTCGGACCTTTCAAAGCATTAGTATCTGCAGGAAGTGATAAGGGTGGGGGAGTAGATGAAGTCTATTTTTTCAAAAAATGTTTTAAAATGAAATTAATATAAGTCATTTCTCTTCCTCCCCCCACCCCCACTGGGGAAAAAAGAAAAGAAAATGAAAGTCTTGTAATAAATGTGCATAGTCAAGCAAACAAATTTCTGAGGGTCTGTTTTAACCAGAAAAAGAGAAAGGGCTTAGAGACTCTTCCAAAATGGATCATATAGAAATTGTTTATGATGTATTTGCCTTTTGACAACAATGACTGAAAACACCCAATAGGGGAGGGAAATGCCCACCCTCTCCAAGCCTGGATCTATTACCTTCTTTGGTTTACTTCTAATGGCATCTAGCTAGGAGCCACCTGGCTACATGGTAGAGAAAAGGGTATGGCTATGCTAAGAGTTGACGGCAATCGTGATGCCCATCAGAAACCTCTTGAACTTTGCAAGTTGGCTTTGGGTACAGGAAGGGTGGCATGGAATCACAGGTCTTGCTTACCTGACAATCTAAATATTTTATGATTCTAAGAGTCATCCCCAGAATCTCTCCTTTACTTACCTTGAAGCAGACATAAGATGAAGAGGGGAATCATTTTCCATCCTGCTCTGAGATAGGTGCCCTGCAAAAACCATTGCAAAGGAATGTGACCTGCACATATGACCCGAGAAGAGGCAAATGAGTGAATTTGGGGTGGTCTTTTTACCTCTCTAGTCCTCAGTTTCCTCATCTATAAAATAATGGGGTTGGATAGATCAGGTGAACTTATTTTTAAATACTTGTATTTTATAACTATTTCAATAAAATTGATTTCTTTTGTAATCCTCTTTTATTTTATGTACTGTATACACCATTCCAAGAAGGGCTCCATATGCTTCACCAGACTGCCTGAGGAGTCCATGACACTAGAATAATCTTAAAAGTTCCTTTCCGTTCTCTTTTCTTTATTTATGCCTTTGCCTTAATTGCTCCCTTTTGCCTAAAATAATCTCCCTCTTCACTTCTGCCTCAGTTTCCTCGGCTTTCTTCGAGACTCAATTCAAGGCTCCACTGACCCTCAGATGCTAGTGTGTGTCTTCCTTCTGAGATATTATTCTCTAGACTCTGTCACTTTGTCTCTCTCTCTCTCTCTCCTCTGTGTGTGTGTGTGTGTGTGTGTATACACATGTACATGCCTTGTTTGTAACCAATTATTTACATGTTGCCTCTTCCATCTGAATGCAAGCTCTTTAAGGGTAGGAACAGGGTTTTTGTCTTTCCACCTCCAGTGCTTAGCACAGCCTAGCATACAATAAGTGTTTAATAAATGCTTGTTGGCTGAAAAACAGACTGGCTGATTGCTTAACTGATATGAATAGAAAACTGTCTGGAACTGCCCTCTCTGAAAGATAATCCTCTCCCCAGAACCATCTGTTCCCTTCTCTTCAGTCACATAACCATCACTTTCATCACCTCTCACCTGTAAGGAGGAGGGGAGCAAGCATTTACTAAGCACCTACTATGTGCCCAGCATGTGCCAAGTGCTTTACAAATGTTATCTCATTCAATCACCTGTACTATTGTAGCGGCATCCTCATTGTGTTCCTTTCTTCCCTACCCTTTCCAATCCTTCCTTCACATGGCTGCCAAACCGATTTTCCTAAAGCACAGATCTCAGTAAGGCATTGCTCTGCTCAAGGAAGTTAGTGGTTTCCTATTGCCTCTAGGAAAAAATGCAATTATCTCTTCTCGGTATTTAAATCCTTTCATAACTTTGATCCAGTCTGTCCTTCCAACCAGGCCTGGAGTCAGGAAGACCCGCCTTCCTGAGTTCAAATCCAGCCTCAGTCACTTCTTAGCTCTGTGACCCTTGGCAAGTCACTTAACCCTGTTTGCCTCAGTTTCCTCATTTGTAAAACGAGCCAAGAAGGAAATGCCAAATCACCGTAGTTATCCTTGCCAAGAAAACCCCAACTGGGGACACGGAAAGTCGGAGACAACTAAACAAGAAACAATAACATCTTTCCAGATTTATTTCACATTCTTTTCCCTCATGCACTCTTTATTACAGCCAAACCGGCCTGCCTGACATTTCCTGTGATATCCCATCACCTGACACCATGTCCTTCACGTCTATAATATTCTCCCACCTCAATCAACTCCACCTCTTGGTAGCTAGGTGATGCAGTGAATAGAGCACCGGATGTGAGTTCAAAGCCAGACTCTGACACTTCCTAGCTGTGTAATCCTGGCCAAGTCATTTAACTACCTCAGTTTCCTCACCTGCAAAATAGGGATAATAACAACACCTATCCCCTAGGGTTGTTGTAAGGAGCAAATTAGGCAATATTTGTAAAGCACTTAGCCCGGTGCCTGGAACATAATAAATGCATCATAAAACTTTATGCTTCCCATTTTCTCTTCCCTTCCTTCAAGGCTCATGTCAGGAAAGGCCTTTGTTGACCCTCCACAGGTATTAGAATTCTCTCCTTCCCCCAACAATTACTTTGGATTACTTTTTACACACTTTATATTTACTTACCTGTGTATGAGTTTCCCCCGCCCCCACAGAGTGTAAGGTTCTTGAGCAAGAACTCCACCCTTCTATGTCTGATAGTAGCACCTAGCACAATGTAGGCGTATAATAGATATTTCTTGAATTGTTTTCCTTGTGCCCTAATTATCATTAATACTCCCTTGCTGTCACCGAGTTTGACTTCTCATAATCTCCCAGTTTCTATATTCAGAAGGCATATGCTGACTCTTTTGTGTTTTTAGACACTTCTGCTTTCCTCCACTAATGCTCTGGGTCAGACCCATTTCCTCCTAAATGACAGGAATTCATTCCTTGGGGAGAAACTTTCTCTTTTGCTGTTACAAGGTTCTACTTAGCCATTGTGCCATATGAGCTTAGAATGGGACATGGACCAGGTGGATACCACACTATTTGCTGGGTTCAGGTCCTGCTTGATTCCTTCCTTGAGTCTTTGGTGGCTGAAGGAGTTAGGTTTACCCATTGCTTGCAGCATCTCCTGTCTAGTTCTGGCCACACTGATATCCTCCTTCTCCTATCCCCTTTTACAACATTCAAAGTCAGCATCTCTCAGATTCATTTTGTTGTTTTTCAATGTTCTTTTCATGTATAGAGATTGTAATGTCCCTAAGGATAGAGACCAAGTCTTAAACTTCCCTGAGTCCCTACAGAGCCCAGCACCATGTTGAACAAGTAGGAACTCAAGAACTACCTGCAGAATAGAATTGAAACTGGGTAGAGCCTGCTAGGGTTCACATTCTATTAGCATAGCCTTTAAAAATTCAAGGTCACCAAACTTGGCACTGGATAAGAATTGAAAAAATGTACCTCCCTTTCCTTTTTTCAGAGGTGGGGCACTCTAGGTGTGGCATATTGCTTTACTCTCCAAAATAACTGATACATTAATTGCTTTGGGCGAACTGTTTTTTCCCCTCTTTCCTAATGGGGAAAGGAGGGGGCAAGGATATATTTAGAATTGAAGGTGATATAAAATTAGAACATACCAATGAAATAAGATTAAGAGCCCAAGCTCACCTCCCAGACATAGGAAAGTATTGATCTTGCACAAGTCATTTAACCTCATCTGTAAAATGAGGAAGTTGGCCTTAATTACTTCTAAGGCTGCCTCCTATGATCCTATGCTTTTAGTGCCTTTAACATCTCTTAGTAAATAGTTGTAGAATTGAATCAACTTTATCTCCCCTAATAAATATTTAAGAGAACTGGGAACATAACACTTTATGATTTAAACCAAAGACAGGAAACAGGAGTGATAAGGAAATATAAAGAAGCCTGAAGAACCTCCAGAAGAATCTCTATCTGTATTTCAACCTAGACCAGTGCTAACAGTCTCTGTAGGTGTGAGGGTCATCACAAGTTAGGGGGCAAGACATATATCCTTGACAGACCTAATACATAGACACAGGAGACAGGAGGTAAGGAAAACAGGAGAGAAGGAAGGAAGAAAGGAAGGAAGGAAGGAAGGAAGGAAGGAAGGAAGGAAGGAAGGAAGGGAGAAGGGGGGGAGGAAGAAAGAAAGAAAAGAAAGAATGGGAAGGAGGAAGGAAGGAAGAAAGAAAGAAGGGAAGGAGAAAGGAAGGAAGGGAGAAATGAAGGGAGGGAAGAAGGGAGGGAGGAAAAGAAGGAGGAAGGGAGGGAGGAAGGAAAAGGGAAGGAAGGAAGGAAAAAAGGAAATAAAGAAGAAAAAAGAAAGGAAGAAAGGGAGGGAGAAAGGGAGAGATGGAAGAAGGGAGGGAGGAAGAAAGAAAGAAAAGAAAGAAAGAAAGAAAGAAAGAAAGAAAGAAAGAAAGAAAGAAAGAAAGAAAGAAAGAAAGAAAGAAAGAAAGAAAGAAAGAAAAGAAGGAAGGAAGGAAGGAAGGAAGGAAGGAAGGAAGGAAGGAAGGAAGGAAGGAAGGAATAATGGGAGGGAGGGAGGGAGGAAGAAGGAAGGGAAGAAGGAAGGAAGGAAGAAAGAGAGGGAGAGAAGGGAGGAAGGAAGGAAGGAAGGAGTAGGCAAGAGGAATAGATTGAGACATTGGGAGAAGAGGAAAAAGCTGACTTTGAAAAGTGGTCCTCTTTCATAATTGACCACTCCTTCTTTGTTTAGACCCTTCTCTCTGAGTCCCTGAGGGAGGCCAAGTACAGTAAAGTCACTGAGTTCATTCAAAGTTCCCTGTACCCTTCAGTCTATGAAGTACTTATAGTTCAGTCCCCACTGCACCAGGCATAGGCAAAGCCAGGTTGAGTGATCTTCAGGTGCAAGAAGAGAAGCATTAGGGGCCAGCCTATTTCCCACTCTTCTCACCTTTGAGTTCTGACTCGGCAGATTTCCTACCAGCTTATTGTACTGATCTCAAAGGCCAGGGCTGGGGCTAGATCCCTTGGCCATCCTCTCCTTCAACACCCTCAACTCTTCAGTTACCCCAATTAATCTCTTTATAACTATAAGGGCTGACTTGGCAGATGCTGGGGCCAGAGTGTCTGTACTATGTTGCCCTATTACTCTCCAAAGTCCAAACTGATAGCAATCTCTCAGTTTAATGACAGCAATGAGAAACCGTGGCAGGGCAATGAGGAAGCATGATACACCATGAGATCAAAAGCCTCTGTAGAAAATTATCAGGTCTGAATGGAGTTTTATCCAGGAGGATAAAACTATGCACAGTAGTATCTCCAGGTCCCATTTCTGCCAGCACAGATAGGATAGCAATGGCCTTCAGGAAAATTTTTCTCTCAGTGAAAGGGGAACCCAGGTTAAGAATATACTTAAGACTGAAAGCTTTTCATTGGAACATAAAGTATCATTGGAAATGTGAGAGCCCTGTCCCTCAGTGATCTGCCTGGGCACAGGAAATCATCAGTACAGCCAAGGAATTGGTCTCTTCTAGTCTTTCTGGGCACATTCGCTCAAATAGTGTCTTTAGGAATACAATCTGTGAGGAGAAGGAGGAAGAGGAGAAGGAGGAAGAGGAGAAGGAGGAGGAGGAGGAGGAGGAGGAGGAGGAGGAGAAGAAGAAGAAGAAGAAGAAGAAGAAGAAGAAGAAGGAGAAGAAGAAGAAAGAAGGAGGAGGAGGAGGAGGAGGAGGAGAAAGAGGAGGAGGAGGAGGAGAAGGAGAAGGAGAAGAAGGAGGAGGAGGAGGAGGAAGAGGAGAAGGAGAAGGAGAAGAAGAAGAAGGAGGAGGAGGAGGAGGAGGAGAAGAAGAAGAAGGAGGAGGAGGAGGAGGAAGAGGAGAAGAAGGAGGAGGAGGAGGAGGAGGAGGAAGAGGAGAAGAAGAAGGAGGAGGAGGAGGAGGAGGAAGAGGAGAAGGAGAAGAAGGAGAAGGAGAAGGAGAAGGAGAAGAAGGAGAAGGAGGAGGAGAAGGAGAAGGAGAAGAAGAATGAGAAGGACGAGGAGGATGAGGAGGACAAGGAGGATGAGGAGGACAAGAAGGATGAGGAGGATGAGGAGGATGAGGAGGAGAAGATAACTTACATTTCTAGAGCTTTGTGGTCTACAAAGCACTTTCCTCAGGCTGACCACAGGATGATGACTTTTTATCCACAGCAATTCATTGAAATAAGTCACTAAAGAGTAGAACAGCTGCATCCTCACTATGTGCCAAGCACTGCATTAAGCACTTCTGCACTTATAAAGTAAAGGTGAAGAGTCCCTGCCCTCAGGGAGTTTACATTCTAATGGAAGAGACATCATATTTCTAAGTAGGTGCAGATTTATAAAAGATATAAATAGGCCTGCATCCATGGAGAACTTCAATTATTGTTGTTTTCAGTTGTTTCAGTCATGTCTGACTCTTCACGACCCCATTTGGGGTTTTCTTGGCAGATACTGGAATGGTTTGTCATTTCCTCCTTCAGCTCATTTTATAGATGAGGCAACTGAGGCAAATAGGGTTAGGTGATTGACTAGCCTAGGGTCACATGGCTATTAAGTGTCTGAGGCTATATTTGAACTCAGGTCTTCCTGACTCCAGGCTCTAGTTGCCAACTTCAGTTATAGGCTCCTTGGAATACTGAAATATGAGCAAGACACTATTCTAAGCACTTTCCAGATGTCCTGGGAGATAAATAGTATAAGTATTATTATCCCCATTTTATAGATGAAGAAACTGAGGTCCTTTCCCTAACCCCATTTTTTTTGTTAGGCAATGGGGTTCAGTGACTTGCCCAGGGTCACACATCTAGTAAGTGTGATGTGTCTGAGGCCGGATTTGAACTCAGGTCCTCTTGAATCCAGGGCCGGTGCTCTATCCACTGTGCCACCTAGCTGCCCCACCATAACCCCATTTTAGAAAGTCTTCCTAAATGATGTTATCCTGAGGCTGTACCTATACCTTCTTGTATCCTTCAAATCCAGGGTATTAGAATCACACATTTAAGGTCAGAAGAGATGTCAGAGGTTATCTGGCCCATCCCACCATCTAATTATTTTATTTATGAGAAAACTGAGGCCCCAGAACAGTTTAATGACTTGTCCAAGCTCTCAGAGATAATAATTAAGTGGTAGTGAGAAATTCAACCCAGAACCTCTGATTCAAAATCTTTCACCCTTTCCACTGAATGCCTGGTTCTATCTCCTTCTTTCTCTCCATCCCTCTATCCCAAAAATCTTTGAGAGAACTCTATTGTTGTGAGAAGAAAGAACAGGAGCAAGAGAGATGGTTTGAAACCCTGAAACCTCTGCCCTGGGGAGTGATCACAAGGGAGGCATTGGCCTGCTCTGGGGAAGCCATGATCCCACATTGTCTGGGCATTGCTATATATCAAGGTCCTGGCCCACGGATAAAAATACCTGGAAAGGAAGCCATCTGAGTGTTCACTCACCCCTTGTCCTATGGGCTGAATCAGAGTGTTCTCCATCTCAGGTCAGGAATCAGGAGTGCCCTTACCTCCTTGGAGAACCAGATATCTTGATATGTTCTGATCCTTCTTTCTCAAATCTTGAGATGCAGCTGAGTTTTAATGGATGAGGTGATAGCAGCCACTTGAATGTGTCCACTTTCAAGTCCTTCCTTCCCACTCACCCAAGCTCTATCCTTCTGCTAGAGAGGGAGAGAACTGCTCTCCATTTAGCATTTAAGCCTTTCCTGGACAGGAAGGCAATCCGTCCCTCCTCCCTCCCCAACCAGATGAGTGATGCAACAATATGGGCATTGAAGGAGGGAAAACTTCAAGATCCAGAAGAGGAATTCCCCTGTCATTTGGCTCTCCATCCTAAAGGTGGTTCAGAGGAAACAACACTGGGCTTGAAATCAGAAAGATTCATCATCATGAGTTCAAATCTGGCCTGAGTCACTTACTAGCTGTGTGACCTTGGGCAAGTCACTTAACCTTATTTGCCTCAGTTTCCTCATCTGTAAAATGAGCTGGAGAAGGAAATGGCAAACCACTCCAGTGTCTTTGCCAAGAAGTCACAGATGGGGTCGCAAAGAGTTGGACACAATTGAAAAATGATTGAACAGCAATATAAACCACAGATTTAGAACTCTAAGGGATGTTAGAAGTCAACTACAGAAACTGAATCCTGGAGAGTTTTAGTGACTTGCCCAGGGTCACCCAGCCAGTCAGTGTCAGAAGCAGGTTTTGAACCCAGGACTTCCTGACTCCAGGTCTAACACTATTCTCTATACCACACTGCACTGACTGTTACATCTTAGGGAGACAACTTGGCCTCTTCTCTGGCTCAAATCGCTACCAACCACATCTGGCCTGCTACTCACACTTCCTTGTCAGTCCGTCAGTTATTAAGCATTTATGAAGCACCTATTGTGTGCCAGACACTGTAAAGTACTGGGTATACAAAAAAGGCAAAAAACAGTCCCTTCCTCAAGGGGCTCACAGGCTAATGGGGAAGACAAGAAGCAAACACAGATGAACAAATGTGCTTTATCTAGGACAAATGGGAAATAATACAGAGAGGGAAGGCACTAGAATGAAAATCAGCGCACAAGCAGCTGGATGGGAGTTCATACCCAAGACTTTGGTGAGATACTGAGACAGATGGTTCACATAAACAAAAATTATTACCCATTCTTCTTGAGTTGAGTGATTCTACCGAAAGGCAGAAAATGCCTGTTTTCCTTTGAAAACAACAAATAGTTCTTAAAACATGGAACAGATTGACCTTAGTATGTCTGTTTCTGGAACTAAAATGAATCTATTCTTGCAGAGTGCATACCAACTGCAAGGGGCCCCAAGATGTGTGGGTTAGCAAGCAGAAGACAATCTGGCATCAAAAAACCTTTTATAAACTTTGACACTATGATGGAGTATGTGGAGTATTCTGCCTGGTGTGGTGGAAACAATGCATTTATACAGCCTTCTCCCTTGGGACTCTTAAGTATGTCCTTGTATAAATCCTCTACAAGGGGTTATGTGCTGATCCAATGCATTGGACACTTTTCTCTAGATTGCTTGACATTGCATGGCTACCAAATGGAGTATGTTACCTGTCTGTTGGTTATCCATCACTATTATGATCAGCTCACCATCTTTTCTAATCATACATCATTCTGCTTCTGGTTTCATTTAATAATAATAATATAATAATAATAGCTAACATTTATATAGTGCTTTAAAATTTGCAATGTTTTATATATATAGTGTTCTATGATCCTTAAAATATCTCTGTGAGGTTTTTAGTTGTTTTTCAGTTATGTCCAACTTTTTGGTAAGTGCTATTGTTATCCCCATTTTACAGATGAGAAAGCTGAAACAGACAATGGTTCATTGACTTGTCCAGGATGACACAGCTATTAAATATGTGAAGCTCGACTTGAATTGAGTCCTTCCTGACCCCAAGTCCAGCATTCTATCTGCTATGCTACCTATAATATCTAGAATGCTAGATATCCCATGCACCCCATGGAACACGCTGGCTGCCCATTGGCTACCCTTCACTCTATGTGATCAGCCTACCTTCATTTTTAGCTATACATCGCTCTGCTTCTGATTTCGTTTGTAGTTGGAATGTCTAGACCTTTTAGCATTACATGGACACCAATGGAGCCCATGGGCTGTCCATTCATTACTCTTTCCTCAAGATACATAACTAGCTTATTTTCTGAACTTACATCTCTCTGCTTCTGATTTTACTTGTAGAGAGAATGTCAAGATTGCTGTGGTCACTGGAAGAAGATCTCATATTTAGACGACCAACACCCATGTTAATATTTAATTGTTGTTCAGTCATGTCTGACTCTGCATGACCCTATTTAGGGTTTTCTTGGCAGAGATACTAGAGTATTTGCCATATCCTTCTCCAGCTCATTTTACAGATGAGGAAACTGAGGCAAATAAGGTTAAATGACTTGCCCAGAATCACAGAGTTTGTAAGTGTCTATGTCCAGAGTTGAGCTCAGGAAGATGAGTCTCTCTGACTCCAGATCCAGCACTCTATCCACTGTGCCACCTAGCTGCCCCCTAATATTTATCAGATGGGGTTAAAAATTCTGTGATTCTTAGTGCCCTCTGCCTTTCTTTCTACCAGAGTGCCACCATTGCTATAGAAACAGAAGGGGTCACTTATATTTTTTCTTTGTTTTAAATGTAGGTTGCCATGGCCATAGTATTTCTCATCAAATAGCCAGACTACTGATGATGAGATTTTCCATATCGAGCTAGACTGGCCCTTGGAAAGCAGGCATTTTTAGTAGACAATGTTGATGAGTTGATGTGGCCAAAACAACTTCATCATCCTGTGGTGAGCCTTCTGGAGATGAGTCTTTTCACATTTAGTTTGTCCAGCTCTTGGTTAACAGACACATAATCTATTGTTTGGCTTCCACCCAAAACTTTTCCAGTTTGGTGGAATCAGCCAAATACAGTGTTCCACTGGCCAGTCCTTTAAAAACCCAGCATCACCTCTCCTTCCCCTACCTCTGTCACTCACCATGACAAGGTATTAGAGTGGAAGATTCTAGATTAGTAGCTCTTAAGTTTCTTGATCTCACGACTACTTTACACTCTTAAAAATTATTAAGGACCCCAAATACCTTTTGTTTATGTGCATTATAGCAATATTGCTACATTTGAAGTTAGAACTGATAAAATTTTAAAATATTTAATTCATTTAAAAATAACAAAAATAAATCCAATACATATTAACATAAATAACATTTTAATGAAAAAAAACTTTTCCAAAACAAGAGAAAAGTGGCAATGTTACATATTTTTTTGCTTAATAGAAGACAGTTGGATTCTCTATCTGCTTCTGCATTCAGTCTGTTGTGATATGTTATTTTGGTTGAAGTATATGAAGAAAATCTGGACTTATACAGATATGTAGCTGGAAAAGAGAGGAGTATTTTAATAGGCAATAGTCTTAGATAGTCTTTAATAATCTTAGAATTTTATGAACATAATTTTGACCATGCCAACCCCCTAGAGGAGTCTTGTGACCCCAAGAGATCTATGGACTACAATTTGAGGAATTTCACAAAACCTCCCCTACACCATACCAAACTGGGACAACTTTGCATGTGAGCCTAATGATAGATTTTGTGCTTGTTATCCAAGAACTGGCCTAGCTACATTTGGAGAAGCTTCATAACAGAAGGGGGAACCACCAGATGATGGGGTTCTCTTCTAGAAATTTATGAAGACTGTCTAATAAGTTGTCTCCTTTCCAAAGACCAGTCTAGCTAAATATAGAGAAATTTATGAAGATTTTTAAGGCATTCAAGACCCTTGTAAAAATTCTAGTAAAAGAAATAATTAAATCCTCATGTGCAGAGGACTGCTTTAAGAGCTAGGGATAACCCAAAAATAGAAAAAACACAAAGTTTCTGCCCTCACAGTGCTTATAGTCTAGTAGATAATACGCCAAAAAAGACATAACTTTAATACAAAGTAATATGTGTATAATAATCATTCATTCTTTTATTCAATAAATAATAAATATTTTTTGAATTAATCAATGCAATTGTGTTACCTGGGAAGGGTACCTCATTATGAGCCATTAATGCCCATTTTAACCTATGCCTTGTATGACCAGGGATTAGTTTATCAGTCCCTTGGAAACTATCCTTCCTTCTTGTGAACTGGCAGGGTGCCTTCCTCGTATCCCATTTTCTGCATGGTGCCTGTTCTGATCTCCCAACTCCCAAATGCCTTTCTATTTAACTATTTTTGTATATTTCTATTTATTCACTTTATTTTATGCCATGTATATTTGTATGTATATTTGTTGTATCTCCTGTTAGCATGCCTTATGAGTAGAGATTGTTTTTTTTTAATTAATTAATTTATTTTTAGTTTTCAACATTCACTTCCACAAGATTTTGAGTTCCAAATTTTTTCCCCATCTCATCCCTCCTCCCACTCCAAGATAGCATGAATTTTGAATACCTCTTCCCCTAATCTGCCCTCTCTTCTATCCTCCCGCTTCTCTTATCCCCTTCCCCTTCAATTTTCCTGTAGGGAAGGATAGATTTCTATATCCCATTTCCTGTATATCTTATTTCCCAGTTGCATGTGAAAACAATTTTTTAAACATTTGTTTTTAAAACTTTGGGTTTCAAATTTTCTCCCTTCCTCTCTCCCCACCCCCTTCATTGAGAAGGCAAGCAACTTGATACATGTTATACATGTTTAGTCATTCAAAACACTTCCATAGTAGTCATGTTGTGAAAAACTAATTATATTTCCCTTAATCCTATCCTACCCCCCATTTATTCTATTCTCTCTTTTGACCCTATCCCTCCTTAAAGGTGTTTACTTCTGATTACCCCCTCCCCCAAACTTTCCTCCCCTCTATCGCCCCCTGCTCTCTTGTCCTCCTTCCCCCCGCCATTTTCCTGTAGGGTAAGATAGATTTCTGTACCTAATTGAGTGTGTATGTTATTCTCTCCTTAAGCCAAATCCAATGAGAATAAGATTCACTCATCCCTTCTCACCCTCCCCCATTTCCCCTCCACTGTAAAAGACTTTTCTTGTCTGTTTTATGTGAGATCATTTACCCCATTCTACCTCTCCCTTTCTCCTTCTCCTAGTATAATCCTCTCTCACCCCTTAATTTTATTCTCCAGATATCACCCCTTCATCTTCAACTCACCCTGTGCCCTCTATCTATCATCTATCTATCTATCTATCTATCTATCTATCTATCTATCTATCTATCTATCTATCTGTATGTATGTATCGATACATACATATAATTTGTATGCATAGATATGTATGTATCTATACATACATACGTATGTGTGTATCTATACATACATACATACGTATGTGTGTATCTATACATACATATAATTTTTTCCCTCCAACTACCCTAATATTGACAAAGGTCTCATGAGTTACAAATATCATCTTTCCATGCAGTAATGTAAACAGTTCAACCTTAATAACTCCCTTATGATTTCTCTTTCCTGTTTACATCTTCACGTTTTACTTGAGTCTTGTATTTGAAAGTCAAATTTTCCATTCATCTCTGGTCCTTTGAAAATCCTCTATTTCACTGAATATCCATTTTCCCCCCTGAAGGATTATACTCAGTTTTGCTGGTTAGGTGATTCTTGGTTTATAACCAAGAATCCTTTGCCCTCCAGAATATTATATTCCAAGCCCTCCAATCTCTTAATGTAGAAGCTACTAAATCTTGTGTTATCCTGATTGTGTTTCCATAATACTTGAATTGTTTCTTTCTGGCTGCTTGCAATATTTTCTCCCTGACCTGGGAATTCTGGAGTTTGGCTACAATATTCCTAGGAGTTCTCCTTTGGGGATCTCTTTCAGGAGGTGATCGGTGGACTCTTTCAATTTCTATTTCGCACTCTACTTCTAAAATATCAGGGTAGCTTTTCTTGATAATTTCTTGGAAGATGATATCTAGTCTCTTTTTTTTTATCATGGCTTTCAGATAGTCCAATAATTTTTAAATTCTCTCTACTGGATCTATTTTCCAGGTCAGTTGGTTTTCCAATGAGATATTTCACATTGTTTTCTATTTTTTCATTCTTTTGGTTTTGTTTTACAGTGTCTCAATTTCTCATAAAGTCACTAGCTTCCAAATGCTCCATTCTAATTTTTAAGGAAGTATTTTCTTCATTAAGCTTTTGAACTTCCTTTTCCATTTGGCCAATTTTGCTTTTTAAGGCATTCTTCTCCTCATTGGCTTTTTGTACTTCTTTTGCCATTTGGGTTAGGCTATTTTTTAAGGTATTATTTTCTTTAGTATTTTTTGGGTCTCCTTTAGCATGCTGTTGACTTGTTTTTCATGATTTTCTTGCATCACTCTCATTTCTTTTCCCAGTTTTTCCTCTACTTCTCTTACTTGCTTCTCAAATTCCTTTTTGAGCTCTTCCATGGCCTGGGACCAATTCATATTTTTCTTGGAAGCTTTGGATGTAGGAGCTTTGACTTCGTTGTCTTCTTCTGGTTGTATGTTTTGATCTCCTTTGTCACCAAAGAAAGATTCTATGGTCTGACTTTTTTTTTTTGCAAGGTTGGCTCATGATTTCAGCCAATTACTTGAGTTATGAACTCTTTGTTAAGGTAGGGTTCTGCTTCCAGTATGGAGAATGTTTTGTGCAGCTTTTTTCAGAGATACTTCTAGGGATCTGTAAATTTTTAGCTCTTCCAAGGTGGTATGATAAGGGGTGAGGTGTTTACTCCTTTCCTGGCCTGTGCTCTGGTCTATGAGTAACCACAGGCACTCTTTTCTGCCTTGGAACTGTGAGGAGGAATTTCTCTTCACCACCACTACAAGCTCCACCATGCTAACACTCCTCCTCACCCCAGGACTGCCACCCAGAACTGTGACCCAGATCTAAGCATGGGCAAAGCAAGACAATCTTGCACCAGCAAAGAGATCCCCACAATCCCCGTCTGATTAGACACTTGATTCCCCTTCACTCTATGGGCCAGAAGCTCCTAGAAGCAGCCACCACCCCTGGGGCCACGTGCAGGGTCTGGGGCTGAGACTGAGCTTCTCTCTCAGCACGGCCACAGACTTTTCTTACTGACCTTCTAAGTTGTCTTCAGCATTTGTGGGTTGAGCAGTCTGGAAATGGGCACAGCTGCCCATGATTCAGTCCCCTGAGGTCTTCTCCAGGTTCTCTGAGGCCTGTTTTGTCTGCGCACCCACACTGAACTGTGTTCCTCGCCTCGCCTGGTGCAATAATCTTTCTGATCAGCTATCCAGGTTGTCTTGGGCTGGAAATTTGTTTCACTCTGTCTTTTTGTGGGTTCTGCTGCTTTAGAATTTGTTTAAGCCATTTTTTACAGGTATTTGGAGTGGCTTGAGGGAGACTGCTTTTACTCCATCATCTTTGCTGTGCCCCCATTGTTTTATTTTTTGTGCTTGTATCCCCATTACCAAGCACATAGTAAGCATTTAATCAATGCTCATTGATTGATTGATTCTGATGACTTTTACATCAGTAACCAGTAGTTTCCTACCTATCAAGATATGAAGTCCATTTCACTTGCTTTGTTATGTGTATATGTGTTTGTATGTATGTGATGATAATAGTAATAGCTAACATATGTGTGTATATGTATATGTATATATGTATTTGTGTGTGTGTGTGTGTATATATTTTATATATATATGAAACTTACTATGTGCCAGGCACTGTGCTTTACAATTATTATCTTATTTGATCCTCACAATAACCCAGGGAGGTAGTTCAGTTATTATACCCATTTTACAATTGAGAAAACTGAGACAGAGTTTGAGTGACTTGCCCAGAGACACACAGCCAGGAAATGCCTGAGGCTGGGTTTGAATTCAGGTCTCCCTGACTCCACATCAGGCACTCTATGAACTATGGCACCACCTAGCTGTCCCACTTGCCATGTGCAGCACTGCCTGACTTCTTGGAGAAAGTAGATGTGATATATAGTTAAGAAAGACTCTTGAGTAGTCCAGTACTATTTTCCATGCTTTTTATACCCTCTTTTTCAGTGGAGTCACCAAATATCAAAGTATACATTGAATTGGCTTAAAGGATCTTCTCCATTTCATCACAGAATTTCTCTGCTCTCACCCTCTGCAATAATTGTTGATACACAGGCTACAGGCATAGTTTTCTTTTTGCTTATGTTCATCAAGAGAACTTCCAGGTGAGATGAACTAGTGTCCCACGAAAGGACAACTCTTATTTCCCTTGGCTGCTTAATAAAACCAACTCTTCTGCCAACCTTCATTCACTTCCCCAAAGAGAACCTAGAACTATCCTTTGACAGAGATGCAACTTCCTTATGTCTTCTAGTTTCATTTATCATGCGAGTGCTAATTCAATGTGGTGGTTCTGATAATATTATGTCAACTCACTGGTCATTGGACAAAAAGATCCTGCATTTAGCATCCAAATAGTTAAATGAATTCTGTGTATGAACTAAAAACTGTGTGATTATTGGCAACTTCTGCCTCCTTTTCCACCACTTCCTACAGAAGTAGAAGGGGGCTGCTTGACATGGGAGCCATTTTTATTTGTGTTCATTTCATGGTTTGCCATGGCTAAAGAATGCATCCCCTGGCAGCCTTTGGGGGACAAATCTCTTCATATTTATCAAGATCAGTTTTTGTACTTCAGATTCAATCTATTGCTGAAGCCATTCTCAAAGCCTTTCCTTCTTGATAGAATTTCCTAGAGTTTACATTTTGTTGGAATAACCTTTGAGACCCCAGAAGCATTTTAAACAACCATAATAAGGCATTGACTGGTGTAGTGTTTCATGGAGGTGTACTTTCGTATCAATTCTAAACTCTTAGCTCTTTCAAAGAGTAACACAAAGCTCATATTTTATGCGTGATACATAGCTTATCTTTTCATCATATACAAAATACAGTAAATGTAATAAAATCCAGTTTTATCACAGACATTGAAAAGGGAAGGAGAAAAGGAAAGGGAAGTTGAAGTATAGGAACAATGGAAGATAAGGCAGGAAAACAAGGTTAGGGCCAGGTTATAGAGGAATATCGAGTTGAGGAATTTAAATTGGAATCTGTAGGTAATGAGTCATAAATACTTTTTGAACAGGAAAGTAGCATGATGGATTCAGTGCTTTATAAAGATTAGTCTGGCAGCAGTGTGCAAGATAAAATGGAAGGATAGTTGGTAAAGGCAGGAAATCCACTAAAGATGGTTTCAGTTATATAGATGATGAGGTCTTAGAGGTGATAACAGATTAGATGAGGTGGTCATAAGAAGAATGGAAAGAAATGAATGATAGAAAGATGTTTTGAAGGAAGAATTTGTGGTCTTGGGCCACATGATCCCATCAGTTCTTTCTGAACTCTACTTCCTTCTCCTCCCTTGCCACATCACCATCCTGAGAAACACTTGCTCTGGGGTCCTCCTTTCTTCACTGGTTTCTCTCTCTCCAGGACCATCATTTTGGGAAGGACTTTAGCTATGCTTCACCTTCCTCTCAACTCAGCTCTCTCCAGGCTCCACCTCCTCCTCATCTGCCCCATTATGTTTCCTCTCCCTCCCTGTCTTGCCATATGTACTGGCTTTCCTTAACCTATACTCATTGATTGATTGATTCTGATGAATATAATTGTTGTATTGGCTTTCCTATTATAATGCAAACTACTTGAGGGGAGAGAGTTTCTTGCTTCCTTGTATCGGCATCCCTAGTGTTTAGCACAGTTCCTGCCACATGTAGAGCTTTTAATTAATGTTCTATCAATCTATCTATCATCTATCTGTCTTCATCCATCCATCCATCCATCCATCTATCTATCTATCTATCTATCTATCTATCTATCTATCTATCTATCTATCTATCTATCTCTAATCTATCAAAACCAGATGATAAGTGCCTAGATGACCACTTGTCAGAAGAGCTATGGAGGATGAATACACCATGAAGGTGGAAAGTAGAGGGATCAGGTGAGGAATTTCTGTAGGCAGGGCAAGGACGAGGTGATCTGCTGACCCTCTTAGAATCCATGTGGTTCTCCATAGAAAGTGCAGGCCCCCAAACTCCACCTACTGTCCCAAAATCCTTTGCTTTTATTTCCATACATTATAATGTGTTTGAATTAATTAATAGCAGGCCTGTCCAGAGGCAGGAGGATGAACCAGATAACCCTTCCACTGTCTTTGGCTTCCTATTCTGAAGCATTCATGAATAGGGTTTCACTGGCCTTTCCAGGTGTTTATTCCTGTCAGTCTCTTAACTGGATCCTTCATGTTGTAGAAAGGGTTACTAGTCATATATGGATTAGACCCATGAGGGTCTTTCCAACTCCAAGAGTATATGATTTTGATCATTTGTGACTGGTGGAGAGGCAAGGGATGGGGAAGAAGGGCAATGAGAATTTCATTGTCCCTGGAAGTCTTTCAGCCCAACCTGAGCTCCCAGTGAATGTCTCAGGTGTGGTAAGAAATCAGAACTGGAAGTTTAATTTCAGTTCCATTCCTGGTCTTATACCTCCCTCTAGAGTTAAAAAAGGGAAAAGTTCTGGCCTGGATAAGGATACTAGGAAGGACCACAGCTGCTTTGGAGAGAAGAGAGGATTGTTAAGAATCAGAACATGGGCTTACAGGAGCCAAGATGATGGGAGTAAGAGGTGAGTCTCTCTTACCTCCCCTATTAACCCCTGAAAGCCCAGAAAATATCACCCCAGGAAAAACCCTGGAACAGCTGAACCAGAAAAAAGATGGGGTGCAGCAGTCTAGTAACCCAGGTAGCTTGAGGAATTAACGGGAAAGGCCCCTCTTACCTTGGGGGAAGGGGAGCAGTACAGAATGGGAGGCATACCAGCAAGCTAGTGGAAAGCCCCACCTCAGCATACCAGGAAGAGATCCTGAAGCCCAGGTGGTACAGCAAGCAAACACCAACACCTGGACCCCCGAATGCCTCATTGAGGGCAAGGGAACTGGTGGAAATCAGCTCAGAAAACCACCAGGTGCCTTGGCATTCTACAGCAAACAGGTCTCCCTGTGCCTCAGCAAAACTAAGAGAAGCAGCACTCTAAGGGGCACCAGGTAGATAAACACCCTACAACATCCATCTGAAAGGAGCTGAGGAAAGTAAAAGGAAGGAAAGGCCTGGGTGAGTAGGAAATCTCCAGGAGCCACACTACCCAATCCTACCCCTAGAGTTCCAGTGTTGCTGATTCCAGCCCAACACCAGGTAAGCTGCCAGAATCCTACAGCCTCCAACTGCTAACATTGGGGGCCACAGCACACAAAGCTATCGACCAGGCCCTAGGCTCCCAATACAAGAAGCTTGGGTCAGTGCCCTCTGCTCCCCAGCAGGAGAGCCCAATCTCTTTAAAGGCCAGGAAATAAGCAAACACCATGAACAAAAAGAAACATACAATAGATTCTTATTATGAGAAGAGTGAAGATCAAGGCAACATTGTCAACAAACCCACATCTGGAACTTCAAAAGGGAATACAAACTGGTCTGAAGCCCAAAAAGCCTTCTTAGAAGAGCTCAAGAAGGATTTTAAAAATCAAATGAGAAAGGTAGAAGAAAAAATGGGAAAAGAAATGAGAGGTATGCAAGACCAAGTCAATAGCTTGGAAAAGAAAGGACAAAAATAAACTGTAGAAAACAAGTCCTTAACAAATACAATTGGCCAACTGGAAAAAAAAGAAGAAGAAAACAAGTCCCTAAAAAACATAATTGGCCAAATGGGGAAGGAGGTACAAAATCTAATAGAAGAAAACAATTTGTTAAAAATTAGAATTGAGCAAATGGAAACTAATGACTCTATGAGAGAGCAAGAATCAGTCAAACAAAAACAAAAGAATGAAAAAATAGGTGAAAACATAAAATATCTCATTAGTAAAACAACTGATCTGGAAAACAGAGATCCAAGAGAGACAATTTAAAAATTATTGGTCTACCTGAAAATCATGATGGAAAAAAGAGCCTGGACATATCAGGAAATCATAAAGGAAAACTACCCTGAGGTCCTAGAACCAGAGGGTAAAATAGCCATAGAAAGAATCCACTGATCACCTCCTAAAAGAGATCCTGAATTGAGAACACCAAAGAATATAGTAGCCAAATTCCAAAATTACCAGGTCAAAGAGAAAGTATTGCAAGCAGTCAGAAAGAAACAATTTAAATATGCTGGAACCACAGTCAGGATTACACAGGACCTTGCAGCTTCTACATTAAAAGACCATAGGGCATAGAATATGATATTCCATAAGGCAAAGGAGCTTGGATTACAACCAAGTATCAACTACCCAGCAAAAATGAGCATGATCTTTCAAGGGAGGAGATGGATATTCAATGAAATAGAGGACTTCCAAACCTTCCTGACAAAAAAAAACCAGAGCTCAACAGAAAATTTGATCTTCAAATACAAGACTCAAGAGAGACATAAAAAGGCAAATGGGACAGGAAGTAACAACATGTTATTAATAAGGGCAAACTCTTTACATCCCTACAAGGAAAGATGACACTTGTAACTCTTGAGAACTGTATTGTTATTATACCATGTTAAAGGGGTATACATAAAGGGAGTGGGTATAAATTGACTTTATTATAATGATGAAAAAAATCTAATCAAATGAGTTAAATGGATCCAAGTAAGTGAACTAATCTGATCTAATTAAGAAAATGTACTGAGAAAAAAAGGAAAGGAGGAGGCAGACAAGGATAAATTACATCACAGGAAAAGACACAAAAACCTATTATAGCAGAGGGAAAGAAGGGAGGGAGATGAGCATTGTTTGAACCTTACTCTCATTAGATTTGGCTCAAGAAGGGAATAACATAATCAGTTAGGCATAGAAATCTAACATTCCCTGTAGGCAGTAAGAGGGAAAGGGGGAAAGAAAAGGGAGGGGGCTAATAGAAGGGAGGTGGGACTGAGGGAGGTGGTGGTCAAAAGCAAAACATTAGTGAGGAGAGAAAAAGAGAAAGGAGAAAAAAAAGCATAAATGGGGCGGGGGAAAGGATGGAGAGAAAGACACAGATAGTAATCATAATTGTGAATGTGATATATGAATGTAATGGAATACTATTGTTCTATAAGAAATGATGAACAGGCAGCCTTCAGATAAACCTGGAAAGACTTATATGGTTTGATGCTGAGCGAAGTGAGCAGAACCAGGAGAATGTTGTACACAGTAACAGCCACATTGAGTGATGACTGACTTTAATAGACTTAACCCCTCAGCAATACAAGGATCTAAGACATCTCCAAAAGCCTCATGATGGAAAATGCTATCCACACCCAAAGAAAGAACTATGGAGTTTGAATGCAGATCAAAGCATACTATTTACTATTTTTTTTCCTGTTGTGTTTTGTTTCTTCTTTCTGGTGCTTCCTCCTATTAATTCTAATTCTTACTTACAACATCACTAATGTGAAAATATGTTTAGTGAGAATGTATATGTATAGTCTATATTAGATTGCTCGCCATCTTGGGGAGGGAGGTAGGGAGGGAGAGGAAGAAAATTTTAAAACTCAAAAGCTTATGGAAGTGATTGTTGATAAATTAAAATAAATTAATGAAAGTCAAAAAAAAGAATCAGAACATGTTCAAACTGAAAGAAAAAAATCAGAAATTATTTTAGATCCTTATTTTATAGAGGAGAAGACTGAGACCCAGCCCCTCTGGAATGACTTTCCCAGAGTCCTATAACGATTAATTACCAGGCTCAGGATAGAACCCTGGTCTTCTGAAGCTAGTGTTCTTGCTACCATATTAGTGTCTCTTTTCCTCTCCACTGGATAGTGGTTGAGGTCCTAAAGACCATACCTATTATAGATGAGTAGAAGACAAGGGTATACACATAATAATTATGAGAATGACAACAGCAACAATGATAATAATCACCTGTTTGATAATCTATGGAAATATTAAATATAAAAGAAAATTAACAGAATAGCTGCTTGTCGTTGGTTCATTTCTATCTGAATGTTATCAAAAGAGATAAAAAAAAAATAAGAATAAGACCTCAAAGTCCAGCCCATCATCCCTGCCATGGAGAAAGCAGAAGTCAGCAGAGCAGGGAAAACCAGACAGGAGGGTGTATAGCAGGGACCTGTCAGGCAGGCAGAAAGCAAGCATGTAACAAGCATTTATTCTATTCCAGGCACTGTACTAATTGCTGGGAATGCAGAGAAAGGCAAAAACAATCCCTGCTCTCAGAGAGTTCATATTCTAACAAAAGAGACAATATGTACGTAACTATATCCATACTAGATATAGAACTACATATAGTACCTTAAGACTGCTAAGGTACCTGTGAAGGTCTGGCAGGAATGCTAAAATGCTCCCCAATTGGATTGAGCACCCTAATCAGTAATGAAACTATTGCTATGAATTTGATAAATAGATTGTGGGGGTGGGAAGCTAGGTGGCATAGTTGATAGAGCAGAACAATTCAGGAAGAGCATAAGAAATAACTTCATCCCTCATCCCAGACAGGATTAGTTAAAAGCTGAAATTGAGAAGGCAATAAAATAAGAAGAGGGAAAAGTTGAAGGTGCTTAGATCATTGAGACTCTTTCCTTAATACAAACTCCAGAAGTCCTATCTATTACCAAAACAAATGACAAAACAAACAAACAAAACCATTGATGTCTGAGAGGAAAAGAGAAGGGAATAAACAATTATTAAGCATCCGCTATGTACTAGACCAGGGGTGGGGACTGTGCTAAGCACTTTACAAATATTACCATATTTGAAGAGGAAATGAACAATAATGAAACTATTCCTATGAATTTGAGAAATAGATTATGGGGGGTGGGCATCTAGGTGGCACAGTTGATAGAGCACCAGCCCTAGAGTCAGGAGGACCTGAGTTCAAATCCTGCCTCAGCCACTTGACACTTACTAGCTGTGTGGGCCTGGGCAAGTCACTTAACTTTGATTGCCTTGAAAAAGAGAATAAGACAGCAGAACTCACTCACTTGATGTATTTAAACTGGAAATTTGACTAACCCTTTTTGAGTTTGGTGGTGTGAATCTAACTAGCAGACCAACAATATCAAAACAGAGTGACTTTTTTACTCAAGCCATCATGTTTTTCTACCACAATGTTTTTCAGAAAGTATAAAAATATTTTGGGATTTGCACACACTATATATATATATATATGTATGTATGTATGTATGTGTGTGTGTATACATATATATGTATGTGTGTATAGCTATTAGGAGGAAAAGTGGAGCTATCAAGGAATATTCATAAGGATAGGCAGCAAATACCACCATGGCAGAAGTGATTTGAGAGAACTATTGAAGACCCCCGGAAAGGTACTAGAATCAACTGTGGAAAGACACTACAGCTGGCACAGGTAGTGGAAGACTTGAGTATTGTATCACGTATTTAAAGGAAACAAACAAAAAAAGAAACATGTGGAATGGAATCTGGAAAGCAAAAGTTTATCAGAAATTCTAGATTCTCCTTATCAGTAATTGAAAGCAAAGATACAAAGCTTAAGGCAACAGAGTGAGTCAAAATAGAACAAAAGATCAAATGAGAAATTCAACGTCAATCAAAATCTTTATGCCTGAGGCTTGAGAAGCAAAGGAATCAGAGAAGAGAACTCATAAAGCAGTAGGAAAATTTCTGGTACCCTGTATGGATACAAGAAGGCTTACACAATGAAAACAAAAGTTTAATCAAATACAAAGTAGAAGTCTTGTGCACAGATAATATAACGAACAACAGAACAGTTATATCAGAGTAGGTGACTGAAACTAGCTTCACTGCAAACCTGGAAAATGGCAGGGCCAGATAAAATATGCAATTATCATTTCAAATGCTTCATAGTGACAGCAGATGCTTTACAAGCTATGACTCAGATATTATTCTGAACCCATCTTCCTTAACAGAAGACATCATATATTTACTACCAAAAGAAGAAGAAACTGGTGACCCCCTCCAAATATAGACCAATTATGTATTTGTATGTTTTATAAGGCAAGTATCATTTTAAAAAATCTATAAAAATTTACAAGAAAACCATATGTTGCCTGAAGAGCCAAAAGGATGTGCCAAAAAGTCAGGGCAGGGGTATGGGGTGGGGTGGGGTGCAAAGAGCAATTTAGCAATTTGGTAAATATTGAACAAGCTACTGCAAAGAGACATAACATTTATATCACTCTTCTTGATTATTGCAAAGCTTTTGACTTAGTTCTGTATGCAAGCCTTATTTACATTCTACAAGTATATGCAGAAGATCAAAGCCAGTGAGAACATTAGAGTATTTGTAATTCCTGTGGAAGTCTATTCTCTATTTAAAATTATACCACCAACACAATGCTGCCAGAAAACGATTGCCATAAAATGTGGCATCTTTCAGGAAAAGAGTTTAAGCCTTGGTGGTCCTGCCTAGTCTTAAACTCATTTTTCTCTCTCTTGAATAATACTGAGTATAGCTTCCAATTTAAAGAAAGAATCACATCAGAACAATGGATTAATAACTTGATGTACCTTGGGTGAAATCAAATTATATGGCTCTGCCAAAAAACACATTAGGTAACTTCTTTTGGAAGTTGTGGAATGGAATATTTCTTCCATGATGTCAAAATGTCATTTGGACACTATATAAGTTTATTATTCTTAATGTATGCCAAGAAAACATAAAGACTAAAGGCTCTGATCTTGAATCTGTAACTCAAATTGAACCAATGGATGAAGGTGATACTTATAAATACCTTGGTACCCTTTAGGTAAAACACATGGGGGGAAGGGAGAGGAGAACAAGCATTTATGAAGTACTTGCTATGTGCCAAACATTTATGAAGCACCTACTTTATGCCAAGCATTTTACAGATATTACTCATTTGATCTTTACAACAACCATGTGGGGTAGGTACTATTACAATTCCTTGCTTATAGTTGAGGAAATGAAGGCAGACAGAGATTAAATGACTTGCCCAGAGTCACATGACAAGTGTCTGAAGCCAGATTTGAACTTGTGGCACAGTGGATAGATCACCAAACCCGGAGTCAGGAAGACAGGCATTAAAATCTAGCCTCAAACATTTACTAACTATGTCATCCTGGGCGAGTCACTTAACCTTTTTGCCTCAGTTTCCTGATCTATAAAATGATCTGGAGAAGGAAATGGCAAAACCACTTTAGTATCTTTGCCAAGAAAAACCCAAATGAAGCCATGAATCAAAATGGTGACATCCATGTGAACTCAACCCACATTATGGCTACAAAGAATCATCAAAAAAAATAAAAGATTGAGTCACACATTTAGTTTCATTTTTTGTATCTTTTATTTTTAGGCAATTAGGGTTAAGTGACTTGTCCAGAGTCACACAACTAGTAAGTGTCAAGTGGTGTTTGGCCTGAATCTGAAT
Source organism: Phascolarctos cinereus (assembly GCF_003287225.1). Lineage (NCBI taxonomy): Eukaryota > Metazoa > Chordata > Mammalia > Diprotodontia > Phascolarctidae > Phascolarctos > Phascolarctos cinereus. The sequence continues at coordinate 375,132,708 of NW_027555958.1, read as the reverse complement.
TTGAACTGAAGTCCTCCTGACTTTAGGGCCAGTGCTCTGTCCACTGCACCACCTATCTCCTCCCACACATTTTGTTTGTAGAAGTGAAAAAGTTTGTGATGATAATTCAGGATCAGATCACCAATAGAAATCACAGAAAGCTTATCTCTAAGGATCTTGGACTTGTCAATGCAGATGATTCAGAGAAAATGGTAGAACCTACAGGATGCAAAAATTTAGCATTTATTGAATGACTAGCAAGACATGACCTGATGGCTAAAATTATGCATCAGAAAAGTGCTTTCTTTCATAAGCTAACAAACAACAAATCCACATACAAAATATACACCTCAAATTCTTTGAGAATTTGACAATTGGAGTAGAGCTATGATCATTATCACAAACAAAACCTTTGCTCACAATCACCCAAACATAACATTGATCCAAACAAATTCAATAGTCATTGCTATGCTAAATATTTATCATTTAGAAGTTATGTGGATTGAAAAGCTTTCAAAGTATTGGGACCTAGCAAAAGAATCCCAAATTACTTAGGAATAGGATGAAGTGCCACCATTCTTGTCACTTTGCTCACTACTGAAATTGTCCTGAAGATGCTTTTAGTGAGTCTACAGAAGATGAACTGGCATCCCAATACAGCTAATAAATTTCAAAACAATACTATTTTACTCACCAGTTTAGTTCTCTACAAAGCATTATGTCTTAATGAATAAAACTGCAGGATAGCAACTTGTCCCTGAGGCATTTCTATCTGAATTCTACCAAAACATAGGAGATAAAGAAGGATGAGAAAAATAAGGATACTATAAGCAAACTGGGAGAGCAAGAAATAGTTTACCTGACAGATTTATGGAGAACAGAAGAACTTGTGACCAAACAAGAGACAGAGAATATTATAAAATGCAAAATGGATAATTTTAATTTCATTAAATTGAAAGGTTTTTGCACAAACAAAGCCAATGCAATCAAGGTTAGGAGGGAAGCAGAACACTGGGAAAGAATTTTTATAACCAGTGTCTCTGATAAAGGCCTCATTTCTAAAATATATAGAGAACAGAGTCAAATTTATGAGAATACAAGTCATTCCCCAAATGCTAAATGGTCAAAGGATATGAACAGGCAATCTTCAGATAAAAAAATTAAAGCTATGTATAGTTACATGAAAAAATGCTCTATATCACTGTTGATGAGAGAAATGCAAATCAAAACAACTCTGAGGTACCACATCACACCTATCAGATTGGCTAACATGACAAAACAGGAAAATGATAAATGCTGGAGAAGATGTGGGAAAATTGGAACACTAATGCATTGTTGAACTGATCCAACCATTCTGGAGAGCAATTTGGAACTATGCCCAAAGGACCATAAAACTGTGCATACCCCTTGATCCAGCAATACCACTTCTAGATCTGTATCTCAAAGAGATCATACAAATGGGAAAAGGACCCACATGTACGAAAATATTGATAGCAGCTCTTTTTGTGGTGGTAAAGAATTGGAAATTGAGGAGATGCCCATCAGTTGGGGAATTGCTGAACAAGTTATGGTATATGAATGTAAAGGAATATCGTTGTGCTATAGGAAATGATAAGCAAGCCGACTTCAGAAAAACCTGGAAAGACATATATGAACTGATGCTGAGTGAAGTGAGCAGGACCAGGAGAACATTGTACATAGTAACAGCCACATTGTGTGATGACTAACTTTGATAGATTTATGTATTCTTAGCAATGCAAGGACCTAAGACAACTCCAAAAGACTCACGATGGAAAATGCTGTACACATCCAGAAGAACTATGGAGTCTGAATGCAGATCAAAGCATATTATTTGCTTTTTGTCTTTCTGTTTTGTTTTACTTCTTCTTTCTTGTGGTTTCTCCCATTGGTTCGAATTCTACTTTACAACACAACTACTGTCAAAATAGGTTTAATATGAATGCATATGTTGAGCCTATATCAATTTACATGCCATCTTGGGTTGGGGGGAGAGGAGAGATGGGGAGAAAATTTGGAACTCAAAATCTAATGGAAGTGAATGTTGAAAAGTAAAAATAAATCAATAAATTTATTAAAAAAAAAGTAAAGGTAAGAAGGAAGACATGATGCTGGTGGTGATGGAAAAGGAGGAGGAGAAGGAGGAGGAGGAGGAGGGAGGAGGAGGGAGGAGGGGGAGGGAGGAGGGAGAGGAGGGAGAGAGAGGGAGGAGAGGGGGAGGGGAGGGAGAGAGGGGGAGGAGGAGGGAGAGGGGGAGAAGGAGAAGAAGAAGGAGAAGGAGAAGAGGAAGAAGAAGGAGGAGGAGGAGGAGGAGAAGGAGAAGGAGTAGGAGAAGAAGAAGAAGAAGAAGAAGAAGAAGAAGAAGAAGAAGAAGAAGAAGAAGAAGAAGAAGAAGAAGAAGAAGAAGAAGTTATGGTGGTTGTTTTAGACATCTTGGGTTTCAGTTGCCTTTGGGAAATACAGATGTCCAGCAGGTAATTAATAATGTGAGGCTGGAGCTTAGGAAAAGGATGAGGGCTAAACATGTAGATTTGAGATTCATCTACCATACAGATGATAAGTGAACCAAGGAAACTGATTGTGAGAGAGAAAGAGAGAGAGAAAGAGAAAGAGAGAGAGAGAGGATGAGAGGATGTAGAGTATAGACTTGTTAAATCTTTCCATTTCTATCCTCACAATATTTCTGCCATCCAACCCCTTCTCACTAAAGACACTTCTAACACCTTAGTTCAGGCCACCACCATCCTTTATTTGCTTTATTTAAATGCTGTCTTAATTGGGCTCTCTGCCTCAGCTATCTTCCTATACTCTACACTGCTGCCAAAGTGATTTTTTCCTTAAGTGAAAATCTAACCATGTGATCCCCCTACTCGGTAAACTCAGATGGCTCCCTATTGCCTCTAGGATCAAATATAAACTCTTCTCTTTGATATTTACAGCTTTTCACAGCTTGGCCTCAACCTACTTTTCTAGTCTCATCATACATATGATAATAGCTAGCATTTATGCAGTGCTTTAAATTTTGCACAGTACTTTACATATGTTAACTCATTTGATCCTCACAAGGACCTAATGAAGTAGCAGCTATTATTATATTCCCCATTTTGCAGATGGGGAAACTGAAACAGAAAAGATAAATGACTTACTGAGGGTCATACAGCTAGTATCTGAGGCACAATTCAAGCTCATGCCATCGTGACCTCAAGTCTTGTGCTCTTTCCTCTGTATCACATCATTCCTCTTCCTTTACAATCTAGGTAGATTGGCCTTCTTGCTGTTCCTAACAAGTGGTGCTCCATCTCTCAGTTCTGTGCCTTTACAATGGCCGTTGTCCATGCCTGAAAAGCCCTCCCTCTCTCCACTATTTCTTAGAGTCACTAGTTTCCTTTAACACTTAGCTCAAACATCACCTTCTACATGAAGTTTTGTTGATCCCAACTGTTTATGTACTCCCCCAGTAGCCTACCTTATATTTATTCTTATGTACTAACATACATGTGTTACCTCTGACAGATTGTGGGCTCTCTGAAAACAGGGACTATTTTATTTTTGTCTATGTATCTCCAGTACCAAGCACTGTGCCTGGCACAGAAGATGCTTGAAAGTTGCTTGTTGACTGAGAAAAGAAGAAGACACAGGACAAAGATGTGAGGTATACTCACATATGCAGAATTTGACATAAATAATGATCCTGTACAGAAGATAGAAGGATTAGTCATACAGGGAAGAAGGGAACTAAAAAAGAGTAATATCTCTAAAACCCATGGAAGAGGAGAAGTCCAGAAGGAAGGAGTAGTCAATTTTGTCAAACATTTCAGAGGTCAGAAGGGAAGAATCTTAGGGGCAGCTAGGTGGCACAGTGGATAGAGTACCAGCCCTGGAGTCAGGAGGACCTGAATTCAAATCTGGCCTCAGACACATAGCACTCACTAGCTGTGTGACTCTGGGCAAGTCACTTAATCCCAATTACCTCACCAAGAAAAAAAAAAAAGGAAGGGTGCTGAGAAAAGACTATAGGATTTAGCAATAAAAATGTAACAGGTGACCTAACAGGGATGGAATCATAGTGCAATACCATGGATGTGCCTAGCTTGAGCCCCTACAATGTAAACATAGGTAGGGTGCCCCTTAGTGTGGATACCATCCATATGTCAAGCTGTCTCATAATAATAAAATGTGGCATGGACCACCTATTCTTTCTCACACTAGGCTGTCTTGTTCCCTATAACCTGCCTTCACATAGTTTAGAGTCTCAGAGAAGGACAACTATCATAAGGTGGTATTCAAACTCTTTCAAAACTCTAGGGGAAATCCTATTGTGGGGAGATTATACTCCCTCACCCATCGCTAATAGAACCCCCACCAGAGCACCTTCATTTATATAAACACTCACAATGATGAAACATTTAGATCTTAAATATAACAATTTACTTAGCAATAAGGCAAAATAAATCATAGGTATTCATATATTAAAGAAAATGCTGGAATAATAAATGCATTGCTTTCCCACAAATCACTCAGTACCTGTGTGGGAGAGTGAGTATACATTTAGAGAAACCTGGCAGGGAAATACATGAATAAAGAAAAAGCCATGAATCTGGAGTAACTCATAACTTTAGACTACAAATTTTGATGTCATTGGTCCATTCAGGGACATCTGCACTAAACAAAGGCACTTCTCTGCTAACTGCTCTCCTTCTATTCTTCATCTTTCTCCAGCTGGGCAAATCCTCTTCTCTTTTCTTCTAGGATGAATGAAAGATTTACAAGCTCTTTCAACTAACAATCACTCATTCAATGACATTCTATAGTATTCAATGATGAAATGTTACCTCCTAATTTGGATAGCAGTTCCCTTTAAGCCCTTTGAAGCTTACCAGTTTGGTCCTCTCTGAGTGTATTGGTGAGGGTCAAGCCCATCGAGCTTTCATTTATCAGGATTCTGTACTGTCTATTTTAAATGTCAGCATCTTTTTCTATATAGCGAAGCATCTCCAAAACCTGCTTTTCCTTTTTCTGCTTTCCCCTCTCGATCCAGGAAGGGAATCAGAGAGCAGCTGGTACTTCTAAAGGCTTCACTTCTCTGCCTCTAAGTGGCACTGAATGGCAATAGATAACACTGAAGCTCTTGTCCAGTGAGCTCCAGGCTGTCTTCAACTAATTAGGAATCTCATAGCTAAAGCCTTCTGTTACCTGATTGCTCCAACCGCTGCAGTTTCTTCACACAGCTCTGACTTAGCTGATGTTTCTACCTGACTGAAGTCATTCTTTTCCTGCTGATTCTTTTTTTAAAAAATATTTTATTTTAAACTTTAATACAAAATAAGAAAAGAAAAAAACAAACACATACTGAAACTAAAATGCTGCAAAATAAGAAAAGGAAGAAAAAGCATTGCCATGTGCACAGCAGAACATAAGAGAGTATTCAAAATATACAGCAATAAATTTCCATTTCAAGAAAGCCTATATGATAAATACTACACATTTTGTTGAGAGCTGTCCATCTTTTCTTTGCTTCCTTATAAGATTTCTTTTATTCTCTGCTCTGCTCTTCTTACTTTGTTCTTTTTTTCACCCTTCCTTGCCCACTCCTCCCCTGCAAGAAAGCTACAGTTAAGCATGGATATATGTGTACACACACACACACATACACACACACACACACGTACACACACATATATACACATATATGTGTGATGTGCATACACACACATACACATACATATGTATGTATACACGTATAGATGTATATAGACATATAAACACAAGGATGCATATGTAAATATATATACTTACTTATATACATATACATATACTTAGATATGTATTACTATGCTCATATATAGACATATATATTCATATGCATCTACGTAAGACCATACTATATTTGTTTGACTTCTAAGTTTCTCTGAGGGTGAATAACTTCTTCCTTCATAAGTCCAAATCTTTCCATATTTTTCAAACTCCCTGATGATTCTTAATTACTGCACCTAGACTTCTCCAACTTCTTCAATATACCTTTAGTGGCTTAAATCTAAACCTCCTAATACTCAGTGTCTCACTTTTCTCAATCATTCCTTAATCTTCAAATATTTATATTATTTTTCTCTCTTTTTTTGAATTTTATCCTCCTAAGTCTTGAAACAGTTAAATGCAAATGAGCTGAGGGATCCCAGTTCCCTGCAGTTTCTGCCATTTATCAGTTCTCAAAACCGTCGCCTTTCAAAGTCCATCTTTGAAAATGTGTTTCTTCATGCTCACATTTGATCAGTCTTTGGTGAACAAAGTTCTTTCTCTATTCCTTTTAACCATCACATACAAAAGAGAGACCACCCTACATGCTTTGCAAGATAGTTAATTTTCTTCTCATATCCCTTCTGAAAACTATTTCTTTACAAATGGATTTTGGTAGTTTTTATTAAATTGAGGATTTTTTTTCCTTTTTCATAGGCATCAAACTGCCTGTCTATGAAATCAGCATTACTATCCATTCTTTACCAGTTAATGTAATTGTTTTGCTTTACACAAAAGTACTTTTTCTGTCCCTTTCAGCACTAAACAGATCCACATGACTTACAGTAGAATTGCATCCCTAGAGCTGGATGAGATTTCAGATGTCCTGTAGTTCAATTCTATTTTACAAATGATGAAACTGAGACCCAATGAGGTTAAATGCCCAGGGTCACAGGTGTCTTTAAAGGTGAGATTTGAATCCAAGTCTTTTGAATTGAAAGCCCATGTTCTATCCACTATATCTCTTTCCACTTTACCACAATGCCTTCTTTGGTGGATGGAAATCATTTTGAAAGGATGAGTTGAGTGACAGGTGAGAATGTGGAGTTAATGAGTATTGATAGCTTTTCCTAGAAGTTCTGCCCACATAAGGTGGTGAGATAAAGGATTTTAGTTTGAGGGGATGGTAAGGTTGAGTGAAGTTTTGTTTTGTTTTCAAGAATGGTCTGAATATGCTTTTAGGCAGCAGGGAAGCAGCCAATTGGTATAGAAAGATTGAAAATTAGAGAGAGGAAATTATCAAATCCAGGGAAAGTTCCTGGAACAAATGGGAAGAAACAGGATCAAGGGCACTAACAGTGGAACTGGCCTTGACAAAGAGAAGGGCCACCTCTTCATCCTAGCCTAGGCCAAAGGCAGAGAAACTGGATAGCACAGGAACTTCAGAGAGAGGTAGTAGATATATAAGGAGGGAGAAGTCGGAGACTGGAAATACTGCCTAGTATTCTAGAGGGTCTGGCAAGCCGACTTTGAAGAGATCAGTCTACTTGGCCACTTATCAGTCATTCAATCACCAGAATCAGAAAAGTGGCAGAGATCCATCACTCTATTTCTTAGCCAGTGCCAGATTGTTTTAATGATTGCCACTTTAATTTGGAACTCAAAATTTTAGTAAAAATATTAAAAATTGTTTTAGCATGTAATTGGGGAAAATACATTTAAAAAAAGAAAAGGGGCAGAGAAAATAGTGCTTTTTCTTAGGTACAAAAATTTGGAGGATTCCATTTTCCTTTCAGGGGTATTCATAGACAATTTAGCTACTGGCATAAGATATAAAAACATCCAGAACAAAGACATTGGCTTTCTATTTCTCAAACCATTTGTGTAATGAGAATGGAGCTTCCTATGATTGGTCCTACCTCCCCCTGCTTTGAATACCATAAAAGCATTTGTTCTTTAACTAGGGTCCATGGATAGATTTCAAGGAATCCATGAATTTGGATGGGAAAAAATTACATCTTAATTTTCACCAACCCTTGCTCTCCTTTGCAAACCTATAATGTTTTTTTTTTTATTTTATGCATTTGAAAATATGCTTCTGAGAAGTGGCCCAAAGGAGAACGTGAGACAAAAAATTAAAGGACGCCTGATATTAAAGCCATTTTCTGAACTCCTCTGTCTTAGGAGCATTATTTCTGAAGCTATTCCCATTTTCACACAGCTCTGTGGGCAGAGCTTTTTGGAAGAGAAGTCTCAGCAAATTGGAATAGATTTATAGAGTGTGCTAAGCATTTTACAAATAGTATCTCATTTGATCCTTACAACCATTCTGTAAAGTGCTATTATCATTCCCATTTTACAGATGATGAAGTTGAGGCAGACAGTGGTTAGGTGACCTGCCCAGGGTCACATAGCTAGTAAGTGTCTGAGGCTGAATTTGTATTTGGGTCTTCTTGACTCTGGGCCCATTCTGCCATTTAGTTGTCTACTATGTAGGTTAACTCCCCTAAAGGATCACTCCCAAAGTTTACATCCCCGTTCACTTGGCCTTTGAAAGTGAATAGTTTGAAGATTGAGACATTTAAGGTAATGGAGACATTTTCGATCTAATGCCCTCTGCCTTAGCTCCTAGCAAATCCATGGGCTTCTGTTGGGAAAAAAAAAACACACAGCCAAAGCCAGTTGAGGATATATTTCCAGAATGACTTCAAAAAACTCAGGATCAAATATTTGCCTAAGATACCTCAGCAAGAAGGAAGTTACCATGGCAACCTGCAGAGGATGACTAGAAATCTGAAGTACAAAGTGAGGAGCTGACGGGTCTGACTTGGGACCCAAAAAGAAGGACCCATCATCCCAGTTGCCCCATCTCCATGCCATCACCCCACATCTGCAGCAACTGACCCTATTCCCTTACCTAAGTCTGGACACCAACCTTAGGTAGGTGGCCCCCACTTCCAAGGATCATCATTTCTGGTCTTGGCTGTTCCATGTTCTTGCTGCATCCTAGAGTTGAGAGAGATGACTGCCACCCCTCCCTTTTCTCATCTTTCTTCTGAAGAGTTAGGAGGTCAAGGGCTGTATACTGTACTGGAGAGAGTTGGGGGAGGGACACAGGCCAGATTCCTGGGGTATAAGAAGCCTCTTTCTCAGTGTGACTGTCCCCAATCATTAGTGGCTCATTGCAAAGCCACAAACATTGAGTAGAGTATGCTATGCTATGTAGACTCTCTCTACTGATGCAGAGGGCTACTCACTCTAAAATTTGGATTCTTAGAAAGTTGGGTTAGGGGTGCTGAAAAGTTAAAAGACTTGTGCAGAGTCTCATAACCAGTGTCAGAGGCAGTACTTGAATTCACATCCTCGTCATTGCCAGTCAATGTACAAAAAGCAACCCCCGTCCAACTCTGTTACTCTCTGCTTCTTCTTGTTGTTTATCCTTCATTCTCAAAGAGGACCAATGACATCACCAGGGTGATGGTGTAACTTGCGAGTGAATTGAATTTGAGGCTTCATAAATGTGCATTGAAGTTGAAAGACAACTATGGTCCTGAGATGGAGTGGGGAGACAATTCCTGCCCATTCTAGCCCCATACCCTCCCTTCCTAAGACCAGCCTTGTGGTCTCTTCCCAGATTCCCTACTTCACCCATACCAGAATTCCTATTGTGACTCTGCCATCATAGAATCCCAATATCTCTGAGTTGGCTGAGGAAGTTCAGAGACCATTCTATTAAAAATATATAATATTAATGTATAATATTACTATCATACAACAATATTAATGTATTACTCCATTGTTAATATAGCAATAATATTAATATAATAATGACATAGTATATTAGGAAATATTAGATAATATTAGATATGCCCATATTTATAATTTATATGATTTTCTATATTTATGGCTTTTATATAATTATATATAATAATAACATATTGCATAGTATATGTCATATTGCTACAATGATGAAAAATACAAATCATGTCAACTTTAAATCCTATGCACTTCATGTATTCTTTTTTTCAACAATTATTCCCCATTCATTCTCAACAACAGTAATATCAACGGCAGCCCTACCCCAACTAAGACAGAGCACTAAAATACTTTTTTTTTTTAGTGGCAAGGTGAGGCAGAGTATTTTCACAATTCCCTTAGGGCTCATTCGAATTCAGCTTGTAGCTGAACAGGAATCCCTCTACATCCTCTTCAACAAGTGATCACCCAGCTTCCATTTGTTCATCTAGCATCCAGTGCTTGATGGACAGCAGGTGCTATTATTATCTCCATTTTACAGGTGAAGAGACTGAGGCAAATAGAGAGTAAGGGACTTCCCCAGGATCATATGGTTAGTACATGTCTGAGACTAGATCTGAACTCAGGTCTTTCTGATTCCAGGCCTAGTATTCTATCCATTGTGCCACCTAGCATTATCTCACATTTCTATAGTACTTTAAAAAGATTTGTAAAGCCCTTTCCTTATGATAATTCTATAAGTTCCTTTAGGGTAGGGACTGTGTTTTATCCATATTTGTCCTATGCAGCCCCTAGCACTGGGTGCTAGAACTCACTACTCCCCAGGTAGCTTATTCTACTTTGTTCTGTGAATAAGAAGAAAGGATTTTTTAAAAAATTGCCTCTTATGCAATGTACTATGACAGGTGTGACCTGGAAAATGGACGGCATTCCATACAGGTGTGTCAAATAGTATTCAAATAGCCTGGAATCATGTAACCCTCTTTATTATTTCACTGAGCGGCATGTGATCCTAGGAGAATAGGGAGGAGATGAGCCTTATCATGAACACCCCTTTGCTCAGTAATCCCCTCTTGATCCCCAGAATAAATTCTCACCTGCGTGCCTAAAATGGCTTGGTCTGGGCCTGGCTCATGGCAGGATGTGAATGAGATGACCATTAGTGACACTGAATTGTACTGCAATCCTCATTGAATCCTAAGTCTATGGTTCCTTCAGTCTGACAGCAGAGGGAAACTTATTCTTGGAGTGAATGAGAGGATGACCTGACTTTGATCAGTGGTTTTTTTTTTTTTCCGTGTTCTGCATGTAAGACATCTTTTTAAACTGTGGGGCTATACTGCCTTCTTGTGGTCAGAGAGATACCTTGCTGGGCTCTGTCTAGTCTGGGAGAAGTTCTTGGTAACAAAAAGGGATGAGGAGCGGACCCTGACGGATGGAGAGCACCTTCCAAGTCTCCTGCCCCCATAACTTTACCTCCAGACTATCCGGAACAATAAATAACCCAGCAGAAATCCAGGAGCCCCTAATAGAGTGTGACATCTGTCCATCTATTTATCCAGCAAGTGTAAAATAAAAACTTAGTGGTTCTAGGTTCCTGTCAGCAGGACCTGACAATATAACCTCAAGAGAGATGACTGTATCTCTCTATGCCTCAATATTCCATTCTAAAAAGTGGGAAGAATATTCTCTTACCACCACCACCTCCCCCTACCTTACCATGTGACTACCCAAAGACAAAAAAAAATGTGTAAAACTAATCAAAGTACCAATGAAGGAGTAAATTAATTCAACTTAATTCAACCAATACATACAAAGCACTCAGTGCTAGGGGCTGTGCAGGACAAATATGGCTAAAACAGTTCCTACCCTAAAGGAACTTATAGGATTATCATAAGGAAAGGGCTTTACAAATCTTTTTAAAGTACTATAGGAATGTGGGACAATGCTAGGTGGCACAATGGATAGAGCACTGGGCCTGGAATCGGAAAGACCTGAGTCTCAGACATGTACTAGCCATGTGATCCTGGGAAAGTCACTCACCCTCTATTTGCCTCAGTTTCCTCATCTGTAAAATGGAGATAATGATAGCACCGGCTGCTCTTCATAAACCTTAAGACTGGTTATGGTGATCATTTTCAAGCTTCTTCTCATTTTTTTATGGAGCTCAGATAGTAATGGTCCTAGGGAAATTTGCTTTGTTGTTGTTATTCAATTGTTTCAGCCATGTCCAACACTTTGTGACCACATTTGGGGTTTTCTCGGCAAAGATACCAGAGTGGTTTGCAATTTCTTTCTCCCACTCATTTTACAGATGGGGAAATTCACTATCTTGCTAGTGTTCTTTTACATTTAATTTGACTGATATTTATTAAGATTTGATTTTTTAAAATATTTTTATTTTCACCTTTAAGCTCAATGGAAGTTAGCTAGAACCAGCTCTAGGATAAGCTGCTGGCCTGATATTATTCTTTTAGCTTTATGGAGCAGAGAGATAAGAGGACTTTTTTTTTCTAACAGTATGAATGCTCTAAATTGCACAGATTATCTTCTGTAGACTCATTTAGATCATGTTTGGGACAACTTTGATAGCCAGTATAACTCCACCTCTGGATTTCATACTGAAGTATACCCCAACTCAGAATCTCCATTTCAAGAAAAGGGCTCAGGCCAGCTATATCTTCATTTCTCTCTGGACTTTCTCTGGTAGGCCCCCTTCATAGGTATATTCTCTTCCCACACTCCTCACTTCCTGTTCCTCTCCCCCCCAACACTTTTCAGTTTTCTTTTGTGTGTGTCTTTTCCCATTAGAATGTAAGCTCCTTGAGGGAAGGAACTATTCTTCTTTCTCCTTGTATTTTTATTCCCAATGCTTAGCAAAGTGCCAGGCACATAGTAAATACTTAACAAATGTTGACTTGGCAATGGGGATGATAAGTCCTTAGATCTGCCCATTCCCACATGGCTTTGATTTCTTTTGTTGGCTCTTTCCCTATTTTATAAGATTTTCATTCCACAACATTTGGAAATGTTGACTTGTGCTATGGCAACAACTATTAAAACTGTTCTTCTTGATTTTTTTTTTGTGGCTCCAATGTTATGAATGAGTAGTAATGACTGATAGTTTCATGGGTGCTAGTGTTCTAGTTAATTGTTCATTGACTTCTCAAAGATATGTTGAGATTTGATTCATAATCTGCTAGTTTATGAAGAATAATAAGTTTTTCGTTCTAATGACAAGGTGTCCGTTCTATTCATTTAATCATATCTTTCTAGATCTTTGGTTGGTGCTAGAATTTTGCAACCTGCAGTGATACATTGCGTAGTTTGTATCTTTTTCTTTCTAAGTCTACATCAACCAATAAGTCTGGGCTCCTTACGTATAGGATTTCTCAGGGCAGCAAGGGGCCTTAGTGGATAGAGCACTGGCCCTGGAGTTAGGAGGACCTGAGTTCAAATTTGGCCTCAGACATGTAACACTTACTAGCTGTGTGACCCTGGACAAGTCACTTAACCCCATTGTCTAGCCAAAAAAAAGGGGGGGGGAAGAGTCAGATTTCTCTAGTTTCTTGGTAGCAATGTGCCAATCCATCATTTCCAACCCTTCTGTTTTAAAACAAGTCCCTTTGACTCAGCTATTTGTTCAATTCTTCCTTGTCAATGTATTGTCGTTTGAGTCAGTATAGACATGGCTCCTTATTATTAATATTACAATTAATACGGGAGATAAGGTCTAAGCACAGTATCATAAAAACTCGGAGTGGAACAGACCCCCAAAGGCCACAGAAGTACAGTCCAAGGAGTATCTGAATACAAGTCACCTCTGCAACATCTCTGATATGCTTGCCTGGTCTTTGCCTGCAGATCTCCAGTGAGGGGAGCTCACTACCTCTCAAGGTGGCCTATTCTCAAACTGTCAAGGAAGATTTTTCTTAACATCAAATCAAAATTTGCCTCTAATACTCTTAAATCTCCCTTCTGGGGCCTGGCAGAAATCTTATCTTTCTTCTTTAGCAGAGCCCTTAAAATATTTGACTGCGACAGTCATGTTCCCGCTAAATCTTCTCTCTTCCATGCTAAATGGGGGCAGCTAGGTGGTGCCACAGAGCATAGAGGGCTGAGCCTGGAATCAGGAAGACTCATCTTTCTGAGTTCAAATCTAACCTCAGACACTAGCTAGCTGTGTGACCTTGAGCAAATCACTTAACTCTGCTGGCCTCAGTTTCCTCATCTTCGAAATGAGTTGGAGAAGGAAATGGCAAACCACTTAAGCATTTTTGCCAAGAAAATCCCAAATGGGGTCACAAAGAGTCTGAAAGGACTGACCAACAGCCACCATGTTAAGCAACCTAGTTTCTTCAATGGATCCTTTTTTTGCCATGATCTTGAGGTTTCTCACTATCCTGGTTACCCTCTGGATGCTTACAATGAGCATATCAATTCCACCCTAAAATGTGTTGTCCAGAACTGAACACATACAGCATAACCAGGGCAGAATACAACATGACACCTCACCTCCCTAGAAAAGGGAATCAACACTTGTAGAGCACCTGCTGTGTGCCACATGCCATGCTAAGCACTTTACAAATATTATTTCATTTGATACTTACAATGATATCATGAGGTTGGTGCTCTTAATATCCCTATTTTGCACCTGAGGAAACTAAGGCAAGCAGAGGTCAAGTGACTTACCCACTAGATACTAGCAAGTATCTGAAGCGGGATTTGAACACAGATACTTTTGGCTCTAGGCCCAGCACTATCTCTAGCCACTGTACCATCTAGTTGACTTCCTTTCTTAATGCAGCCTAAAACTGAGTGAAACATTTCCAGCTGCTAAATCACACTAATCTACTAAAATACTTAGACTTTTTTCAAATGACCTGCTATCTGGTGAGAGAGTTTCAAGAAGGAAGGATGGTTGAGAGTATTGAGCATCTATAGAAGCTTAAACTGTTGGCCAGATGAGTTGGTAAAAAAGGAAAGAAAGCCCCAGTTGTGACACTTGGTCCATGCTCTCATACCAATGGTGTCAAACATATCAGAGTTGTCCAAGAAATTGAGGCCTCAAGAAAGGCAGTTGGATCTGGTACAAAGGAGCCAATTTGTGACCTTAGAAAGAATAGACAGGGTAGAGGCCAGATTGTCGGCAAGAAGTTGAAGAAGGTGTTCTCAATCTGATGTACTTGGATCCCTCCAAAGGGATCTATAGATGGATTCTAGGGGGTCTTTAAACTTGGATGGGGAAAAATACATCTTTGGTTTACTTTGTTATCCAATATATGTTGTTTTATGCATTTAACATTCATTTATTTAAATTTTGAGCACCAAATTCTCTCCTTCCCTTCAGTTCCTCTCCCATCCATGGAGAAGACAAGAAATATGATATCAATTATGCATGTGAAGTCATGCAAAGCATATTCTCATATTAGTCATGTTGTCAGAAAAAAAGAAGGAAGGAAGGAAGGAAGGAAGGAAGGAAGGAAGGAAGGAAGGAAGGAAGGAAGGAAGGAAGGAAGGAGGGGAGGGAAGGAAGGAGGGGAGGGAAGGAAGGAAGGAAGGAAGGAAGGAAGGAAGGAAGGAAGGAAGGAAGGAAGGAAGGAAGGAAGGAAGGAAGGATGGAAGAGGGGAGGGAAAGAAGGAGGGGAGGAAGAAGGAAGGAAGGAAGGAAGGAAGGAAGGAAGGAAGGAAGGAAGGAAGGAAGAAGGAGGGAGGAAGGGAAGGGAAGGGAAGGAAGGAAGGAAGGAAGGAAGGAAGGAAGGAAGGAAGGAAGGAAAATAAAATGAAAAAGTATGCTTCAGTCTGCACTCAGAGTTCATCAGTTCTCTCTAGAGGTGGAGAGCATTTTTCATCATGAGTCCTTCGTAATTGTCATGGATCATTTTACTGATCAGAGTCGTTACATCTTTCACAGTTGATCATCATTACAATATTGCTATTACAATGTTCAGTTCCATGCATTTAAAAACATTATTCTCAGAGAGGTCCACAGATTTCACCAGACTGCCAGAGTGGTCCGTGACACAAAAAAGGTGAAGAATCTTTGAGTTAAAGAGAAGGGGGTAAATGGAGACATTTAATGTAAATGATAAATTCAAGAAGTTTGGCAGTTAAAAAAATAGAGATAGGAAATTAGTTTGAAGAATTAGTAGTATTAAGGGAAGATTTGTCTAGGACAGAGAGACATGATGATCATGGTTACAGAATGATGGAAAGGAGTAAACAGAGAAGTACATGTTGAAAATGCAAAAGGGTTCCTACTTTTAAAGAGCTTACATAGAAAAATAAAATAATGTCTAACATTTACATCATGCTTTAAGGTTTGCAAAGTGCTTTACCTATAGTATCTCATATCATTTCAATAACCCTGTAAGTTAGATGCTATTATTGTCCTTATTTTACAGATAATCAAACTAAGGCTAAAGAAGTTAAGTAGGCCACATAACTAGTAGGTATCTGGGGTAAGATTATGAACTTAGGTCTTCCCTAACTCTAAGTCCACTCCTCAAGCCATTGTTCCACCCAGCTGCCTCAGAGAGTAATGTCAATTAGAATGTAATAAGTGAATAAACTTTCATAAATATACTACTTCCATCAGTCATGGTGTTATACTGTAGAACTAAGTCTGGGCATTTGAATACCAGGCCAAGAAAATGGATACTCCAAGCTGGGGTGGATTCTAATACAGGTTTCATAACAACCTAGCTAAGTGTGTAGAAGTTTATCACCAAAGAGTTGGCCAACAGATACTGAATTTTGGAGGGGTCATTGAATTTTTTTAGACTCATAAAGCAGGCAAAAATATAAAATTGCTCTCAGTCATTCTGTGATGATAGCAGAATGGGGGAAATGAAAGAAGAGGGTGCTAAAACTCTCACAACTAGAAATACATATTTAATTTTTGGTACTCCATATGAGAGCTCTTTGTCCAACAATCAACTAGTTGATACACTACAGGAAGAAATGAACTATATATACGTTAACATAATTGCTATAAATATTTTGCCTCTGACCTAGAACAGCAAGAAATCAGCTCTCTGAAGTTACCCAGACCCAGGTTCAATCTTCAAGGCTTATCGATAATTAAACCATATATATAATCCCCACCCAGATTCTCCCTCCAGAAAAAAAAAAAACATAATCCAAATCATTTTCCTCTCCCCTCAAGGTATTAGATTCCTCTCCTGCAAAAACCAAAAACAATAGCAAACAACAGACAGCAACAACAATAACTAAGATTTCCAATCAGTTTTCTGGGTTCAGTTTCCAAATCCCCATTACCACTGACAAGCTAGATTCCCAAAGGATAGTTCACTGCTCCTCTACTCAGGGATCTAGGGGTGACCCTAAGGGCCTGGGAGTTTCTCATACTGCCACTCACAAGCACCAGTGTGCTTGTCCCAATGTGAATTAAGCAGCTGATATCAATCAATTTGTTTCTACAAAAGGACATTTACTAAGAAGCCATAGCAAGGACAGAAGTTACAAAGCATCCTTCAGATTGGGAGTGCACTCTTCCCTCTACAAATATTTGGTCCCTGGGGAGAATGGGCTCAACTTATAGGGAACATATGGGTCTCAGGGGTACCTTGTGACTCCTAGCCTGAGGAACCCTTTTCTCCTTTTGAATCCCCATCAACTTTCCTTCTGGGTGTGGTGGCCCTGATGGATGAGACACTCCTTTGCTCAGCAGGGCTAGCTCCTTGGGGAAGGCAGTTTCTCAGCTGACAGGTCACTCCACTGCTGGCCTGATGGTTGGGATGGTTCCTCATTGGACTCAAATGCTGCTCCCACTGGTTCTGAGGACCCTTGTTGTCAGTGGGACCTCAGGTAGCTTTGATGGATCTCTTGGTCTCACAGGTCACCTTGGTCCTCCTATTTCGGCATACTCATTTACCTAAGATAAGGAAGGAGGAAACAACAGGAATAGAGGCACTATTTTTTACTGACACATGGCAGCCAGTTGAAAAATAGGGCCTGTGGCCTTTCCCTTACCCAGCAACTCCCAAA
The DNA here is from genome assembly GCF_003287225.1 of Phascolarctos cinereus. Lineage (NCBI taxonomy): Eukaryota > Metazoa > Chordata > Mammalia > Diprotodontia > Phascolarctidae > Phascolarctos > Phascolarctos cinereus. The sequence goes on along the minus strand of NW_027555958.1, from coordinate 375,115,212 downwards.
AGCTGGATAGTACTGTGGATAAAGAGCTGGACCTAGACTCAGGATGACCTGAGTTCAAATCTAGTCTTAGATACTTGTTAAATGTGTAACCCTGGGCAAGTAACTTAACTTCTGTCTGCCTCAGTTTCTTCATCTGTGAAATGGGGATCATCATATCACCTACTTCCCATAGCAATTGTGAGGATCAAATCAGATAGTATTTGTAAAGCACTTAGCACGGTACCTGGCACATAGTAAGCACTTAATAAATGCTTGTTTCCTTCCTTCATCCCTTGTTCAGCAGGCACCAGGGAAGAGAGAAGGAGCATGCACTCGAATTTTTGGAGGCACCCTTATTCCCAGGTCAGCAGCCAAGTGAAAAACTGTCAGATGATGCTTGGAAGATTCTGAAGACTGCTAGTGAGAAAGAAGAGAGCAAAGTACTGGGTGATCAATGGAGGAGGATATTGTTTCTACCTGTGATCAAGGAAGGCTTTGTGGAGGCAGTAGCATTGGAGCTGGGCTAAGAAGTATAGATAGGGGATTTGGGGATGGGGTAGAACTAAGCACAGACTGCTGGAAAAGAGTTGGTAAAGAGGGAGATACTAGAGAGACAAAAACAGAGACAGAGGCATTACAGGGAGAGAGAAAGAAAAACAGAGAAATTGTGGAGAGATACAGAGATGGTGAGAAGCAGAAAGAGAAAGACAGATTGAAAAAGAGACAGACAGGGACTGGAGAGATGTATGTGAGAGAGACAGACAGACAGAGACAGAGGGACAAAGACAAAGAGAGGAGAAGGATTGTTAGAAAAATACAGAGACAGAGATTGAAGAAAGAAACAGAAAGACAAAGATGTGTCTGAGAGACAGGGAGAGGAGAGAGAGAGAGACAGAAAAAGACAGATATTAGAGAGACTGAGATTAGAAAGGGGTGTGTGTGTGTGTGTGTGTGATGGAGGAGAGAGAGACAGAAAGAGACACACACACGAGAGAAAGAGAGAGAGAGAGAGAGAGAGAGAGAGAGAGAGAGAGAGATCTATGGAGCAATGTTGCACATCATAGAGGAGTTAGAATAAAAGTCTTATGTCAGTCTTTGAGACTGGAAGAGAAAAGAAGGAAAGTGTGAACAAAGACAATGAGAAATGGAAAAGGGGGTGAGGGAGCCTACATAAATGGCCATAATCTTCTTATTAAAGTAGAAAGTATGCCATCTTCTGAGAGAATTGGCCAGCGTGGAGGAAGGAGGTTGAGGAGAATAGACAAGGTTTGAGACATTCTTTGGAGAGAACATGAAAAGAAACCTATGAGAGATGACTAAAAGGATGAGAGAACAGTATCTAGTGTTAAATGGAGGTTAGACAGCATGAATAATTATATCATGAATAAATGAGAAAGGGTCCCACACTGTTAGATGGCTGAGTGGCAGGGAAATTCCAGGTATTCCTATTATTAACTCTGACTCCACCTCCTCCCTGGCAGTCCACATGCACCCTGCTTCTCCAATGCATCGCAAATTACCTGCTTTAAAAACATAGCAGCTCTTTTTGTGGTGGCTAAGAAATGGAAATCAAAGGGATGCCCATCAGCTGGGGAATGGCTATACAAGTTATGGTACATCATTATAACGTAATATTATTGTGCTGTAAAAAATGAAAAGCAGGATGATTTCAGAAAAACCTAGAGAGACTTACATAAACCAGTGCATGGTAAAGTGAACGGAACCTGGAGAACGTTGTACACAGTAACAACAATATTGTTTGGTGAAGAAATGTGAATGACATAGCTATTCTCAGCAATACAATGATCCAAGACAATCCCAAAGGACTAATGATGAAAGCGTACTATCCAGCTCTGGAGAAAGAACTGATATTGATTAAATATAGACTAAAGCATGCTATTTTTCACTTGGTTTCTTTCATTTTTTCTTTTATTCAAGTCTTCTTGTACAAAATGACTAATATGGAAATGTTTTACATAATTGCACATGTATAACCTATATCTGATTGCTTACCATCTCAGGGAGAGGGGAAGGGAGGAAGGGTGGGAGAGCCAAAATTTGGAACTCAAGACTTTAAATAAAAATGTTTAATTTTTTTAAATACTATTTACCCCTAACTAGAAGGAACCTGTCCTAACCCTTCCATTCCCCTACTAGGGTGCTACCACAGTCAATGACTCACCTTTCCCCCATCTTTCAGCAGTCCCTGGTACAGGCCCTTCATTCTAGTTGAGCCAATCTGATTACATCTCACGTGTAACCTGATCATTCCAGCTTCTCCACCTCTGCTCAAGCCATTCTCCTCACCTGAATGCCAAATCTCCTTCTCTCTGTCACCAAGAGGCAGGGTAGTGGAAACTAGGGTCAGAGACCTTGGTCCAGAAATTTCATGGAAGTTTAAGCTGGAAAATCATCTAGTCCAATTCTTTGATGTGGAGATGAGGAAACTGAAACCCTGTAAGAAGGGGTGACTTCCTTGAGGTCAGATGAGGATTGGGCCTCAATTCAGGCAGATTCCACCTTTTCCATTTCCTGGCAGGGTGGTCTTGAACAACAAAAATAACTCACAGGTAAAGAGCACTTTAGACTATGAGGTAGAAAGGAAAAAGTATCATTATTCTCATTTTAGAGATGAGGAAAACAACCTGAGGGAAATGAAATGATTTGCCTATGGCTAACCCAGGACTTCTGGTGCCAAGGTCAATGTTCCTTCTATTATACTGCACTTCTTCCTGTTGTTCTATCTGAGCCTCAGTTTCCTCATCTGTAGAGCAAAGATACCACTATCTGCACTACCTACCTCACATAGTTACTGCAAGGATCAAATGAAAAAGAGTATATTAAATGTTTTATAATAAGAAAGCACTATATAAATGTGACATTGTAATTCCATTAATGTAGAAAGGACATTGAAATGGTAGTAAGGAGACCTAGAATTCTCTACTGACTCTGCCACTAATCAGTTTAACTTTGAGCCAGTCACTTCCTCTTTCTGCTTCTTCTGTTAAATGAGAGAATTGAACTGAGTGAGGCCTCTAACATCCTTTCCATACTCATAAATAGGTCTATTTTTATATCCACAGCTCAATGCCTTACACACGGTAGGTACTTAATAAATACCCTCTCTAGTCCATCTTCCACTTGGTTACCCAAGTGATCTTCCTAAAGCATAGTTCTAACCATGGTACTCCCTTGTTCAATAAACTCGAGTGGCCCCCTTTTACCACTAGGATCAAATATAAAGTCCAGTGTTGGATTTTTAAAGTCCTTCACAGTCTGGCTTCTCTCTAGTCTTCTTACACCTTCCACGTACCCTGTGATCCAGTAACACTGACTTCCTGGATGTTCCTCAAACAAGACGTTCCATTTCTTGGCTGCACTTTCACTGGCTGTCCCCCACATCTGAAATTCTCTCCCTTCTCATCTCTGCCTCCTGGCTTCCAGCAAGTCTCAGCTTAGGTTCCACCTTCTGAAAGAAGTCGTTCCCAGGCCCCCTTAATGCTAGTGCCTTCCTTCTATGTTCCTCTCCAATTTGTTCTGTATATAACTTGTTTGTACATTATTGTCTGTGTGTTGTCTCCTCCATTAGACTGTGGGCTTCTTGAAAGCAGGAATCATTTTCACCTTTCTTTGTATCCCCGTTGATTTAACACAATGCCCAGAACTTAATAAATGCTCGTTGACTTCTCTTGTTGGATTGGAATTTATTTCAAACCTCACCTTCTTGAGGAACACATCTCAGAATTAGTCAACTCCACTCCCATCATTTGTTCACTCTCCATCCCCTCCAATAATTCAACCTGTACTTGAGAGAGTAGTGGGTAGAGATATCTATCAGGAAACCCCTTGTTTAAATTCATCTCTGATACTGGCTGTGTGAACACAGTATAGTTTTACTCTTTTATGCATCCTTCTGACTGAATCTAGTAAAGCATTCTCTACTCAGCAGGCAATGCTTGCTAACTAACAGGTATTCATTCTAAGAATAGCTGACTCCAAAGCTAGCTCAACCCAGCCCAGATGCCAACCCCACCCTCACATTTACTCATTCCCACATTCCCACATCTCCTGCTGCTGAGCAGAGATGAGTCTTCTTAGTCAGTGGAATGTGAAAGCCCCTTTCATGGGGTGGCAAGGAGGGAAGAGTTGTGAACACTGTTTCTGGCTCCTGTCTTTGCCTCCCCCACACAGATGGTTAGGGAGACTGCAGTCCAGTCCCCACCCCACCCCAACTCCATTCCTCTCCGGTTCTGCTTAGTGAAGCATCTCACCAGCCACATTCAGTCAGGCTGGTCTTGATCACAGAAGCAGAAATTTCAAGCTAGAAGGGACCTAAAAGATCACAAAGTCCAACTTTATCATTTCACAGGTGAGGAACTGAAGCCCGAGAAGGTTAACTGACTCACCCAGACTCACACAGATAGTGGGCAAAGCCAAGATTTGAACTCAGGTCTTCTGATGCCTAATCCATCATTCTTTCCACTGAAGCATGCTCCCCATCTTGTTCGAATCCTGAGCCCATCATGGATTACCTATGCACATAATTAAATGTGTCTTAGTTAAATCAATTACCTTGTCTGGGTCTTAGTTTCCTTATCTATTTGAACTGGATGACTTCTGGGGTTCCTTCTAACTCTAAATAGATGAGGAACATGCTTTGATTCTAGCTCTAATTAAAACCACCAGTAGTTCAGAGGTACTCAAGACCTCAGGGGGAGTATGACAATAATAATAATAATAATAATAATAATAGCAACTCACATTTCTATAGTTCTTTAAGGTTTGCAAAGTGCTTTCTCAAAACTTTGGGAGGCAGGGAATGAAAGTATAGTATCCTCACAGAGCTATTCTTCTAAATTGTACTTGTAGGTTATGTCCCCAAAGAGACAACCAGCACCTCAGGTACAAGGATGTATCCTTCCTGTGAGGAGGCACCTCTAACACAATAGTTCATGAGCCCCCATCAGTGTGCTTCCCATTAACAATCAGCCAATAAACACAAATAGATCCTAGCAAAGGAATTTACAGTAAGAACAGTAGGCATAAAAAATTCTTCCCATTAAACTTTGGGACACTGTCTCACAATTCACACAGGATTCACAGGAGGAGAGGGCTCAGACTTAGTAATAACAGTAGTAAGTCACACATAGAGAATATATGTGTGATAAAAACAAATCACAACTCCTAGCATTGCAGGTCCTGGGAGTCTCCTGTATCCTCAGGGTTCCAGTGTTGAGTTACCATGGTCTCCTCCTCTCCATAGCCTTACTCTAAATTTCCAGGGAATTTCACCACTTGAAGCAGCTTATTCTTCTGGACTTTCACTCTATGCGGTATCTGCTATAGGTCCAATACCTCTGATAACATGACATACGGGAGTGGGGGAGGGGGGATAATATCTCTTCCCTTTTACTGTCCTATGGCAAAAGTTCCAGACCTCCTTTACAATTGCCTCCAACTCTCAAACACTAAATCTTGTCCAGGGTCCAGCCATTTAAAGCCCCCAGAAGTGTGGCTAACTGCTCAGCCAATCATGCTATCACCTTCTTGATCTAATCAGAGAAGTTTTTGTACTTCATGAAGGTATCAGGGCATAAATGTATCTTCTTTACACTTTAAAACATATCATGTGTGACTACATTCTGTGTACATCAATTGAAAGAAACTCCTCCCTTATACAAATATTATTGTTATTCCCCTCTTGCTGTCAAAGAAAAAGATGCTTGGGTGAAGTAACTTTCCCAGTTAAGAAGTGTCAGAGTTGGAATTTTAGTCTAAATGAGTCCATTTGAGAATTTTGACTATAATACACTTCCTACTGTACCACTTTGCCACCAATTTAGGCCATTCAGGTCCTTTGAAAAGATTCAACATGTGTTTCCTAATCACTTACTATATATAAAGCTTTGTGGATTGAGAGTCTAAACTAGGACAGTTTCCTATTGGTTCCTTCACTGAAGCTGAGTATTTACAAAGACCCCTAAATTCAGGCTTTTACTTGGTCCAGGCCCTTCAACTGCTCCTCAGAAAATTCTCTCTGGGTCTGAGCTCCTCTTCTAGTTCCCCAGATGTTTCAAAACATTTTTCTTTGCCCCAGGTAGAATGCCTTCTTACTCTAACCTTATTCATTCATTACTAGGCATGCATTGCCCTATGGAGGTTTGGAGGAGCACAGAATAGAAATGGAAGACGTGCTTCCCACTTTCATGGGATTTCTCCTCTAGTTGGGGAGACCATTATGTATTTACATAGAAAAGTGAAATAATAAAGCAAGACAGGCTAAGAGAAGTGACAGAGTAAAGGGACAGACTTTAAGTGCTTTAGAAATTCAGAGAAGAAATTCCATTCCACTTCACTAAAAAGATATTTAGCAAATATGCCAGATATTGTCCTAGGCACTCATTTTACAAAAGTGGGAAAGAGTACATTCTACCCTCAAAAAGTATATAATATGTTGGGCAGAATGGGACTCATATATAAATAAGGATGATATAAGACAATTTAGCAAGGGTAAAAGAGAGGCATAAAAGATATCATTAGCAATGTGACACAGTCCAATTATGTCCATCATGTGTCCCTCCATTAAGCTTTGGGCCATTTGCATCTTAGATGCTTTAGTAATTATGGTGTTCCATTAATTGTAGACAATGAACTTTGTTGGGAGAACATTGGTATTTTTAAAAATAGAATTTTGTAACAGGGAACACTTCTGAATTCCTGATACTGCCAAGTATTTTTTCAGCAAGCAATTCAGTCCACTTCCTTCTTCTTATTCAATTGTGGGTCCATCTTATTGTTCATTTTTAGGGCCTGCCCAGTGTAAGGGTACTGACGGACTAACTCAATGGATTGCCCAATGTTGAAGCAGAAAAATTCTTCCACCTACAAATTCCCTCCACTCTCATTTTTAGAAATATTAAGAAGGCATTTCAGAAGTATACTAGTATGGAGCCACTGGCCTAACATGAAAGAGAAACTTCATCAGTCTTTCCCTATAAACTCCAAAACAATATCCTGCTCCCCTCTCTCTAGATAGTCCAGCAAGGACTCCTCCTTGGTAACCAGACAATGGCAAGGGGCCCTCAATTGATATTCCTAAGAGAAGTAACCTGTTTCCCAATGCCATAAAGGGAATAACAATAGGGATTCTTAACCTGGACAGGGTTTCTTAAGGACAGAGATTCATGAACTTTTAAAAAGTATATATTTTGATAACTAGGTCAATATAATTCATTTCCTTTGTAATCCTACGTATATTTATATACTTAAAATCTTATTCTGAGAAAGGGTCCATCAGCCTGCCAAAGTGATACATAACACAAAAAAAGTTAAGAACCCTGGGAGTTCCAAGGAGGTCTCTTTGATTATAGCACAACAGTATTACTTAGCTGGAAGGAAATTGAATGACAGTAGGAAATGTATTGTCCAAGGGCATCCTTGAAATTTCAGTGACTATTGTTCTGGATTGATGAAGTAAAATGTTAACTTTTACCTTATGCAGAGTTATATAGCTATGTTTTATCATATTGTGACATTTTCCTCATTCAAGATTCCTATAAATGCTACTTCAAAAACACCTTGTGTTAGAGAAATATATGAGGGTGAGATATGAGACTGTAAATTTGGCATATCTCTTTCTAAGCTAGAAATGCTTGGATTTAAAACAATGATAAATTAATAAAAATTATTTCTGGAAGACTTGTGCCTTCATTATTGACTATAGTATCAATATTTTTTTTTGACACCATCTAACTGCATATCACTGTCTGATGGATGGGTATTCTTAATCCAATTGATTTTTAGGCCAATCTCTTTTGAAGGTATGGATTTCATCTCAGGGTACTGATAGTATTTAGTGGCTTAATGCCATCAGTGCAATGTCTTCTACAAATAGGTTCATATATTTAGAGTTGAAGTGGGTGATTTTGTCCATCCCCTCATTTTACAGATGAGGAAGTTAAAGCTGAGAGGTTAAATTACTTGTCCAAGGTCACATAGCTTGTAAGTGACAAAGCCAAGATTCAAACCCTAATTCTATGACTCCAAATTCAGCAGTCTTTCCATATACAGGACTTTTCCTCTAGAAGATCATGCTGCCTGTAGGAATGCATCTTTTTTCTTTAGTAGCAGAGCTTATAGTCAAATGGGGATTGATAATAGCAAGATATAAACCATAGAGCTCTTCAGTATGGACATAACAAATGTAGGCTATCAGTGGTTAGAGCAGAGCACTTCCCAAGGATCTGGGCATGTCCTTTGGCCCCTTCCAGTGAGATATGTACTCTGGCCCCTTTTTAAGGATCACCAGTGGCTCCTGATTGGTCCCTTGGCTCCTGTGACTACAGGGGATTATGTCAAAGATGATTGACAATTGATCCAGTATTTTTCAGTAAGTTATAAAAGCTATAGAAAAGTTCCAATCTTCCTCCCTTTTGAACACGTCACTTAGGATTCAGACATCCTCTCTCTTGGACTTCCAACAGAGGGGAGAGAGAAGGGGATTTCTCTCTCCTCCCCTTTCTCTCCAGCAGCAAAAGCAATTGCATACACATGGCAGCAAGAACAGGTGCTTGTCTAAGTGATACTGAGACTGGACATCAAGTTGCTGGCTGATTCTTCTGGAATGTTTCTTTTGATGGGGTGCTTGGGTGCTTGTGCTTGGACCCCAATTCTCCCTAGCCTCAGAAACACTATTCCTGACAGTTTCTCCCCAGCCCAAGGACACTGTGCCTAGCAATTACTCATGAGTGGGCCCCAGCAAGACCCTTATCTCTTTCCTTGGTGCAGTTACAAACAGCACCTGAAGGAATTATTAGTTTGAACTGGTTTTGCACTGGGTCATAAAGACATTTTTACCCACTGGGCTATCTATACTACTGCCCTACCTCATTATCTACATCCTGGACTTCTCATTAACTCTTTTCTAGACTTAAGACATATGTATACTCCCTACATCTATCTTGTCAAACAAGACATTGATTGGTGGCAGACTGAACAACTCTCAGTTACCCTGAACTCTAGTTAACTTAGTGACATAGCAGGCCTAAAACCACACCTCCATGTGGCCCCCACTTATGGGCTTTTCTTAGTGAACTCTGGGTAAAACGTCTGCGCAGTAGATACAGGAAGTTCATGTTCTTTTAAGAACTGACCATTCCTTAACCACTCCCTAATCTCACCCTGAATCACCTTGTTAGTATATCTGACACATGTTTTATTGTATTTTATCCTATATAAACTTTAATTGTACCTCTCAAGGTTGCAAGATCCTTAAGAATTCTTGCCCGCTGAAAAGCATAACAATAAACTTTTTGCCAACTTGACTTAAAGAATGCTTGAGTCTGTGAATTCATTCCAGATGACCCATCGTGTACTTCAGTCTTTGAGGGGTCACAGCCTCTCAACCTCTCAAACCACAACACTTTCACTGAGCCCAGGTCACCAAACAGTGAAGCTGAGAAATGGAAATTTACAACAATGGCAATAACCTCACAACAATGAGGAGGTCAGGAGTTCTTGGGCCAGGGCCCACTGCCAAGATGGAAGTGTTATCTGTGACTATGTCACTTCTCAAAAAAGAAAATTCTTGCCAGGAGACTGCTACAGATGAAAGGGTCAAGAAAGCCAAAGGCATTTCTTGACTAACCAGGAGACCAGAACCGTAGTAGTTTCTCAGGCAAGCAGGTCAAAGAAAGTGACATATCAGTTCTGCGAACACAAAGTTATTTTTACTTCCTGGGATAGTACGATAAATATGATGGGCTATTGTTTTATGTTTTAATTATCTGTTAACATGCACTTATGAGTTTTTTCTGTTATAAGCATTCCTTTTATCATGGAGGACATCATTGTTCTTTATCTAATATCTACTTTGTACATTGAGTAGTTTTTCTCAAGCTTTGTTTAAAAGATTTCCCCAGGATATTCCTGCAGCCTAAGGAGTGTCCTCTCCCATAAGGGGCTCTTGCAGGTGTTATCAGCAACAAAGCACTAATAGGTTCATTATTTGGTCAGGATCAGAGATCTGTCTAGACCACAATGTAGTGGGGTGTGTGTGTGTGTGTGTGTGTGTGTGTGTGTATATACATGTAAATGTATGCATATTAATATACACATGTGTATGTATGTACATACGTATATATGTAAATGCATGCATATGCATGTATATGTGTGTGTTATTTTTAAATGTATAAAGAAAAATGCAAGGGTTCTTGCTTGATGTATTCACAAAAATAACAATGAATCAACTTGATTATCTGCCAGAAAAGAAGAACAGATTAGTTTTATCAGCAGCAAAGTACCAATTGGTTCATTATTTGATCAAGATCAGAGGAGATTTCCCTAGACCACAAAATGTTTTGTGCAACAAAAGCATGGAGCCAGTAAAGTTTTTTAACCAGTTAAGCATTTGGAGATAAAGCATCCAGAATTTAAAAACAGCCCAATATATTTTTAATAAAAATACCTTGAAATAAATGAGCTTTTAAAAGTATTTATTAGTTGAAAAATGTAAACCTTAATATGTAATCTCTTTTCAAAGTTGGCAATACTGCAATCAAGACAAAGAAAATGATTGTCCATCTGACCGTAAGTATAGAATATTTAGTTAGTGAGAATTGACAGCCAAACTGATTATTTTTAATTTCTATGATTTTGTATAATTTTGTTTTCATAATGCTTATGTTTCTTTAAATATAATTTCTTCTGGAAGAACAAAAGGTCAAGAATCTCAAGGATAATAATGAAAAAAGTGGCAAAGAAGGGGGCTGATTAGTACCAATCTCAAACTATACTACAAAGTAGTAATTAGTAAAATTATTTGGAACTGGTTAAAAAACAGAGAAGTCGATGAGTAGAACAGATTAGGTACACAACACAAAAATTAAACAAACAACATAATACTATTCGAGAAACCCCAAAACACCAGTTACTGGAGTAAGAATTCACAATTTCACAAAAATTTCTGGGAAACGTATAAAGCAGTTTGGCAGAAATTGGGTATATACCAACACTTCACGCCACATAGTAAAATAAACTCCAAATGGATGGATATACGGACTTACACATAAAATGTAACATGAACAAATTAGAGGAACAAAGAAGAAATTACTCTTCAGGTGAGGAAGAGTTCATAACTAAACAAAGAATGGAAAGGATCACAGATTATAAAATGGCTCATTTAGACAAAAACACATCCCAACTAGCACCAGCCAGTGAGAAACTGTCTTATCTAAGGAAAATGATGTAAAGTTGGGAGTGGGGGAAGGCCGTTTGGGTAAGCTATCATGAGATTGGGATGGTAACCGTTTTTGATCAGCCTGAGGAATATAATGGCACCTGGAACCTAACAGGATGAAGATGCGGAAGCTATGTTCATTGTGTGTCTTTGTATTGCTGCTTGAGTCAATACTTTCTATCTCAGTAAAGTTAATTGCTTCCTTGCATACCAAGCCTGCAATGCCTCTTTGTTTCTGATCAGATTCTCTCCTGAAACAGTAGCACCAGGGAAATTTGAAGAAGGAAAACCACTTGATAGCTTGTTCAAAGGTTGAAGATTCTATGTTTCTAGGTAACAGAGTCACACCAGAACTGGAGTAAAAAATACAAGCATTTCCCAGATTCACAGATTCACAATTCCTTCAGAATTTGAAAGCAGTCAATCAATCAGCCAATATTTATTAAGCACCTACTATGGCCTAGGATCTGTACCAAGCATTAGGGACCCAAAATGTCTGTTCTATGAAAGACATACACAGGGGCAGCTAGGTGGTGCACTGGATAGAGCACTGGCCCTGCAATCAGAAGGACCTGAGTTTGAACTCAATCTCAGACACTTGACACTTACTAGCTGTGTAACTCTGAGCAAGTTACAACCCCATTGCCTAGCCAAAAAGGAAAAAGAAAAAGACATGCACAAAAATCATTGCCCTCAAGAAATTTACATTGAATTGGGGGAAGACAATCTATACAAATGTAAATACATAGAGTACAGTCGTTCCAGCTAGGTGTTACTTTGTATAGAGCCCTAGTCCTGGAATCAGGAAAATCTGAATTCAAATCCAGCCTCAGTTACTTACTGTCTGTATGACCTTGGGCAAGTCACTTAACCTCTGTTTCCCTCAACAAAATGAGGGAATTGGACTTGATGTGTTCTAAAGTCTTCTTCAACTCTAAATTGAGGATCTTGGGATTACATTTAAAGACATTCACCAAGGATACTCAGCTGAACCTCTCATAGATATGTCCTACTGAGTCTCTTTGGGTCACTTTTAAGATTCCCTTCTATGGTCCCGTAGGCCTCTGCTAAGTAGAGCTTGTGATGCCATTAGTGAAACAAGGGTATTCCCTCTTCCACGTGACAGCCCTACAAGCATTTGACAGCCAATGTCACGGCTTCCTAAAGTTTTCATTTCTCCAGGCTAACCATCTGCAGGTCTTTTGACTGATCCACATTCTCTCCTTGGCCTCTGCTTGGTTGTAGGACGAAATAGATTCCCTCAGCTCCTGGGGTGATGGAAGTCTGGGGACCTCACAAAGCTTGACCATCTGAATCTGAAGTGGGCAGACCCAGAACTCCCAGGTTGGTGATTCCTTGATGCCTAACACCTTCCCCTGCCTCCAATCTGTGAACTTCTCATTCATAGTCCTCAGCTCCCACCCCCGGTACACTACCCCCGAATCCTGCCAAGAGCCAGAAAACAGAAGAGGGTAATGACAAATGGTCACACAAATGAGGACGTGAAGTAGCTGCAAGCCTAGAGTGAAGGGGTAGGGAAAGCGCTGCTCCCCCCATCCCTCCCAAGAACAATGCTCAGGGTGACTGTCAACCCAGGAATGTGGGCTGGGCCGGCTGCTCTCAGAGCTGGGCCGGGTTGGAAATATTGCTGTGCTCTGAGCTGACAAGTTCAAACCAGTTTGGGGCTTAGACAACCACAGAAGAAGGGTGGTGGTTGTGGTTTTTTTTCCCTCCAACTCCACCCAAACCCAGATTTTACAACTGTATGAGAATGGAATGTGTGGGGCCCTAATGTGACCCCAGGAAATAAGAATCCCATCCCCAGGCTCCCAGGATAACCTTTCTAGCAATCATACTTTGGACCTAATTTGTAGAATGTTCAGGCTATGGTATAGTAGGAAAAGCATGGAATTTAGAATCAAAAACCTAGATTCAAATCCCATACTTATCACCTATGCGACCTTGGACATTTAAATCACTTAATTATTCTGGACCTCAGCTTCCTTTTCTGTAAAATGAGGGAGTTGTAATAAATGATCTGTAAGTCCCCTTATGGGTAGCCAGGTGGTGCAGTAGATAGAGGACTGGTCTTGGAATCAGGAAGACCTGAGTTCAAATTTGACCTCAGATGCTTACTAGCTGTGCGACTCTGGGCAAGTCACTTAACCCCTATTTGCCTTGGTTCCTTATCTCTAAAATGGGGACACACTGGAGAAGGAAATGGCAAGCCACTCCAGTATCTTTGCCAAGAAAACCTTGTGGACATAATCCATGGGATCACAAAGACTAAGAAATGACTGGATGACTGAATAAGAGCAAAAAGAGGTCCTCTTATATCTCCAAAAATCCTATGATCTCTTCGAATTCTGTCCTATAGGACAGAGCAATCTCTCAGCTCAGCTTCATTCAAGGCTGACTGTTTTCAATGCTATAATGGAAAGCAGGGAATTTGAAATCCAAAGGCTGGGGTGGGAATCCCAGATGTGGCCACCACTGTCTGTGTGACTGTTGGCAAATGATCCTTTCTGTGCTTTCTGTTCTCTTGTCTGCCAGAAAAGAAGGGGTTGAATTAGACGGCCTCTGACATCACTTTCAGTTCTACATCTGTGACCCTGCGTTTCATTCCATCCATGTTTCCTGAGTACTGACTGTGTTCCCAGCACCGTGCTAGATGTTGGGCATGACAGAGGCTACAAAGAAGAGGAAGACATCATCCCTACCTTCTGGAGCTTATAGTCTAGTTAAAAATATAAGCATAGGGAACAATTATCTGACAAGAAAAGTCTACATGTACAATCAAGTGTTGAGATGAGTAAGACAATAAAGTGAAATAGGAATTCAAAGAAATGAGAGGCAAGTGTGGCACTCAGGAACTGGATCTGAGCCTTGGAGGATGGGTAACATTTGGGTTAGAAGAAGAGGAAGAAGAGGGGAGGACATCTCTCAAGGGAGGAGCAGCATGAGCAAAGACAGGGAGCACAAATGGGTGAGGGGGCGGATAGCAAAAAGGCTGGAGAGCCCAGCAGGAGAAAGGCGCAGTGTACTGGAGTACATTGATAAAGTCTGATGGTTAAGTGATGTGGTGGTTAGAGCATTGGACTTGGGTTCAAGAATACTTGAGTTCAAATCCTGTCTCAAACGAGCTTATTGTTGTTTATCCTTTGTTCTTAAAAAGGACCAGTGACATCATGGGTTGATGTCTAGACTTGCTTGTGAATTGGATTTAAGTGAGGCAGAGCTGTGTAAAGTCATCAGCCTCACTCTGTCTTCCAGAGTCACCAAAGCCCATTGGCAAGACAAAGTCAGGATGACTTGCAATGGCTTGGGATGCCATGGATGACCCTGACATTTTCCACATCTGACCAAACTCTAAGTACTGCATGGCTAATGTGATTGAACAAGTCACTTGACCTCTTTCTGCCTCAGTGTCCTCATTCATGAAATGGGGATGATAATAATAGCACCTTCTTCATGAGGTTGTAGGAACTTAGGGATCAGTTCCTATATTCATAGCAAGCAAGCAAAGGTGTCAAGGATGAGATAGAATTGATTTAATTATCACAAGAAAGGCACTAGCTTTAAGGAAGGAGCTTATTACTAAGGCAGCCATACTCTTCCAGAAAAATGTCAAAGGATGCTACTTAGCATCCATAGAAGTCAAAAAATTGAGGAAAAGGGTAAAATGCAGGTGGCAAAAGCTAGCTCAAGGGACACTTAGATGTGGAAACAGTAGCAGATAGACAAGAATACAGAAACCGAGGATAGGAGCAGAGATGCAGGAGAAGGCACAGACAATTATAGAACATGGAGAAGAACACATAGGAAAAAAAGAAGTCTGTGGAGCACAGAGAGAAGGATATGTATTTCCTTTTATAAATAATAAAAACAAACAAGGGACCATTGGTCCAAACTCTCTTGAGAGATAGCATAGGATAATCTTGGAAAGCAGAAGACCTGCCTCAGATTTAACAGTTTTGTAACTCTGGGATAAGTCACTTAACCTCTCTCAGTCTCAGTTTTCCCCTCTACAAAAAGGAATAACAGCTCCTGCCAAGTGGAGTTGTTGTGAGGATCAAAGAGACAATGTATGTGATGTGCTTCATAAGCCTTAAAGAGTTATACCGACTGGGAGGTAGTGTGACACAACAGAAAGAATATTGGATTTGCACTGAAGATCTGGGCATGGAGTCAATAAGAACTGAATTTAAATCCTGCCTCAAACACTTGCTTGCTGTATGACCCTGGGCAAGTCCCTTAACCTCCATTTGCCTATGGAATGAGATGATAATAATATCATCTACCTCTGTAAGGTTCAAATCCTAGCCCTGCCAATTGTGTGACTTTGGGTAAGATGCTTCACCTTTTTGAGTTTCCTATTACTCAAATGTTAAATAAGGGTATTGGACTAGATGACCTCAAAGGTCCTTTCCCTCTCTAGGTCTACAATCTTATGTCAGTTCTTGTTGTTGTTGTTGTTGTTGTTGTTGTTGTTGTTGTTGTTGTTGTTCTTCTTCTTCTTCTTCTTCTTCTTCTTTTTGCTCTTCTTGTTGTTGTTGTTCTTCTTCTTGTTCTTCTTGCTCTTCTTGCTCTTCTTCTTCTTGTTCTTCTTGTTGTTCTTCTTCTTCTTGCTCTTCTTCTTCTTGTTCTTCTTCTTGTTGTTCTTCTTGTTGTTCTTCTTGTTCTTCTTCTTGTTCTTCTTGTTCTTGTTCTTCTTGTTGCTCTTCTTCTTGTTCTTCTTCTTGTTCTTGTTCTTGTTGTTGTTGTTGTTGTTGTTGTTGTTCTTGTCCTTCTTCTTGTTCTTGTTGTTGTTCTTGTCCTTCTTCTTGTTCTTATTCTTCTTGCTCTTCTTCTTGTTCTTCTTCTTGTTCTTGTTCTTCTTCTTCTTCTTCTTCTTCTCCCCTGCTGCAAATGACTTAACTCCCAAGGGAAAATCCTGTGCTATTATCCACAATGACTACAATATTCATGCTAATAATACTTCTAACACTCTGATATTCATCACCTATGATCTCCACCTCCACTCCACATTAGCTGTCCAGTGTCATGCCCACATCTTTGAATTCATCATCTCTTGGAGCTGCTCTACTTCCAACACCTAGAATTATGAAATTCCCTCCCTTAACAACAACTTCCATGCCACCAACCTCTCCCATTCTTTCTCTTGCACTGACTGCTATCAAGACGCCCAGGTCCTTGCTCCCAATTCATAAGCCCCAAGCTGGCTTCTCTTGCCTCCATCTCTAGCCAGGACCCCAGATGTTCAACAATAACCTCACTAACATTCTAGAATCTCTCATTTCCCTTGAGTTTTCTAGGTACCACTCCCTAACCAATTCCAGCCTTAGCTAGCTGGCATATGCTTTCTCAGCTCCTATTCCCATGACAGATGTTTAGGAAAAGTCCTATAATAAGACTGATTGGCTCTAATATAAATTTATAGTATCAATGGGTGGTGGTGCATGTCTGTAGTCCCTGCTACTGTGGAAGCTGAGGTTGGTGGATTGTTTGAGGTCAGGAGTTCTGGGCTACAGCAAGGCTAAAGGAAATCAGATGTCCACACTGAGTCTGGCACAAAAAAATAATGAACCCATGGGAGCATGGGAGTGGGCAGCACCAAGATCTATAATATGGGGAGAACTGGTCCAGGTTGGAGATGAAGTGGATCAAAGTTCTGTACGAATCAACAGCAGGGTGCCACACATGAGTGGCATCTCCTGTTGTTCTTCCAGTCTGGGGGAGATATGGAGACCCAGAAAATCTAAATCTGTATCTACATGTATCTCTATCTGCATCTACATGCACATCTATATTAAATACATCTATATTTATGCCTCTATGTATATTATATGTACATATATACGTAAACATATTTATACATCTATACATACACACATATATAGTACCCATGTCAGGCTGGAATATGTGTGTCTAATATACACATTCTATCTAGATTACTTCAGCCATGAAAATAAGATAAAAGAATGGAATAGGATATTCAAAAAGCAAAGGATTACAACCCAAAATAACTTATCCTGCAAAGCTGAGCCCAATAATAAATGAAAAATGACGCACATTGAATAAAAGAGAGGTGTATAATCATAGCTGGGCTTTCATACTGTCATGAAATCTTTTTATTCTTCTTCATGACTCCTTTTCACATTTCCCACAACTATTTATTTGAAAACTTTGTCTCTCTTCAATCCCCCAATCTACACCTTCCCTGACCCCTCCATGTATACTACTCTTAGTAGTGGAATACATCTACTTTGGGGTACATGGGATGTTCAGGAAGGACTAGCTCCTCTGATATAAGGAGTAGAGCTCCCTTCAGGGCTACTCATCTACCTTTGGTGGCCACCTTCACCCAACTCTCACCCATGGCTCCAAGAAGCTGTAACACACACTGGTAAGCCATCTCTGCAGATGGGCTAAACCAGGTTGAGGGCAGCCAACAGGCCTCAAACACATTGGTGAGTTAGGGGGATGTGTACTCCAAGCATGTAAGAATTTTCCCTGGCAGAATGTGTGAATGAAAACAATTTATTAGAATGGCCATGAAGGTGGCTGAAATGGGCACAAAGGAGCACTTAGAGCTTGGTCAGGTACAAAAGATACCAAGTCATTCACTGCATTCTGGGCCATTGCCAGTCTTCTTGATTTTTGTCCTGCCACTGGACTTGAATGACTCAAGAAGAGAGTGTGGCTGACAATTTTGCACAACTGTGCCTCACTTAAATCCAATTCACGACACAAGTCAAGACATCGCCATGATGTCATTGGTGCTTTTTGAAAATGAAAGATGAATATTTACCCTCAACTTCTCTCTTCTTCACTTCAGAACCTCTTCTCCTTTCCTTCTATCTCCCAGATGTCCCTCCTTCTTTCTAAATTAACTTTTTCACCTACATTCTTACTCCCACCTCCTTTAAGATATTGCTTTAACCTCTCTCGCAACTTCAATCTCTCATTCTTTCCTGGTTCCTTTCCCTTAACTTATAAGAATGCTCAAGTCTTCTCCATTCTAAAACAGAAAGAAAAACTTTCCAGACTTCTGCCACCTCAAATTGCTATCTTATCCTCTTTCACCTTAGTACCTTCCATCTGAGATTACCTCTAACTTATCAGATAAATAGATAGAGATATATGGAGAGAGCTCTACATATAGATCTATCTAAATCTATACAAACATGTACATTATATATATATATATACACATATGCACATACATGTATGCACACATATACATATGTATACATGTACATATACATGAAAATATTGTATGCATACATTGTATATACATGTGTGCACATGCAAATATATTATACATATGTGTACATACCTATATGCATATATTATATATAGATAGATACAGATATGGATATAGATATAGATATATACACATACATACACATATATGTATATAAATTTGTTAGGGGAACCAGGTGGTGCAGTGCCAGGCCTGGAGTCAGAAAGACTCATCTTCCTGAGTTCAAATCTGGCCTCAGACACTTAATAGCTGTTTGACCCTGAATAAGCACTTGACCCTGTTTGCCTCAGTTTCCTCATCTATAAAATGAACTGGAAAAAGAAATGGCAAACCACTCTAGTATCTCTGCCAAGAAAACCCCAATGGAGTCACAAAGAGTCAGACACGACTGAAAAATGACTGAACAACAATCTTGTTTATGCATAGGTTTTTTTTGCATGTTGTATTCACCAATTATACTTTGAGCACCGTAAGAGCAAAGATTATTTTGTTTTTGTTTGGTTTTGCCTTTCTTTACATCCTCAGTGCCTGGCATATTTAGGTGCTGAATAAATGTTACTGAGCTGACTAATTGCCTGTAACTGCCAATCTCTTGGATAAGTAGTCTATACTTGCTACTCCCACTTCCTTCCTCACCCTGTCATTGCTCTTGAGCCACTTACAATGCGGCTTCTGGTCCCATTACTCTCGTGAAATAGCTCTCTTTAAGATTACTAGGGATAAGGTTTACCAGTGGGGAAGTTACCTGTGATCTCCAGATTACCAAGTCCAGATAGCTTTTTCTCAGCCTTCATCCTTTTTGACCACTCCATAACATTTGACACCTCTTCCTTCTTGACACATTCTCTTTCCTGCAAGGGCAAGGTGATATGGATAAGAGCACTGGATTTAGTATCAGGAAGAATGGGATTCAGATCCCACCTCTGACATTAACTAGCTGTGTGATCCTGGGTAAATCACTTAATCTCTCTGAGCTTCAGTGTCTTCATCTGAAAAATAATCATGGTGCTTACTTCCAAGGGTTGTTGTGTGAATCAAATGAGGTAATGTTTAAAGTTTTTTCCAAATTTTAATCATTATGCACATTTCAGCTATGACATGACTGGAATGAGGATATGTATTTGTTTTCTACATATCTTTCCCACTTAAAAACCTCAAAAGAAGGAAATATGTGCTGAATTAAGGTAACCAGAGCTGAATCTATGAGATAAGAAAGACTGCATACAGGAAAAACAAACAAACAAAAAACTCATGAAATAACATTAGGGGATTTTAATACTTAAAGCTCACCATGTGGTCCTCACCTTAGCCCATCTAAACAAGATATAGACTGCCCAATCAACTTCAAGGCTTGCGTCTTAAGTTTCAATTGTAGAGGGTCCTACCCATCCCCCCCACACATGTGCACATACTCACAAAATACACGTGTGGCCTTCTAGGTCCTTGGGTGTGTACTTTTGACTGAGTCCAAGTTTTATAGAACAAATCCTTTTATTAAGGGGATTTGTTCTGTAAAGTTTGGATTCAGTCAAAGGGCCACACTCGAGGACCTAGAGGGCCATGTGTGGCCTCAAGGCCACAGGTTCCCCACCCCTGATCTACACCATAGAGTTGTTGTGAGGATAAAATATGTGTAAAATGATTTGCAAACCTTAAAGTACTACTTAATGTACATTAACCTATATGTAATGTACCTATGCTTTACTTTATTATCTTTTTTGTTTTTACATCACCCAGATTTTTCCTCTCTGTCCCCTTCCCTCCTCCTAGACAGTCATTTCTTAAAACGAATAATTTTTTAGAAGAAAAAGAGAGAAGAGAAGGAAAAAATCAGCAAAATCAATTAATGTATAAAAAATAATGGTGTTTTATGCAATGTTCCACATCCATGGACTTCCCCCACACACACATACTCACCCCTGCAAAGGGATGAGGCAAAGAATCTTTTCATATCTCTCCATTTGGACTGGCCATGTTCCATATAATTTCACGTCATTTTTTTTTACTATTTTGCAGTTTTTGTTCTTTCCATGTACATTGTTGTAGTCATCACATATATGGTTTTCCTGGTTCTATTTGATTTGATTTGCATTAGTTCTCTAAGTACCTGCTTCTCTATATTTATCATATCTGTTGTTTCTTACAGCATAGCAATGTTAGGTTACATTCTTGTGCTACACCTTGTTTAATCATTCCTTAATTGATGGGCATTTACTTTTATTTTGTTTTTTCACCACCACAAAAAAGTGCTGAGAGATAGATAAATAGACAGACAGACAGACAGACAGATAGATAGATAGATAGATAGATAGATAGATAGATAGATGTATATGTGCATATGTGTATATTTGTATATATGGAATCATACAAAGTGACTAAAATGTGCCATAGTCTTTGACCCAGAGATTCCTCTACTAGACTTATACTCCCAAGGAGGTCATTGATTTGTTTAAGGTGCCATAGACAGCAGAATATTTATAGCATCACTTTTTGTGACGTCAAAGAACTAGAAACAAAGTTGATGTCCATCAATTGAGGAGTGGCTAAATAAACTGTGCTACATGAAGTTAATGGACCAATCTTATGCTGTAAGAAAGGATGAATATGATGAATACATGGAAATTAGAAAAACTTAATGATTTGATACAAAGTAAAGTGATTAGAGCCAAGAAAACAATATATGCAGTGACTGAAACAATGTAAATGGAAAGAATGACAGCCACAAAACAATAAAAAATGAATGTTGCAAAATTTCAAAGACCATGTTTGTTCCCAAATATGAGATATGAGATGAACCTCTTCCCTTCCACTCCCAGTCTTTTTTTTTTACTTTTTGGTGAGGCAATCGGGGTTAAGTGACTTGCCCAGGGTCACACAACTAACCACTCCCACTCTTTCATAAAGATAGGAGATCCACAGGCATGGAATATTGCACATATTTTATATTTTTCCATGTATTGATTATTGATTATTTTCTCTTCCTCTTTTTTCTTTAAAAAATTTATTTACTATATGGAAGGGCTCTCTGAGAGGGGGAGGAATATAGAGGGAAATTCAAATAACATAAAAACACAAAAGATCCATAAAATTATTCCCAAAAATGTTGCCCTAAACATTTTTATGTATATAGAAATTTTTTTGGTCCATATTCTCCTTTGGGTAAGTGCCTAACCATGGAATCTCTGGGTCAAAGAATATGGACATTTTAGCATTTTTGTTGGCATAATTACAATTTTAAAAGGATATTAAAGAATCAGGAAAAAAGGAAAGGGGAAGGGCTCAATTAATGTTCTGTGGATGAATGAGTTGACATCTTTTGTGGAGATAGTTAATACAGTGGGAAGTCACTCAGGTAGGAAGAGGGGAGACAAAGAAGAAAGGGTAGCTAGTGATGCTCTGCTAGTGAGACAGAAAAGGAATAGTCTCCCAACAGGAATAAGAGGCTATGGAAAGCAGGTAAAAACAATGGAAGTAATGGACTTGGACTGGCAGCTCTTACACTAAAAGGAAGGCATTCAAGGGCCTAATTAAAGAATGTTCTCATCGATGAGGATGGTGTATATTTGCTTTGGTCCCCCCTTGATATCTTGGTCCTGTATTATGTGAAACCAGTATCATCCATGATTTTGGGGTGTTGGGTGCCTTAAATAACTCAGAATTATTGTCAGAACTAGAAAAAAAACCTTAGAGATTAGCTTGTTCAATCCCCTTTCATTTCAGGATAAAATTGAGGTTTAGGGACAGGTAGTGTGTACTACCCTTCCCCTTAACTCCTTCCTGCCTTCTTCTCTTCTCTCCTGGGCTGGCTGAGCCACATTAAAATAACCTAGTAACTGTTCAACTCTGGGCAAGTCACTTAACCCCAATTGCCTAACCAAACAAACAAAAAAAAGTGACCTGCACCTTCATTGCCCTGAAGCATGTCCTCCAAAGGGGAGTGATTTGTCAGGAAAGAGTAAGTCCCTCCTTCCCCCTCTCCCCACTCACACAGAAGAAAAAGCTTTTGGTGGGACTGCTTCTGCCACATGGGCTGATGGGAATTAGAGTCCTCTTTTACAGCTGGATTTGTAACTCACAGACTTGGCCATCTACAGAATTCTAATTCTGGGATCAGTTTCATCTCTAAGCTTCTCTATACTTGGAACTCCCTCATTCCTAGAAAACACTTGCCTCCTATTTCCCTAAGCCCCAAAATCCAGAGTCTCTGTCTGCTAAGATCAAAACCCATTAGCTCTACTGCCTCTCCCTGAACTTTCATCCTCATTCAGCTTAACTTTAACCCTCCCTGGTCCTATCCTTCTCTGCCCTCCCCTTCCACTCTGCTTCTGCATCTCTGCTCCATTAGTTACAAATTCACTTTCATCTCAGGTCTCTTATGCCTACATTTTATCTCTTAGTCAGCAAGAAAACCTGACTGTCCCAGAAACAATCCCCGTTCCTTGCAGGGCTGTCTAGTTATTCTTCCACTTAAGGCCAGAGGGAGGTGTCAGCCTATTTCTTATTCCTCAGCACCCTTCCTAGACCTCTCCTCTACTACCAGCATTCAACAGTCTCTCCTTTCAGGTTCACTTCATTTATATCACTCTGTCAAGATCCTTGTGGTTGTCATCTATCAGTCTCCATGACCAATGTCCTTCCTTTCTCAAGGAGTGAAATATCTCACTCATTCCTTTCTATGACCAACCTCTCTACCCTCACACTTGAGGACTTCCCCTTGATGTTTCTTTGAATACTCTGACCTCTGTGTTCAACAATTTCCTTATTGACCATGACTTCCATTTTTACTCTACCTCAGCCACCCACATGGGTGGTCACAACTCATGATGTGCCATCAACCCAACCTGCACCATTTCCATGACCTTGTATGCTCAGTTCTCCTGACTAGTATTCTTTGTCCTTCCACCACTTCCACTGAACCTGTTCTTCATCTTGACAAGGATTAGTCATCACCAGTTCCTCCATCACTTCCTATTCTCCAAGTCAATCACCCTTGTTTCATCCTCACTTTCCTTCTTCCATAGTCTGGACCAGGAGTGGGGAACCTTCAACCTCAAGGCCACATGTGGCCCTCTAGGTTCTCAAGTATGGCCCTTTGACTGAATCCAAACTTCACAGAACAAATCACCTTAATAAGAGGATGATAAAAGGATTTGTTCTGTGAAGTTTGGATTCAGTCATAGGGCCAGATTTGAGGACCTAGAGGGCCACATGCGGCCTCAAGGCCACAGGTTCACCACCCCTGATCTGGACCCTGTACTTAACCAGTTCAATGAGATTTTGTTTTCTACCCTTGAATCCCTAGTTTCCTTGTCTTCCTGACATTCATGACCTGCCAATATTCAACCCAAGGTGATTAGGTGATTCCTCCACCCCCAACACCAGCCTTCTCCACTCCTATTCTCAATGCCACTAAAGGCCACTAGGGAAAAAAAAACCATAAAACCACAGCAACTAGGCCCACTACAATTCCAGGCTACCTAGTCTCAACTTCATCTTCATTAATTGATAACAATCTATTTCTTCTTCCCTGATCGGCTATCACCCCACAAAACAGCTCTTCAAAACAATCTCCTCTTTTTCAAAGCCAACAAAGACACCTCTAACATCCTCTCTCTTAGTAGATGGAAGACATCTATTTTACTAAGGAAATGAAGACCATCCTTCATTAACAAAAAACAAACAAAACCATTTTCCCTTGAATCTCAAGTTATCCTTCTATATCTTTCCTGCCTTTCACTAATAAGCTATCAGAATATGTGTCTTCTCTCTGCTTCAACCTGCTCACTTACTTATTCACTCCTCAATTCCTTGCAATCTGGCTTGTCATGCCACCACTAGACTGAAATAATTCTGTCAGAAGTTACCAGTGATCTCTTAAATCCAAATCCTATGGCTTTTTCTCAGTCCTTACTCTGCTTGACCTTTTTGAAATTTTTAATGCTCTTGTCTTCCCCCTCTTGATTATTCTGTTGGATGATGATTCTGGTTTGTTCTGATTGTCTTCCTACTCACAACTGCCTTTTTTCAGTCTCCTTTGTTTGTTGCCATCTTCTTCTACCTAAGGGTGGGCATTTCCATAAGAATTCCTGTTGGGTTCATTCTTCTCTATTTTCCCTTTTGCTTATTTTAACTACCTCCTATGTATTCTGTTATATGCAGTTGACTATCAGATTCATGTATCTAGTCTTACTCTCTCTCCTGACCTCCATCCACTTCATATATATCTCCACCTAAATGTCCCCATCACAATAATCTCGAAACCAACACATCTAAAACTAAATTCATTGTCTTTCCCTATAATCGTCCTTTCAATCTTCCTTATTTCTATTTAGGGAAGCACCATCTATCCAGTCACTCAGTTTCAAAATATTGGAATCATCTTAGACCCTTCCCTATACTCACATCTTATCAGTTCCCAAAGCCTACCAATTCTACTACCATAGCTCTTACATCTTTGCCCTTCTCTCCCCTCTGGTTTAAGCCCTAATATTCATTTGCCTGGACCATTGTGATAATGAATGACTAAAGCATTCCTTAAGCAATGGAAAGCACTGGGAATACAAATAGACAGATAAGCTCTCAGCGAGGTCACATTTTAATGGGGCTGACGACGTATATGGAAAGTTTCAGCTGCAAATCAGATGGAAAAGTCACCGGGTCCTTGAAATACAGCAGCAAAGCAGAAGTTAACACCTCTTCTTTAATGTCACTCTCCTCAAAGTCAGGGTCATAGGCAGTTCACATCAAGGTTTGGAGATGATGGTCAAAGTGGTGGAAATGTTTAGCCCTTTCTGTGTGGGAGTTACTTCCCAAGGTGATGGCTGTAAAGGCTAGCTTGGGTGGGGAGGGGGCAGTATTACTGCTCCTAGGCTTCCTGTGCCTAAGCCCCTATTGGTGACCATTGGTCAGCAGTTGTTGCTAGTGGTGATGAGGAAGTAGGGGTTCCATCTCTGCATTGATTTCTTCCTTCATTGGTGGTCTGAAGGGGAACTGCTGTTACCAGGGCTCTTGGGTTCAGGGTCCTGGGCTGTCCTTATCAGGGTCTGAAGGGAGGCAGTGGTCAATGCGGTGGTGGTGACTTTCCTGGCACATGCTGCCTGTTGTATCTCCCTCAGAATAGTCTCCTAAATGGTCTTCCTACCTCCAGTCTCTCTCTACTCCAATGCTTCCTTCATACAGCTGAATAATCTTCCTAATACATAGGAGTCTTCCTAAGAAACAGTTCTGACTATGTCACTCCCATGCAAAAAAGTCAACAGTGATTTTCCTTTGTATACTCAGGATCTAACACATAGGACCTTGTATTAGATGCTTAATAAATTAGATGCTTAATAAATGCCCACTTGAACAATTCCAAAAGACTCATGATGGAAAATGCTATCCACATCCAGAGAAAGAACCATAGAGTCTGAATGCAGATTGAAGCACACTATTTTCTCTTTTGTTGTTGTTGTTTTTTTCTTTCTCTGGTTTTTCCCTTTTGTTCTGATTCTTCTTTCACAATATGACTAATGGAGAAATGTGTTTAATATGATTGTACGTGTATAGCCTATATCAGATTGCTTGCCATCTTTTATAGGGGGGAGTAGAGAGAGGGAGGGAGAAAAGAATTTGGAATTCAAAATCTTATAAAAGCAAAGGCTGAGGTTCCACTTCCAGGAACCAAGATGGCAGAGTAAGAAGTAAGTCACTCTTACTATCCCTTATTAACCTCTGAAAGCCCAGAAAATTTCACCCCCAGAAAAACCCTGGAACAGCTGAACCAGAAGAAAGACTGGGTGCAGCAGTCCAGTAGCCCAGGTAGCTTGAGGGATTAATGGGAAAGGCCCCTCTTGCCCTGAGGGAAGGGAAGCAGTATAGAATGGGAGGCATCCCAGCAAGCTAGCAGAAAGCCCCGCCTCAGCACACCAGGGGGAGATCCTGAACCCCAGTGGTGGAGTAGGCAAACACCTACTCCAGGACCCCCAAGTGCCTCAGTATGGGCAGGGGAACCAGTGGAAATCAACTTAGAAAATCACCACATGCCCCATTGTTTTGCAACAGTCAAGTCTCCCAGTGCCTCAGCAGAACTCTGGGAAGTGCCCCAAAGGGGGAAAGCCCCAGGCAGAGAAACATCCCACAGTGACAAAACATCCATCTGAAAGGAGCTGAAGAAAGCAAAAGGAGGGAAAGGAAAGGCCTGGATGAGCAGGCAACCTCCAGGGGCCAGACTACCCAATCCTACCCCTAGACTTCCAGTGTTGCTGATTCCAGCCCAACACCAGGTAAGCTGCCAGAGTTCTACAGCCTCCAACTGCCAGCAGCTGAGGCCTCAGCACACAAAGCCAGTGACCAGGCCCCAGGTTCCCAGCACAAGAAGCTTGGGTCAGTGCCCCCTTCTCCCCAGCAGGAGAGTTCAATTTTTTTAAAGGCAGGAAATAAGCAAGTACCATGAGTAAAAAGAAATGTACCATAGATTCTTATTATGGGGACAGTGAAAATCAAGGCAGAAATTCTGAAAAGGAAGTTGTCAAGAAACCTACATTTGGAACCTCAAAAGGGAATATGAACTAGTCTAAAGCCCAAAAAGCCTTCTTAGAAGAGCTCAAGAAGGATTTTAAAAGTCAAATAAGAGAGGTGAAGAAAAATTGGGAAAAGAAATGGAGGTATGCAAGAGAGAGTCAATAGCTTGGAAAAGGAAAGACAAACATTAACTGTAGAAAACAAGTCCTTAAAAAATACAATTAGCCAAATGGGAAAAAAAGTACACTGAAGAAAACAACTCCTTAAAAAGCAGAATTGGGCCAAATGGAAAAAAAGACACAAAAAGTCACTGAGGAGAACTCCTTAAAAAATAAAATGGGCCAAATGGAAAAGAAGGTACAAAATCTAACAGAAGAAAACAATTTGGTTTTTAAAAAAGTGAATGTTGAAAAGCAAAATAAATAAATAAATTTAAATAAATAAATGCCCACTTCAGTGATATACACCACAACTATTCAGTGCCAGAGTGGCAATCAAACTTAGGTCTTCTGACCCTAAATTTATTCCTCTTTTCACTATACCACAAGACCAGCTCTTGGTGTTTACCAAGAAATGAGAGATACTTGGAAAGAAAGGCACAGACAGGAATGCTATCTGATGAGCTTTGAGGTGAGTAATCCTTCTTTGTCCATAAGTGCTTTGAGAGTGCTAGATCTGTGCTAACTCCTCTGTAGGCTGGAAATCCAGCTACTTTCCCTCCATCTTATCACTTTGTTTCAGGGAAGGCTGCTGCCTCAAGGTCGGTCTATTGAGCCGGATACATAGTTAATGAAAATAAAACTGTAGCTATCAGGGTGTGAAAGAGGCACTTATCAGAGGGCAGATTAAAAGGCTCAATAACCAGACCAGAGTCCAAGACTTTCCCTCTAGTTAGCAGCCACAGGCACCTAAAAGAACAAATGAGAAAGGAGGGTCTAGGGGCAGCTAGGTGGTGCAGTGGATAGAGCACCAGCCTTGGAGTCAGGACCTGAGTTCAAATCTGGCCTCAGACACATAACACTTACTATCTGTGTGACTCTGGGCAAGTCACTTAACCCCAATTGCCTTGCCAAAAAGAAAAAAAAAAGAAAGGAGGGCCTAGTCTCCTAGGCCCTTCAGGGCTTTCCTGTTGCCTCTTTTGCCAAAAGGAACCTGCCTAGATGAAGAGCCTGCCAAGACCTGATTCTATCAAAGTTTTTGTCTCCCACACTAAATATTGGCCCATTGTTACAGTTCTGCTGTGGATATCAGTCTTGAGGCAGCTAGGATAAAGTGCTAGACTTGGAATCAAGAAGATCTGAGTTCAAATCCTGTCTCAGACACTTACTAGCTGAGTGATGTTGGGCAAATCATTCAACTGCTGTTTGCCTCAGTTTCCTCATCTGTCAAATGGGGATAATAATAACACCTACCTTACAGGGTATTATATGTATTACATGTGTGCATATGTGTTTATATATGTATATATATACACATATATATGTAAAACCATATTATACATATTCCTATTTTTCAATTCTTTCTCTAGAAGTAAATAGAATCTTCCTTCATAGGTCCTTTGCAGTTGATTTGAATATTTGTAATACTCAGAATAGCTTAACCATTCACAATTATTCTTCGAAAAATATTGCTCTTACTATATACAACATTCTCTTGGTTCTGCTCATTTCACTCTTCATTATTTCAAGTCTTCAAGTCTTATATGCAAGTTAAATGCAAGTCTTTCCATGTTTTTTTTTTAAAACCAACCTGCTCATCATTTCTTGTACATAACATATTATTGGATTCTGGTTTTTAATTCATTCTGCTATCCATTTCCATTCTCTGGATGAGTTCATCCCATTTACATTCAAAGTTATACTTATTAGTTATGTGTTTCCTTCTATTTTATTTTTCCTCACCATTTATCCTCCTTGCCCTCTTTTTTTACTCTATCCCTCATCATATATCTATTTTACTTCTGCCCACTGCCTCCTTAATCCATATCCCTTCTGAGTCCCTCCCTTATCCTCTCCCCTTGCTCTGTATTTATCTATAAGTTAAGAAGACTTTTATACCCTTCTAGATATATATGTTATTTCTTCTTTAACCTAGTTTCGATGAGAATACGGTTCTGGCACTACCAGCTCTCCACCCCCTCTACCCTCCACCATAACAGTTCTTCCATTCATGCCTTATTTGTATGAGATAATTGTTCCATTTTACTTTCCCCTACCCAATTTTATTTTTTGGAATCATCCCATCATACTCAACTCAACCCCAGATTTTCTATTTATGTCTGCTCTTTAAAACTACCTAGTAATGATAATATTCTTAAGAGTTATAGATAACATTTCCCCATATAAGAAGTAAACAATATGACCTTATTAAATCCTTTATAATTATTCTTTCAAGTTTACCTTCTTAATGTTTCTTTTGACTCTTATAGGTTAAATTTTCAGTTCAGTTCTGGTCTTTTCCTCAAGACTACCAGAAAGTCCTTTAATTCATTAAATATCCATTTGTTTTTTCAGGTTTACACTCAGCTTTCCTGGGTAAGTTTTTCTTGGTTGCAAACCCAGCTCTTTGGAATATCAATTTCTAGACCAGGGGTGGGGAACCTGCAGCCTCAAGGCCATATGTGGCCCTCCAGGTCCTCAAGTGAGGCCTTTTGATTGAATCCATTTGGCCACATGTGGTCTCGAGGCTACAGGTCCCTCACCTCTGTTCCAGACTCTTCAGTCTTTTAATGTAGAAGCTGCTAAATTTTGTGTTATCCTGAAAGAAGCTCCACAGTATTTAAATTGTTTCTTTCTAATTGGTTGTAGTATTTTCTCTTTGACCTGGGAGCTTTGAAACCTAGCTATAATGCTCCTGTAAGTTTTCATCTTGGAATCTCTTTCAGGTGGTGATTAATGGATTTTTTCTAGTTCTAAATCTCTAGTTCTAAAACTTCAGGGCAATTTTCCTTAATAATTTCTTGAAGTATAGTGTCTAGACTCATTTTGATCATAACTTACAGGTAGTCCAACAATTCTTATATTGTCTCACCTGGATCTGTTTTCCAGGTTGGTTGTTTTTGTAATGAGATATTTCACACTCTCATCTACTTTTTCCTTCTTTTGATTTTGTTTTATTATTTCTTGGTGTCTTATGATGTCATTAGCTACCCTTTGCCCAATTCTAATTTTTAAAGAGTTATTTTTTCCATAATTTTCTTAATCTCTTTTTTCTAATTGATCGATTTTCTTTTCATAATTTTCTCAATTTTCTTGCATTTCCCCCTAATTCTTCCTCAACCTCTCTTTGATTTTTAAAGCTCTTCCAAGAATTCTTTTGGGGCTAGTAACTATTTTACATTTTTCTTTGAAGCTTTAGAAACAGCTGTTTTGACTTCACTGTTTTCTTTTGAGCTTGAACTCTGATCTTCTTCATCACCATAATAGCTATCTATGGTTGGGTTCTTTTTCTTTTTCATACTCATTTTAATGGCCTGTTTCTTGGCTGTTAACTTTATGTTAGAGTTGAGCTGTAGTTCTAAGCTGTGGGGGATGATATCTCAGGTTT
The DNA here is from genome assembly GCF_003287225.1 of Phascolarctos cinereus. Taxonomy (NCBI): domain Eukaryota; kingdom Metazoa; phylum Chordata; class Mammalia; order Diprotodontia; family Phascolarctidae; genus Phascolarctos; species Phascolarctos cinereus. The sequence continues at coordinate 375,084,682 of NW_027555958.1, read as the reverse complement.
CAGGGTTTTTGTGCTATTGTTTTCTGAGCACTGTCTGGGGGCCTTTGACCTCTTGGTTCTTTCAGTGTTCTATAATCCAAGGCCAGGTGTTGTCACTGCTCCTCTGGCTCACTCCTTGGTCTATAAGGGACCTCAGGTATTCCTCTCTGCCCCTGAGCTGAAACCAGAGGCACCAGCAACACTGACACTACAAATGCTTTAGTCCCTGTCGTCTCTTGCTGCCTGTAAGCGTCAGCTAACTCCTTTGCACTGGAACCAAAACCAGGGACTCTGCTCTGCTGCAAGTGACCACATCCAGTAGGGCCCTCAACCCTCTGTGACCACAATCACCAGTGCTCATTCCTCCTCACCCACAACCACAACCTGGGACCACATCTCTTGGCTCTGTGTCCAGCACCAGTGCAGGGCCCTGCAATCTTCCCCTGATCAGCTTTCTGACCCTAAGCTGTACATGGGGGAAAAGTTCCCAAAACTGAGGCTGCTGCCTACACAGTTGCCCCACAGGGCTTGTTATTTGTTGATTTGGAGGTATCTACACTTCAATCAGGCCAGATCAGCACCCCAGGAGGTCAAGTATTTCCTAAGATCTTCCCAAATTGTTTTAGGCTGGACAACTGCTTTACCTCAACTTTTAATTATTTCCGCCACTCAAAAGTTCAATTAGAAGCACTTTTTAGATTACTTGTGGGGGAATTTGGGAGAGTCAGATAATTTCCTGCCTTATTCTGCTATCTTAGAATCCTCTCAAGTCTGATTTTGCTTTTTGCAAGCTGATTCTCATTTGGAAAGTCCTGGGATCTGGTCAGTTGGGCAACAGAGCTATGACCATGGGTAGAGGGTGTTTTCATTCAAGAAGAGGAATTTCTGTAGTCATACCCTTCTTTACTAGGAAACATAGACATGGAGGCTTAGTATATAGCTTCCCAGCCTACAGATTGATTCTCCTTCCAAAATATAACTCAAAATCCATCTCTTCCAGGTACTCTCCTGAGCAATGCCTACCCAGTACTGACTGTTCTTCACTTCCTTAGCAGTAGACAGATAGTGAGACATAGTAAGAGGTACCCAGGTATTCCTGGAGTACTAGTAGTCAAGACACCTAGGTTTGAGTCCAGGTTCTGTCTCTGATTAGTTGTGTGATTTTGGGCAAGTCACATCTTAGCTTCATTTTCTTCCTCCTGTGAAATGAGTAGTTTCTCAAGTCAAGTCAACAGGCATTTATTAAGCAGCCTACTATGTACTAGGCTCTGTGCTGGGCAGTGAGCATACAAAGAAGGGCAAAAACAGCCCCTGCCTTTAAGGAGCTCACATTTTAATGAGGGTGACAAAATGAATTAACTTTGTACACACAAGATGTATGTGGGTAATCTCAGGGAGAAGGCACTAGTAAAAGAGGGACAGAGAAAGGCTTCTTGAATACGGATTTTAGCAGAGACTTGAAAGAAGTCAGGTTGGCCTGAATAAGCTTTAAAGTCCCTTCTAGCCTGACCAGTCAATAGTCCTAATTGTGTATTAAATTCCTTGGTCTTGTAGTATACATTCTTGTCTGTTCTGTTGCCTCTGTTGAATTAGGGGGCCATTTGAGGGGAGGATCTATGTTTGTTATCAAAGATGTCTCCTTTTTCCTTTGGCCTTCTTATACCTCCACCCTTTGTACTCAGCTTAATCAATGTTTGTCATCTGTTGACTCTAGGTCCTGGGTTGCCAAGGATGTTGTTGAAATGGTAATTGGAAGTGACGTTGGAGCAGGCAATGGGAGGAGAAGGTGGAAGTGGAGAAGGAGAAGAAAAAAGAGGAAGAAGACAAAGAGGAGGAGGAGGAGGAGGAGGAGAAAAAGGAACAAAAGGGAAGGAAAAGAAGAAGAAAGAGGAGAAGGAGGAAAAGGAGGAGGAAGAAGAAGAGAAGGAGGAGGAAAAGGAAAAGAAGGAGGAGGAAGACAAGGAGGAGGCAAAAGAAAAGAAAGAAAAGAAGGAGGAGGAGGAGGAAAAGAAATAGGAAAAGGAAGAAGAGGGGGAGGAAGAAGAGGCAACAGAGGAGAAAAAAGGAGGGAAAGGTAAAGAAGGAGGAGGAGAGGGAGGAAAAAGTGGAGGAGAAGGAGGAGGAAGAGGAGGAAAAAGGTAAGGAGGAGGAAAATCAGGAGGAAAAGGAGGAGGGAAGGGAGAAAAATAAAATCTACCAACCAAAAGCAAGGAAACAAGCCTGTTGCTCTCATCAACAGCCTAATGCTGCCAAGCTAGGATACAACTGCTCTGCCCAGTAGTTTGGGAAACAGCCAGGTTGGTCCTCTTCTCCTGGGGGAACCAGGAGGAATCCTAGAATCTCAGATTTAGAAAGTGAGCCAGTCTTTCCTTAAAAACCTCTAGTGGTGTATAGCTCTAATTACCAGGAAATTCTTTTACCCAGATTTGCCTCTTTGCAGCTTCCCTCATTGCTCCTAGGTCTGCCCATTAGCAAAACGAATTTAATTTCTCTTCCATGTGATGGCTCTTCAAACACTTGAAGACAGCTGGGGTATCCACCGAGTCTTCCCTTTTTCAGGCTGAACATCAGCAGTTTCTTCTATCAATGCTCACGTGACAAGGCTTGTTATTATCCCATAGGCGATGTCCTTATCAATGTCCCTCAAGGACTGAACATAATACTTCAGGTATGCTCTGACTCTAGGGTTGGATGCCATGTTTTTGATGCAGCCCACAGTGACATTAGCTTTCTAGCTCTGCTTGCCACTTTTGCAGGTGGCTTGAACTCTCAATCCACTGAAACGTCCAGATTTTTTGAGACAAATTGCTATCTCATCACACCTCTCCATCCTTGTGTTTGTTGAGTTGATTATTTTGACTCAAGTATAAAGCCTTATATTCATCTCTATTAAACTCATTTTCATGAGAGTCAAGCCAATGTTTGAGCCCACAAAAAATCCTTAATTCTATAATCCAATGTGCAAGCTATCCCTGCCTGCTTTGTGTCATCCTCAGAATTGATAAACATGTCCTCTATGCCTTTATGAAAACCATTTTTTAAAATGCTGAACATTAGGGGGCCATGATCAGCCTGAACTCATAGAGCAGTCCACTAGCCCAGGTTCCTTCCATGTTAACAGTTCTGAGACCGCCTAACCGCGTTATACCCTACGTCTTTCTACCTTTTGCAAATTTAAAAAAAAAGCATGAGAAACTTCATCAAATGTCTCGCTAAAATCTAGGTAAAATTGTACCTCTAGCATTCATTTATCTACCAATTTAGTAACCTGTTGAGAAATGAAATGACGTTAGTCTTGCATGAGCTACTCTTGATAAAGACACATTAATGCTTTGTAATTGCTGCTTCCTTTTCTAGATACTCATTAACCAGAGATGGGGGGAGGAGAGGCCTGGAGGATCATAGATTTAAAGTTGAAAGGCACTTGGGAAATGATCAAGTACAAGGAAACCTTCATCACTAGCCACTTGTCCACACTGAAAAACCAGCTTTTGCCCCAACACCACATGGTCAAATGCAAGTGAGCAAGGAACTGAGTGGTTCCCAAAGCAACTGGGTCTACATAGCCATTGCCTTTGAATTAGGATTTCCCTAACTACAGTGTCACTGACACACTGTTGAAATATCTGCCTTATGAAAGGGATGACTTTTTGCAAAGGTCAAATAGGATAAAGTGGTCCATTCTGAGTGGGTACCTTAAGGCTCTGCCAAAACATGTTTCCCTCTAGCCTCCCATTGCACCACTACCCTTCTGTTCTACTCATACTGTCCCTAACACTCCACTCCCACAAGCTCATTAATGAGATAGATAAATAAATGATAGAAAGAGAAATGGATAGATGGATAGATGGATGGATAGATAGACAGATAGATAGATGACACATTTATTAAGCATTTAGTATGTTCAATGCACTGTGCTAAGCCCTAGGGATACAAATACAAGACAATCCCTGCCCTCAAGGAGTTTACATTCTAAAAGCGGAAGACAACATATAAAGGGGAGCTGGAAGGGAGAAAAGGGGAGAAAGAGGGAAACTGTGCAGGGGCATGATATGGAGGAGGCCTGTTGTCAAAGCCTAGACCCTGGCAAGACATGACAAAACCTCACTCAGAGCTGAGAAATCCAATGATGCTTGGAGTCCAGATTCCAGGTACAGAAAGAGGTAAAGGTGATGGTCTAAGTAGAAAAGACACGGTATAGAGCAGGCTGAGAAGGTCAAGAGTATTCTCAGAACATGATAAGAGCAACGTCTTAGCCTTCTCCCCATGCAGGTCAGCCTAGTTTTTCCTTAAAAGGTATTGAAACATTCCTTGACACTTAGCTGGCTCAAGGGATTAAGGTTCAGATTGTTGATGTCACTTTCTCATTGCCAAGTACAAAAGGATCCTGGAGGGCCTGGGAGAAGGGTATCTTAGAGGTTTGGCTGGTGAATCACGATGGGTAATTTAGCTAAGAGAGGGTCACTCACCTGAATCAGTTTGAGTTTCCTTAATATCTATCTTTGCTGGACATCCTTCACCTGTTATGGTTGAGTAAATCTCCTTTCCTTAACTATTCAGTGACCTACAAATATCTTATTTCATTCCAATATCAAACCTAAACTACCAAACAACTGGTTTGAGTCAGGCCCAGCCCAGAACACAAGTGCATCTATGGCTAATACAATGGGAATAATTTGTCTAGAAAGAATGTGGGAAGAGCATCTCTTGTCCCTTGTTGAGGACTAGCACGTTTTCTCCTTACTGTGCCTAAAGAGAAGGATGGCACTTGATGCTTGCCCTTAACTCCTGCTATTTTTTCTTTCTGGAAAACCTTTAAGGAGAAGAGATAGAGATTGGCTTCAAGATAAAGACTGGCATATCTTACACATGCACAAATATCATAGGTTCTAGGCAAATTCCACCTCTCCTCTCCCATTACCTTCTACCTCTCCCCAGTGGGATCTATCCTCCATCCCCTCTATCCCACTCCTTCCCAGGGGACCAGTAACAGATGTACAGTCAGAATATGACATTACCCTTCCCCCAATGCTTCAGATTAAAGATCCAGGGTCTTTTTCTGATCACCTTGTTCACTGGGACATGGGATCATAGACTTCTTGAGTTGAAAGTGATATCAAAAGGATAAATTGTCCATGTCTTGGCCTCAGGGTGGGATGGTTCTTGTAATGTAATGTAATGTAATGTAATGTAATGTAATGTAATGTAATGTAATGTAATGTAATGTAATGTGGGCAAAAGGCTCACAGGATAAGGTGTTGTTAGTGATTCAGAGGTATTTGTCAATAAGGCTAAAGTCATAGTTTGTATTGGGTCAGGCTTGAGGGAGGCTGACTGTTGTATTTGTCAGACAGTCCACACCTAGTAGCAATATAACTGAGGGAAATGTGACACAGGGAGCCTGGGCCAAATGGAAATGGGGCTGCTTCTTTGACTTTTCCAAACTTTCTTTGAAAAGAAGAGGTTTCCCTTATTCTAGTTTTCCTGGAAACTCCTTGAAGAGAAATACTCTCCCCTTCACCCTAGCCCTACTCTATCTTTTCAGGATTGGTGAAGGGCAGCTATGTGTAGTGATGGGGGCACCAGTGACATGACTTTATTCTTCTTTCTGTTCAAGTGAATCCCAGAATATCTACAAAAAGTTGGGTTGAGGAGTCTAACAGCACAGAACTCTCTTTGTCTCAAGGAAGAGACATATATAGGACAAGTCATCTCCCAGAGTAAGAGATTCCAAGAATTCCAAAGCCATGTGGTTTAGTGGAAAAAGCACTGACCTTGGAACCTCACATGACTTGGGCTGGAATCCTACCACTTATTTATCTATATGGTCTTGTGTAAGTTACTTGTCTGAACTTCAATTTCCTCATCTATAAAATGAGGGAGTTAAACTGAATGATCTCTATGGTTCCTTCCAACTCAAAATCCTAAAATTCTATGACCTCTCAGAGTAGGATCATAGGATTCAGGAGAATTTAGAAGCATTTAGTGTACCCCCTTCATTTTCCATATGCAGAAACTGAGGTTTATAAAGGTTAAATGACATGCCCAAGGTCACACAGTAAATGAATCTGCAGACCACAGGGCAAGAAATAGCCATTAAGAGCCTGGGAGGCAAGATCTTTCATAGGAGCCAGCTCTCGGAAAATAATCATTGGCCTCAACTCAATATCTGGCCTCTGCACCTTTGCTAAACATAGAAAGAGCACCCTGTGATAAGACCTGGGAGGGAAACTATCCCTCCCAGTTCCAGGAAGGGGGGGACTTAACCAGTCATTTCTCTCCAGCCCACACTATTTCTGCCCGTAAACACAACCGAGGAGTGGAGTGTAGCTGCCTACTAGATTACTTCCAAGGGCCTGGGTATCCAGTTATGCTCAGATTGCCTGATTCATGTAGATAATTATTAAACTGTCATGGAAAAATCATAGATTAATAAGTTGATTGGGCATGTAGTAGAAAAAATAAATCTTATGTGGGCTTACTGCTCTACAAAAGTGATGGGACCAGTGGTAATAAAACACACACACACACACACATAGTAATTCTGGTCAAACCCAAATCCACTGTGTGTGAGTATTCCTACTGAAAGGGGACTTCTCTTTACAGAACCTCTTGTGGAACTGAGATTATCCAGACTGTAAGGTTCCTTCCAATGGTCCAGGAGCAAGGCATACTGGAGAGGATCTGTAGTGGGTATAGGCATACATACACATACATAAAATGGGAGCAGAGGAAAGAAGGGTTCCCTGAGCACATCACAGGCAATCATTTTAAATTCAACCACATCCCTAGGAGGTAAAAGTATAGTAGGATCTTCATCTTAGCTAGAGATGTGGCAGAAAGGCTCAAGGCTTAGTTGAGCTCTGACGCAGGGTTCAGACTGATTAGCTAAAATATACTCACATTCCACTCACCAGGAGGACAGAGCAGTTTTGGTTTTCTCTATCCTTATCCTATGGGAATTCCTAAAATCTAATCATACTAGTCCCAGGACCAAGTCCTATACAGGGTCAATGGATCGGGGTATAAACCTGGACTGTGATTTCAACGAATTTATGATCCTACAAACTCCCAAATAAGACAGAAATTCACTAATTCCAGGAACAGCTTTTCTCCACCTACTCTTGCTTAATGAGAAAATCTAGATACCCCCACCAGATCAAAGTTGTGAATAAGATGGTCATATTTCATCTGAGAGTACCTAATTAGTTCATGCTTAGCTTTTCCCAACCAAGGCCATGGCATTAAACCCAATTCACTCTGGATCTCATTGATTGGACAATAATAGGTCCCTGACCAAGCACCAGTTTGATTTTTTTTTTAAATTAAAGGAGCCATCCCTTGACTCACGTCTTAAAGAGGCCCATTCACTGAATGGGTGTTGCTGCACTCAAAGTGAGAAATAGAAAATACTTTAGCTTAAAAAAGCAAAGGTCTCCCCCTGCATCCTGGGCCATCTCCAGTCATCCTGATTATATCTGGCTACTGGACCCAGATGGCTGTGGAGGAGAAAGTGAGGCTGGTGACTTTGCATAGCCCTCTCTCACACAAATCAAATTCAATTGCAAGTCACGTCATCATCTCCCTGATGTCATGGTCCTCTTTGAGAACAAAGGACAAACCACATACAACTATGGCAAAATGCTGTTTGTAAGCAGCTCCTCTTATCTCCACCAAATTTCCTCTTTCACTCCTTCCTACAAATCTCAAATATGGACTATTTGTGTCCGATCTGTGATGGAGCCTCTGATTGACCACAGTCTGACACACTGTCCATTTACTCCAACATAGTGATATCATTTTGGTCCTCTTTGAGCATGAAGGATGACAAACTACAGACAACTGTCTGTTATCTGGCATCTCCAAGGAATGGGATGTTGTTGTTAATGTCATTACCATGTGTTCCACATATGGATGAACAATTCCCAAGACCAATCCATATACAATAATGTACACAACACTACAAATTATACTAAATGAAATTTAATCTTTGCTTTCTCAAGTGTTCTTTATGATCTTTCAGTTCTTTGACCGTCTCAGAATAATAAAAATAATAATAACAGCTTGTATTTATGTAGTGCTTTACACTTAACAAAGTGCTCTCATTTACATAGGTCAGTTTATTTATACCTCACAACAACCCTGTGAGGTAGGTAGTACAAATATCATGATCCCAGGTTTACAGAGGAGGAAAATAAGCTTCAGAGGTTAAAAGCCTTACCCAAGGTCACACATTTAAGCAAAGGAGTGTCTATAATCCCTAGTTAGTAGAGGCAGCATTATATAGTAGAAGGTGTCCTCTTCCAGAACAAAGGAAAACCAACCAAGTAGAAGGCACACTAGTCTAGGATTCTGGAGATCTCCATTCTGGTCACACCTCTGCCCCAGTATGATCTTGGTTAACTTATTTACCCTCTTTGGACCTCAGCTGTCTTATGAAATGATAGGGTTGGCTGGGATGATTCCTAAAGTTCCTTCTGTCTATAAAGCCCTTTGTATGTCCCAGCTCTGCTAGGGGAGTTTACTCTCCTTACATCCTCATTCCCTAACCTTCAGGGAGTTAAAGGTATTTGTAAATGCTCCTAAGGGAGTGATTGATGGCTCTGAAGAAAACCTGGACCAGGCTGAAAGTATTTCACTCCAGTGCAAGGCCGATGCCACTGGCAGTCCTAGACTCTAGCCTCCCCAAGTGCAGCATGAGAAAGGTGTAAGATGAGCCATCCCACTGATACTTGGAGTGGTTGGGACAAAAGAGAACTTTACTGCCTAAGCCTCTGGACCACGGACTCTCACAAAAGGGGGATATGTAGGTAGAGAAGGATGGTGAGAAGCAGCATCTCAGGGACTAGAATGACCTCCCTGCTCCCACTCCCACTCCCAATCCCCAACCCCACAATACAGAACAAGTATGGTCAGGTGGTGACCTCATGGCAACAAACCATACTCTGGGATAGTGGGAAAAGAGGTGAGACATGGATATCTGGCCTCTTCCTCTGTCCCTTTGCCCAATCAGGTGGTTGGACTTATCTTGGGGTCTCAGGTGAGGGGAGAGAATGTACAACAGCATCAACCACTGAGCCCCAGCTTAGGAATGAACTCACTGCCCAGATCCTAGTAGAGCCACATTTACATTTTATGATTGTGAACTCTTTTAAAAGCACTTTCATGAAAGTTATCTCATTTTGGAGAGATGGCGTGGTGGAGACAGCCAAAAGCTGCCTCAGAGACAGAAAGACCTGACACAAACTGCCTTAGTGACCCTGGGAAAATGAACCTCTCACTGCTCCTAAGTTGCAGAGAGGGCAGAAGATGCTGACCTGCATTAGTAGTGGGCATTTCCTGTGTCAGTGAAGTCATCAACCCAGTGCCTTTCTTGATATCTTATCCTCTTAACAACCTTGACCACCCTTATATATTTTTCTTCCCCATCCAGCTGGACGCCAGCAAGTAGAGAGACACCTCCTTTAAGATCAGAGTCCTGAGCAATTATTACTATTGTAATATAAATATCCCCATGATATATACAGACTAATACATACAATGTGTCCTAAAAGTCTTAGTGCAGTCTCACAGTTTAATAAGCTTAAACTTAAGCTTTCATAAACTCACAACTGCACTAAGACTTTTGGGACTTGCTGTATTAATAATACCATCTCATATTATTATAGAACACACACACACACACACACACACACACACACACACACACACACACACATACAAGACAGCTTCTTAGGAACTTTACTGACAGCCTCTGCGAAGCTCAAGGCTGAATCTCTCCTTTCTCTCTCCTCTCCTTCTCCTCTCCCCTCACCATCCACTTCTAACCCTCTAGAAAGAAAGGGGAAAACATCCAAAGGATATCCTTCACACCAGTCCCTCTGCAGAACCAGGAGTCCTTAGAGAGCGTCTAATGCCTCTCCTCACCCAGCAGCCCTGAGTCTACTCCTTCAGCAGGCCCAGTTTCTTTAAGGCCTCCCGACGGTTCTCATCTGGAATGCCTTTGGGGGTGATCTTAACACTGACACATGGAGGCCGGGGAAGCTTGTCTCGGCTCTGTCCTGGGTAGGAGAAACGTTGGGAGCTCTTTTCCTGCTCTAGGTCTGCCAGCTTGCCCACCTGGATGTTGGCAAAGTCTTTCCCTCCACCCAAAGAGGCTGGACGGGGCCTGGTGTTGCGCAGAACATTCGGCGAGATCCTGTCCAAGAAAGGGACCTTGCCCAGAGAAGTGCTGGTCTGGGGTGGGTTGTGCTTTTCAGCTAAGAGGTAACTGCTCAGCCCCACTCCTGACCGTTCCAGAGTGTTGGACTTGAAGTTCATCTGCCGAAGGCCAGGGATGGAGCCTTCCTTCAGCTCCAGTCTGGAGTCCGATCTTGATTGAGTTGGGGGGCTGCTGCTGACTTTTGTGGGCTTGGGGATGGGGATGGGTGTGGACGGAGGACCTGTAGCCTTAGCTGAAGCAGGAACAGAAGCTACAGCTTGAGATGAAACTGGAGCCTGGACTCCACTAGAAGCAGAAACTGGAGCAGGAGCAGGGGCTGGAACTGAAGCCCGGACTGGAGCAGGAGCCTGGCTTGGAGCAGGAGCCAGAATGGGAGCAGGGTCTGGAGTGGGAGCCTGAGCTGGTGATTGCTTAGACCTGAGAATGCTCCCAGACTTGGCCAAATGGAGGTTGGGTTCATCATTGTGGTCTTGGGGGAGTCCTAACTTCTCTAGTGCCTCTCGCCTGGCTCGCCTCTGCTCCTGGAGCCCAGAGGCTACAGAACCAGCACGCTCCAGAGTCGCTTCTCTTGGGGTAGCTTGAGAACGGTGAGAGAACCGGTTCTGAGGGTCACTAGGAAAGTTACTGCGACTGGTCTTCAGTATAATATTGGGGGGAAGTTTGCGGGACTTGGGAGCTGTTGGGGGAGGAAATTTAGTACCCTTATCATCTCCTGCCGGGAGGGGAAAGTCTTCAGATCCCCGGTTTTCAGAAGGCAGAGTCGGAGGCAGCCCAGGCTGCCTTGAGACCCCTTCCAAGTTCTTCTCACTGGTTCTTTGGGACATATTCTTCAAAAATGCTTCTTTCTTCTGGGTGTCAGGTGCCGAGTGGGGCCAGGGCAAGTTTCCTTGACCTGGCTTTGTCTTCTCTTTAAGGGAGAGGCTCCCTCTAGTACCTTGCTTCTGGTAAGTGTCCCGGAAAGCCTCTGGTGGGGGTATGAGTACCTCCGCTAATTCAGAAGGTGTCCCTGGAGAGACAGGTGGGGCCACACTGCTGCCTCTGTTTTGCAAAGGTGTTGACACAAGCCCTTTAGGGATATGTCCTTCAGACTGACTAGAGAGACAGGTGGAGCCCTCTCTAAGGCTCTGGTCCCTGCTAATATGGATGTTCCGGGGAAGGCTGTGGGATCCAGACTTAAGGCCCAGCTCTTGGGCTTGCCGAAGATGGGTCAGACTGGATTGAATATCCCTCTTCTGCTCTGATCCCTCCTGAGTCAGTCTTTCCTCTGGAGAGCCTGCAGTGAGGAGGTAAGAGGGAGCAGGGATGTACAGAGAGGAGGCAAACAAAAATGAGAATCCTGCTAGAGAGGAAACAAACATTCCCAACAACCTCTGCACTGAACCCTGAACTCCAAATAAATGACTGATCATTTCTCTCTCTTGTTAAAGGGGACAGGCATTCTTCCCTATGCAGTTGCATGACTCAGATCAGAAGATTTTCTTTCTTTTTTAAAATTAAATTTATGGGTTTTTTTCCAATTAATATTTATTTTTTTCTCTATTCCACATCACTTGGGAAAGAAAAAAAAAACCCAACCTTCTAACAAATATGCATACTATAGCCCAGGGATTAATCTTTTACAGAAGAAGGAAGAAATGGGAGGAGGTCCAGTCCCAGATCAGTCTCTTGGCCATGGGGAAGCTCTCCCCCACTCCCATTGTGATGAACTGAGGATGGAGACAGACAAGGAAGATTCCTTTCTGCTGCTACCCCCAGAGTTTCCAGATGGCTCAGACCCTTCTGGGATATACGACCTAACCTTTCTACCTCCAAAGAAGTCTTGCCCATTCCCCATGGACATCTTAACAGTTGTGCAAAACCACAGGTTAACTTAAAGGACTGGCATGGCCTCTCTTTTCCTCTCCTTGCCAACTGGGCATATAGCTCAACCGAACTCAGAAAAGGAAGTCTCATGACTGTGGGTTTAGTTTTGAGTCCAGCAATACATAGAGCTTAAACCTTAGAAACTGTCAGAGAAATAGCTTTGATCCCTCAAAGGAAACCCTACTCTTGTGCTGTGCTAGGGCCTAGACACTCTATGCTAGGAACAGAAGTATTCTACTGCCCACAAGTACATCAACCCTGCCCCACGCCCCAAACTTATGTTGTCAAAGCATCTCCCACAACAGATTACATAAAAAATGGGCCTTAGCCCCTCTGCCCCTCCCTTCTCTTCTCCATATCTCCCACAGCTTCATGCTCTGGGCCCCTGAGATTAGCTTAGCCAACCCAGACTGATAGTTTCCCCAGTACCTCCTATCCACCCCTTCATTCCTCTCTCTTTCATAGGCTTGGTCTCTTGAAGATTTCCTCATGGGCAGGACAAATACAAGTCAACCTTTTTGCTTCTTGTCTCACCCAGCCCAGCAAGGGAGAAGGGAAGAGAGGAAAAGGGATAGAGCAGAAGAGGAGGAGAGGGGAAAAGGAAGACGGAGAGAAGGAAGGAGGGAAGAAGGAGAGAGATCTTCTTAAGTTGACTTATAAAGAGCTCATCCCCCACTGACCTACAACGAGTCAATATTTGGACCAAGGGAGAAATGAACAATCTGGATTGACTTTAGTTCTCTGCCCACATCCCATCCCTTCCTTCAACCCTTGTGGCAACTTGTGTGTACCTCTCTGGGATACTTCATTATTTCATGGATGGGTCTTATCTCCCAATATGATCCTTGAGGGCAGGGTCTGTGCCTTATTCATTTATTAAGTATGGTGCTTTACACATAGCAGGCACTCCATAAATATTCATTGAACTGAGAACTAGACAAAGGGCAGGCTGTTGAAAATGGTTAGTGAGATCTACTGACTTTTAAGGTTGTACTTTTAAGAGGTACCCAACATTCTTACCCTGGAGAGCAGGCTGTGTCCTTGGGCCCTGGGGTGTGGCTGGCTCAGATTCGTCAGTAGAGAGGCCACTGTCAGCCTCCTTGTCTAAGGACCCAATGGTCTCTTCCAGGAAAAGTAGACACTCTTTTTCTTCTGCTGATAGGAAGTCGTAGCTGTTGTCACTCTGTAAGCCACCAAAGGATAATTGAAAAAAAAGTTGGTTTAGGGAAAGAGGGGGCAATGTGAAAATTAGATCTGCAGAAACTGACAGGGACCAAGCACCGCCCTGTCCTGCTCCCTCTGTGGAAGGAATGCTGAAGAGCTGGAAATGGAACCCACAGTACCTCTCTACCAACCTGGATCAACCCGCTCAGGCTGTTCTCTCAACCCTTGGGCACCAGGAAAGGGATCACCAGAGAAACAGTTCCCTGTGATACTGTGATCTACCAAACATGCAGAGGTTGTAACTTCCCACCTCTATGTCTTTGCACACCTCATTTCCAATATCTGGAATGCTTATCCTTCCCTCATCATCACCACCTGTTAGATTCCTACTCCCTTAAAGCCCAGTTCAGGTGCTCCCTCCTCCATGAAACTGTCCCTGAACTTTCTTCTCCCTCCCCTCCATACTGACTTTCCCCCTTGAACCTCAAATAATACTTTGTTTTTCAATTCTACTGTACTTGTAAAATATTGAATATGAAAGCTATCTCTGTATGAAATGTTGGCCCTGCTAAACTGTAAGCTTATCCAGCCTAGTCTCTGCATAGGATAGATGGCTAATAATTTTTGTTAAATAAAAAACAAATGACCTTCCCTCCAAGTTCTGGGGTCTATTAGTTAGTGTAAAGGACTGGAAATCAGAAAAAAAAAATAAAGATTTTAATCCTTGTTCCCTTAGCAATGGTGTCAGTAAATCTTTTACATTCTATGTTTTCCCCCAGCAATAAATGTAAAGACAAGAATAATACTTTGGCTTGCATAGTGATTTTCCTGTTACAAAGTACTTTCTCAAGGACTTTTAAAATATCCAAAAGAGAAAAGAAGGAGGTTCAAATGGAATAAAGAAAAGCAGGACAAGATGGACACATATATGCATATAGATAAATGCATTTTATATATATATATATATATATATATGTGTATATATACATATATATATATACACACACATACATACATACATAAATGTGGTAGAAAAAAACAAGTTGTAGATTAGAAATAGATTCATAATTTCTTTTTCTGGCTTTGGTATATGCAAACATTCATGCTTGTTGATGATTCTCTAGCTCACAATACATATATATTTTTAATGTTTTTATATATTTTATTTCATTCCTACCAAGGACAATATAAGGACAGATGTAAACTATAGCTAACTTGATTATCCGTGGTGATAGGGATAGGGAGTAAAAATATAGATAAGTTATTTATCCTTGTCTTTGAAATTCATTACACCAAGGATTTGTAAGCAGTTAGTGGAGCAATGAATAGAGAGAGCTGGGCCTAGAGCCTGGAAGACCTGGCCTCAGACACTTACTAGCTATGTAACTCTAGGTAAGTCAGCTTCTGTTTGCCTCAGTTTCCTCAACTGTTAAAAATAGGGATAATAGCACCTACCTCCCTCAGTTATTGTGAGAATCAAATGAAATATTTGTAAAAGAGCACTTGGTGCCAGTGCCTGGCACACAGTAGGCACCAAATAAATGCTTATTACCATACACTTCCCCTTCCCTTAGAAAAGCTGACCTCATGATATTTGGCTGAGACAATGAAGCCATGTTTCCTAAACACTCACCAACTAATGAGAGAAGACAAGAATTCAAGTAGGAAATCAGAGAAGAGGAAGCCAGATAATGCTGTTCAGTGTTTTAGTTGTGTTTGACTTTCCATGACCCCATTTGAAGTTTTCTTGGCAAAGATACTAGAGCAATTTGCCATTTCCTTCTCCAACTCATTCTACAATTTACAATTTACCAAACTGAGGCAAACGGAATTAAGTGACTTGTCCAGGATTACACAGCTAGTAAGTACCTGGCCAGATTTGAATTCAGGTCTTCCTGACTCCAGACCTGGCAAACACTGTGCCACCTATCTCTCCCAAACTGGACGATATTTCAGTGATCGTTCACAAAGTAGGGACTCCAGATATGAGTGGGATTTGACTAGAGACAAAAAACATTTGGGGGTATTTGGAAGAAAGTAACAAGTAGAAGAATAATAACAGGAGACCGGGGCATCAGTTCCCCAAGACTTCTAATTAAGTCAGGCAGTAGGTGGTTTAGTGGTGAGAGCTCAGGATGTGGAGTCAGGAAGACCCAAGTTCAAACCCAGCCTCAGACACTTAGTAGTTGTGTGATCCTGGGCAAGGCATTTAACCTATCTCTGCTTCAGTTTCCTCATCTGTAAAAGGAAGGTTCCTGCAGTTTTTGAGAACATAAAATGAGACATTTGTAAAGTGATTTGCAAACCTCAGAGCACTCTTAATTTCTCCTTCTTCTCCCACTAAAGCCTGAAGAGACCTGGAAACTACAGAGCTGGGTGGCCTTGAGGCCAGGCACCAACAATCCCCTGGGGGAGGGGTGGTTTCCTCCACCTATTTACCTGCCCTTCAAATATTAAAGATAGAAAACAAAAATGCACAGAGTTTGCTAACTCTATTGGCTCTTCCTACATACAGGTCCTTGTGGGTTGGTAGAAAAGTTAGTGTTGGGGTGCAAAGTAGAACAGGTTGCTAGCTCACCCAAATACAGTCTGTAGGCCCCTAACCACTCTGGTCTCCTAACTTCCTTCAGCAACCAACAGCAGGAAGTCCAAAAAGAAAAGGTATCTCCTTTCATGCCAAGGATGGACCAACTCTCATCTGCCTGGTGGATAATTCACTTTGGCTGATGTTTAGTCAATTAGAGATGAATGAATTCAGAGATTCAGTGAATTCTCAGACCTCTTCCTGCTATGTCCATTCTTGCTTATTCATATTAACTTTAAGAAAGGGTTAAAGATAGGGGCTGGACCTGTGACTGCACAGGTATAGGAAACTCCCAGGTGAGAAACTCCCTGTACCAATGTAGGTCAGCACCTTTTCAGCAATTTGTAAGTCTCAAAGAATTGCCCAGGGCACAAGGTTAAGTGATTTGCTCAAGCTACACAGCTGGTACATCCGAGGTACCATTTAAGGCTAGCTCCAAAGTGAGCTCTCTGTATACCATTACACCATGGTTTCTCTCTTCAACAAAGCAGAAGTAAAAAGATTCACCTGCTGTAATCCTTCTCCCTTTTCAAAATATGTTCTATGACCTAGTAGACATTACTTGGGATTATCTGCTCTGGGAAATGTGTGTGTGTGTGTGTGTGTGTGCGCTATTTTTTCCTAATTTATTATACAGACAAAATTAAACTAGAAAATTATCCTCATGAGTCTCATTCTCCTCCGTAATATGAGGGGATTGAACCAAACAGTCTCCAAAGTCCCTTCCATCTTTAAGATTCAATAATCCCTTTCAGACATATTTTAAAAAATAAAACATACAAAACATAGCAGGGTCCATAGAAGGATGCTGTTGTCATTAAGCTTATTCTCGCTTCTCTCTTTGATGCATTTGAGCACTTATTTTGGGGGTTACTGAGAATTTATATGTTCTACTTGTGACTCATTTCTTTTACACCTTGTTCACTTGTTTTCAGTCATGTCTGACTCTTCATGACCCCATTTGGGGTTTTCTTGGCAAAGATACTGGAGTGGTTTGCCATTTCCTTCTCCAGCTCATTTTTATGATGAGGAAACTGAGGCAAACAGGGTTAAAGACTTGCCAAGGGTCACACTGCTAGTAAGTGTCTGAGGACAGATTTGAACTCAGGTTTTTCTGACTCCAGGCACAGTACTCTGTCCACTGAGCTACCTAGTTGCCTACCTTTTACACCTAGAGATACTAAAAAGTAATTCTTGCAAAGGACAAAGAATCTTTAGTATAGAAGGAAGGTGAAGAGATCATGTCGTGTCTACCTCCAGAACTCCACTGTCTCTGGAAGAAGGACAAAAGCTCTCAGGGAATGATATTTGACAGTTACCCTTAGTCACCCATTTCAGTTCTTTCTTTTTACCTTCTCTGTCAGGAAGTTCTTTCAAAGATATAATCTAAATTCTCCAGGCTACAAAGAGACAAAAGACTTTCATCCTTCCACCATCCAGGTGCTTTGCTAGAAAACTTTCCACTGGTGGTATATTGCCAGCAATGTCTTCATTAGATAGACTTTGAGTCCCCTACAGACACTCTAGCTCAACATGGCTCCTGCCAAGAATAGACCTCTCACTGCAGAATTCCCCAGGTGCACCTGAGTTTCTGAAAGCTGACTTCAAGTTTCCACATGGAGTGGGAAGGCCTTAAGAAAGCAAGTAGAATGATGTTCTATGAACCCAGAGTCTCTAGGCAGAATTTTGGGGGTTTTGGGCAACCTAACCTAGTGCAGAAAGTACCTGACTGGGAGTCAGCAAACATGCTTTCTAGTCCCCGCTCTGACTCTTAATAGCTGTGTGATCTTGGGTGGGTTACCTAATCTCAATTAACTCATGTAACGAAAAGGTTGGTCTAAGCTACTAGGTGGTACAGTGGACAGAGTGTTGGACTTGGAGTCAGGAAGACCTGAGTTTGCCTTAGGCAATTACTAGTTGTATGACCCAGGGCAAGTCAGTTAACCTATATCTGTCTCACATTTCTTAACTGTAAAATAGGGATAATCATTGCATCTTTCTCATGGGAGTATTGTGTGCATCATATGAAATAACATGTCAAAGATTTTGCCAACCTTAAAGTGCTATGGTTAGATATAATAATAATTATTATTGTTATTTCTCTAAGGTCCCATATAATTCTAATGTCCTCTAACTAAGTGATGTTTCCTCTCCCACTGCTAAATGAAAGGGAGGGAAACAAAGGCTTCCCTCGTTTACCCCACTCTATCCCACTTCCCTCTAAGGCTGTACTGCCCTGTTTTCTACTAAATAAAAGGTGAACTGAAGAAAGCATGGTGGCATGATTAATTCCCCAGCCAGAACACCAAAGGAAAAGCCACAGAGGGCAAGGATGAGGATGACAGAGCAGAAGCAGGAGTGGTTACAGAGCAGCTGTGCAGAGATGGGGCTGAGGGAGCCAAAGCAGGGATGGGGAGGGTCAAGGGAGGCCGTACGTACAAATCCCGAGTGAGTGGAGTTGATGCTCGTCATGCTGTCACAGCTGCCAATGTGGGTCACGGGTTCCGTGCCAGGGCCCTCTGGCCACAGCTCCCTTTCAGGCATCACCCGAAACAAGACACAGGAGGCGGTGAAAGGGGCTCCCAGAGAGAGAAGCGAAGGGAAGCGGAGAATGTCCCAGGCCTGGCCTGAAAAGAGAGAAGAATCACAGCCACTTTGAACCAAGGCCTCTGCCCTGTGCCTCAGCCATGTGGCATGGCTCCTGGAGTCACCAAGCAAAGAATTAGAAAGGGATCCACAAGAGGAACTCGGCCATTTGCCTCTGTGGAAGCAGGAGGCAGTGGTAGAGAGGCAGACCCATTCAGAATCACAGAAGCTCAAGAGCTGAAAGGGACCTCAGAAGTTATCTAAATCCACCCAATACTTGAACAGGAATTCCTTGAGTAGCAGGCCTCTCAGCCAAGGCTCCTTCCTCCCAAAATAGTCCATTCAATTTAGGCCAAGGTTTCCCTTACAAAAAGCCAAAATCTGGCTTTCTATAGCTTCCACCCATTGTGCCCATCTCCCCCTGAGCCAAGCAGAATCAGGCCAATCCTTCGACAGGACAGCTTTTCAAATATACGACAACAGGTATCATTCACACTGCATCCTCAATATTTCTTTTCTGGGCATTAAAAAAAAAAGGTTTCATTACTTTCATTACATTTACCATACTCCATTCTTTCCCATCAGAACGTTTGACCAAAATTCCTTTTGTTAGGGAGGTACCCTTTCTTTTTGGACTTCATGCTATTGGTTGCTGAAGGAAGTTACAGAGACTGGAGTAGTTAGGGAATAGGAAAGAAATATGCTGGTATATAAGAGTGATGACTCTAAAGAATGAATACAAGACAGACCATATCTCTTGCACAGCCTCAGCCTTTGGAGCTTTAGTGGGCAACAAAGCAAACCCTTTGCTCTTTCACCCCATCCCTTATTTTCACTTGCCCAACAGACACTAATTTCGTGACTCTGAGTGGTTTTCCTCATCAGTGGAGCAGAAATAATGACAGCAGCTACCTCACAGGGTTCCAATGAGCACAAAAGAGATTTAACATGTATAGAAAGTACTTTTCAAACCTCAAAGCACCATGTAAATGTGAACTATCATCGTCATTATTATTATGTTAGAGTTAAAATGGCACCTTTCTTCTCAAAAGATTTCCTTTCACATAGGCAAACAACCTAAGCGTACTATGGGAGGACTGAGGTGACCTTCCTATAATACCAAAAACTGAGAACTAACAGAGGCTAAGTGATCTGTTCAAGGTCACAAAGCAACACTGGGGCCAAGGTAGGATGGGGACCCAATTCAGTGCTTTAACTCCTGACTGTAATGGACTAGGGGGAACATAAAATTATATACCTATCATTTCTCTTTTCCTGCCACCCACCAAAACTCTTAGTAAATTTCCGGGGGGGTGGGGATGGGCTCTACTTTGAAAACTCGGCCTTAGGGACTGGAGGGAATGCCTGCCAAGTTCAGTTGCCAGTGCCGAAGTCAAGTTTGGACTAAGCAAAGTGAGTCAGCTTACAAGTCACACAGAGCTGGGAGGAGGTATTTGACATTAGGTGGGGCAGGGTGGGGTGAAGAGCACTGGCCAGGCATCTCTGAAGCACATGAGGTTCCTGGACCTGTCAGGGATGGGGGACGGGGTGATGGGGAGAGGGTGGACCTCAGGTATCAATGAAAAAGTCCAACGCCAATACCTCACTGAGGAGGAGTTGAAACTGGAATCGGAGGTGTAAACATGGATCAAGAAAACAGTTGCTCACCACCTGGAGACTTCATCAAGCAGAAGCTGGCAGCCATGTGGTTTAGGGAAATAGGAACATGAAAGAAGCAGAAGGAGAGGATGGAATTCAGCAGTGAGGCTGGCCACACCTTTCAGAAGTGAAGCTAAACAGCCCCCTACCCTTTTCCCCACACCAAGCCAGCCTCCCCCAGGGAATGGATTTCAAACCCATTGCCAAAGCTGCCAGTGTCCTTCTCCCTCCTCCAATGACCTTGTATGTTTACATGTTGTATCCCCATCTGGAGAATATAAGCACTTTGAGGAAAGGGAACGGTTCATTTTTGTCCTGGTATCGTGAGCACAGTGCTTTTCACACCCACTTATTGTTGCTCAGTTATTTTTCAGTCATGTACTTTTCATGACCCTATTTGGGGGTTTTCTTGGTAAAGATACTGGAGTGGTTTGCCATTTCCTTCTCCAGCTCATTTGACAGATGAGGAAACTGAGGCAAACAGAGTACAGTGACTTGTCCAGGGTCACACAGCTAGCAAGTATCTTGAGGCCACATTTGAAATCAGAGAAATAAGTCTTTCTGTCTCATATAGGCTCAGCACTATATCTGTGTTACCTATAGTATGCTACCTAGCTGCCCCTTCATATAGAGCAGTGGATACTTAATAAATGCATGTTGAATTAATTTTTACAAAAACCATGATCAAATATCAAGGTATTTGGAGCAGACCTTGGAGATCACCTGCTTCAATCCCTTTACTCTACAAATATGTAAACTGATACATAATTGAGGTGCGTGAAGTGCTCTATCCAAGAGAGCACAGGGAGTCAGGAAATCTGGGCTTTGAATCCAGGTCTTCTGACCCCAAATCTAAGACTCTCTTCACTACAATATACTGTCTCTAGGACAGCATGTAGTGTGGTAAGTGCTCAGTAAATGTCTGTGGAGAGAATTCCATGAATGTCCATTCCAGAGTCCCAGCCTGAACTGTCAGGAGATTCTTACTAGTCAGAAGCTTTGACCCTTTCTGCTGGCAAGCTTATTTTTCACATCTTTCTTAGGTCTTTAGAATATACCATAAATAAAGGTGGCTCAATGGAGGCCTCAGATTCCAGGCTCAGTCAGGAAGACTCCTTTTCCCAAGTTTAAATCCAGCCTCACACACTTACTAGCTGTGTGACCCTGGGCAAGTCACTTAACCCTGCTTGCCTCACTTACCTCATCTGTAAAATGAGCTGGAGAAGAAAATGGCAATCTACTCCAGTATCTTTGCCAAGAAAACCCCAAATGGGGTCACGAAGAGTTAGACATGACTAAAAACAACTGAACGACAACAACACAAATAAATAAAAGAGAACTAACATGGCTCAGTGAACTGGGTGATAAGCTATACTTGGCCTCAAAATCCTCCCCTGTAAAATAGTGGCATCACAGAGCATTGTAGAGAAGGCAGGGGCTAGAAGTTAAGAGCATTAGTTCACTAACTAGCTGTGTGACCTTGGGCAAGTCACATTTCTTCATTTAACAGATGTGGAAACTGAGGCACAAAGAACTGGCCAGAATAAAATACCTCCTAAGGTCTCTGCCATTTTAATATTTAATAATTGTGTAACTTTGGATAGTTAACTAGTATTAGACTGCATTTCTTGAATTAAGATGGAAGGTTTCCAGTGAAACACATACAAAGTATCTATAACAGATCAAAAGGTCATTTAAACTATTTCCTTTTTTTTTTTTTTGGCGTGGCACAAACTCAGACAAAGAGCCTTCTCTCACCAGATACAAAAAGACTAGTCACTAAGGGTATTCTATCAATCAATATGCATGTATTAAGTGGTTACTTTGTGCCAGGCACTATGTTAAGGCTGAGGTTACAAATAAAAAGGTAAAAGGCAGTCCCTACCCTTAAGGAGCTCAGTTTGGTGAGTAAAACAAAATGCAAACAATTTTATATAAATTGTAAATGACCAACAGAAGAAAGGCAGTAGAATTATGAGAGATGGGAAAGGCTTCCAATAGGAGGCAGGATTTTAGATGGAACTTGAATGAATCAAGGGAAGCCAGGAAACAAGAAATGAGGAGGGAGGGCATTCCAGACATGAGGAACATCGAGTGAAAATGTCTGGAGTGGGAGATGCAGTGTCTTATTCTGAGGAATTCTGTATCTCAGAGTATGGTGGAGCATGCACTGCTTCCACCATTCTGACCTCTAAAATTCAGTCACATAGGACCTAACTCGTTGCTTCCACAGAGGCACCTTTCTCAAAATTGACCTTTTCTCAGTATCTATATCCTCTGTCATGCACACCAATGGATGTCAAAGACCCGTGGACAAAGGTCTCCTCTGCTTTTAGAGTCTCAGTCCTGGGACAGATCCCAGAATGTAACCTGGTCTCGTTTCTTGCCTCAAGTCAAATTTATGCCCAAGAAATGGGGAGGGGGTCCTCAAGAAGTAAACCAGAAGATACCTTCACCAAGGTCAGTCTTTCCCCTACTCCCTAAGTCTCATACATGCCAAAAGGGTGAACCTAAACCTGATTGAATGCTAAGGTATTTCTAATCAACCCT
Organism: Phascolarctos cinereus; assembly: GCF_003287225.1. Taxonomy (NCBI): domain Eukaryota; kingdom Metazoa; phylum Chordata; class Mammalia; order Diprotodontia; family Phascolarctidae; genus Phascolarctos; species Phascolarctos cinereus. The sequence continues at coordinate 375,062,075 of NW_027555958.1, read as the reverse complement.
CCCCTACCCCTTTGACATTGAGAAGGCTTTTATGAAACAGTCCCCTCTGCCTCCTCCCCCTCTGACCCACCTTAGCTGAGGTGCCCTACTTCTGCTGGATGGATTTACAACCCTGAAACTAGGGGCTGGTTCAGAGAATTCTCGAAACTAGAGGCATTCTTGCTTGATAAGGGGCCCAAGAAACAGTCTAAACACTTCCAGTGAAAAAAGCTCAAGCAGGTGGTATTTTTTTAACCCCTGGCTGCCCTGGTAGACTTAGAGAGGAGCAGGTTTGAGTATTTTTGTTTTTGCTTTTTACTTTTTGATTGTTTTTTTTTTGGTTTTGGTTTTGATATTTGGGGTAGAGGGTTGGTGTTTGACTAGACCTGAGATTTCATGAGTATACGGAGCACTTGGTGAGGAACTTCATCTACCAAAGAAGGCACACAGATCTGTGCTTTCTCTGCAGCTTATGGCCTTAGACAGCTGCCTAGAACACGGAGAGACTGTAACTTGCCCAGGGCCACACCAGCAGCATGTGGCAGAGGCTGGTCTGAACTCTGGTATTTCTAACTTGAGACTAGCTCTCATCCTCTATGCCATGTTGCTTATAGGGTTAAAAGCTCTATAGAATCTGTAGCCACCCCAGAGGAACATTAAATATTAACCACTGTATTTGTACCAGCCAAGGCTTAGGGAAAAGTCAATAAATATTTGGCATATGGAGCACAGGCATCTCAAGAGGGGAAAGGAGAAATGGCTCCATTCCAGTCCTAGGCCTTTAGAGGGCAGAATGCTCTCTGTTCCTCTTCAGCCCTTATCTCCTGGCTTCCTTCAATTTCCACCCAAAATCCTCCCTTCTACAGGAAGCATTTCCCAACCCCTCTGCTTCCAGAAAAAATATCCTGATGACCACTCTTCTATAATATGCCGTATACCCATGGTATTAGCTGTTCATCAACCTCCCCTTCACCACCACCACCACCACCACCATATTCTCCTAATATACTCCAAGAGACAGCCAATCGCCCCACTCACCAAGAACAGCTTTTCAGGTGCTCACAAACCAGATACCTCTATTCCTCTATTTCCTGTTGCCCAGAAATCAGCTCCAGGTAATGGAATTTGGGATAACCCAAATAACCTGGGAAAGGGTGCATATGTACTAGTGTCTGTTTATGCATTTGAGTGTGTAGGTTTATGTGCTTAGGCAAAGTCATAACCTACTTTTAAAATCCTTATAGGGGAGGAGAGAGTGGGAGGAAGAGGCTGGGCAGAAGGAGTAGGAGGGATCTCTTGCTAAATAGAGAGACCTTTGTCAGACACTACCCACTGTTATTGTTTGTGATCAGTCTCCTGCCAAGAATGAAGGGTAGCTCAAGGGTGGAGCCTTAGCAGGTGAGTGAGAGGGCCTACCTGCCCAGGGCAGTGAGAACGGTGATCGGCAATGGAGCTAAAAGGAGTGTCCGTGGCAGTATCACCTTAAAAGTCCAAGTTTGATGTCTCCCCCACCCCCTGGTGACAGACACATAGAGAAACAAAGGAACCTTAGCATGCATGCTATATAACTGGAGACTCCAACCTTTAAATCCTTCCTTGTACACTGAAATCTGCTTTGCACATAGCCTCCAGCTAGACAATTGAGGATAGAAGAATAGATGGGGAGACAAGAAAAAGATCAAACCTGCCTGAGTCTTGGTGGGCTTCCACCACAAACACTACCCTACAGGGATCAGAGCCTGATCTCTCAGGGCTGAGAAAGTAAGAGGAATGCCACCCCCATTTAGACCAGACAAGGTAGATTTCTGCTACAGCTACCAGGTTAATACTTTTGTTCCCTCCCCCCTCAAAGCTCGGCAGGGTCCTATCGGTCCAGGAAGTTTCTATTGTATCTTATCACCATTCATGACAGTTGGACCAAAGCACGGAGTTGCATCTGAACAAGCCTAGATTTGCATCTATGGGAAGGAGGGACAGTCATTACTGAAGGAATTTTTAGAGCACCTTGTCAGACCCCTGTTAAGCCAACATGTGCTGACACACGTTCTTTGCCATTACCCCCAAATGAATACATACCCTCCTTACACAGCTCACATGCCACTCACAACACCCAGACAGCTCCAGAATCAGAACCACACCCACTTACATGCACACACTTATCCTTGCTGCACCCCTCATTTCAATAAACATGGCCCCATTAGGTGATAAAGAGAGAAAAGAGCCCTGAGTTAAATATCTACCATGGTATACTCTGGAGGGTGGTACTTCGGTCTGCTAGGAAAATTCTCCTGCTTCCTCCTCCACTGATCACTGCTTGAGTTTAACTGTTCATAGAAGGAAGTTTCAATACCTGTTCATTGCTCCCTAACTTTCACAGAAAGTTTGCTTGCCTCACCCAAGCCCCAACACAGAAACAACTAGAAGATGTACATCCTGGCCCAGATTTTCAAAACAAATCTTACCCCAATTCCAGGTTTCAAATTCAGAATAATAAGGCAAAGAGAGCCTTTGACTTCCCATTCTGAGTCTGGCTGGGAAAAGAGAGACACCAGGGACTTAGAAGCCCAGATTTCCTACATCTGAAGACCCTCTTTTAGCAACTGAGTAAACAAGAATTCACTAGCGATAAACTCACCTTTACTGGGTGGATGGTCAGAAGAGTAGAAAAGAATAGAATAGCCCTTTTATCTAAAGGGCAAAGACGGAGACAGAGAACAATTGCCCTGCCTCCTACAGTTTCCTACTTCTTTTGACCTCTTCCTGACTTACCTGGACAGGTAAATGCTTCATCTGTCCCGCCTGACCCCACCCTGCCTCTGACTTTCAGCCAATCCCAATCTTCTCTCCCAATTTCTCATTCCAGCTGTTACCCTGGAGAAGGCAAGAGAAGGATGGGGGCAGGGCGGGCTTTCAGGAAATTGACCAATCATCTCATTACCAACCCATCTCTGAAAACCAATTAGGGAACCCTTTGAAGAGAAAAGCCTGGGAGGAGGAGCACCATTAAACTGATAGTTGTAGCACTGAACTGAGTGGAAGGGAAATTGCCTTTATTTAAAAGGGAGCTTACCTGTTGGTAGGTAATGTGTTAACTTCCTACCTAGGACCTCCTTCCCATCTGGAATGGAGGAAAGGTGAAAGAGATGGATAGGGAAACCTTCTACATTAAAGACTAAAATTTCACTTGGTACAATGGGACAAAGTAGTAGTACTAATTTTCCCTACCAAGCATTTTCCCCATATCTTCAACCTCTTCCCTCTCACCTCCCTGTCCCCAATCCACATATAGCTCAGAGAAGATGCTCTGAATTTTCTTTCCTCCCCCAGGACCCCAATTCTAATTTAATATCAAGTATTATCCCCTTCTCTTCATTTCAAAATCCCTGGACATCACCTCCTATGCTTTCCTCCAATTTGTAATAATGTGGCAGCCTTACTCACCAAGGCTGACTCCCCCTCTTCTCTAGTTTTCTTGTTCTCTCCCCAATTTTCAAATTTTCCCTATTTTTCTCTTCCTTGCTGCCCACAAACAAGCCCAAGTCCCCCCCCCTTAAAAAAAAACCCTCACTAGACCATACCAAGCTATCTTTCTGTATCTCCCCTCCTGGAAAAAATGCTATGTAAACCCACAGCCTTTACTTCCTCTCTGCTCACATTCCAATCCTTTAAACAGGTGTGTCCAAAGTTACTTATTCGCCGTATTGTTACCCAACCTCCTTCTTGACCTCTCTGCAGTATTTGACATCCTTGAGCATCCTTTCTCTTCCCTGAGGGTTTTTATTATTATTATTCTCTCCTTGTTCTTCTATTTGTCTGATCACTCCTCAGTCTACTTTGTTGGCTCATTATGCATTTCATGTCCCCCTAAATATGCATGGACCCCAAGGCTCTGTACACAGCCTTCTCTTTTTATACTCTCTTAGTGACCTTGTGAGTTTCCATGGGTTTAATGATATCATCTGTGCTAATGCCTCCCAGATCTATAAATCCAGCACCAGTCTCTCCCCTGAGCTCCATTCCCACAAAACCAACTGCCTATTGGACATTTCAAATTAAGTGTCCAATAGATGTGTCAAACTCCTCATGTTTAGAACAGAACTCATTATTCTTGCCCTTCATTCTGCTCCTCTTCTGCATTTTCTTGTTTTCTATTAAGGGGACCACCATTTGTCCACTCTCCCTGGTTTGCAACCTTATTGTCATTCTCAACTCTTCACTCTCTCTTACCTCACTTGGCCAAACAGTTACTGAATCTTTGCAGTTTCTACTTCCACACCTCCTCTGGCACCTGTTCCCTTTCACTACTCACTTAGCTATCATGTTCAGACCCTCATCACTTCTTGCCTGAACTGTTGCAGTGGTCTCCTATCTAGCCCTTCAGCATCAAGTTTCTCCCACTCCAATACATACCCCACACAGCTACCAAAGTGATTTTTCCTTTTTTTTTCCTTTTTTTTTTTTGGAAAAGTGAATTTTCTTAAGTACAGATCTGATCATAGTCTCTTTTACTTAATAAATTCCAGTTCCTTCCTCTTGCCTCTATAACCAGATATAAACTTCTCTGCTTGTTTTAAAGTCTGCCAACACCTAACCCAACCCTACCTTTTTCAGCCTTGTTACATATTACTCTCTTCAGTTTTGTGGTCTAGACAGCCTAGCCTTGTTACTGTTCCTTACAATGCACCCTCCCATTTTTGTGACTTTGTATCACTGTCTCATTTGCAAGGAGGAGGGGAACAAAACACAGTTCTGCCCTGCTTCTGCAGCATAGAATACTTACTTTCTTCAAGATGCATTTAAATACAGTGTTCTACATGCAGCTCTTCTTGATCTATTCTCCCCTTCAACTGCTAGCATCCTTTTTCCCCAAACTACCATATATTTATTTTTATTTATTCTCTCTCTCTCTCTCTCTCTCTCTCTCTCTCTCTCTCTCTCTCTCTCTCTCTCTATATATATATATATATATATATATATATATATGTACACATACACACACACACACACACACACACTGTCTCCTTTTGGCTTCATATCCTCATCACTTAGTACAGTGCCGAGCACATAGTACAGTAGGTGCTTAATATATGCATATTAATTGAGCCCAAGGTTGGGGAGATAAGACTTTCTGTCTAGATGACAACCATCCCCATCCCCATTTTTTTCCTGACAAGAACGAGAGCTCTCCAAGAGATTCAAAAGATCATAGGATCAGAGATACAAAAGAATCCAGAAGTTATCTAATCCAACTTTTCATTTTGCAGGCCAGTAAACTGAGGCCCATAGGGGTTAAAAGTGACTTGTCCAAGATTATACTTGTAGTGTCAGAGGTAAGATTTGAACTTAGGTCCTCTGATTACAGAGCACTTATGCTGATAGATGGGGAACATTTATGAGAAAGTGTCCATGGCTTTGAAGTACCCTGTTTATCTGCACAGCTCTCCAGGCATGGGAGGCTCCAAGGGGAGAGAGCGCTCCAGCACCCTATTATTTGGATATTCTTTTAGGCATTTGTGGTATGTGGCAATGAATAAGAGGGATAAAATCAAAATGGGTTGGCAACCAGTTTAGCAACTCACTTGTCTCCTACTGTGGATTGATTCTTGGCATCAGGAATAAGCCAATCTAGAGAGGGCCAAAGAACTTACCCATCCAGCTCTGGGTCTTAATGTCTACTGTTCCCAGGAATGTGGGAGCCATAAAATGCTCCTTTAAGCTTAGATCACACTTACCAGATTATCCAAGGGCTGATTCAACCTGGCTATAGATTAGTAGATTTAGACCTGGTGAGGACCTTAGAGGTCATTTAATCAAGCTCCCTCTATAGACAAGGAAGCTGAGCTTTTATAGAAGAGGAAACTTTGAGAGAGGAAAATGATTTTCCCAAAAGTTACACATGTTATAAGTGGCAAAACTGGGTTTTTAACTCCAAATCCAATCCTTTTTCCACTCTAGTACTGTCTCTTGCTTCTCTTCCTCCTCCTGTTTGTTTGGGGGTTTTTTGCCATTTACTCCTTGTTTTGAAAGTCCTCTTCTGCTATTTCATCATGGTGTAGAGGAGACCTTTGTCTCTTGGAAAGCTTGTCCATGAACCATGAGCTCTGGCTTTGCCGCTGGCCCACTGGGCCCATGGATGATAGACCTGTTGTCTGAGCACTAGTCTAGTGAAGTTCACCAGCTTAACCTCAAGGTAAACTTCTAATACAGAAACTTTTAATACAGTCTACATGGAGGGGTTTCAGGCTTTGTTAAGTGGAGAAAATATACATATTAATCAAATCACTGATCATTAAGAGGAAACATGGTATGCAGAGGTGTCACACTTGAAGCCAGTGGGTCTCATACAATCTACAAAACTCCTAAGTATGGCCCAAACCAAATTAAAATGCAATTGGGAAATGTCTAACAAAACAAATAGAAATACAATATAACATAGGTAATATTAATTTGTAGTTTTCTAAGTCAATATGTGATAGGGAGGGATACTTGAATTTGAAGCCACTGGTATAGTGGATTAGATGCTAGCCTTGGAATTAAGAAACCTGGGTTCAAATCCTGCCTCAGGTATTAAGTGTGTGACCATGGAAAAGTCACTTAATTTCTCAGATTCTCAATTTCCACATATATAAAACGGGAATAATAATAATTTTTTCACTACCTACCACACAGGGTTGTTGTGAGGAAAGATCTTTGCAGACCTTAAAGGGCTATATAAATGTGAGTTGTCAGTAGACTTAGCATGTTGAAGTATCCCCTATGAGTTAGGACTGGGAAGTCAGGGGAAAGGGAATGAGAAACTCAGACCAGTCTATTTTAGGGATTGTAGGTAAATAGAAACCTAGAGAATCAAGAAACAACTACTAGACTTTATTGTAGCCACAACAGTCATGTTTATCCCACATCCTTGACAAATGAGTTTCATCTCCTTTCTATGTGGTAAAGGGTCAGCGATGTGGCTAAAGGAGTTGGGGTGGATGAGTACAGGGAGGAGCCCTGAGTGATGCATATACGTGCTTTCAAAACTATCTGGATAATAAAGCTGACAGAGCATTTGAGATCTTTCTTCCTGATGAGTGTTCCTGAGACACAGTAACCGTGATGTCATAATACCAACAAAACAGGAAGGGCACCTCCAACCCAGCTGATCACTGAAACTCCTTAAAGACTATAACACCCTCAAAGCTAAAGGGGACCTAGCTTCACTTGGGTGTGTGTGCAATAAGCAATACTTGCCGAGTAATGCATTAACTGAGAAGGTGATAGGAGGTCTAGTTCTTATGTATTAAGAAGGGAGGTAATCTCAAGGAGTAGTCAAAGCCTTTCATTCCCTAATATCTGCTAACATGTTTAAAATAACATTATGGCTCCATCTAGTGACCTAGATTTTCCATTCTTTCCCCCCATTTTGTTAACTAGATTGACTTGCTAAATTTTTTGGTAACATGAAATATGCCCATTATAATATTATCTATTAATAATGAGAACTATGGTGGCAGTGTTGCAAGATCCCATCTACCTAACATCAATATTCTTTCAACAATCCTATATGATAATAAATGATGGAAAAGCAAGGCCTCAGAAGAAGTAAAATTAGAGATATCCTAAGGAGCAATGGGGGCAGCCAGGTGGTGCAGTGGATAAAGCTGGACCTGGAGTCAGGAAGACCTGAGTTCAAATCCAGCCTCAGACATAACTGTGTGACCCTGGGCAAGTCATTTAATCTCTGTTTGCCTTAATCCACTGGAGAAGGAAAACGGCAAACTATTCTACTACCTTTGCCAAGAAAATCCCAAATGGGGTCATGAAGAGCCAGACCCAACTGAACAGCAGCCACAAAGAACAATGGGAAAAGGAAAGTTGACACAAGCAGGCTGCTGCTGTTACAACATTGCTATATATGTGAAAAGTGTCATAGAAACACATTAACTATAATTTATAAACAGAAAAGGATGATCATGGTTTGAGAATTAAAGACAATAGATAGGCAGTTTGCATGCTCTACTAGTGACCCTTGAGATGATGTTCCTTAAGGGAGGAACTATTATTTTCTTCCAAATATAAGAAAGAAAGAGAGAGAGAGAGAGGAAGGAAGGAAGGAGGGAGGGAGCAATGATGTACCATAGCTGATATGTTTACAGAAAGATAAAATTTTTGGGGTGGGTGATACTTTTGTATTTTAACTTCTATATGATGGCTCCTTAATGTGAAATATATTTTCAGTCTATGCTTATCTGCTGGACCAGTTCCCTTCCACCTTATCTCCAGTCTCACATGTTGATATAGTACTGATATCTACACCATGATGGTCAAGACCTCCCTAATGCCATCTTCTAAATGCACACGCACAAACTACTTCAGAAAATGTAGTCCATATTTGAGAGTTGTCATCCCACTCTTCTTGGAACACTTAGAAAGCTGGCTATATCACTCTCTTGTCTTTTTCACTGCTATGACACCCATCTACCTTTTGGTAACTCATCATTGGTTGACACAAATGACAGTTTTAGTTTCTTCTGGAGTACATGCAATGCTTCATCTTCTATATACCTCCCTTCTTATTGGTTAACCCCATAACTTGACCTCTTTTCCTCCTCATCTTTGCCTCCTAATTTCCCTGGCTTTCTTTAAGTCTCACCTAAAATCCTTCTTTCTACAAGAAGCATCTCCCAGTCCTTATTCCGTATATAGCTTGTTTGTACATATTTGTTTATATGTGGTCTCCTTTACTAGACTGAGTTCCTCCAGAGCAGGGACTGGTTTTGTTTCTGTTCTTGCCTTTCATTGTATCTCTGGTACTTAGCACAGTGTCTGGCATATAGTAAGTATTTAATTAATATTGACCTGTTGACATGGTGACTTGAGGATAATGCTCAGAAGTTCTTTCCTCTCCTCCATAAGAACATCAAATTGCTAAATTCTTATCATACCAAATACTTGAACCAAAGTGGCATGTGTTCCCTCAAAAACACCACAGAGATATCCTTCGTGACATTCCTCTATTCCTCACACTCAATTAACATCCCATATATCCCTGTAGTTTATCAGAGAATCCAACTATCTCATAAATGGCCCAAGAAGCACTGAAAAAGGAAACATTTCTGGCATCAGCCAGAAAAGTTGTAAAAGTAGCCTTTCTTTATAAGGTATCCTTTATTTTACAAAACAGAAACATTGCAACAATTCAGCTAACATTTTTGATAATATCAAATTACTTTGATATTTCCAACTTTATAGGCAAGGTATTTCCTTTTTTAAAAAATATACCTTCCTCATTGCATAAATTTGAACTCCCTATTTCACCTGGTAATAGTGCTACAATATCCTTGAAATAGGAGGCTACAATGACAAAAAAAGATAAGCATTAATATGAATACTCTTTATTTAGCAATTAATCTGGGCCAAAACCACACATTTGGGCCTTTAAGAATACTTGAACCCTGGTTAGAACCTCTTCCCTCACCCCCAGTAATAGAGGGAAGCATGGTAGATAGAAATGGCACTAGCTTTGGAGTCAGTTTTCTCATCTGTAAAATGAGGGCATTGGCCTATCTGAACTTTAAAGTTCTTCCTAGCTCTAAATCTGTGACAATAGTGATTATCAACAATCGCTTCCATAAGCTTTTGAGTTTTAAATTTTTCTCCCCTTCTCTCTCCACCTCCCTCCCCAAGATGGCGTGCAATTTGATATAGCCTATACATATACATTTCTTTTAAACATGTTTTCACATTAGTGATGTTGTAAATAAGAATTACAACCAATAGGAGGAACCACCAGAAAGAGGAAACAAAACACAACAGAAGAAAAAAAGATAGCAAATAGTATTCTTCGATCTGCGTTCAAACTCCATCGTTCTTTCTTCTTTGTGGATAGTATTTTCCATCATGAGGCCTTTGGAGATGTCTTACATCCTTGTATTGCTGGGAAGGGTTAAGTTTATCAAAATTAGTCATCACACATGGCTGTTATTGTGTACAGTGTTCTCCTGGTTCTGCTCACTTCACTCAGCATCACACCATATAAGTCTTTCCAGGTTTTTCTGAAGTCAACCTGTTCATCATTTCTTATAGCACAATAGCATTCCATTACATTCATATACCACAACTTGTTCAGCCATTCCCCAATTGATGGGCATCCTCTCAATTTCCAATTCTTTGCCACCACAAAAAGAGTTGCCATTAATATTTTTGTACATGTGGGTCCTTTTCCCATTTGTATGATCTTTCTGGGATACAGCCCTAGAAGTGCTATTGCTGGGTCAAAAGGTATGCACATTTTTATAGCTCTTTGGGCATAGTTTCAAATTGCTCTCCAAAATGGTTGGATCATTTCACAACTCCACCAACAATGCATTAGGGTTCCAAATTTTCCACATCTTCTCCAACATTTATCATTTTCCTGTTCTGTCACATTGACCAATCTGATAAGTGTGATGTGGTACCTCAGAGTTGTTTCGATTTGCATTTCTCTAATTAATGACAATAAGATTTTTATGTGCCTTGTAATGCCAGTGTAGTTGAGGCTACATTGATATAAAATTTCTGAACATATCCCTACACAGAAGGCTCACATAGGTGAGTCTGGCAGCTCTAGAAGCATGTCCAATTAGTCAGAAAATTAGTAAATCGTGCCTGTTCAATTTCAAATAATAAAATCACATTAGGAAAGATCTTAGAGAACTAGTCTGCCTGCTCAGTAAGGCAGGAATATGTCCTAGAATATTCGTAATATGTCATCAATGAGCCTCTGCTTAGTCCTAACAGTCATGGGTAACTCCCTATCTTCAAGAGAGACTCTGTTTCATGGCTGGTAGTTTTATTTATTAGGAAGTTCTTTGTTCAGCTGAAATTTGCCTCCTTGTAACTTCCAGAATAAGTCTATTTCCACATAACAATTCTTCTTTATGGCTATGTTGCTTTCAACATTGGAGGGGAGACATTAGATTTGTTCCTTTTGGGTGGAACACATACATACATACATATACACACATACATACATATACGTGTACATGCATGTGCATATATACATGCACACACACACAAATTATGTGTGTGTGTGTGTGTGTGTGTGTGCGTGTGTGTGTGTGTATGTGGATCTGGGTTCAAATCTTTTTGCTGTTTACAACTTATATGACCTTGGATAAATCACTTAATGGCCCTAGAGTCTCAGTTTCCATATCTGTAAAATGAGGGTGTTGGTCTAGGTGACCTCTTATAGTCTTATCTACCTCTTTATTTCTGATCCTATGATTTATGATTCTGTTAAATTGTTTGCTCAGCAAGGGGCTTCTGAACTGGCTTATTAATCAAGTGGTTCCTGGTGGCAGTGAAAGCTTAGAGATTCTTGGGTCACTTCCCTATTGGTACCAAAAAAAAGTTTAATGATAATCACTTCACGGTGAGCCCCAGAAAACTTCTTGTAAGAACTACTCTCACTAAAGTCACTTGTCATCACTTCTAGCCAAATCCAAAGGCATTTTCTAAGTCTTTGTTTTTGTAATGTAAGGTAAAGTCAACCAGCTATTTCAGGTAAAACTCAATTTTGTTTTGTTTTGTTTTAAAAGGTTGCAAATACTGGATTGTATAATCTCCATCTAGTCCACTGCAGGCAAAACTAGACAGTCAAAAGTTCTTATTAATAGTGATTTGAATCATTTGTATATAGTTGTTAATAGTATGCAAGAACCATATGCTCATATGCTTTGACCACTTATTTATGGGGGAATGGCTTTTGGCCTAATATATTTCTGCTAGTTGTCAATATATCTTGTATACTAAATCTTTATCTGATGTTTTTTTCTCAGTTGGCTACTTCCCTCTTTTATCCTATGTGTATTAATTTTGTTTGTGCAAATGCCTTTCAATTTCATGCAATCAAAATTATCTATTATATCCTTTGTAATTGCCTTTACCCATTGTTTAGTTAAAAAAATTATCTCTATACCCCACACTCATCAGATTGGCAAAGTTGACAAAAAGGAAATATAACAAATGTTGGAAGAACTGAAGGAAAACAGACACATGAATGCACTGTGAGTGGAGCTATGAATTGATCTAAGCAATTCTGGAAAGCAATTTGGAACCATGCCCCAAAAGTTATTAAACCATACTCTTTGGCTCAGGAATACCACCACTACTAGGCCTTTACCCTAAAGAGATCAAAGAGTGAGGGAAGGTTCTACGTGTTCAAAAAATGTTATAGCAGCTTTTTTTTTTTTGTCATGGCAAAGAACTAGGAACTAAGGGGGTGCCTATTGGGAGAATGGCTTAATGAATTATGGTAGAAGAATGTAATGAAATACTATTGAGTATGAAAAACAACAAAGTGGATAGTTTCAGAAAACCTGGGAGACTAGTATAAACTTATATAATATGAAATTAGCACAACCAGGAGATTATTTTATACTGTCACAACATTGTTAAAACCAACAACTTTAGAAGACTTAAAAACTCTGATCAATGCAATGATAAACTATGATTCCAGAGGACCAGTGATGAAGGATGCTACTCACCTCCTGACAGAAAAGATATGTATTCAAGATATAGAATGAAATATGCATTTTTGGACATGTCCAATATGATAATTTGCTTTCCTTGATTATACATATTTATTACAAGGATTTTGTTCATGTGTTTTTTTTCCAAGGGAATGTGGGAAGGTGAAAAGAAGAATAAATAAATGTTTAGTTGAAAAAATTAATTTAAAATTTGTAAAAATAATTAATTTTACATGACAATTTTCCCTAACTAATCTATTTTTGTAATGCCATCCCAATTAAATTACTTAAAAATTATCTTACTGAGTTAGAAAAAAATAATAACAAGGTTCATTTGGAAGAAGAAAAGGCCAGAAACTTCAAAGAAACCAAGGGAAAAAAGATGTAAAGGAACCAGATTCAGTAGTATCAGATCTTAAACTATAAGGTGAGAGCATTGCCAAAGGGCAAAATGGATAATTTTGATTATTTTAAATTAAAATTTTCTTGTATAAACAAAACCTACATAGCTAAGAATAGAAGGAATGCAGAAAATTGGAGGGGGGGGACTTTCATAGACAATCTCTTAGATAGAATATGATTGGGTTGGAATATTGCTGTGGTGTACGAAATGATCAACTGGTTGAGTTAGAAAAACATGGAACATCTGTTTCAGAGAAATAGATAAGTGGAAATGAAGAGAGTACGGTCTTACATATCTGTGTATGAGTGTATGTGTGTATATATATGTGTATGTTTATAGATATCTATATCTGTCTATATTTATATCTATATCTATAGCTGCACTTAATTGTAGCCTTCTTTGGGAGGAGGGGGAAATATAAAGTAAAAGGTGCACAGCAGAGAACAAAAGAAAACCTATAAGGAAGCAAAAAAAAGCTGGACAGCTTTGAAAACAATGAGTAGTATTTATTATATAGGTTTTCGTGAAATGGATATTGTTTTATATTGAATCCTCTCTTATGTTCTGCTGTGAACATGGCAATTTTTTTTTCTTTTGTATTTAGTTTAAATAAACTTAAAAACTTACAAAAAATAAAATAATTAATTTCCTACTTGTAGCTGAAAAAGGCACATAATCTGTTTCCCTCTTAATTTTTTATGGTATGATATTTACTATTCAGTCATATATTCATTTTGAATTTGTTACAAAATACGGTATAATGTGTTGACCTAAGTTTAATTTCTTCCAGACTACTTTACATTTTCCCCAGCAATTCTTATCAAATAGGGAGTACCTTCCTAAATAATTTATGTTTTCAACTTTATTGAACACTCGGTTATTGAATGCCATTATTTCTTATTCTCCTTTATCTGATAATCTCTTCCATTATTTATCAACTTTTCTATTTTTTTAACCAGCACCAAGTGGTTTTGATGATTGGTGCTTTATAATATGGTTTGTGTTCTGGAAATGCTGTCCTCCTTTCATTGCTACTTGTAAAAAATTATTTCTTTCGATATTCGATATGTCTTTCAATTTTTTTTTTCAAAATGAACTTTGTTAAGATTTTATTGAGTTCTATAAAGTATCCCTGTGGTAGTTTGATAGGTATCACATAAAAGAATAAATTAACTTTGAGAGTAGTCATTTTTATTACATTGGCATAGCCTTGGCATGGGGGTTGAATATTCCTCCAACTGTTTAAGTGGGTCTTTGCTTCTTGAGGGACAGCTATGTGGCTCAGTGGATAGAGCGCCAGGCCTGGAGTCAGGAAAACTCATCTTCCTGAGTTCAAATTTGGCTTTAGACACTTACTAGCTGTGGGAGGCTAGGCAAGTCACTTAACCCTGTTTGCCTTAGTTCCTCATCTATCAAATGAGCTGGAGAAGGAAATGGCAAATCACTCTGGCATCTTTGCCAAGAAAACAACCAAACAACAAAAAATTGCTTCTTTAAGGATTATTTTGTAATTAAATCTATACAAGTACAGAATGTGCTTTGGTTGACTGATTGCCAAATACTTTATGCATTTTGTAGTTCTCTTGATTGGGATATCCTTTTCTATTATTTCCTTTTGGGTTTTGTTATTATAGAGAAATGTTGATTTTGTGGGTTTGTTTTGTAGCCTTCAAGTATGCTGAGGCTATTGTCTAGGTTTTTTTTTTTTTGCTGATTCCCTAAGATTTTCTAAATGAGCCATCAAGTCATCAAAGGATCGTTTTATCTCCTCTTTGCCTGTTTTTATACTTTCAACAACCTTCTTTTGTTTTATTGCTATTGTTAGCATTTCTAGAATTACATAAAATGCTAGCAGAGAGAATGGTCATTCTTGATCTACTCCTACTTTTACCCTGAAAGCTTCTAGTGTATCCCCATCTGAAACATGGTGCTTACTTTTGCTTTTAGATACCTTTTGTGGTGTTAAAAAGATCCCTCTACATCTCTACTTTTGGTAAGCAAGTGTTGTATCTTGTCAAAGGCTTCTCTTAATGTATTGAGATAAGCATGGATTTGGATGGTTGTTTTTAATGTAATTGTTTTCATAATGTTTAACAACCATCCTTGAGTAAATCATATTAGTCATAAGGAATGAGTTGTTGGATAAATTGCTGTAATCCATTTGATAAGAAATTCCAGAAATTCTTAGTGTTTCTTTTACTCAAATCATCAATTAATTTGGTATGATTTAAAAAAAAAAACTAGGTCTCAGTGGGTGTTTATGAAATGTCCCAATTTTTCTTTAGGTTTGGATAAAGTGTCCATTTGTCTTTTGTTTTCTTAAGAAATAAATCTAGTATTTCTTCTCCCAGATGGAACTGGACAAAGCAATTATGGGTGGTGAAAGGGCCAGAAGGGACTTAAAAGTATCATTTAACCTTCATTTTACAAATGCAAAAACTGAGGTTCAGGAAAGTAGAATTACTTATCCAGGATCTCACAGGATAGTGGCAGAAAGTAAGGTTATACCTTGAAAGAAGGAGAAGTAACACAGGAGCAGGTTAGGGGAAGCTGCTATTTGCTGTGGAGTAGATGTAGAAATATCAGGGTTCAAAGAGACCTCAGAGGCTATCTGACATAACCTGTACCTGCATAAGAATTCCTTCTATAACATGTCCAACAAAGGGTCATCTAGTCTTCTTCAGAAGAACTGTAGCAAAAGGGAATCCAGTAACTTCTGAGGCAGGAGTTTCATTCAATATTTAGATAGCTCTGTTAAGAAATTTTTCCTTTTATCAAGCCAAAATCTGCCTCTCTTTGATGCTCACTAGTTATTTTTAGCTCTGCTCTCTGGGACGTAGGAAAACAAATCTAACCTTTTCTATATGGTGGACATTTAAATGCTTAAAGATACATAGAATGTTGCACTGAATTCTTTTCTTCTCCAGGTTCCATATTTCCAGTTTCTTGGAAACAAATCTCCAAAGCCCTCACCATCAGTCACTGTCCTCTGAATCCTCTCCAGTTTTACAAATGTGGCCCCAAATGAAATACGATACTTTAGAGTCTAGATAGTCGGATCAGGGTAGGGTATAGCAAAGACTATTACATTCCTAGTTTTGGATGTCAATGCTCTTATATAACGTAGCCTAAAATCACATTAGTTTTTTTCATTCATGGCTAACCTCAGCTTATTCTGAGCTGTGACATTCTTGACACTCACTATACTTACTGTGCCATGTTTCTGTAAACATCCTGTTGGCTGTCTTTGCTCATGTTACCTACATGTGTCTTTTCAAAATAAAAGTTGGAGAATTCTTTTTGCACCCAAGAGTTTACATGTGAATTTATTGGGCAGTCACCTCTATAAATTCTTATCAAAATTGTTTCCCTTTGTATCTTTAGAGTTTCACTCAAGAGAGCTTCTAATTTCTCTTGGGCTGGATTTACCTAAAGGATTTTAGCACCTGGAATCCTACCTGTACTTGCTCTAAGCTCTTTGAAGCACAGTATCCCAAAACCTAAGGTGTATTGCAGACTCTCTAGGCTTTCCTTTCCTTCATTATCACAAATTCTAAAGATTCAATGTTCACTTTTCCTTAAGGTTCCCATCAATTCTACTTGTCTATGTTGTTTTGGGAATCACAGATCTATGCCCTATCCCCTATCGTTATGACAATTTTATCACTTAGGGAGAGGTGGGTTAATCTACCACCGGCAAATATGAGAATCACTGAAGTGGGCCAGTTCCTGATAGATAACAGTCCTATCCCAAATAAATAGCATTCCCCAAGCTGACAAGTCTAATGTTCAGACCTAGTATAAAACTAATTGACCATCATCCCACGAAACAACCAAATGTTTTTGTCTTCAGACTGATTCATGTCCCTGGGCTTTCATGACATTCCAGATCTTTAATGTGTTTCTTAGAGAAATAAGCAGTCTCCCATCCCTCCCTCCTCATTTTCAGAAGATGACAAGACATCAAAACCGACTGGAAGTGTCAAATGCCTTCTGGTGTTAACTAAAAGAGAAAGAGTTCAGGAAAATAGTCATTAAGATTCCACCTGGCAAGTAAATGTTGGTAGAATACAGTTCATAGGTCAAAGCTGTGGTCTGTTGACTTTTGATAAAAACAAAAGAACAGATTGTTGGTTTGGCTGTAGCAGCTGATTGGTAGCAAAAAAAGATTAAATTGACAAACACTCCAATTCAGATTGTTTAATTTATTCTTTCATAACAAATCACTACATACGTACATACAGCTTTCAGTTATTTAAAATCATACAACTTTATAAATAAAATCAAAGCATCTTGGCAACATCAAAGTTACATAAAGGCTATATGATGAAACAAGACATTTTCCTGGTAGCAGCATATTAAAGATCTTTTCGGGGAAAACAACCTGAATTAGCCAAGTCAAAACAAGCGGCAAAATCATCGATCTTCCAAAGGAAAATACTTTTAAGAAAATTTAAGCATACAAAATTGACTTCTGGTTTAAATTTTTCTACTGCTCTTTTAAGTCATGTTCTAAAGCAGTGACATGTGGCAGTTTTTCCTAACCAATATTCATTTTATTTCCTAAGCCTCCATTTCTACCTGCTTTAATCTGAAAGATATGACAGGAAATTTACATACTTGACTACAATTTCATTTTGGTAAATACTGTTTCCTATGTATATTTCCTAACAAGAGCCAAGGCTGAATTAAGTTACTAGAAAAATTACCCCTCCCCTTCCTCCAAAGCCACCATAATGCTTTTGCTAAGTATATGGAATTTCCTGTAATATAGAGGTAAATTGGAAAATTAACAAGAACTAGGCTACGTGGACCTTTATGGAGCTCTTGAGCTACAAAATAAAGTACATATGCTGTACCCATTATAAAGTTTTCATATAATATTAACAGAAATCCTATGTCCTAAGATTTCCTTAAATTTAACTTGGTATTGGAAACTATAGTCTATTATCCCTATCACTCACCTATATGTCTTCACCACTTAACCTACACTTGGCATGATTTTGCCTTTTGAAAAAGGGCAGAAATATAAAAAGGCATCATAATAAGCACTTAAATTTAACTTTACGCTTTAATTGAAGATTTTTCCATATATAGACCTTCTTTACTCAGAAACCAACCAATGAGAGATGGGTGGTACAACACAAAAGTTATTGCTCTCCTGATGGCCTGGAATACTCATTTTTCTGAAAAGCACTGAGTATTAGGAATTCATCCATTCCAGACCAGATTCTCTTTATTTTTGGTAGCAATCATCCTCTTTCTTCACTGACCCCTTTTTAAGAATAAGCTAACCTTTAAATTCACACCAGCTGAAGATCTTCATTAGCACCCACATAAAATTACAATCAATGCAGTATTTTTCAAATTATATGCTGATGATTTGGTAAACAAAAACAGCAGTGATCTTATTTATTAAGAGGTGGAAAACCTTTTCAATAAATGTGTTATCATTTAACACACTAAAACTGATGCATAAGAAGAGATAGAGAGCAGTCCTCTGAGTCAGGAGGATCTGAGTTTAACTCTTTCCTGGGGGAGGACTGGGGGGGGGGTTGACCATGTGACCTTGGACAAGTCATTAAACTTCCTAAGTGCTCCTAGGCAATGCTTTAAGACTATAAATTATAGATTCATTGGTAAAGAAAGGCATGAAATCAAAGGTCTAGACAAAAAAAAAACCCGACAACTAAAAATCCCCCCAAACTCCCTTCACAATCAAGAGTTCTGCATACTTGTAAACTGGATGCTTAAAAATTATTGCCAAAGTACTATTTGCAGCAATTAAATAGATAATTCAGCATAGCTTGTCCCCTACCTTTAAATTAACTTCAATTCCCAAATTTATTCAAAACCTTAGGATTTCATAGCTTATTCAAATGAATATTTGTTTCACTTTTACTTATAGACATTAAAAGACACAATGTCTATAAATAAAATGAAACTTTCAAGTCCATTAATACCTGAATCCCTCCCAGCACCCCATCCCACAAATTACCTGTTTTCCTTAGCTTTAAAAAATGTTTACTAATCTATTCTTCTCAGAACAGTTGCCTCAGCTGTCTGCACTGCAAGAATAAACTTGAATACTGTATTGTAAGAAGACACATGAACAATCACATTATAGCAGTGTACTAAGAAGCATTTTGCATGCTAGGGAACAGCATGCTCCAAATAGCTGCTGAAATGGAATGTTGACACAATAACAGAATGCTGTGTTACTGAAACACAACACATACTGGTGGGAGAAAAGAGCTGATTATTGGCAGCTCAACACATATATTCATTGGTTTTAGTAAGGATCTTGGAGGGTGCTATATAACACGTAAACTTTGTTTCACAAGCTTTAAAGTGCTGCAAATAATTACCAGGAGTGATTCTCAATATATGAAAACTGATCATGAAGGCCACATGATTATAGTTATAAAAATTTCTCATCTCACTTCAACTTGTACCTTTCCCATTATAATTAGGATTTCTCTAAAAAAAAACTAAAAAGGTTGAGTGCAGCCATGCAATAAATTTAAGGAAAACTTGGAAATAAACATGCTAGCCAGGTGAACTTGTCAAATACCCATATTCCAGGCTCTACAAAACATGGAGGACAGTTAGCACAGTGAGGTATACATGGACACACTGAAGGCATACAAAGTGAGATAGCTTGGTTGTAGTGGAAAGAATATTGAATTTGGAATCAAGATTTGGGTTTGAATCCAACTTTCTATCACTTGCTACCTGTGTGACCTTGGAAAAAAACCTTTAACTCTCATCTGTAAAAAGAGGGAGTTGGACTAAATGATCTCTAAGGTTACCTTTGAACATTAAATTCTATGATCTCTATGATCCTTTGGGAGAAAGTAATATCACTTGTTCCCTAGAAAAGGGGCAGGGTGACGTCCTGTTGCCGTCCATAAGATATACAGCTCTACCAATTTTCACCAGAGCTGCCAAGCTGGAATCATTGAAATGAAAATTCTAAATCAAGGCAGCATTAGTCGACATTTCAATACTGTTCTTCCAATAACTAATTTTTCACTGAGGAAGAAAATTCAGGTCAAAAGCTACGGCTATAAATCAGGTTCTCAAGGAAAGAGCTAGTACCTAACTGGGGTTATTACTAGTGATGTTATTACTAATTATTATCTTTAGATAATTCATCACAAAATCGTGATAATGAAAGGTTAACATCAGTGGTTAATTATTCCATCTAGGCAGCACCATAGCCAATCACTGGATTCAAAAGCAAAGTAAATGAGAGTAGTTATTCCCACCTAGCTTCTACTACTGAAGGCCTTCTAGTTCAATCTGGAAATTGAGTGAATGGGACAATTTCTGTTGAGTTCAAGTGCAAACAATAACAAAACAAAGGTTCTTCTAAATTTCTTCAAAGTAGCTAAATCAGAAGATTTTCAAGGTTTTACAACACTCAAGTTTATTCAGACTAAGAGGTCAATTTAGTCAAGTATTAGCATACTCACAAAATCTTAAATTTAGAATAACTTACAAGCTTGATTTTAGAACAAAAATTTTGGGACTTAAATTCATATTAATAGAAATGGAATGAAGTAGGAACAGTACTTCGTCATAAATTTTCTAGGTAAACGATGCCACTTAAGTCAAATAGTGTTAAAAAGTGGCAAATGATTAACATTGAAAACCCTAATAATTTTCAGTATCAGTTCCCAATTTATAAGATTATATAGCCTAAACACAAGATTTAAAAGTTTAAAATATGAAAACAAAGTTCCCTGAATAAATATTTGACACGTGGCATGAAAAAAATAATAACTTAACATGTAAACAAAACCACTTGAATTAATTTCTGTGCAATATCAGCAAAGAATTCTTTTGCTTCCTATTTTGTTAAAGTAATCCACTGTCCATACGACATAGGATCAAAATTCAGTGACTGGAATTTATACTAAGGCCAAGCATCAATCTCTTTTAGTCCAAATCTAAAAGGTCATGAGGCAAATGCATTAGGCCTGACATCTGATATCACCAGAAAGTAAAAAGTAAGTTTTCTGACAGAAAAGTGGTGCACAGTTGTATAAGAAACCTCAATCTAAAAGTGAATGTTGATGGCACGATTCTAAATTGCTTGGTTATGACAACAGTTATTATTACTCTAATCAGGTTTCTTAGAGAACTAAAATGAATTGGGAAATAATCATCAACAACACAAGTCAGAAGACAGATGGAGGCTTTGCACCATTTCAGTTGTATGGACCAGGACTCACAAACACTACGACAATTCACAAGTGCTGGTTTTGTTGTTAAGGCTCAGTAAAATGGACAAAAAAACCCCCCAAAAAACCCACTTTTAAGACTTTTACTAATCTTAAGAAGAACTTATACCTTGAAAAGAGCTATACAAACAAAAGGTACTTAATTTTTAAAAGTATTCAACCACATTTTGTTAATTATTCCTCAAATAAAGTTAACTTCTCCTAAATTTTCCACTAAAATGTAAGCACTGTTGGGACAGGGGTGCCTAACACAGTGTCTTGCACATATTAGATGCTTAATAACTGTTTGTTGAATTGTTTTCAATGTCAACTTTAAACTTTCAGCCAAAGAACTCAAAAAGTAATTCTCTGATTAAAAAGATCAATCCAAAAAATGTGCTTAAGGAGACATTTAAGTGCTTTCAGTTACAATACGCAATTAGCTAACCAGACCCTTAACTACACCCAAACAGATCAAGATTATCATGATAAGAATTTCGAAAACATTAAACCTAATGAGGTTGTACACTGTTATATTAGTTTTGATTTAACATCCCTGATCATAAGTAGAATTATCAAAGAGGTAGTAAACAACTTTACCTGGGAGATCTTATATCAAAACTCAGTTTCTGAGAGGGTGCCTAGTTAATTTAGTCCAACAAGCAAAAGGGTACACAACTAATTCGGAGAACAAGGAAAACTCTGAGATAGCTCAATAAGAAAAGGATTTGGTAATGTTTCTATATTTCAGAGACAACAGTCTACTTTTCTCCTCCAAAACAACCTAGTCACCATCACTCTAAGTACCTCAAAACTGTTCAAAAAGCAAACAAGAAATAAGATGGAAATTTTAAAATGCTAGTCTGCAGAAATTAGACCTGGCTTAAGGGCATTGTTTTTTTAGTGGTGATAAGGCTAGCAACAATTCAACATTTGTAGGCTTGTGTTTTTTAACATGAAAACAAATACTATTTAAGTGAGGAATAGTCATTACAATAAGAATCCACACTTTACCAGGTCACTTCAGCTTAAAAAAAATTCAAAACATAGAGGTAGCATAAATAAAAAGCAGAAGAAATTAAAATACACACAAGATAAAAAAACAAACCAAACATCTTTTGCAAAGTTTGAGTACTCAAATTTCAAGGAACTTCAATTAAAAGACTTTTTTTAAAGCTATGCTTAATTTAAGAATCTTATCCAATAAGTTATTAGCTAATAAAAATTAAGTTAAAACAAGGATACTGGTCTTTTAAAGCTTCGGTCAGCTCCTTCACCATAGTTATGAAATTAGGCACCTTATCCTCTACATTCTACTTTTATATACTATAAATCTTAAACAGGGCACTGTCAGATTCAATTTTTGAGATAACACTCACAGGAAGTAGTTACCATCCCAGTAGAAACAGCTTATGTAATGTACTTATACCTTGCAAAGTACTCGCATGAAAAGTCTACCAACTTTCAGCATAAAATCAGGTTGACCACCCTGCTCATCATTTAAGGAATTGCTCCTTAATTGGAGACATAATTTAGAAACGAGTTTTACATTTTCAAACTCCATGTTATTCAAAGGTGTAAGCTGCTCTAGACACTGTTGTGTGTATATGCAGTGGTGTCACATGAAGCCTTCCACGTTACCCCCACATGTGCCAGGTGTAATCTTCCATCAGTTAATGCTGCTCAGTGCTAGCTTGTATGAGTAACTTTCTTCAGGCTAGTGTCAGGGCACCACTCACTGTCACACCTGGCAGGAAGAGAGCATGTATCACCACTGCAGACACAGATCTGTAAACTTGCACACTAATTTTAATCTTAACAAGGAATTCTAGTGTCTTCATTGTCTTAAGTAAAAAGGGTGTTTCAAGCATTATGTCCTTTTGTCTTTTAGGTTTACAGAGAGCTTATTGGAAAACCCAGAGCCTTCTGGATGACTGAGGTAGTAGACAATGCTTCCTCCTGCATAGATCACACCTCTCCAAAGTTGGTATGGCCAGTCTCCTTGGCATGTTCCCTTGCTTCTGCCTGTCCAGTTAACCCCTTCTGGCACACCATGCATCTCAGGGTAAATCGGTTTACATCAGTAAACTGCCTCTTTCTTCTAGCTTCATCTGCCAGTTCCAATGCTTGTGCAAGAACAATGTCATCATTGGAGGAAAAGATGGTCAAAGGAGGGCTGTCTGGGTCAGGGAAGTCTCGCTGAAGTGGATCATAGTGGATGCCATCATAAATTAGTAGTACCCTTTTGGGGTAGCCAGCGTCTTCCCCAAAGCGGTCAATTCTGACTGTCTGAGTGTCCACTACACAAATTTCACATTGATAAAACTTTGACAAAATGGATATCTCAATAGCTCCTCCCCAAGTGTCGTCCCTTCTAATCCAGTCACAGTACTCTTCATTTGTTTTTCCCAATAATGCCTCACAGTAGAATTCTGGATCACTTGCTACTATCTCTGCTATAAGATTTCGCATCTCAGGGGCACAAGCTGGATCCAAAACTCCCCCTTCCACTACATAGTACACACTGGTGAAAAGGCAGGAATTATCTGCTGGGACCACTGTTCTGGTAAGTACAGGCAAAACTTCCCTGAATGAAGTATGAGCACCATGTTTTGTAAGTGCAGAAGATGAAGTCTTATGCTTGGTTTTGTCTTCTTCAATGATCAGGGTATCACCTGTTAAAAATAAAGCACATCCAGAACTGCAAAAGAATGTTTAGATGAAATATGGCTGACTAGCCAGTCTGTAAAGCATGTTACTAGCTGTGTGACCCTGGGCAAATCAGTTAACTCCTGCTTGCCTCAGTTTCTTCATCTGTAAAATGGGGATAGCAAAGGTACTCTACCTCCTAGGATTGTTGTCAGGATCAAATGATATAATAATTGTAAAGCAGTTAACACAGAGCCTGGCACATACTATTACATAAATCTTAGTTAACATCATTACTGTTTTATAACTGTTGTAGGTACTCACTCAGTGGATGTAGATTACAACTCCTCTGGAATTTAAGAGATATTCTAAAAGAGTTGCTGCAACCAAAAAATCTGTTAGCCTGAAGCCAACCTGGTGATAACCCTCTTTGAATTTAGCTAGGCTGGTCCTCACAACTACATCAAGTTAGTCTATTCCTGGGGGAATACTTAAAGCCTTTCCAGTCGGTAAAACCTGTCAGACCTTTTAAGAACCCTGGGTCACCTCCTGACGAGGCATCAGAGTAGGAAGCCTCTAAGGTCCCTTTTCTAACTTGGAATCTGTTATTCTACAACTTATTTTAAATAAAAACAAAACCAGAGAAGAAAAGAAAAAAAAATCTTAATCTTGGCCACCAGGAGGTGTGCTGAGAAGAAAGATATCGACTACTCTTGTTTTTCTGAGTTTTTGACACCACTGCGATAAGGTGCTAATTAGAGAAGTTGTTCTTCAAGTTTCAGTTGTCAACAGAAATAATTGCTACTGGTTAGAGCAGAAGAAGGCTATTAAGAGAGCCTTAAAAAGCTATTATGCTAAAACTAAACTTAAAATAACCTAGTACCCGTAAGCATGGATATAGAAAATGACTTAAACTTGGAATTTTTTTTTCAGAGAACAGCATAACCTCTCCCCACAAACCCTCTCCTTCACCCCATCTCCACCTCCCCGTTTTGGGGAGTGGGGGGAGGCACTAGCTGGCCAAGGGAGGGAGAACTTGGGGACTTGGTCCATGAAAAGATGCTCGTCGAAGGAAAAGGGAGCAACGGAAAGCTCCTCACGCCTGCAAAATTCTGGGGAAGGAGAGAGAACGTCTGAGCTGCGATACGGCGGCCCCAACGTGGGCAGACCGGAGGGGATGGTCAGTTCTGCCCCGGCGTCCTTGGGCCACCCGGCTGAGCCCTCTAGTTTCCTCATCTGTCAAATGGGGCATACGCATCCCAGGCCCTGGCTCCCGGGACCGCACTAGAGACAGCCGCGGGTCCTGCGGGAGGGTCCCGGGCTTCCCCGGCTCCCCCCGGGCCCGGGGCCTGCAGCCCGTATCCCCGCGCCCCTGCCCGCCCGCGGGAGCGCTCCTACCATGGCCTGAACACCTAGCCCCGGCCCTCCTCTCCTCCTCCTCCCCTTCGGGGGTCCCCCCGGGGCCCGCAGGCTGGCGTCCTTACCCGACTGGATGGGCAGGTCCCCCAGCACGGTCTCCCCGTCGCTGAGGTCCAGGCACTCGGGAGGGAAGCCGACGAGGATCCGCTGCCCGCCGGGGGCGATCCCGGTGACGGCGGCTATCTGGCCCTCGAGCTCCCGCACGCGGGACCGGCTCGAGAGGCCCTGCAGGACGTGAGTGCCGTTCTTGGCCTTGCAGCGGAGCCGCCACATCGCGTCCGCCCGCCCGCCGGACACCTCCCGGGGCCTGCCTGGGACACCGCCGGTCGGAGGGAGACGCCGCCGCCGGGGCAACCGGCCGGCGGATGGAAACTAAAATGGTCGCCCCTCGCCGGGATAAACATCGCGAGAAGTAGCCACGCCCCCTTTCCCCGCCCCCCTGAGGGGCATGCGCTCGCGAGACTTCCGCCGGTCCAGTCAGAACCCTCTTGGAAGATAGGACAGTCTTAAAGGGACAACACCCTTTTTTCTCCCATGCCCCTGCTCCCCAGTCCTCCTCCATCCTAGGATGCTCTGCAGGTTGGATGACGGCAGGAACCACGTACGTGCCCCAGCGGTCAGCCCGCAGCGAAGGCGTGCATCTTCTAGGTGCGGCTGCCGGAGGACACGCTCACTCGATGGATTGGAATGTCCCTTCGCACTTGCTAAGAGGTCAGAAATGGACCATAACCACATCTGACACTTACTGAGCAGGAACGAAAAGAATCTGCAGAAGGAGAACAAAGAAAGGGCTGAGCGGCCGGTGGCGGTCCCCAACACTGACTCACCCTCTTTAAGTGGACTAAAGGATTCATTAAACCTCAATGCAGAGTAAACAGCACGAGGTAATTTGTCACATCTAAAGGGAACTCGTGGGAGGTCCGGATCAGTCCCGGAAGCCCAAGTGTCACCTGTAAAGAACAAATAGTGATAATAACACATTTCAGATAATGATAATAACAATTTTCACACGGGACACTTAAAACAATTTTTAAGTGGTTTACACACATTATAATAATAGCTCTATAACATATCATGCATGTGTATGTTTATATATATACACATATATACATACATACATACGTGTGTACATGTACTCCATTACTTTGTGTCAGACACTGGGCAGAGTGCTTTACAATTATTATCTCATTTAATTCTCACAACAACCTTGAGAGGTAGAGGCTATTGTCTCCATTTCACAGAGGTTTAGTGAGTTGCCTAGGGTCACATAGCTAGTAAGTGTTTAAGGCCAAATTTGAACTCAGGTTTTTCAGATTTCAGGCCTTGTGTTCTATCCACTGTACTACCTAGCTGCTTAGGTACTGCCTTGGACCAGGCAAGATACAAATATATATATATATATAATATCTTACAGCTTGTACAGTATATGATATAATATAAAGTTAACATGTTTTATTATAATATGTATATATTTATAATAATTTGTATAATTTGAACTCATACAATTTGAACATCATCATCATTTGAACTATATCATGATCATGCTATAATGTCATAAATTAATAGTATATATACAATTATCTCATATATTATACATCACCCACATATTATATAAGTATTACATAAATATATAAATATAAAACACAAATGTATTTACTTATATGTAATATGTAAATATATAAAAATATAGAGTAATATCTATTATGTGTTGTATAATATTTATTAATTATGTCCATTTATTGTTATATGCTATATGATTTGTATATCACAATCTGTAAGTGTTTATAATGTATATATAACATTTATTATTTATATTTATGATATATTTTAATTTTATTAATATATAATATATTAATATATAGTATGAGATTTATATTATAGAGTGTATATATAGTAATATATTTATTACATAATGTATACTGTTAATAATAATAAGTTTTCATCATCATCATTATGCATAGTCATAGCATAGTCATAGTGCATAGAGCACTGGACCTGGAGTTAGGAAGACCTGAGTTCAAATTCAGCCTCAGACACTTACAAGCTGTGAGACCTTGGGTAAGTCACTTAGCTTCTGACTGCTTCCTTTCTACATCTACAAAATGGGGACAAAAATAGCACCTAACTCCCAGTATTGTTGTGGGGTTAGAATGAGATTACATATGTAAAATGCTTTACAAACCTTAAAATACTATACAAATGCTAGCTATTATTATTATCTCATTTAAGGTATGAGAAAACTGGTGTTATAGAAATAAAGTAACTTGTCTATAGTCACACAGCTACTAAGTATCAGAGGCAAAATTTAAACCCTAATTTCCCAGAGTTCAAATTCAATATGCTGTTCACTATTAATTACATACTTTACACTTTAAATCAAGCCACAAGCATTTTTAAGCTCCTACTATATACCTGACTCTGTATTAGGTACTAGCCACACAAAATCAGCAGTGAAATAGTCCTTGCTTCCAATGATCTTATATTCTGTTGGGTTGAGACAGCATTCTCATGGAGAAAGCAATGTCCATATGGAATAAATACATAGTAACTGGGTGGGAGACATTAGCAATTGGGGTAATGAGAAAAGGCATGTGGGATGTAGCCCTTGTTCTGTGTTTTGAAGGAAACAGAAATTACAAGGGGGTGAAAGAGTGGAGAGAGTGTGTTCAGGCGTGGGATGAAATGCAAAGGCAGAGAGGACAAAGGATCTGTGAGTAACAGCAGGCAGTTAACAAATAGTAAATCACAGAGCCAGGATTCTCACTGAGGTCTTCTGATGCCAAAGTCCAGTACTTCCTATAGCTACTACATGTGACCTTCCATTCAAAAAAGGGTTTTTAAAATGGGTAGTAAAGACCAGGCACTAAGGATATGAAAAATGAAAAATTACACAGTCCTTGCCCTTGATGATATTAAGATCCAATAAGGGAGAAGCCAAATAAGAAGTACACAAATAAAATATGATACAGAGGGAAATATCATGAGGGTAAAGGAGAGACCCAGACATAATGCTCTAAGAACTCCCATTCCACAGCTCTTCCCTTGGACATATGGGGGACCCACACCAGCAGCAAGTCTCTGAATTAAAGGTGAGTGTATCAAGAATACTATTTACATAGGATGTACCCATGTATTATAAAGAGTGACTATACCTACAAAACATGTGACATCTACAGTACTAGCAATAATCTGTTTTCTTGGGGCTTACAAACATATCCTGGTGAGAAAGCCTCTTCACTTCCTAGCATTATGGATAGCACTTCTACACTCTCCTTAGGTCTTGAGAACTGGATCCCTACCAGTATAAAATTTCTTATCCACTTTACAAAGCTTGATACTAACTGAAAGCTGAGGGTTCTGAGTTCTTATTGGTCAAAAGTACAGTTGGTTTATTGCCAGTCTGTTGTGCAAGCCTGACTCTGGCAAAAAGTCAGTGGAGAAGGTGGAAGATGGAAAGTCAAGTAGGAAACTGGATAGATTGGGGCCACATGAGGTCTTTGGTTCTGTGATGCTGGGGGGACTGGCCATGAACCTCTTACTTGGGAGACTCAAGCCCAGGAAGGAAACATTTGAAGGGCATCTTAGGAAAATGAAGACATGCTCATGGGGATCTCGTCTGGAATAAAAGAGTTAATATCTGACCACACCTTCAGAGGATATCTGTTTAATTTATTTCATTGAGGAGTGGGCTGGCTTGCTGTTCTCGCGAGATTTTAAAAAAACCTCTTGTCTTTTCAATATCGCCAGCTCCCGGGTTGCTCGGCAACGGGGTAGCCAATCCTCCGCCCTGCTAGGTAACCTGAGGGCATATAATCCGTCCTTTCGGCATCCCCTCCTCCCGTCTGGCGTTGGCGTCATCATTTCCAGCAAGAGCACAGCCCCCCTGAGACTCTGCGGTTTCAGATTGGCCAACTGTAGGCTCCAGGTGAAAGCGCTCGCAGGGAGGTGGGGTCACAGAGTGGGCCGGGCTAAGCGGGCAGTTGATTTGAATGTGATTTGCATGCCTGGCCCCTGCCTGCGGTGCGGTTGGGATCCCGGGGCACTCGCTGGCCCTAGGCTGGGATCACAAGGTGAGGAGTTGCTGCGCAGCGCCTAGCATAGATGGGGCCTGGGGCTGGGCGGGATGAGGGGCGGTCGATGCATTTGGGTAACAACCCGGAGGATGATAAATCAGGGAGCCCTTGTGCCGGTGCATTGCAGACTGCGGGGAATATTCAGATACCGGCAACCCTGGAGGTACTTGGGAGTGTAGAAGGAAGGAGAACCCTGAAAGCCATGCAAGGACCGTGAAAGCCTCTTAAAGAAGCAAACAACCTCCTTAGCCGACCTGGCAGCCTGGTTGCGGGAGTGGGGGTGGGGACGCAGGTGGGGAGGAGTCCCCAGTCAGAAGGAGACAGCACTCAGTTTCTGGTGAAGGTGAAGAACCTTTGTCCTGCCAGTATCATACTGGGAAAGTCACTTAATCTCCGTGGGCTTCAGTTTACACTTAAAATCTAGAAATTCCTCCTTGCCCCAGGAGCATTGGTGATGTGGATGAGTGTGTGTGGATGACCTGGGTTGGAAGCGGAGTTAGGAACCCAGGAGGAGGAGTAACGTGTTGAAGCTGTCTTGGCTTCCTGTTACCCTCTGTTTTCCTCTTACGGACCCGGCTTCCTGCTCACAGAGACTTACTTTCCCACTTAACATTTTTTTTCAGAACGGTCCAGTGAGTGTATTTGATGCTTTGGATTTCTTACTTGCTCATTGCCTAGATCTCTTGTTTTCTGCTAATGAATATGGTTGGGGGGGGTACTCGGGAATTAGGGGGTTGTCTTGCTCCTTCCCTTCCTTCACCTACCTACTGTCTTGTCTCTTCTAGAAGCTCCCTGGGGCCTCAAGTCACTGAACTGCCATGTCTGGGAATCCAGTGCCAACCTCAGAACAGAACAGTCATGTTCTACAGGCTACTAATCTTAGGCAGTCAGAGAAGAAGTGTTGTGAGTATTGAGGAATAATGCCATTCCAGTTTACAGCCTTTCCCCCTCACAACACCCCTGTGAGGCAGGTAGTTTACTATCCTTTTCAGGAAACTGAGAATCAGAGAGGTTAAGAATCATAGTCACAGTTAGTAAATATCAGAGCTTGGGCTCAGCTAGGTCCCCTGAGTTCAAGTCCAGTGGTCTTTCCAGTGGGGCTCCCCACTTGATAATGGGGAGGGAAATGTATGTATAATATATATTATATATGCGTATGTATATATATAATATATAAAGATACATGTATGTAAAACAATGCATGTAAAGTCCTTTGCAAAGCTTGAAGTGATTTACAAATGTTAATGATCTTGATCTTGTTAGTATACAGCCTGAGAACACAAATGCTATGGCAGGGTTGAGCTTTTTATAGTCAAAGTGGGAGTCCTTTTCCTGCTTCTGACACAATGTGCAAAACAGAAATCATTATTTCCTCCTCCCCTCTTCCAAACATCCCTGTTACTTTTAAGGGCACTACCTAGGATTGCAACCTCAGTGTTATCCTCATCTTCTTACTCTAACCTTGCTATTTCAACCTTCATAACATTTTTCATATACATACTTCCCTTTCTCCTCACTGATACAGCCTCTACCCTAGGTGAAGCTCTCATTATCCCTCTCCTCAGGCTATTGCAATAGACTTCTAACTGTTTCTCGACCTCAAGTGTTTTATTCCAATTGATCTTCTCTATGCCCCTAAATCTTCTAAAGTCTAACATCTTCTAAAGGATAGATGTGTTTATGTCACCCCCTACTCAGTAAACTCCAGGAGATCCCTATTATGTCCAGCATCAAATTAAGCCTGTGGCATTAAGGCTCTTTACAACCTGGACCCTTCCTACTTTTCCCTACTTCCATCTTCTTGTGCTGTATTCACATGCATATACTCTATGAGCTGGCCAACCTTGGCCAACTTGCTGTTTCATAAACACACCATCTCCTATCTCCAAATCTTTGTTAGCTGTCTCTCTTGCCCAAATAACTCTCCCTCCTGATCTTGTCTTAGTTTCTGGCTTCCAGCAAGTCTCAGCTCACATTCCCCTCTTCTCCAGGAGGCCTTTCCTGGTTCTCCTTCCTTCCCAGTTGCTAGTGCCTTCTCCCCTGAAACTATCTTTGGTCTAGTCTGCATGTATCTTGAATGTATCTAGTTATCTATCAGTTGTCTTCCCCCATTAGAATGTGAGCTTGAGGTCAGGAACTGTTTTTACCCTTGTTTGCATCTCTGGTGCTTTGGCACATAGTAGGCACTTACTGCTTGTCTGACTTAAAACAAAGCCTTCCACTCCTCCCAGTTTTCATGGGTGAATTTTCTGTTTATGAAACAGAGAGAACATTTCTCCTTGGGGTCCTAATGTGGTAGGTCATAGACTCATAGGATTAACCACCCCTGAGATTTACTAGCTAGATGATCATGGACAGAAGACTTATTATCTTTGAGTCAGTTTTCTCATGCACAAAATGAGATAAAAAAGTCTAAGTGCTGTAGAAAGATCAATGATACTTATTCATAACATCAAGAAGAGGCAGTGTGCTGTAGTGGGCAGAGGACTGGATTCAAGTCTTGCCCCTGACTTACACTAGCTAGGTGACCCTGGGCAAGTCGGTCCGCTTAGATAGACGTTGTAGAACCCTGATCTGTATCCCCAGAGAAAGTTGCAATTATTCATTCAATCCATAAACACTTATTAAAGCACCTATTGTGTGCCAGGCACATCTTTCCACTTGAAAGGGTCAACACGTAAGTGAAACCACAGCTCTGGACCAAAGGAAGAAGAGATTCAGAGCTGGAGGGACCTTTTTTGTTGTCGTTGAGTCGTTTCATTCGTGTCTGACTCTTCATGACCCCATTTGGGGTTTTCTTGGCAAAGAGGCCGGAGTGGTTTGCCATTTCCTTCTAGCTAGCTCATTTTACAGATGAAGAAACTGAGGCTACCAGTGTTAAGTGACTTGCCCAGGGTCACACAGCTAGTAAGTGTCTCAGGCCAGATTTGAACTCAGGTCTTCCTGACTACAGACGAAGCACTATATCCACTGCATCACCTAGCTGCTGTGGAAGTACCTTAGAGATCATCTAATCAAAGGCTGTCACTTTGCAGATGAAGAAACTGACACACCGAGAGGCATCACTTGTCTAGTGATACACAGGTGTCAGAACCACATTTTGGACCCATGTCTTCTGAGTGTCTTCCAATCTTTTAACCCTTCTCCTGGTACCGGTTCAAGGGAAGGAATGCTTACTACTATTTCCACATCCTGCTTAATAAGTTATCTATCTGAAGTATTCTATCTGAGCAAATAACAATATGTTCCCATTAAAGAGGACAGGACAGGACAGGATGGACTAGGGAGGCAGAGATGGTCCTTTTTTCAGTTTCACTCTTTGCCAGGCTAAAATGTGTTGTAATCCCTCCCTTCCTTTTCTGCCTATTAGAAACATTGTAATAAGTAGGTGCCTCACCCTATTTACTGTCCCTTTCTCCAAATCTACATCTCTGTGGTATTAACCTTGACTGCTAGCCAATCTCAGGGCTCCTCCCATATGGTATAGTAAGTAGGGCACTGGACTTGGACCTCTGTTCAAATTCTGTATCAGAGGCTTACTAGCTGTGTGATCGTAGGCAAGTCACTCAACCTCTTGGTGTCTCAATGTCCTTATTTCTAAAATGAACAGGTTGAACTTGATGACCAAGGTCCCCAATGGCTCTAATTCTATGATCCTAAGAAGGTGCTTCCCTGCTTCACCTGGCTGTCGGTTTATCTCTTGTTAATTGCATATTGACTGACTGTTGGTTTTTCCAGGGGCCAGTGAATCAAGCATTTTCTAGCCTATCTGAGAAGTTGGAAATGAAAATAGTTGATGGAGAGGATGGGGAAAGCAACACTGTAGCATTTCTGTTTCTTCACTTCCATCCCATGCCCCACTCTGTCTGCTCCCATTAATTAGCCTTAGAATTTTCATAGCTGATCTCACAAGGCTCTGTCCACATCTTGGTTCCTGGCACTGCTCAGCATGCTAATGTTTGACTGAAACCCCATTCCCCAGGGAACCAGACAAAGTCTGATAACTCTTACCTGTAAATTACTCCACCTCTCACTCCCCAGAAGTATGCCAGCTCATTGCTTTCTCACTCTACTAGTTATTAATAGAAGATAAAAGCAGGAGATAGACAGAGGGGAGGGAGGGATGTTTGATGTTCAAAGCTGTTCTTGGAGCCTCAGCCTTGATGTCAAGCTCTTGATGGTCTCATGATTAATAATGATAATCTCACATCCCTGAGCTCTTATGAAGCTCTTTAGAGTTGTATGGCCACAAGGAGAGCTGAGGTTTGCTTGTCTCTTCAGGGCCACCCTCTCCTCTCTGCCAGGACATCAGGCTAGGCATGTAGCATAAAATGCCCCCATAGAAAATATTCTATCCTGCCTCTGTTTGAAACAGTGGGTACCTTTCTGAAATGTTGTATGTGTAAAATAAATTTTTGTAAATATACTGTAAATGTCCTAGAACTCACTATTTAAAGGAACACTACAGGAATTCACTTTGCCAAGTGAATGGACCAACCTTTGCAAAATTTTTGTTTCATCCTTGGCAATCACCCTCTTAATATGTCTGTGTTCTGACCAATAGCTGGTATGTGGAAGTCAATCAACACTATTTCCATTTATTCAGCATCTACTTTGTGCCAAGACCAAAAATGAAACAGTTTCTGCCTTCAGATAAGGTTTTATATTCTATAAAGGGATTCAACATAGACAAATAAGTTGAATTTGGGAGTGAGGGCCTTAGCATCTGGGGGATCCGGAAAGGTGCATCATGGAAAGGACATTCTATATGACTTTAGGCTGCTGCTGATTTTACTTCTCTGGGCCTCAGTTTCTTTATTTGTCAAATGGGGAAGTTGGATCAGCTAACTTGTTAGGTCAGTTTGAAGAGTCGAGTAGCTGAAGTCTGATTAATGCATATTGGGCTTTCCAGAAGTTGAGGTATGTACTTCCCCTCCTAAGAAAACTGAGTTTTTATTGGGGTTCTCTGACCTCAGTACCATGAGGTCTTTCTGGCTATCGAAAGGAAGAGTGCTTTTTTTTTGGCTAGCTGTATCTGCTTCATGCTGATCTTCCCACTCAGATCTTTCCCTTCCTCTGCCCTTCCTCCTTTATGTCAGGTGCCTGGAAGACTTGGTTCTTTGTGTCCTTGGAGAACTTCCCCCAGAGTTTTCAATGTGAATGAGAACAGAAAGACCCTGTCCTTCCCCATCCCTGGCCCTGCCTCTCCTTCTCCTGTCATTTCCCTTCCCTCTTCCTAACTTTTCATTCTCCTTTCCCCCCAAGCAAATACCTGCTGCTAGGTTGTTCTAAAGTACAGTGAACTGTCCTGTTTCACCTGCAGCATGTCTGAGTTTCCCATCCCCCAGGATTGAAATTTGAGACAACCAACTGTCTGGGAGAGGGGGAGATTAAGCTGAGAGAGTATTTGTAGGTTTGTTTTCTTTTCCTTGCTGCCTCCCTGCATATTGTAAAAGGGTCCCATGGCTCTTTCTTGTTCACACCCTCAGCCAGTTTATTAATAGCTCAGCTATTATCCCTTAGCTAGCTAATTACCCCTGTGTAGGTCAACTTGGACTCTGGAAAGGTGACAGAGGGGAGGGGAGAGAAGGCCTGAGGGCAACAAGATGGAGTCCTAGAGCCTGTATCCTCAGAGCTCTTGCTACTTTTGGGGAGCTCAGAATAGGGTTTCCTTAAGTTTTTTTCTAGAACTCCTTTACATAGCTCAGGTTGGCCCAAGCAAGAACAAGGTGCCATTTATTATCTGCATTCTCTCTTAGGGAAAGGGTCTTCAGGGTACTGGTAAGAGTTCTGACAAGGGGTTGGGTGGTTTTGTGACCAGTGATGGAGAGTCAGAAGACTTGGATTCTAGTCAGAGCTCTCTCCCTGACAGAACTTCTCTGCAACTCAGTTTTGCCATCTATAAAACAGAAGTTTAATAGTTGCCCTACCCCCATTTCCCATTAAGGAAATTATGTTTATGATTGAGAAAGCAGCCTAGACTCTGGTGGGGGTGGGGAGGAAAAGAGGAGAATTTTGTGAGAATTCTGCAATTTTTAGAAGTTTTAGTTAAGGATCATTTTGGGGGAAGAGGGAACTGTAGTCATTTGCTGTGATGCCCCCAGCCGCATAGAATTTATTGTGTTAGAGATAGGACAAAATGTTCTAATCTGGTAGCTGTGGCTGTCTGTGTGAATGAATGAGGAACGAAGCATAGTTTATTTCTGCAGTCTGTCAGTCCTGAGTGACAAATTTTAGGTGGGAGCAAGTGCTGTTTTCATCGGCTGTTAGCAGGCTTAGCTTGGTTTGGTAAACACTAAGCAGCTGTGTTCCCGGGAGCTTCAGAGCAACCCCCAAGTTCTATTGATTCAAGACCCTGGAGAGGGGAACAGGACCTTTGGGGGAAGTGCCTAATGGGCTGTGAAGTGTGGGTGAAGCTGGTCTAGGAGAAAGAAGTAGCCTGAGTAATGAGCCAAGCAGTAGAGGACTGGGGAGTATGCATGGCCCCTTAGCTGGAGAAAGTGAGGACTCAGGGGTTTAGCCACTTAAATCTGAGAATACTCATCTGTTTGGGGCCATTGAGTGGCAATGCTGAGAATAGAAAGATGGTTACCATAGCTCAGAGATCCCAAATAGGAGTTAGGCAAAAGAAGTTAGGAGTTGGGGACTTAGGGAAGAAATAGGAAGTAGCAAAGGAAATCATTTCTCCTTTATCTTGCATTTATCCTCAAGGGCTTCTCACTCCACCTTCATTCCCCTATCATTTGGGGGCAGTGAGTGATTTCTATCTTTAGCTGAGAAACAGAAGTAGCAAAGTGTAGTGGGTGCAGTGTTGAGCTTGGAAGTCAGGAAGACTTGGGTTTAAATCCTACTCCTGACACTTAACTAGCTTTGTGACCCTAGCCAAGTAATAATTTTGATTTGATTCAAGAAACTCTTTGGGACCTGACTTCCCAATAGGTACCATGCCTTTCACTTGTACAAGATATCTATCCTTCCCATTCCCCAGAGGCCCCATCTGCTCCTCTCCTTACCAAAAAACTCTTCTTGTCATTTTTTCACTGAAGAGGAAAAAACGTTCCCATTCTGGTGCCTGCAGCCATGTTGTATCAGTTTCACCAGTCTTCAGGATGGGGAAATTTTAGAGTTGGAAGAGATCCACGGAGTATAAAAACTACTCATTTTACAATGTAGATGCTGAAGTTCAGGGAGGGAAATGATTTGCCTAAGGTGATATCCCTAGTAAGTAGTAGGGTCTAATTTTAAACCTAGGTCCTAATCCCATGCTTTTTCTACTCTTGTTTCATATTTTTATATTCTTTGTTTCATGTCATACAGATTTGCTATCTAGTTTGGGGGGAAAAAATTTTTTTTAGGAAAAAAAATCATTCCTCCTATTTGCTTATTTAAAACAGCAACTACTTTGTCTGGTATTCTCCCTTGAATTTTATAAAACATTTACATTTTAGTTCTCTAGGCTCACCACAAACACATAGGTTACAGAAACAATAAATATTTGTAGGAGAAGCAGAGTTGCAGGCAGGCAGGCAGGCAGACCACATTCCGATTCCTGGGAAGGGATCTTCCTGAGGATGAGGCCAAAGGCCTTTTCCTTACTAACCCTCCCCCTCCTTACTCCACACCTTCCTCACCTTTTGTCCTCCCCACTAGCCTGGCCAGCTATAAAATCAGCCCTTGGAAGATGACTCCATCTTTGGGCTGGAATCCAGGCACAGGTCACTAGAGGACAATATAGAAGACTAGGCCACTTCAGGTGAAAGCAGCAAAGGTATCTTCCTTTGTTCAAAGGTTAGAGGGATCAAGATTCCTACTTAGTTCTGATCTTGAGTCTCCTTGTGATTCTAGGTTCACAGTCATCTTAACCCCTCTGGGCCTCCTTTTACTGTCATTTTAGTGGGAAGAGACATTATTGTTATCTTCCCACCCATCCCGGTGTCCCCTTTACTTTGTGTTTACTCTGTATATATTTTATTTTTCTTATCTTTGTGCATGATATCTCCTGGAAGTAGAGTATAAGCCCCTTGAAGGGACTTTTTTGTTTCTGTATTCCTAGTGCAAAAGTTCTTAACCTTCTTTTGTGTCATGGACCCTTTTGGTACTCAAGTTAAGGTTATCCTTTCTCAAGATAATGATTTTTTTTTCTTTTTAAAAAATATTTTATGGGGTTTTTTTTGTTTGTTTTTTGGTGAGGCAATTGGGGTTAAGTGACTTGCCCAGGGTCACACAGCTAGTAAGTATCAAGTGTCTGAAGTCAGATTTGAACTCAGGTCTTCCTGACTCCAGGGCCGGTGCTGTATCCACTGTGCCACCTTGCTGCCACTTATGATTTTTTTTCCAATTACATATAAAAGAAATTTTTAGCATTCATTTAAAAAAAATTTTGAGCTCCAAATTCTCTCTCTCCCTTTCCCTTTCCCTTCACCTTCATTGAGAAGGCAAGCAATTTGATATAGAGTTTACACGCAAAACTTATTTCCATATTAGTCATGTTGTGAAAGAAAACACAGACCCCCAACCAAAAAAAAAAACCAAGAAAAATAAAGAGTTTTAAAAAAAGCGTGCTTTGATCTGCATTCAGACTCCATCAGTCCTTTCTCTGGTGGTGGATAGCATTTTTCATCATAAGTCCTTTGGCATTGTCTTAGAACATTGTATTGCTGAGAACAGCTAAGTCATTCACAGTTGATCATCATTACAATATTGCTGTGACTGTGTACAATGTTTTCCTGGTTCTGCTCACTTCACTCTGCATCAGCTTATGTAAGTCTTTCCAGGTTTATCTGAAAGTATCCTATGCCTCATTTTTTATAGCACAGTAGTATTCCATCACAATCATATACCGCAGCTCGTTCAGCCATTTCCCAATTGATAGGCTTCCCCTCAATTTCCAATTTTTTGCCACCACAAAAAGAGCTGCTATAAATATTTTTATACATATAGGCCCTTTTCTTTTTTTTTCCATCTCTTTGGGATACCGACCTGGATCAAAGAGTATGCACATTTTTATATCCCTTTGGGCAAAGCTCCATATTGCTTTCCTGAATGGTTGGATCAGTTCACAACTACATCCACAGCACATTAGTATCCCAATTTTTCCACATCCCCTCCAACATTTGTCATTTTTGTTTTCTGTCCTGTTAACCTGTCTGATAGGTGTGAGGTGGTCATGTCTTTAAATTTGCATTTCTCTAATCAATAAGGATTTAGAGCATTTTTTTCATATGACTATAGATAGTTTGATTTCTTCTGAAAACTACCTATTCATATTCTTTGACCATTTATCAATTGGGAATGACTTAGATTCTTATAAATTTGACTCAGTTCTCTATATATTTGAGAAATGAGGCCTTTGCCACATGCTGTACATTTTTTCACAGTTATGATTACTGTGTATTTTCCTCCATCCTATTACCCTCTCCTCTCTTTCCTCTTTCACCCTTTTCCTCCTAAAAATCGTTTTGCTTCTCACCACCATTTCCCCCATTCCCCTCTTCCTTCTATCAGCTTCCTTCCTTTTCTTGTCTTCTTTCCCTCCTTCTTCCCTATAGGGCAAAATAGACTTCTATTCCCAACTGAGTTATTCCCTCTTTGAGCCAATTGCAATGAGAGTAAGGTTCAAAAGTTATCTACAACCCCAACCCCCATCTTTCCTTCCACTGTAAAAGCTCTTTTGGTCCTCTTTTATGTGAGATAATTTACACCTTTCTATCTTTCCCTTCCCTCAGTGCATCCTTCTTTCTCACCCCTTAATTTAATTTTTTTAGATATCATCCCATCGTAGTTAACGTATACTTGTGCCCTCTGTCTAACTGCCCTAATAATGATAAAGTTCTTAGGCGTTGTAAGTACCAGCTTCCCATGTGTGAATGTAAACAGTTTAACCTTATTGAATCCCTTATGATTTCTCTTTCTTATTGACCTTTTTATACTTCTTTCAAGCCTTATATTTGAAAATCAAATTTTCTATGTAGCTCTGGTCTTTTTATCAGAAATACTTGAAAGTTCTCTATTTCACTAAATATCCATTATTTCCCCTGAAAGATTATACTCAGTTTTTCTGGGTAGGTGATTCTTGGTTATAATCCTGGCTCCCTTGCCCTCCAGAATATTATATTCCAAGCCCTCTAATCCTTTAATGTAGAAGCTGCTAAATCTTGTGTTTTCATGACCATGACTTCACAAATTTGAATTGTTTCTTTCTGGCTGCTATCAATATTTTCTTCTTGACCTGGAAGCACTGGAATTTGGCTATAATATTCCTGTGAGTTTTCATTTAGGGATCTCTTTCAGGAAGTGATCA
The DNA here is from genome assembly GCF_003287225.1 of Phascolarctos cinereus. Taxonomy (NCBI): domain Eukaryota; kingdom Metazoa; phylum Chordata; class Mammalia; order Diprotodontia; family Phascolarctidae; genus Phascolarctos; species Phascolarctos cinereus. Next base: position 375,022,530 of record NW_027555958.1, on the reverse strand, counting down.
GTGAATTCTTTCAATCTCTATCTTACCCTCTGGTTCTAGGGTTATCAGGGCAGTTTTCCTTGATAATTTCTTGAAATATGATGTCTGGCTCCTTTTTTGATCATGGCTTCCAGGTAATCTGATGATTCTTAAAGTAGCTCTTCTGGATCTATTTTCCAGGCCAGTTGTTTTTTCAATGAGATATTTCGCATTTCCTTCTATTTTTTTTATACTTTTGAATTTGTTTTATTATTTCTTGATGTCTCATGGAGTCATTAGCTCCCAGTTGCCCAATTCTAATTTTTAAGGAACTATTTTCTTCAGTGAGCTTTTGTAACTCCTTTTCCATGTGGCCATTTTTGCTTTTTAAGGATTTCTTCCCTTCAGTGGATTTTTGTGCCTCTTTTACCATTTGCCTATTCTGTTTTCTTAAGTTGCTATTTTCTTCAGTATTTTTTTTTGCTTCCTTTACCAAGGTGTTAACTCTTTTTTCATGATTTTCTTGCATCACTCTCATTTCTTTTACTAATTTTTCTTCTTCCTCTCATATTGATTTTTTAAATCCCTTTTGAGCTCTTCCAGGAATTCTTTGTGGGCCTGAGAACAATTCATATTTTTCTTTGAGGCTTTGATTTGGCTGTTTTGATTTCATTGTCTTCTGAGTTTGTGTTTTGATCTTTCCTGTTACCACAGTAACTTTCTATGGTCGGGTTCTTTTGTTTGTTCATTTTTCTAGCCTATTGCTTGACTTTTTACTTGGTGTTAAAGTTGGGCTCTGTTCCCAGGGTGGAGGGGACACCACTCCAAGCTTCAGGTTTTGTAGCTGCTGTTTTCAGAGCTAATTCTGGGGTTCTATAAGGTTTCAGTTCTTCCAAGGTTATATGATCTAAGGAGAGGTGTGGTCACTGCTCTCCTGGCCTTGCACTCTGGTCTGTGAGCAACCACAAGCATTCTTTTCCACCCTGGAACTATAACCAGTATACCAGTGCTCCTCCCCCAACAACCACAACCCAGAATCACATACGGTCAATAGAACAGAGACCTCCACCCAGTGCCAGCAAACGGTCCCCTGTAATCTCCTTCTGACCAGTTGTCTGACCCCCTTACCATCTGTGAGCTGAGAGTTCTGGAAGCTGCTGCCACTTCAGGCACCCATAAGGCCTGCTCTGGATTATACTTTACTCTCATCCCAGTGAGACAGACCTTTCCTGCCAACCTCTTAAGTTGTCTTGGGCTGGAAAATTGTTTCACCCTATCCTTTTGTTGGTTGTGCCACTCCAGAATTTGTTTGAGGTATCATTTTAAAGTTGTTTGCAGGGGAATTGGGGAGAGCTCAGGGCGGTACCTGGGCCTTGACTCCACCATCTTGGCTTTACCTCCAGGATATTGTTTTAAAATGCATAAAATAAAACAGAGGATAACAAAGGAAACCAATTACATTGAAATATAGTTATCACTGACTTTTTAAAAAATTTCATGCAACTTCTTGAAATTTATCTCCAGGTTAAAAACCCCTGCCCAGCACCTAGAAGGTACCTGGCAGTTAATCAATATTTCTTGACAAAATGAATGAATCTGAAGTCTTGGGACCAGGACAAATGAGAGAATAGGTCTACAAATACTCTGAAAATCAGGAGGGATTATAACTATGACTAATAAAAGTTCTGACTACTTCCAAAGTGTTCTGCTTTGCCTTCATTCCAACCATTAAATCAGACCAAATGGTGCCCCAGTGCCTTTTATTACCTTAAGGTTCCTGCAGGGGCCGTCACACCTTCATCTATGCCTTGTGTCATCCTCAAGATTAGACAGAAGATAATGGCGACTCTGCCACAGCCTAGATCCCTGGGGAGCTCAGAGCTATTGACTTCAGAGGCCAATTCAGAAGATTTAAAGCTAAAAGGGACCTTAGACATCATCTACTCCAACCCCTCTTATTTCACAGATCCAACAAAACATTTGAGTTCAACATTTATTAAGCACCTACTGCATAAAGTTCTGTGCTAAGCACCAGTAATACAAAGACAAAAACAAAATAGTTTAAAATTTTGCAGATGAGGAAACTGAAGCCAAGAGGTCAAGTGAATTAACCAGGCTCATTTGAATCAGGAATTATCATTATTATCATCATCATCATTATTATTACTAATAACTGACATTTACATATCACTTACTATGTGCCAGGCACTGTGCTAAGCACTTTGCAATTATTATATCACTTGATACCCACAACAACCTTAAAAGGTAGATGCTACTTTTATCCCCATTTTACAGGTAAGAAAACTGAGGCAAACAGCGATTTAAGTGGACTTACTCAGGGTCACACAGCTAGGAAGTGTCTGAGGCTGGATTGACCTCAGGTCTTCCTGGCTCCAGGCATAGAGCTCTATCCACTTTGCCACCTTGCTTGCCAAGCAGAGCCAGGGTTAGGACATATGTCTTCAGACTTCAAACCTAGCATTTTTTTCTGTTTCACTTTATTGCCTCCTTTAGGGTTCTCATTGGTAGCTTGGGCTGATGTTCTGTGGCTCCGTAGTGCATGGACAATCCTGCCTTTCTTGAGGAAAATAGAAAATGATTTTTTAGTATTTGGGATATTACGACCAGTTCTAGAATTTAACTCCATTCTGAGGAGACCCTAACTGAAAAGCAAGGGAATTGTTGGGGAGGGGCAGCCAAGGATAATTACCTCTTAGGATCACTTGGTGCCAGAGGTCTTCCTCAGTTTCCTAGTTACCAGGCAGGATATTTCAGAGGCTGCTATGGCCTCCTCCTTTTCTTTCCTCTCCTTCTTCATCTGTCTGTCCTGACACTGAGCAGTCTTCAGATTTTTGACAAGAAAAGGGCCCAAACTCTTAGGGGGTGGGGAGTGGTGTGGTGGATTGGGAGTCTGGAGACACTTATATTCAAATCCTGCCTGTGACATTAGCTCCACGACCTTGGACAAATTGATTGCTTAGCCCCTCTGAATCCCAATTTCCTTATCTGCAAAATGAAGGTCATATTATCTATAGTCCCTGTTTCACAGGGTTAATGTGAGGCTCTAGTGAGGTCATACATGTAAAATGCCTTGCTCAGTCCAGTGGAATGAGTACTGGCTATGAAGCCAGGGGACCTGGGTTCAAATCCTGCCTCTGTTGCTTACTCAATGTGATCATCAATTAACATGGAATTACCATAAAGTAACGTGAAAATGTCAGCTCTTGTCATGGTCCCCAGTTTGATCTCCTTGTCCCAGGAAAGTTCAACAGGCTTCCCTTCCGCCTTCCCATCCACCCTCTCTGATCCCTTGGGCCTCCCCTCCCCTTCTCCTTGCAGCATGGGCCTCCTACATGACGAACTCCCCGACACTTATTGTAATGATTGGCCTGCCAGCCCGGGGCAAGACCTATGTATCCAAGAAACTCACCCGCTACCTCAACTGGATTGGGGTCCCCACCAAAGGTAGGTGCAGTTTAGTCTGTAGGGACAGTAGCCTGGAGAGGGGGAAGGATAGAGAGGAATTGGGCTCTTGGGACCCCTTGGTCCTTTGCTTAGGGGGCTTAGGGGTGTCTGGGGCTTGGGGATTCAGTTTGCGTGCTCCCAAATTTCTATAGCAGGCAGTACTAGTGTTCCACAAGTCTGGTAGCTCAATGTCCTTCCCTGCCCCTCGGCAAATTTATAGCTATTTTCTGGAGTGGTTGACTAGGGTGAAGGGTGGGGAGGGGGGAACATCTCTGTTCCCAGGCTTGGAACAGACTTGGGGAGGGCAGTGGCAGGAGTTAGGGGGGCAGGCTGGGCTAGTATTTCTAGTCCTGGTCTTCAATTTGGGTTAGATTAGCCTGGTCTGGGGAATGACTGATTTCTAACCCAGGGGCACCCCATTGACACTGGGGCTATTATGGCATTTAGGGGCTAAAGGGTAGGAGTTTTTTCCACAGTTTTTAATCTCGGGGTGTATCGACGTGAAGCAGTCAAATCATATAAATCCTACGACTTCTTCCGTCATGACAATGAAGAGGCCATGAAGATCCGAAAGTAAGTTTCCCCTCCATGAGGATAGGCATAGGCAAGTCACAGCCACAGAGAGGAATGGTCAGGGCAGGCACTGGCTTTCCTTTTAGACAGTAGATCCTGGGGATTTCCAAAAGAAATTTATCCAACTAGCTCCCATAGGCTCTGAGGACAAAGGAGTGAGGCTAAAGAAGCCTCTGACCTTAAAATCTAATCATCCCTGCCTTCTTGATAGCTGGCCTCAAAAATGTGTGAGATTGATCTGAAGGGGAGGGTTCAAAAGGTCTTAGGGGGGAATTAAGAATGTGAATCAGGGGACAGACTGGAAAGGAGAGGAGAACGGAGTGAGCAAAGATGTGTCTCTAACTGATCCGATTTTGCCCTTTCTCCTATTGTCACTGTATAATCTTCTAGGACCCCTGCCTTACCCATTCTCTCTTTTTACAGACAGTGTGCCCTGGTGGCCCTACAAGATGTTAAGGCATATTTCACATATGAGTGTGGTCAGATTGCGGTAAGTATTGCCTATCCTCTTCCGCCCTCCTCCCCGCTCTGCTCCTCTCCCCCCTCTTCAGCTCCATCTTGAGTTTCCATTCAGGTAACAGGTATACCCTTTGCATACTATCCCTTGCCCCCTCCAGCCCACACACTGTGCTTTCTTCCTCAGGTATTTGATGCTACCAATACCACCCGGGAAAGAAGGGACCTGATCTTGAACTTTGCCAAGGAGAACGCCTTCAAGGTTGGGTCTGGCTCCTGATGCCCGGGTGGTGGGGCTGGGGAGTGGTTGAGGAAGGAGTTAGATGTTTAGGACTCTTCCCTTGGGTCTGGTTCCCAATCCTGTTGTTTCAGATGCTTTCTCAGACCCATGGCCTGTGTGCCTGAGGCCCTGGGAATGTGGTAAGATATATACATACGTACACACACACACACACACACACACACACACACACACACGTATGTGTGCATATACATATATGTGTATATACACGTGTGTGTGTGTGTGTGTGTGTGTGTGTGTGTGTGTGTGTGTGTGTGTGTGTGTGTGATTCTTGAAGGCTATTCTCTCCAGGAGACGCACAGAGAAGAAAACACGTCACTAGCCAGTAGCCCTTTCACACTGCTCACCGCTTCTCCATTGCCCTTCTCAGGTGTTCTTCGTGGAATCCGTCTGTGATGATCCTGATGTGATTGCAGCCAACATTCTGGTGGGTAACGCTCCATTCCCATGGCCACATCCGATCCTTTAGGGGTGTATGAGCCTTTCTGGTTAATGATGGGAAGGAACCAAGACTTAATACTGAAAGTAATCACTGCTCATGAGTTTCCAGCTTTGAGTAATATCATCCTGTTCCTCCTTACTGACGGATCAGGGACAAGTTTGGGGGGAAACACAGAAGAGGAAACTGACATACAGAGCTAGAAAGAGACGTGGCCTGGGGGCCAAAGCAAGGCAGCCTCGCAGTCTGAAATCCTGGCCCAAAGGTGTGAGTCATGACTGGAGGTTCAGACTCAGGCTTTTCTCCTGGGAGGGATCTGTCTAGTCTAGGAATGCCATCTGCCATGTCATTGTTTTGTCCCTGTATTTAGGCCCATGTGTAGAATAAGCCTGATTCCTGGGGGTGAGGGGGAGACTATTGATCCAGGGACATAAAGGAAGCAGGGTATAGAGGATAGAGGGCTTGACAGGAAGACTGTGGTTCAAATCCCATGTCAGACACTTACTGACTGTGTTACTTTGTGAAAGTCTCTTCACTTCTCTAAGTCTAATAATAAGTGTCTGTAAAATGGGGATAATAGTACCTATTTCACAGGGTGGTTGTGAGGGTCAAATGAAATCCTGTATTTCAGATGCTTTGTAGACTTTTAAAAGTGTCATTATCATAATTGTGTAATCATTAGTAATAATAATCATTATTATTACTGTTAGTAGAGTAAGAGAAAAATCCCTGGAGTTCCTCCTTCCCCCTTTTTTCCCAGCACATCTTATTTTTCCTAGGAAAAGGTCCAGGAAGAGCGTCAGCAAAGTTAAACTTCTGACTGTCCCCATGCTAGTGGCGATGATGTGACTCTACCTAGTTATTGCTCTCCATCCCATTGCCAGAGTTAGGAGAGATGAGTTGGGGGTGGGGGCAGAGGTCAAGGGAATTACTGTCCCTAAATGAAAGGCTGGCTTAAGCTCGCTAGCAGAGGCATGTGGGGGAAAGGGAGAGTAATGGAGGGAGAGCATCGGGAGGGGCTTGTGTCATGACTGGGTCCCGGCTAGTTTTATCCTTCCAGGAAGTGAAGGTCTCAAGCCCGGACTACCCGGAGAGGGACAGGGAGAATGTGATGGAGGACTTCCTGAAGAGAATCGAGTGTTACAAAGTCACCTATCGGCCTCTTGACCCTGACCACTATGACAAGTGAGGCTTGAGTCCTTGACCTTCACACAGTTATTTTGGGGTTTTGGGGGGTTGGGGTTGGGGTGCTGTGGTAAGGGGTGCATAGGATCACACCCTTCTCCAGCTCTTCTAGCAAATTTGGACCTCCTATGAGCCGAGGATTCCATAATTTCTCACCTATAATATATATATCATTTGAGAGGGCAAGGAGATATTGAAACTCAGTGGCTTATATCTGGGCTAAGTATTGAAGGGTTTTGGGCAGCTAATCCTCCATTCCCCAGGTAGTGTGTCATTATAGCTTTCTTTTGGAAGAGAGTGAGGAAGTGGGGGGAGGGAGAAGGGAAGGGGTATAAATATCTATTACTGTGTGCCAGGCACCCTGCTAAGTGTTTTACAAATATTATTTAGTTCTCACAACAGCCTTGTAAGGTAGTAAGGTTAATTTTATCCCCATTATACAGCTGAGAGAGCTGAGGCAGGTAGAGGTTAAGTGACTTGCCCAGGATCACACAGCTAATAAGCGTCTGAGGCTGAATTTGAACTTGGTCTTTTTGACTCCAGGTCCAGCACTCTGTGCACTATGGTGCCACTTAGGGCCTTTCTTTGATAGTACAGTTCAAGTCCTGACCGACAGGTAGAACCACCTGTGTGTCTTTGGGCCAGTCAACTTAAGTTTTCTGGGCTTCGGTTTCCTCATCAGTAAAATAAGGGAGTTCAGCTTGACCTTGGTCTTGTGGTCCTTGTCAGCTCTAAATCCATGATGCTCCATGCTGATGTTACTATGGTTACAAAACTCAGGGGTGTGCTGGTAAATGTTTAACCACCAGCTCTCAGGGAGGCAGGGATTGTGTGCCTACAACACACTTTGACATTTAATCTGCATTATTAACTTTTTCTCCATCACTTTCTTAAGTCTAGACAATCAACACAAGAGTAAATCAAGCTCTAATTTGTGGCATTTGCCAATTCTGAGACGTAAATGCTCACACTGAAAATCTAACAATCTCACAAGCTGGTATGAGCCAGCTCCAGCATATCCCTGGTTACCACCCTTCTTAACCTTTTAATACTAATAATAATTATAACCAAGATTTACGTAATTCTTTAAGGTTTGCAAAGCATTTTATAGGTATGTTATTTGATCCTTCCAACAACCCTGGGAGTTAGGTGCTGTTATTATTTTCATTTTACAGATGAAGAAATGGAGGCATGTCTCCCTACCTCCTGCTTTTCAGGTTCCTTTTGTGTGTTACCTTTCCCCATTAGATTGTAGGCTGCCCAAGAGCAGGGAATATATACAAATAACCAATATTTGTATTCCCAGTGCTTAGCACAGTGCCTGGCACATAGTATGTACTTAATACATGTTTCTTGACTGACTGACTGAGGCAGATATAGCTTAAGGGACTTGTCTAGAGTCACACAACTAGTAAGTGTTTGAGGGAGGTTTTGAACTATGCAGGTCTTCCACTCGAGAACCAGGACTCTAGCCACTTCACTGCTGAGCTGATCTCTTCAAGGGCATGGGCTACAGCTTCCATGTTTCTGCCAGAGTGTCCACTAGAGTAGGCACCTAATGATTTTAACCAAGTAAATCTTATTTAATCTTATTTGGGAAAAATTATTTTCTTATGGTTTGGTCAGGGGATGAGCACGCAAGACAGAGGGTGAGGTGAGGCTGGAAGTGATGAGAGGAAGAGCAGCTTTTGGGATTCATGTTGAGGGTGCACATTCTGAGTTTCCGCCCAGTCCTTCTCGCCAGGGTCTCACCTCTGGAGGGGTTCTTCTCCCCTCTTCTCCCTTCCGTGCCAGGGATCTGTCCTTCATCAAGGTGATCAATGTGGGGCAGCGGTTCCTGGTGAACCGGGTTCAGGACTATATCCAAAGCAAGATTGTATACTACCTCATGAACATTCACGTCCAGCCCCGAACCATCTATCTTTGTCGTCATGGAGAGAGCGAGTTCAACCTATTGGGCAAGATCGGTGGTGACTCTGGTCTCTCGTCCCGAGGAAAGCAGGTGAGCCCACAGCCAGCAGACCTCGAGGGGTCATGCTCGTTGTCATCAGCGTGTTCACCCCTTGGCCTCCCCTGCATCCACATTGACATTCTTAGTGTTGCCCAGATGGTTTGCAGAACAGGGATGGCGCTAGTCTGCCATATTGTAGTCTTGTCCTGTGTTTAAGGATATTGGGGGAGGTCTCACTTTCTTATCATTCCCAGTTCTATTGGAAGCCAGGCATCTGTTGCGTGAATTGCTGCGTTCTCAGCACTCTACCAGCTGCTCCAACTTAAATCCATTTCCTCTTGGACAGAGTAGTGGCTTTTCAGCTCTTTGATCATGGTCATCTTGGCCATCTCCTCTGCTATTTCCACTTAGAGACAGTCATCTTCTTTTGTTTCCTCCCAGTTTGCTCAAGCACTAAGGAAGTTCCTGGAGGAACAGGAAATTGTGGACCTCAAAGTATGGACCAGCCAGCTAAAGAGAACCATCCAGACTGCAGAGTCCCTGGGTGTGACCTATGAGCAATGGAAGATCCTGAATGAGATTGATGCTGTGAGTAGATAGCTGGTAGGGCTAGTCTGGCTGCTAGTGGTCCAGTGGTTAGAGTGCTGGGCCTGGAGTCAGGAAGACTCATCTTCCTGAGATCAAATCTGGCCTCAGACACTTACTAGCAGTGTGACCCTGGGCAAGTTGCTGCACCTTGTTTGCCTCAGTTTCCTCATCTGTAAAGTGATCTGGAGAAGGAAATGGTAGAGCACCCCAGTATCTTTGCCAAAGGGGTCACAAAGAGTTGGACATGACTGAAACAGCTGAACAACAACAATAAAAAGGGTTGGTCAATAGCAGGGGAGTACTTCTGTTCCTTCTCCTGCAAGGCAGGAGACCCACAGAGCTCACCATTTTGACAGCTACAACAAAGTCACAACCTTGGGGTAGTGGAGTCTGATAGCAGAACATGGGCTTTTTTTTTTTCTAAATCTAGCTGCTCATGTTCCTGGGCTGAAGCCTAGAGTGGAGCCTAGAAAAAGCCTTCTGAAGTTATTTTGTTCCATTTGGGTATCCTTCTTCTGGCTCTGTAAAAGGAAGTAGATGAAATCTTGCTTCCCTGGTTCCTACTTTTGGTCAGCTAATTATACCCCAAACCCTCTTTCTGTGTTCAGTGTTAGAGTCCTACCCCGTTGGTACCCGGTGTCATTTCTTTCTTTCCCCCTCCTTCCACCCTTTCCCTTTTAAAACATTTCTTACAAATATCTTCTAACCTCTTCAGTTTTCCCTCACTCCTAATCTTTCTCATACTGTACTGTCTTGACCCCCAAAGTTCTTCCTTTAAATTAGCATCTCATCCACACATTAAGGATGTCCTCCTGCAGTGGCTGTAGAAGTAGATGTAGAGAAGTGAAATCTGAGAGGTGGGATTTGAATTCAGTCCTCCCTGACTTCAGTCCCTCTCCCTGGCAGTTCCAAGTGTTGTCTTAGTGGTATGGTTGTGTTCAGTTGTGTCCGACTTTTTGTGATCCTATTTGGGGTTTTCTTGGTGGAGATACTGGAGAGATTTGCCATTTCCTTCTCCAGCTTATTTTACAGATGAGGAAATTGAGGCAAAAAAAGGTTAAATGAGTTGCCCAGGGTCACACAGCTAGTAAGTGTCAAGTGTCTGAGGCCAGATTTGAACTCAGGTCTTCCTGACTCCAGGCCTGGTGCTGTGTATACTAAGTCACCTAGCTGCCTTAATGGCATGATAGCTTTGCGTAATCATGAAAGGGGTGGGCTTATTTCCAGGTCTTCTGGGACCCTCAGCATGTTTTGGCTTTCTGCAGGGTGTGTGTGAAGAGATGACCTATGAGGAGATTGAGAAGCAATACCCAGAAGAGTTTGCCCTTCGGGATCAAGACAAGTATCTGTATCGCTACCCTGGAGGGGAGGTAAGACATATTATGTTAGCTCCCATCTTGGGAGGAGCTGATCCTGACTCTTCTGATCTAGGAGGGCACTCCAGGAGTCTCTGGATTCACATTCTTGCCTCTAGGCAGGCTGGTCAGACAAATTGCAGTGGGGATAGGGGTGGGGGGGAGTCATTTGTTGTGATCTTTGGGAAAGGAGACTTTTTGGTTCTTCTTGATGCCCTGTCTCGACTGTAGGACTGACACACGGTGATAAATAAAGACCAAAACTTCTGCAAGCTTATTCTCACCCCTCCCTCTACTGCTATCTAGGGATATGGTCATAATAAACTGTGTCAAATGGGTTTGGGGTCCTTTCTGCTTCCCCAAGGTAAGTGGTGGTCTCCCTGGCAACTTCAATGTCTTTTTCATCAGAATTCTTGGAAACAAATTGGCGTATACTTTCTGGGTACCCAACACCAAGAGAATCAAACTGTAATGGAAAATGATAGCTGATGGCTAGCATTTTTATAGCACTTAAAACTTGCCGTGCACTTTACAAATATGCGGTCCTTTATTCTTCCTAACAGTCCTGGGAGGTAGGTACTCCTTTGTATTACAGATATGAAATCATGTCTTCTCATTATAAATAACAAGAAGATAATAGTTTGTAATAATAGTTAACACAGAGAGCACTTTAAGGTTTTTAAAGTGCTTTATATGTTATCTCATTTTATCCTCATAATAACTCTTAGAGAAAAGTGCTACCCCCACTTACATATGGGCGGCTAAGTGGCGCAGTGGATAGAACACTGGGCTGGGAACCAGGAAGAATCGTCTTCCTGAGTTCAAATCTGGCTTCAGACACTTACTAGCTGTGTGATCCTGGGAAGGTCACTTAACCCTATTTGCCTCAGTTTCCTCATCTGACAAATGAGCTGGAGAAGGAAATGCCAAATCACTCCAGTATCTTTGCCAAGAAAACTCCAAGATGGAGTCATGAAGAGGTGGACCCTGAACAACTACAAAACATATGAGGAGACTGAAGCTGAGAGTGGTTAAGTGACTTGCCCAGTGTCACACAGCTGGTAAGTCTGTGAGTCCAGATTTGAACTCAGGTCTTCCTGACTCCACACCCAGCACTCTTTTTATTGCATCATCCAGCAACAAATACCCTGAGAGACTCTGGCTTCTTTAAAAACCCCACTGCCTCTTTACTGGGACAGAAAAGAAACCAGATTGAGTTCCAGTCCTTTCTCAATGACCTGTGGTTTTTCTCAGTCTAAACCTTGTTCTTGAAAGGTCTGAGCATTCCCAAGAGACACGAGGCTCAGGGTTGGGGGTGAGAAGAGAACTTAGCTGGCGACACAGAGTCTCTGTGCCTGCTGGAATGAAATCAGCTGGGGAAGGAAGAAGAAAAAGAGGGATCATTTGACTGAAACTCAGCTGCCAACTTGATTCTGGCTTCCTCCTCCAGTCATACCAGGACCTGGTGCAGCGGCTGGAGCCGGTCATCATGGAGTTAGAGCGCCAAGGCAACGTCCTCGTCATCTCCCACCAAGCTGTCATGCGCTGCCTTCTGGCCTACTTCTTGGACAACAGTGCAGGTGCCAGAGAAAGGCAGAGTGGGGGTGGGATGAGGGAGGGAAAGGGCTTGCCTGTTGATGGTGCCAGAATCCCTTGGCACCTTGTCCCTGGTCCTGAGAGTAGATATTTCAGGCTGCTAGAAAGTATCCAGCAGCTATTGAGCATGCACTTTGATATCCCCAGCCCTGCTCTTACAAAAGCGCCCATCTGGAGCAACATTCTAGTTTATCAGCCCTCTCTGGCCACCAAGTTAGTCAAGCAAGTAGTTTTGGGATCTTTTGGGATGTTTCCTCTCCCTATTTGTTATTCTGATTCCTTACTGTCCTCCTATATCTTAAGAAGGGATATCTTCTAGCCTTTGAGTTTGCCTGTTTAAGGCATAAAACAAGATGGAGATCCACATTTCTTTAGACAGAAAGGGTGGGGGAGTTGGAGGCTGCAGGCTGGTTGTTTGTGGGTTGGAAGTGGGGAGAGAAGGGGCTACCATTCGCTGTGCCTCCTTGTCTCCCTAACTTCCAGCCTGACAACCATCTCCTAGTCCACTGAAGGCATTCTTCATGTGGGTGTGTAAGGGGCCTTCATACAATTCTCCTTTCCCCCAAGCCTTGCTTAAATCCCATGGTCCAGCTCCTTTACCTCCGTTCTCCTTTACTTGGCCTAAGTCATCCCACATTGGCAACTAATCTGGTCCCCAACTTGATCACCTTGTAACTTGGGGTTCAGTGTCCACAGGACAGAATTTAGCTTCTTGGTGGGGATTGCAGAGTTCTGACACCACAGGCGGTGGGTCATCAGAAAAAAACAAAATAAGTTGAGGTCCTCCAAGCCTCCCCTCTTCTAACCTGACTCCTTCTCCAAACTGCCTATGGGCAGTATGATTCAATGAATCAATCAATAAACATTTATTAAGTGCCTACTATGTGCCACAAACTGGGGATACAAAAGGAGGCAAAAGCCAGTCCTACTCACTACGTATTTCTGGTTTCAGATGAGCTGCCCTACTTGAGGTGCCCACTCCACACCATCTTCAAACTCACACCTGTGGCCTATGGTAATTTTGAGCTTAGGGGCTAAGTTGGGAGGTGGGGAATTGAGGAGAATCAAGATATGGAATTGTTTTTTTGTTTGTTTGTTTGTTTGTTTTTTAAGATACCGAGTTTTCTTAGCAGTTTGCGGAGAGGTTAACAGATGTTACCAGAGAAAGATCCTTTACGGCCCTTTTAAAAAGTCAACTTCAGTGACACTTGGGCCCTTCTCTTACTGTATTAGCCAGGGTCAACTGGAAGAGTGCCAGCTGGTCTGGGACTTTTCTCTACACTAGATCTCAGGGGATCCTCTCCTATGAACTTTTCATCTAAGAATGTTCCCTTCTTCCTTCTCTTCTCCATCAGGATGCAAAGTGGAAATAATAAGTCTCAATGTGGAAGCTGTGAACACTCACCGAGACAGGCCTGCTGTAAGTATTTCCCAGATGGAATGATCCTCCCAGGCTCCTTTCTGCCACCCTCAGATCTCTGAGCCTCGGGCAGTAGGACAGCTGGGTGCTAGAGGGCACTGTGATGCTGGCTGCAAAGATTACTGGTGTAGGCTTGTCTTCTGGCTACTGTGTTCTTTTGCCATGGGAAGAGATGCTGAATTATTATTACTTCTCAGTAGTAGTATGGTGACATTTAAAAATAGGGTGCTGGAATTCCAGTTAAAAGTGGAAAACAGTTCGATAAAGTGAAGTTGGATCTCTTTTCTGGGAAGGTCCCCACTTGGCAGATAGGGTGTTCCAGAGGACAGTGGGGCAAAGAGTTGGGAGGCTTCAGAACTATCCCTGAGAGCCTGTGAGACCCAAGAGGAGTCTGTCCTCTCTTTTCACGGAGCCTGTTTCCCTCCTGGGAGATTCTGAGGCCAGATGAGTTATCATCTATGTCTACAATCCTTTTGGATGCCCAGTGGTGAGAGAAACTGGCTAGATCCTGTTTTGGTGTTAGGCCTCTGGAGGACAGAAATGCAGATATCAGGGAAGTGGTTTAACCTTTGTGAAGGCGCTCTTGGCCTGGCTTTCATTCCTGTGGTGTCCCTCCGTTTCTGATTAGAACAACCTCCCCAAGAACCAAAGCCCTGTAAGGATGAGGAGGAACAGCTTTACGCCTCTGTCCAGTTCGGATACAATAAAGCGCCCGAGAAATTACAGTGTTGGGAGCCGGCCCCTCAAGGCCCTCAGCCCTCTTCGTGCCCTGGATGCTCAAGAAGGGGCTGACCAGCCGAAGACCCACGTCAGCGTTCCCGTGGTGTAACCGTGTGTGTTCCGCCCCAAACCCACTCTCTTTTGCCCTTTTCACTAATCACCTAGGACTTTCTTTAACTTCCACATCTTCAATTAATGCTAACCCAGAGCATGAGACTGTGTTTCTAAACCAGCCAATTTCAGTCATTCCCGGATTTGGTGTGACACATTGCCCTGCCAAGGTATTGACCTTGGTTGCATTCTAATGGGGTCTTTTGGGACAGGTATTTGGGCATGAGTTTTGGAGGAAGAGAAAAGAGAGTCCCATGAGAGAACTGATTTGGTGTAGTCAAAATTGGAAGGGACTGATAAGCACTTTCCAAACACCTCTCTTTCTTTCCTCAACCTGTCATCATTAATGTGCTTTGTTTGTGGGGGACACACATGCTGGGCAACCTATTTTTCTTCACCTTTAAGTCCCTTTGTAACTTTATACTAATGCACTTCCCTCTCCTCCTCTCCCCTTCAGGACCCTCCATTAAACTGTCCCATTTTTGGACATAGTGATGCATGGAACCCGTGTGATACCTGTGGAAGGAACAGAGAGCAGACTGGGGAGGGAAATTTGGGCTCTGGTTGGTGGCTCCACAATGGGGCTTAACCTGAAGGGCTGCTCCCTTCTCTTGCTCTTTCCACTCATCCCATGCCCAGGGGTCTTCCTGGCCCACCCTTCACCTACGGATCCTTGTTGGGGTAGATGAGACATAGCATCCACAACCCTGGGGCCTCCACTTCCTTTCACTAGAAATGATCCCCAGACCTTTTTCACTGGGGGAGAAGCTAGATTTTGTGTATTTGAATTATCCCTTCCTCTGATTTGCTTTTCAATTCAAAAGAGCTGTTATAAGGGCTGCTGATGTGTGTTGAATGGGGGTGGGGAGATGGTCTGTATTCTGCTCAAGGCTCTTCTAGGGGAGCACATACTGAGAAAGGTCTCTCTTTCCCACTGGCTCCCAGGCTTATTGCCAACAGCAACAGCTGCCCTGCCAAAGCCAGTGACCTCTTTGGGCTGATTAGAAGGACAGAGCCAGAGTCTGGAACTATTGGGGATGCTGAGTGTTCCAACTCTTTCAGGCAGCGACATCTGACTCCTTCCCCCTGCCCTGAAGTAAATCCTGGGATACACAAACAATAGCATTCATCAAATGGAATAGATATTTTAATACATGTAATGCATTAGGAAAGTTCTCCCTTCCTCTTGTACCCCCTTCCTTTTTTTTTTTTCCCCAAAGTTACAAAGGCCTATTGAAATAGCCTGGTGGTTTTGCTGCCTTTCCTTGGGATAGGATGTCCCATCCACAAGTCAAAAACCACACCCATCAGGACCCAATGGGCTGCCTAGAAGCATTTGGGCTTCACATTTCCAAGTTTTGTTCTTAGCATCTTCTCGGTCTGGGGCCTCTCCTGTTAGCCCCGAGGAAGCTACTTCTCTACCTGTTGTGTCATATCTGCTTTCTCAGCTTAGTGCTTGCCCTGGTCATGTCCTAATTCAGGTCCTTCTGTGCTTCCTCTCTGAGTCTATTTACATAGGATCCCTGGGGCTTCCATTTCCTTTCCCTCTCATTTCCAGTCTCTTTCTTTTGGGGAGTAAGTGATCTTCGTGTATTTGGCAAATGTCTTGGTCTAGGTAGAAACACCACTGCTGTCTGTGGGGTAGGGTGAGGAGACAGCCTCTATACCTCCCAGAGCCCTTCTTGGAAGCTCACACAAAAACCTCAGCCAGATCACTTCTATCCTTCTTTTGTAAGAGGTATTTGTTTGGGACTAGATGGCTAGAGCAGATTATTGATAGTCAGTTCAGTTTTTCTGTGGTGAGAGTGGGCAGCTTCTTGTGTTGGTCACATGGAAAGACCAACTGGACAGTGAATGCTCAGGCTAAGCAGCCAGTTTAGGAGTCCTTGATTCTTTTTGGTTTAGATGTTGGTCAATCAACCAACCATCACATATTTACTAAGTTCCTGCTATTTGTTGGGCACCTTGCCAAGCTCTGGGGATACAAAGAAGGGGGAAAAACAGTTCCTGCCCTCAAGGACCTTAAGTTCTAATGTTGGTCTGAGTGGGTCAAAACTGTAGACTGAATATATAGACTTAGAGAGCCAGTTATTTTGACTGGTTAGTACTGGAAGTGTGCAGTGTGGAGGGAGGTTAGGAGACTTGGTTTCTAGTCCCAATTCTTACCTTTATGACCTAAACTCTAGGTCCTAGAATAAAACGTGGTACCTCTTAGGGCCTTCACTGACCCCATCAGTGAAATGAAGAGAAGATTCAAGTTCCATTATAAAGAATTGGATTCCTTGGATACATAGCTGGTGCTTCTAAGTGCCAGAGATTCTAGAGAAGGGTGGCAGATGATGACTGGCAGGCAGAGCTGAGGCCTCAAGCAGGGGTTCCCCAAATTTATGCTCTTCATTCCTATGGTCCAGGTATGAGTGGCAGCCAATTTCTAGACTCAAGCTTGTTTGTGCCCTTCTGAAACACATTCTGTTCCGGGGCCAGAGTTAAGATAAGCTGGCATTGCCTGTTTAGCCAGCTAACAGTGAGCACTGAGGGCAAAGCCATGGCTGCCAGGTGCTATGGAGAGCTTAAGGATGCCCTCTTTTTCCTATCCATCTCCTCAAGGGTATGTTAAACAACTCTAATTGGAAATGATTGTATACTTACAAAGTGTGCTAAAAGGTGTAAATGAGGATAGTACCAGTGCCAGGCATGTGTGCTGGGGGGATGTTAAAATGTAGGGCAGATAATTCTCCTGCATGTTCCTTCTCCATCACTCCCCACCCTACCATGCCCTGTACACGTGATAACCACCTTGGCTATGGTTTAGCAGTACCCCGGGGAGAGCTGGGTTTTGTCTCATGTGAGAGGGAGATAGGGAGCGTGGGGGTATATGTGTGATAGCTTAACTCAAATAGGTATGGTTTGGGATGGGCCAATTTGACAGCTTTGGTCTGGAGAAGTATTTAACAAAGCAATTAACTGTTGATTAATATAAGAGAATAAGACTTTTTGCCTTTTGGAGCCTTTTGATAGCAGAGGAATCGGAGAGACTTGGGCTGTTCCATGTCTTCTCTTTGTTGAGATTAACCTTCTAGAAAGAGAGTAACAACCCCACTGACTCAAGGGAGCCAAAATCTCAGCTCTCCTGGCCTTAGAGCCAGAGCTGAGCTGGCTTTTTATTCCATCCTTCCAGAGTGCCTTCCTAATGCAGCCTCTTCCGTGAGGGTTATCTGGGACTCTTTTTTTCTCCTTCCTACCTCTTCCTCCATTTTCTTCTGTATAGATTTCTGAATACTCTGACTCCAATGTTGAAGTCTTGAGAAGCATTAATGAGATGGGGGAACTTATAGGACCTTCTCTGAAAAAAATGATTGCTGATACTGCCTGAGAGGATTTAAAAAAATGATCTCTCTCTCTCTCTCTCTCTCTCTCTCTCTCTCTCTCTCTCTCTCTCTCTCTCTCTCTCTCTCTCTCTCTCTCTCTCTCTCTCTCTCTCTCTCTCTCTCTCTCTCTTCTCTCTTCTCTCTTCTCTCTTCTCTCCTTCCTTCCCTCCAACCCCCCCCATCACCCCACTTCTTCTCATCTACTATTAAATGAGAAAGACAAAGTGTTTTGTTGGGATTTCCTTTTTTTTCCCTCTTTGGGAATCAAAAGTTCTGTTCTTAACACTTCTCTGTTTTCTCTTTACCCAGTTGGAACCTAGTTCCCAAACATTAGCCTTAAATTCTTAGATCTCATTCTTATTGGAAACAGAAAGCACAGAGAACAACTTTTCAGGGGCATACAGGAGACTTAAACCATGTAATCTAACCTACATTCATTAAGCACCTACTATGTTGAAAGCACTGTGTTAGGCTCTTGTGTTAACAAAACAAAACAAAAATACCAATTCTCTGCCCTCAAGGAGCTTGTAGTCCATTGCAGGGGTTTATATTCCACTGCTGCAATGTTGTTCCCTAAGTCTTCTTATTAGAAGTGGGAGCTGGGGATTGAATGTCTCTGCCCCCCTTTCCAGATTAGAAATACTTTGCACTTTAACTGTGGTTCCAGGGCCCCCATTTGTTGCCCTTATTTAGACACTGACATTTTGAAGAGCCACGTGATCCAGATGTTTGGAGATAAATGTGCCTTGTGGCTTCTCTGAAGGTCTCCCAGTCCCAGGGAAGAGTGCCCAGACAAAAGAGAGGTATCTGGATTATGTTGCATTATGTAGGTTCCATGGGACATTGCCAGGACCGAAAGAAAGGTAGCAAGCCACATCCTCTATGCGTGTTACCAAGATGGCAGTAAACTCACCAGCTGTGCCAGTGCATCTTTTGATATGGTCAGATTTTTAAAAATTTGAAATTTTTTTACAGAACAAAAAAAAAGTGACTGAGCCATATTGCTTAAAATTGACCTGTAACCAGTGTCTACACTGTCTTCCTCTCCTCTCCCCCTCCCAACTCTGAGGTAATGATTAGACACCAGATGTTTGTACAAGAGGAATGTAACCTAAACTCACTGAGCAGAGGACTGTTCAGCAAAGCATCCTTGGTTTTTTTTTTTAAAGAAAAAATAATTATCACATATCACTGTGCCTAGCTGGCAGCCCGGTTGTATCTAGTGACTTGAACTAATTGTTATTGTGTCTGGGTTGTAATGCGGCTTCCATATTTCATGTGCCCTATCGAACGGAAGAGAGAACTCTGCATTTTCTACAGAAGGGGTGGAGGTGGAGACTTGTACCCAATTTAGAAGGTGATTTTTCTTAAGGTCTCAATGGCAGCTAAATTTTCATCCATTTTAAAAAGTGAGGATTACATATCAGTTGTATAGTTTGTGCATCCACCAACGGATTTTGTGGCTGGCTTTAGGGGATGACTGGTGTGGCTGATGTTTTGTTACCTCCAAAATCCAAGGGCTGGAAAGGGGGACCTTGAGAGGTCATCTAATCTAATTCCTTGTCTTTAGGCAGGACCACAGGTCAGCATTGATTTCTGACCCTAATTTGTACTCCAAAGCCTAAATCACATAAACAAATCATCCATTATGTGTAAACTAGCTATGGTGAGCCATTCGATTCTCCTGTACAGAATTTCTGTCATGTTGGTGAATATAAATACCTGCGTAGGAGGAGATTTTACATTTTCAAGTAGACTTCTTCAAATGGTAGAACCAACGAAATGGTTGGATAGGCCCCAGTGATCTACATGGTGTTTACTGACTTGTTAATGGTTTTGTAGCTCACTGTCAGTTCATTTTAGCACATCAAACCAGGTAAATGGGCCACCCATCCCAGTGCCTTCGGTTTTGTAACTGTATGATCACTTGTCCTGTTTTTAATTCTTCTCAATCTCTAAGTATTATTTAGTAGAATCCTGCTGTTTGGTATCTATTCTAGGAAAATTGAACACTAATTGTGTGTTCTGTGGGTAAAAAAAAAGGATATGCAGAGCTAGTGAGAATTTCATCACTATTGGGGGTGGGGGAAGGTGTGGCCAGCAAAATGGCAGCCCGGCTAGGAATGGTCTGCATTGGGAAGGTTCCACAGTCTGCCCATGAATTCAAGAATGCCTCAGCATAGCTGTCTTGCAAAGAAGGAACATTGCCTCAAACAGCATGATGTTTGTTCTGGTGATTGATTTCTTGATACGGCACTTAGATCCACACGAGGTGGTTAGAGCCATATTTGAAATGTGTGCATGTTTCTTTTGTTCTTTTGTTTGTCGAATGGGTAAATAAAACTGTTGCATACCTTGAAACTCTCTGAAGGCTCCTGTCTTCTTTGTGTTCTGACTTTGCTGTCCTCTGCCAAGGTTGAATTATTAGTTTGAGTAGGGTCTGAAGTATGTCAGACACAACTCTCTTACACCACCTCCCAGGGAAGATGAGAAGGTCACCGTGGCAGATCCCTAGAGAAGCCCCTGCCTGGCCCTGGAGGTTTCCATGTGTTCAGTGTGCCAAACCTGCCACTTCTACCCCAAAAAGAATCATCAGTAACAAGAACAGAGAGGAACACAAGATCTTGAGCAAAATTGCACCGTGAAGCTTAGTAGCTGGGTATAACCCTCATTATTTGTAAATGTGGAGTAATAGAGGGAGTCATTCTAACTAAACACATGGCCTCTTTCACAAGAGATAAGGGACAATGGCATCAGACTTCACTTTTGTCTCATTGACCTCTTCTGGGGCGGGCAGTGCCAGGGCGGTGATTGCTCTGGGCTGGCTGGTCAGATGTATTGAAAGCAAGCAATAAGAACCCTCCAGAGCCAGAGGAAGCATCTTGGGAGAAGAGCCCTCATTACTGATCCTGCTGAAAGGTCTTAGAATGGGCCAGTGAGCTATCTGAATGACTGCTCTGGTATGGTTTCCTCCTTGCTACTGAGAACTAGGGTTTTTTTGGTTTTGGTTTTGCTTTTTTCACTGAGATCCCAAAAACTCACTCCATAGTCCATTACAAATTAAGGAAGATGTCCCAATATAAGTATTGAAGAAGTTTAATAGGATATCAGAGAAGAGGAAAAACAGTAGGCTTATTAAATACTTTCCCTGCTCTTGTTAAAAGGTCACAACTTTGCTATTTTGAGTTGAATCTGGCTCTAGGAAACGAGAGAGAGAGAGAGAGAGAGAGAGAGAGAGAGAGAGAGAGAGAGAGAGAGAGAGAGAGAGAGAGAGAGAGAGAGAGGATGAATGTATGTATGAGGAGGTGACAGTGAGGTGGGGGTCTCCTTTTCCCTTCTTCTGTGGTAGTAATCACTTTTTTTTTCTCTCTTGCTCTCTGGCTCTCCTAGGCAAAAATGGGGCTGGCCATGTGAAGGGACTCTACCCCAGAGCCCCTCAAGATGCCCGGCTCTGGATAAGGAGGCCAGGGCCAGATATCTCCAGGAGACGCAGCCAGATCTACTGTTCACTGCCAAACTTGGGACTTCGGCGCTGCAGGGGCTAGAGCAGGAAGCTAAGTGGGGGAAGCTGGGCTTTGGGGACCATTCAGAAGAGTCCTGGAAAACAAATGGCAAACATAACTACATTTTCTCTCCAGTGGATACCATGAATATCAGCCAGGCTGGGAAACTCAGTGTATCCTAGGCTCCTTCATGGCCTGGACCAGCTTCTCTGAACGGAAGTTTCACTTTGTTTTTAATTCTCTCTTTGCTGGATTTAGCCTGCATGGATTATGCTGGCTTTTATTTAGACATTCTATGCCCTACCTGTGGCTGCCTGTACCTTTAGCTGACTGCTTTATCTCTGGGCACTAAGGCCATTGTCTGAATTTTGTTGTTACCTGGTGAGGGGACTAATCTCTACAAGGACTGGAGCTCAGCCTGGGCCACTCATCACCCGCAGTCCCTTTCAGGCAGTCACCTCTGAAGCCCAGACCCCACTTTCACCTTTGCAGGACACTTCTGCCCTCTTACGAACAAGAAAGGGAAGAGGTTTGGGGATGCACTCAGTGTCTTTGGTGAAATGGCTGCCACTGTTTCAAAGGAAGTCCTTTGCTTTGAAACTATTTTTCTTGATTTTAGGTTCTTGGCCCAGGCTCCTTAAGGGCAGAATTTTCTGAAAGGCCCTCCAAGATAAGTCCATGCTTGCTCCTGATTTCTCCCTTGTAGTTACTGTCTTTTCCAATACTGGATTTTTTTTTTCCGCCTAATGCTGTGTGCCTCTCCTAGCTGGAGGAGAGTACAGTTCCAGTTGGGAAGGAGATTGACATCCTATACGCTTCCTTTTGGCAATGGAACAAAGCTTTTTAGGAAATAACTTCATCTGAAATTTCTCTGCGCTTCAAACTATCAGACCCTCAGTAGCAGGGTCTGTCTCAGGGCCTCATGGTCTCCAAGGAGGCTGTGACTAATTAAGGAAGCTGTCAGCGAGGCGTGAAGACAGCAGCTTGGCCTGCCACCCCTCCCACAGTTGGCCTGTCCCCGGCTCTAGGGGTCCATCCAGCTCCTTTGTCAGACGGAGCTTGTAGGGGCAAGGGGAAAGCAGATGCACTCAGGGCTTGGGAGCTGGCTCCCTTTGGTTTCTCTTAAAGGCTATAGGGCTATTGCCCTACCACTCTGCACTGGACTGTGCCAGAATAAAGGGGTACGGCTTACCCCACGTGGCGGTCAGAACTTCTAAAGCAAACCTGGCTAGTCTGACAAGGATAATGCGCTTTTAAAATTTTTGTCTTTGTTTATAATTTTAAAAAAGTCACTGAGATGAGCATGTCATGGGGATGGAGGGGAGTGAAGAAAAGGGGGGCTTTCAAGGAAGAAAGACAAATAATTAAGAAGGGAACTTTCCCCATGTGATCCTACTATTACATGGGAGATACAGGGTTCTTAATTACCTAACATGTGAAGGTCTGAGCTGCAGGCAGTTCAACCTCCCAGTGATTACAGGCTACACATATACCCTTGCATCCAGGTAGCCCTTCAACCTTCCCTGTAACAAGTGATTTTTTTTTTAACCTGGCTACTGGAAGCCAATACTTGGAAAATTCTCTCATTCTCGCTGCCTCTTTGTATGCATTCTGGTGTTGTCTTCGTTTTGGTTTATGGCTTTGTTTCATCCTTGCAGGGCATTTGAGTTTGCCACCCAAATAATGAATTCCTCTTTACTGGATGTCTTCAAGCAAAGCACTGGTGGTGTGTTTTTTACCTTGCTTAGGTAGGATGGCCTCTGAGGGTCCTTCCAACTTTGATATTCTGTGGGGGTCAGTTTTTCCAGCAAAGATTTTTTTTTTTTTGGTAAAGTGAATTTGCCTTATGTGAATCCTTTTTTCCTCTACTGAGTTTCTTTTATAAAATCATTTCCAAGGAAAAAAAGTTTTAGCTTCCAGAAGTCATAAAATGCCTCAGAATGTAATAAATCCTTTAAATTGTGCACTCAGGGAAAAAAAATGACAAATTCTAGACAAGACAATAAGATACAAAACATTTAATAATACTGTTCAGAGGATTAATAATTTAAAACTGCCTATTTTATGAACAATGAATTAGTAGACAATACTTAATGTTTCTTATCTATGCAGCTCATTGAGGACCAGTGCCTAGCACAGCGCCTTGCACATACATAGGGAGCAACTTTAATCAAAAGTTGTTAGCTCGAATCATTAGCACTTCAGAAATGGTATTTATGTCTGTGTGACCTTGGAACAATTCACCCCTCTGGGCCTAAATTTCCTTATCTGTAAAATGTGGGGATTGGACTAATTGATTAGAGGGCCTTTCCAGCTTTAAATGGATGATCTAACAATCCTGAAGTTCTTCTCAGCTTCAAACTGATGATTTGTGACTCTTAGTTTTCTGAATTGATTGCTGAACATTAATCTGCTGCTATTGCACCTTGGTAGAAGGTGCAAAAAATACCAATGACATCATAGATTCAGAACAAAAAAATCAGTGGGTCAATTTGAGCTCCACTGTATACATTAAACAGTTCCTGGAACCCTTTAACTGGATGTGGTAATAGAAACAATGATAAGATTAGCTTTTACCTTCTTGTTGGAGGAAATTTCTGATTCAGTGAACAAACTTATGAAGCTGAGAATTGTTAGGTTAAGTGAGTAGGGGCATGTGTATAAATAAGCCCTGGTAAATATGTTTGCCATCAATATCAAGACCAGCACTGTCGTGATGCTGTGAGAGTTTATGAAAATTTCAGGCTGCTTGGTGGGGTATTTTTGCATTCAGTCCCCTGACTAAGAAGGATAAATGGGATCCTTCTTCCTTCCCATTTCACAGTGCTCCCTGAGAGCAGAGACTGTTTCCTTTCAGTCTTTGCATTTCCAGCACCTAGCATGTGATAAGCACTCAGATGTTGAATATGTGGAGTTTGAATAGCTGAGACCTTTAGAGGCTGTGACACACCCAAGGTCACAAAGTAAATCCTTGATAGAGCTAGAATGAAAGTTTCTACCACATTACAGAGTGAATGGTAAGGACTGTAACTGTAAACAGCCCTCCTAATCACAGCTAATAGCCTTATTAGGAGCTAGGCCAGAAGCTGGTGGTCCAAAGCATTCTTCAGTCTTAGGTGAAGGTTATTATTATCCCTTAGTTCTAACTCATGAATGAGATCAGCATTTTTTTCTCACCAGGTAATCCTCCCTAGGTGGCCCAAACCTCACTCATGGTGGTAATCTTCAACTTGTGCCCAGGCCAACCAATTCCCCACCATCACCCCAATATACACACTTGGTAGCCCCAAGGTGTTGCTTGTCATTCTGCTAGGAGTTTTTGTTGGGGTTTTTTTAAATGAACTGGAAGGGATTTTAGAGATCATCTAGTCCAGTACCCTCCTACTTAATATAAGAGGAGAAAATGGCCCAAAGAGGGGAAAATGACTGGGAATATACTGTAATTATTTGGAATATAAAGGGAAAAAAAGAAACATAAGCGGTTCACTTAATCAGTTCTGCTTTTTTTCAAGTGAAAGAGGCACTTGTTTTAATGTTAAAATGTTCAGTTTTGTAGTGGAGATAATATAGAAGATGAGAATGAGGGAAGGAAGGAGGAAAAGGAGCAGGTCCTTTAAAGGTGACTGCATTAGCACAAAGAATAGAGCTTCCTATTTCCATGGTGTAGATTTCTTTTTTGAAAAAAAGTTCAAGGCACTTTTTCCTCTTCACCCCATTTTCCTGATTTTTTTCCTCCCTTCCTTTACCCCATTTTACTGATTTTTCTTCCTTCCCTCACCCCATTTTCCTGATTTTTTTTCTTTCCTTCTCTCACCCCACTTTCTAGATGGAGCATGAGAAACTTCTCTTGCAGCCCTGGCAGCACTTTATATATTATTAAGAATGGCAATATGATTTTCTTTTCTTTTTGTCTATGTTTTGTTTTTGTTCAAGCCAGCAGTGAAAAAAACATAGGTCAGACTTTAACAGCACCTTGAGGTAACTGGCTGAGGTGTAGGAACTCTGTTCGGCCTCTAGGAGGAAGCAGTGTTTTCTCCATCAGGAGACCTGTGGTCTAGCTCTGGTGCTGGCCAGGTGTAAAAGAGCCTCCATCTAATCTACTTCCAGATTCCTCCAGGGGAGCCTTCTACAGTCAGCTTCACCTCCTACGGTGTCCCTCCTCTGTTACTGCCATTTTAGAATCCCGATACAATGGAAGGAAGGAAGCTGGACATTCCTGAGGCATTATTGACTATGATTTGTTAAATATTATTTTACATATGTGCTTCCCAGAATCACTTCTGGCACCGGTTAATTGCTTTTTTTTCTCATTGATTTCTGGGTGACTCTAGACTTTGAAGCCAGCCTGGAGTACATATAATATGGTGAATGTGATAGGGGGGAGGGGAGGGTGGGAGTTGATTTGTGGGGTGGTCTCAGATTTGGGAGTGGGAGGGAGAGGAAGGAAAAGCACTTTCAGCCATAAAGTCTGCCAGTGTCTTATTTTGGAGATGTGGGGATGAAGAAATGGCATATGCTTTGAGTTACTAGAAAAGGGAAATTTGTGTTATTCTTGAAGAATGGTTTGAATTTTCTTATTTGTATTTATACCTAAGAAAATATATAAGTAAACTGATCTCTTCTTTCTGAATGTACTGCACAGAAGCCATTGCAATGAGGCTTATTTGCAATAAAGCATTTTCTGAAATTCTTTACTGTCTTTATGTCTGTGACTTTATAGGAGGTGAGATTTTAACTCAACTCTGTTCTTTAATTCACTGGACAAGTATTGAGCATCTATCTACTTAGCCCATCCCACTGTGCTAGAAAAGAAGGAGAAATACACAGAACTGTAATTGAGGAGCTTTACAAATAGGTAGTTGGGACATACGCACACAAAAAGTTAAATACTATAACAATATAAGAGCTTTATAAGACGTTATAAATATTTAAGTGCCACAGGGATTGTTACACGCCCAGCCTGTGCACCAGTTTTGTTAAAGGTACTCTTTTTTAAGAGGTACTCTTCGTTCCCTAAAATATTGTGATCAGATATCTCCACCAAGTCTGTTAAAAGGCAATGCTGCCTTTGACTCAGGATCTTTTTAGCAATGAACCGAAGGATAATTTTGAATGACCAGATTATTTTGCTTAGAGGTATTAAATGGAGTCTTGTAAGCACATGAACTTTCAGGAGAATTTCTAGGTCAATACATTCTATCAAAATGGCCTCCACAAATTGAGAACATAATTTTTAAAAATAAGATCTTATTTTTCCCAATTCCATGTAAAAACAATTTTAATGTTTTTTTAACTAAAATTTTGAGTTCCAAATTCTATCTCTTCCCCTCCCTGAGACAGTAAGCAATCTGATATAGGTTATGCATGTGCAATCATGTAAAACATTTCCATATTAGTTATTTTGTGCAAGAAGACTTGAGAAAGAAAGAAAAAAAGAAAGAAAGAAAAAGAGAAAAGTACTATATTTCAGTCTGTATTCAGATATGAATCAGTTCCTTCTTTGGAGGTGGATAGCATTTTTCATCATGAGACCTTTGGGATTGTCTTGGATCACTGTATTGCTAAGAAGAGTTAAGTCATTCACAGGAGAACATAAGTTCTAACAGTTATTCTAAATGTCAGCATTTCTGTAAGTAGGATAAAATTGAATTATTTCTGCAGATCCTAATTGGGCCTACCTGGACATGAGGACTTAACCAACTCCTAATAGAAACCAGTCCTTAGTTTTGCCAGGAAGGGCCCAAAGGAAGTGATGAACAGGATATTTGTCTACCAGTGGGCTGCTGAGGATGGGGCAGGGGGTGTCCCTCATTAAGAAGATGAAGAGTAGTACTGATTCTTAATTTTCTGCCTTCTTGGAGAAGGTAAAGAGAAAGCAGGGCTCTTAGAAAATGTCTGTGGTATTGAGTCCATAATTAATATTTAATAATTATCAATAACAATACAATAAAACAACTAATACAAAATGAGTGACCAATAATCTTTCCTTTGGTCACCTAGATAATTCTATCACACTTGAGAGTAGAAAATGAATTAGTTGGATGTCTGATATTTATAATAAATATAACGGCTAAAGGGGAGACTGATTTATTTGAACCCTCAACATGCATATTATCTCGTGTCCATTTTTCATGATCATTACCTTCATTATTAAGAGTTTAAAAATTAATCAAGTTCTAAGAGGTACTGAAATATTAAAAAAATAAGTTTGTCAACCCTAGGTTAAAAGCTCTTTCTATAGAGAGAGCAGAGAAGAAGACCCAGGACAGAACTCTGGGGAACAACTGTGGTTATAGGGGTAAGATGAGAGGATGATCCAACAAAGAATACTGAGACAGAGTGGTCAAGCAGGCAGAAGGAGATGTCCAAAAAGACACTCTTTATATTGTCCTTCCCACCCCCACCCCAAACTGTAGCTCCTCCAAACTTTCCCCATTTTTATTGATAGAACCATGATCCTATCTTTTCAGTCATCTAGTTTCATAAATTTGGAATCATCATTGGCTCTTTGTCTCTTTAAATCCTCATATCCAGTTAATTTCCAAGGTTTGCTGTTTCTGCCTCCCCAACTTTAAGATCCTTCCCTTGTCCTCCTCTGAGTGAGCCATATTCTAGCTCAGATCCTCATCACCTCTCTCTTGGATTATTAGAATAGCCTTCAATTGGTCTTTCCTCAAATTTCTCTCCCTCCAATCCATTCTCCACACAGAGACCACATTTTAAAAATTTTGATTTTCTTAAATGCTGAATTGAAGAAACAATATGACAAAAGAATATATCCATATACAGAGCAGAACAGAAAAAGAACATTATGCATGAAAATAAGTATCTCTGTTTTATTCAGCTTATTTTTTTAAAAAAAAAAGTATACCAGATATCCCAAAAAGCCTTAGTGTGGTTTTAAGCTATTTAAGTTACTATAGCCCCAATCTGCACTTTATGATAAATTCATGGGGCATCTAGGTGGCGTAGTGCATAGAGCACCGGCCTTGGATTCAGGAGGACCTGAGTTCAGATCCAGCCTCAGACACATAACACTTACTGGGCAAGTCACTTAACCCCATTGCCTAAAACAACAAAAAGCAAAACAAAAAAATAAATAAATTCATGTTATTCTTAAGGCTGTCCTGCTTCTCTGTGTTTGCCTCCAAAGTCTTATGTTCTCTTCTGTATATTTTTTAAAAATGCTTCAATGATCCCCTTTTGTCTTTTCTTCCTTTTTAAATCAACCTTATTGCTAGCTCTTGTCTCTTCTCAAAGTTAAAAAAAGACATGATTATTGTAACAAGAAACATAGTCAAATAAAATAAACCTCTATATTTGCAATGTCAAAAAATATGTGTCTCATTCTACATTTTGTCCATCAGTCTTCTGTCAGAAGGTGCTTCCTCCTCAGTCCTTTGGAGTCTTGGTTGGAGTCAGATTTCTTAGGTCATTCAAAATTGATTTTCTTTACAATGTTATTGTTAGTGGTTCTGCTCAATTCACTCTGCATGAGTTCACACATGACTTCACAGGCTAATTTGAAACCATTTCTTTTGTCATTTCTTACAATGCATTAATATTCTATTCCACTAATAAACAGTAATTTATTTAGCCATTCCCCAACTGACAGACATCTCTTTAATTTTCAGTTCTTTGTTACAATAAAAGGAAATGTTATAAATATTTTCTCTTAAAAACATATTAACTAATGGTTTATTTTGTTTATTTTAAAAGTTTCTAGTTTTATTTATTAATTCAATAGGAATTTTATTTTCAACTTTGCTAATAACTTTTTTGAATTTTAGAATGTGTACTTTGATTCTTAGTTTATGTTTCTTGATTTATTGGTTTTCTGGCTTCTAAAAAAAAGTTGTACACCCAATTTCATGATTTGTTCTTTCTCTTTTTGTTGAAGCAATTGTTTAGAAGATATATTTTCTGTTCAGAGTTGCTTTGGATAAATCCTAAAAATTTTATCATATTGTCTCATCATTTCTTTGATGAAATTCTCTATTGTTTCTAAGATTTATTCTTTGAATCATTAATTCTTTATGATTAGGTGATTTAGGATACTACTAATTTTTAACCTTCTTCAGAGGTAATTCATAGAATATAATTGTCATTGCATTGAGGTTGGAACAAACGTGTAATATTTCTGATTTTCTTCACTTTGTGGGGTTTTTATTCCCTAATACACAGTCAATAATTGCCCACAGATTTCTGAACATCTCTCTGTACAGATCTGGACTGGCAAAATGCATTTTCTGTAATTTCTCCTTGGATTTCTTGCTCATTTCTCAGTCTGATGCTTTTTGTTTTTTACCCTCATAAAAGCAGCTGTGGGAGAGCTGAATGGCTCTTCCACTCACTCTGACATCCTGAGCAATGTGGTCACAGCTGCCAAATTGACATTGCCAAAGCTCAAAACTCACTGGGTCACACCTATACGCAAAATTCTTTGTAAAATAATTTCTTTTATATTATGAACTTAACAGACATCAATAAACACGAACATATCCATAGACAAAGAAAAATAGATGATTGTATGTGAAACTGAACTTTTATTATGTATTGTTTTTTAAAAGTGTATAATAAATTTAAAACAATAGTAACAGGACTGTCCATATCTCTGTCCCATTTCAAATTTCCTTCTCTTCTTATGAACATTTTAAAATTTTTCATTAATGCTGTTTTCTTTCCTTTTTTTTTTGGCATCACTATCAAGCTTATCCACTTCCCTCCCCTCTCCTGCCCCCTGCCCAGCTCTTCTCTTCTCATAAAAAAACCAAAATGATCCTTTGGAGCAAATAAGTACAGTTAAGCAAAATAAATCCATATATTTACTCTTTCCAAAAAACAGTCTAATTCTGCACCTGTAATATTTGTATCACCTTCTTAGAGGTAGCAGACATAATTCATCATCAGTGTTTTGGGGTAATAATTGGTCATTACATTGAATAGATTTCCACATTCTTTCCAAATTGTTTTCATTTGCATTATTATACTCATTATATAAATTGTTCTCTTGGTTCTGCTTACTTCACTCTGTATCAATTCATATAAGTCTTTCCAATTTTCTCTGAAACTACCCCTTTTATCATTTCTTATGATACAATAATATTCCATCATATTCATATACCATGCATTATTCCCCCAGTTGATTCATGCCCACTTTGATTCCAGTTCTTTGCTATAACAAAAAGCGCAGCAGTAAATATTTTTGTACATAAGGGTCCTTTCCTTATGTCACTGACCTCTCTGAGGTATAGGTCTAGTACTGGCATTACTCGATCAAAGAGTATACACAGTTTAGTGACTTTTGGGGTACACTTTCAAATTACATTCCGTGATGGTTGAACCAATTCACAGCTCTACCAACAATGCATTAGTGTTTCTGTTATCTCATACCTCTTCTCCAACAATTCTAATTTTCCTTTTTCCCTTCTTCTTTGCCCATCCTAATAACATGAGTTGTTTTAATTTGCATTTCTTTTATTATTAGTGATTTGGAGCATTTTGATATGATTATTGATAACTTGCATTTCTTTTTTTTTACATCTACCTCTTGATATCTTTTTAAAGTTCTAATAATATTTTGTCCCTCCCCTTCCATTTCATGTAAAAACAATTTTTAATATATGGGTTTTTTTAAGTTTTGAATTCCAAATTTAATCTTTTCCTCCCTCCCCTCCCCACTCCCTGAGACAGTAAAACCAATCTATTATAGGTTATACATGTACAATCATGTAAAATATTTTCATATTAGTAATTCTATGGGAAAAAACTCAAAAAAAGAAAGGGAGGAAAGAAGGGAGGGAAGCAGAAAATAATATGTTTCAGTCTGTATTCAGATGCCATCAGTTCCTTCTTTGGAGGCTGATAGCATTTTTCATCATGAGTCTTTTGGGATTATCTTGGATCACTGTACTGCTTAGAAAAGCTAGGTCATTCACAATTTCTTGATATCTTTTTAGTATTGGAGAATGTCTCTTTTCATATATATATATATACATATATATATACATATATATATACATATATATACATATATATACATATATATACATATATATAATATTTATATATATTCCCCATATATTTTAAACCTCAGACCTTTGTAAAAAAAATTTTCTGCAAAGATTCTTTTCCTGTAAGTTTTACTTCTAATACTAACTGCATTGATGTTGCTTGTATATTAGTTTTTCAATTTTACATAATGAAAATTGTCCATTTTATCTTTTACAATCATTTTTATACTTTGTTTAGTCAAAAACCTTCCCCCATCCATGGCTGTAAAAGGTGTCTCTTGTTCTCTTTTCTTCTAATTTGTTTATAATTTGACTTTTCGTATTTAGGCCGTGTATCTATTTTAAACTATTTGTGACATATGACATGGGATGTTAGTCTAAACCTAACTTCTGCCTAACTGCTTTCTAATTTTCCCAGGATTGTCAAAGAATGAGTCTTTATGTTATGTTCTTGTGGTCTTTCGGTTCATTGAACATTAGGCTCAGTTGCTTCTAGGTCTTGTTTACCTAATCTATTCCACTTTTTCTCTCTTTTAGCCCCATACCAAATAGTTTTGATGATTCCTGCTTTACAGAATACCTTGATATTTGGTAGTGATAGATCCCTTTCCTTGCCACTTTTTTATACTATTTCCCTGGAGATATTTGACCTTCTGTTCTGCCAGATGCCCTTAACCCCACTTCCATTTCTAGAAATATTTCCTATTTCTCCCCTTTATGCATTCTCTGTTCCAGTTAAACTGGCCTCCTGTTTACACACAACATTCCAACTACTACTTCCTTGTGTTTCACCAGCAATACCTCATCCCTGGAATGCACTCTTTCTTTACCTCTACCTTAAAATCCTTAGATTTTTCTCTGTGCAGGTGCCATCTTCTTAAAGAGGCCTTTCTGCATTATCCCAGTTATTGTCACTCTATCCCTCACAAAATTATTTGGAATTACTTTATATTTATTTACTTTTGTATGCATTATATCACCACTTCCCACAATGTAAAGTGTATGAGGGCAATGACTTATGCGGTCTTTGTCCATGTGTTCCCATCTTTTAGCACAGGGCCTTGTACATGATAGACAATGATTAAATAATGCTTATTTAAGTGAAGTTGTTGAATTTAAAGATTTTATTCCACTTTTCCTTCCTTGCAAAACCCATAACCCCAATTTGCTATAAACTAAGAGGTCTTTCCAAAACACTGAGACTTTCTGTTCCTGAGGCTATGGCAGAATTTCCTTTTCTATCCAGAACTTTCACATGTCTTCAGTTCTAGCCTAGAGCTGTTCTCTCCCCTCACCTCTCAATGAGGTTTTGTTGTCTGTAACTGGACTATAGAATAGTTCTGCTGAGGAATCTATCTGAGCTCAGTCTTGGACGATCAGGACAATAGTTCATTGTAGGATTTTGGAACTCTTATTATTTTTAAACTTCCCTGCTTCCTCTTTTGGGAATAAAACCAGTAAGAATCAACAGGATACAGAGATATGACCCTTTGCTGGGAGGTTGCAGATTCCCACCAAACTTGGGTCCGTCCCCTTGCTAAAGAATATCCTTCTCTCCAGTAGAGGGGGCAAGAAACCAGCCTTTCCATAAAGCAGTGGTGTTTATCATCTCAAGATATGCACTCTCTGATAACTGGTGAAAGACCAGGAGACAATACCCATAGGATACCACCCAGAAAATAGACGGAGGTAGCACACACTTAGCATCTCTATCTTTCCCTTTTTTACCCTCCATGTTAACTTCAGCTTCTTTAGTCCTGACCTTTCATCAGGCATGGGTAGAGCACAGCTATTGGCAAATATTGACAGAGGTCAATAGCACGGCCCAAGGACTAGGTCTGTGAAATGAGGCTAAGCCTGTGGTACAAAGGTGATGGTCAATCATTGGTTCAGTATTCCCAGAAACCAGGTATTTCCAGAAACTAGGATTTGTTTTTCCCCCAGGGGACTTGGCTGCTTCATATTTTCCTTCACATTTCTTCATATTTTTGCAAAGGCTACCTTTTGCTTCTTAGCAGGCCGCTTTCTTGGCATAAGTGATCTTTAGAGTTCTCTTCCAGTAGACCCAGAGGAAAACAGAGATCTGATCTGGTCCCACAGAGTACCAGAATATTTGTTTTTATTGAAAGCAGGTGCCTTGGCTGGGATCCCAATCCTGAACAGACCAGATGAAGTCTTGGCTTGTGCCCTGCATTCTGTTTGCATGGCTGTTCCCTGCCTCAGCAGGTAAGTTTATTTCTTCTCAAGCTCTGCTGATGAGACACCTTAGACCAGACTTAGGTATAGAAGGACCTGCCTTAGGCTTCTTGCCATGCAACATCAGAGCACCTAAAACCTCCGTACATTGTAGGAGTTTAGTAAATATTACACAGCTCTATCTGAAGAGGCAATTCCAGATCACTTATGCCTTCCCTGAAATGGAGTGGGGGAGGGAAGGAAGGGAACAGGATTGAAATGCTACATTCCAAGATCCTGGATGACCAGCTGATTTCAGCCAGGCTGGGAGGAGGACCTTGACACTGAATTCAGTGAAAATCTTGATGTTCTTTCAGTAGTCATGAAAGTAGAAGATTGCTCTGGATTTGAAAACCCATTATGGAAGGGAGGGCTGAGGGTAGAGGTGAAATAGATTGAATGGATACAGGTATGAACCAGAATCTAAAACCTCAGTCAAGAGGGAAGCTAGGCTGCAGAGGTATGTAAAAGTCCAAGAAGGGCATCTCTCTTTCCTGTGTCAGGAGAGAATGAATCTTGACTGATGTCTTTTCCCTTTCTCTCTCACAGATCATTGTCTCGATCCTCCTCCAGTCAACTATAGCATTCTTGTAGTAACAGCTATAGAAGAAAGGTTTCTGGTGACTTACAGCTGCATCAGGGGCTACCACCTAGTAGGGAAGAAAGAGCTTTTTTGCAATAAAACCTCCTTGGAATGGGACTCCCCAGCACCCACCTGTCTCTGTGAGTTTGCTTCTCTTGCTTCTGTGCTTGGACTTATATGGAAAAGCTAACAGAGAAAACTAGTCTAGCTAGAAGAGAACTTAAGAAATCATCTAGCACTGCTTTTAGACAAACTGTACCCAAACTACACAAGAAAAATGTTATATTTATATTTAATATACCAGGGCCTCTATTTTTAAAAATTTCTAGGGATGAAAATTCAGTTACTGGACACATAGCAGATAGTCAACAGCTATTCAGTGAATCAAATTAAGTATACCTTTTGATGACAAATTCTTTATTACATTGAACTGAATGTGTTTTTCTAATTTAAATGTCTAAATTTTCTAATCTAATTTATTTTTGGGGGGGCTCATTGTAGAGATAATAAACAGTTATCCTTTGCCTTTTTCCCTTTACCAACTAGCTATTTAAGTAAGCACATACTATGTGCTAAGAATTGTGCTGGACCTAAGGATACAAAGCCAAAAAAAATTGCCCCTGCTCTCAAGGAATACATTCTACTGGGTGGGGGAGGGGACAGATACAAAGTGTTCACAGGTAAAGTAATACAAAATATATACTAGTTGAATAGTAGCAATTTTGGTGGGGAAGGACTATTTAGTGGAGGGATCAAGAATGACCTCATGTTGGACAGAGTCCTTAAATTGAGCTTTGAAATGAACTAAGGAGTCTAAAAGTGGGAATGAGGAAGGCGTGCATTCCAGGTAGGGTGGAGGGTCTGTGCAAAGGTATGGAAATGAAAAATGGATGTTATGTATAAGAAACATCAAAGTTGTCCTGTTTGGCTGGAATGTAGCTGGTATGAAGGGGTCATATAATTAGCTTACAAAGATAGGCTAGAGGCAGATTATGAAGGGCTTTAAATGTCAAAAAGAGGACTTTTATGCTGAATTATACTTGTGCATGCTCTTAAATAGGAAACAGGCTATTTCATTACACATCTTCACAGATTTCTGGAAGAAGGCCCACCAGATCTCTATATGGGTTGATAGAGAGCAGGCAGAACATATTTCACACACACTAAGGACTGGCCCCTTATTGAGGAGTCTTCCTTCCCCGATGTATTTGATCCTATGGGCCATGGAAAGCCACTGGACCTTGTCGAGGCAGTATGTGACATAATCAGACCTCCATATTAAAAATATCTCCCAGGTCACTGTGTAGAGGATAGATTGGGGGGGGCAGTAGATTTGGGCAGGAGGACTAATTAGGAGGCTGTTGCTGTAGTCCAGGTGAGGGATGATGAAGCTCTGGTTGATGAAGGTTGGCACTCACATGAGTGGAAAGAAAGGGACAGATGTTAGAGATGTAATAGAGGCAGAATTAGCAAAAACTTGGCAGTTGATTGGTTATCAGGGGTGGGACAGGGTTGGAGAGATTGAAGATTTGTAGATGTCTCCAAGATTTCGAACCCAGATGACTGAAATGATGGTAGAACCCAAACTAGAGTAAACTTGTTTATATGATACCAACTCTGTAAGAACCTAAGATCATAGATTTAAAGCTGGAAGAGGTCTTAGAAGTCTCCTTAACCTTTCCTCCTTATGACCTAGCTTTGACCTTGTAGTCATCTGTTACTCTTCCTGGCTCCCTCTCCAGTTTTTCTATGTCTAGGTGAATACCCAAGGAGCTGTGATTTCATCAGGTTGGAGAACTCTTTTGACAAAGGCAGACTCTATGTAGATGGCATTCTTCAGTGACTTAGGAAATACATTTCAGGGAGTTGTCTAAAGCCCAATGAGGTTAAGTGACTTGTCTAGGCTCCCATAGCTATTAAAGTGTCAAAGGCACTTTTTGAACCCAGGTCATTCTGACTCCGAACTCTATCTATTTCAACATACTGATTCTATGCCTATGCAGATAACAAAAATAACAGAATGACAGAGCAGAAAAATCACTGAATATGGAGTCACAAGCCCTGAGTTTGAGTCTTAGCTGTGACATGTTACTAACTGGGTCAATAAGCATTTGTTAAACACTTAGTGTGCTGGGCATACAAAGAAAGAAGAAGAAAAAAAACCCTGGTCCTTTCACCTCCCTCAAAGAGCCTACATACTAATGGTAGGGACAACATGTGAATAATTAAACATATACATAGCAAATGAAAGGTAATCTCAAAGGGGAAGGCATTAGCAGCTGAGGGCCGTGGGAAAACCCTCCTTTAGACAGTGGACTTTGAGCAGTCTTGGAGGCAGTCAAGAAACAGAGGTGATGGGGTAGAGTATTCTAGACATGGCAGATAGCCAGTGAGGGCACACAAATGGGAGACATAGTGCTGTGTTCCAGGAACTGCATGGAGATCAGTGACACTGGAGCATAAAGTGAGTGGAGGGAGTAAAACATAAAAAAACTGGAAAAATCCAAATGGGCCAGGTTATGAAGGTTTTTAAATGCCAAAAAGAGGGCTTTAGATTTAATCCTGAAGGCAAGGGGGAGTTACCCAAACTCACTGAGAAGGGAGTTGATATGGTAAGACCTGTACTTTAGGAAAATCTTTTTGTCCAAAGAGTGGAGAATAGACTGGAGTGGGGAAAGACTTGAGGGAGGTCACTGCAGTAGTTCAGGTGCAAGGTGTTGAAGGTCAGAACAAGAGGTCTGGCTATAGACAAAAGGGGACATATGCAAGATATCTTGTGAAGGTAGAGGCAATAAGATTCGACAATAGGTGAGATGTGTGGAATGAATGTAAGCAAGGAGTCAAGGATGACACTGAGGTTGTGAGCCTGAGTGACAGGGAGTATGGTAGTGCCTTCATCAGTAATAGGGATGTACAGGGAGTAGAAGGTTTTGGGGCTAAGGCAACAAGCATTTATTAAGCATTTACTAAGTGTTTGGTACTATGCTAAGCACATACAATACAAGCAAAAATAAACCAGTCCCTGCCCTCAAGGAGCTTACATTCTAATACAGAAAAAATAAAACACAAAAGGGAGCAGAAAAGTAGGGAGACAGGAAGTTACCTGTGCAGGGGTACCATGTCCAGGTGTAGAGAGTCCATAGAAGAGCTGTGAAGAGAGTGAAGGATGGCTGGCTTGAGCCCTTCCCCCAAATGGAAACTCAGAGAGGAAGTCACCATTGGGAGAAGAGTACTGGCAGAGTGGAGGAAGGTGTTGTTTATCCTTTGTTCTCAAAGAGGACCATGATGTTAGGAAGGTGATGCCATGACTTGCAAGTGAATTGGATTTAAGTGAGAGAGGGTGGCGCAAAGTCACCAGCCTCACATTCTCCTCTGGAGCCATCTGGGTCCAGTGGCCAGATATAGATCAGGACAACAGGAGATGGCCCCCAGAGTTAGAAATGGAGGAAGAAAGTAGCTAATACATGGTAGCAAAGTGAAGAGAGTCAGGTAATAAGTTGTTTTGGACATGTTGAAATGGAGGTGTCTATGGGACATTTAATTCTAGAGGTCGAAGAGTAACAAGTCACTAAATCTTTCCAAAGCTCAGTTTTCACCTACTAGCTGTGTCACGTTGGACAGATCATTTAACCTCTGTTTGCCACTGTTTCCTCCTTGGTAAGATGGGAATCATGCTAGCACCTACTTCCTAGGGTTGTTGTGAGGATCAAATGAAATGGTAATTGTAAAGCATTTAGCATACTGTCTGGCACATAGTAGGTACTATATAAATGTCAACTATTAGCTATTGTTATTTCTTCAACTGTATAGTGGGCACATATTTACACTACTTCACAAGGTTGTTGTAAAGAGAATTTTTTTAGCTTTATAAACTGCTATATTAATGTTGTTGTTATCATCATTAAAAACACAACCAGTCAACAGGACTCCAAAAATATATCAGTGCAGACGTAGCAAGATGACAATTCTACTCAGTGTTGGGATATTGGAAAATAGTTTGTTTAATTTCTTTTAATTATAGCTATAGTTACTGATTTATATTCACTGAGTGATCCACTAAGACCAGCAGATACTTTTCTCCCTTACTTTTGCAGAGCTAGGCTTTCCTTCCTTCTGCTTCTCTGTTGCTTGCTTTTTGACCCTAGGTACATTCTTGCTCTTGTTTATACTGAACTTGAATAGTTATTCCCTATTGCTTTCCATTTTGTTCCCAAAGAAGCTAGGTGCCTTGACCTTAGTCTCTTCTCCCTCCCCTTGGTATAACAAATTTCAGAGCCTTTCACTGTTTCCTCCTTTAGTGGGTCACTGTCCTAACCCTGTGTTGGTTAATGGTCAACTGAATTCCTCAAAGCTGGAGCCTGTTTCTGAGGAGGAAGTGGTCACCTTTAAATGTGACCCTGACTACATCCTGAAGGGCAGTAATTGGAGCCAATGCCAGAATGATCACACCTGGACACCTCCCCTTCCCATCTGTATAATGGGTAAGTCCAAGGGAGTCAACACTGAGCCTTAACAACACAAGTATGGGATAGGGGCACCTATCTGGGCATTTGATAAGGAATGGATACCTGCCATGTGCCATGACACTCTCTTCTACTTTATACCTGGGAAGATGAACAATAGTTGTCTAAGGAGCTAAGCAGGCATTCAATGTCAGAGTAGTAAGAGAGAGTGTTACATGATAGAAAGTTTCCTAACAGGCTCTCTTGGCTGAGTTTCCATCCCTACTTCTCTTGGGTAACTTGCTACTACCCCAACCCAGAGGCCAAGAAAATGGAAATTTTCCCTTCAAAGACTTCACCCCTTGGGTTAGTAGCTTGTCTTTTCTCCAGGGGTACCCCTTTCCCACATGTGCAGTGTACTTATTACATACAATAGATACCCAGGCAATTTGTAGGAACAAACATTTTTTACTACAGTGTGAGAGCATCTTCAGGTACAAATAGTATTAATTCCAAGTCTTCTCAGTCCAACTAACTTTGCCAGGCCCAAAGAATCACTCCACCTCTTTTAGACTCTCAATTATCCATTCTCACGTTGGTCGGTCGACAACAGAAGCTAACTCTAACCTGAACACTGGAAGTCTTTTTCTTGTTAATTAACCCCACACCACGGTGGAGTTCTTTTGCTCAGCTCTGTAGATCCACAGAGAAGCAGGAGTCTTTTTGTCTGGGTCCCAACTCCTCCACCTCAGGTTCAGTTCAGTCAGAATAACTCTCCTTTAAATGACCTGAACCCTGACTGAGTTAGAGACCCCTGACTTTTTATAGTAATGCCTTATTTTTTCCTTTATTTGGGAGTGCACATAACATACTGCTCATATCTCTTAGCTGAGTTTCTAAGCTTTTTAAAACTTACTGTATGTTTTGTTTTTATATCATCTTCACTTCCAAATATATTCCCTTCACCTCAACTACTCAGCCACCCTCTGTTTAAAAAAAAGAATAGAAAATGGAGAGGGGAAATCAGTAAAACTAACCAACATATCCAACTAAGTCTGGCCATGTATGCGATATTATGCACCTATTTTCTCACATGTCCGTAAAGAGACAAAGAAGGGAGGCAGATGTATTTTTTTTTCATTTCTTCCTTGGGACTGAGCTTGGTTATTATAATTACATGGCATTTAGCATGTTGTTATTTTCATTTACACAGTTGTATCCATTGTGTATATTGTTTTCCTGGTTCCTCTTTCTTTACATCTTAGCATCTGTTCATAAGCTTTTTCTATATTAATCCTTTTCTACGGAACAGAAATATTCCAAAGTGAGAATGATAGAAGAGATAGGTTCTGCCCTCCTTTAAGCAGAAATGGATGACCACTTGCTGGGTATGTTATAGTTGGATTTTTTTCATGTATGGGTTGAACTGTATGGCCTTGAAGTATCTTCCAAAAATCAAATTCCGTGAATCTGCAATTCCACACATTTCTGAATCACAATCTGCTTAGCCAACCTAGCCTCCAATCGATGCTAAACCTCCAATTCTAACCAGAATATAGAGTCACAAGTTTTAAAACTCTGGAAATAGCCTCAGACATCATCTAGTTCACCTTCTCCCTGCACTCACCACTTTCACTTTTACAGATGAGGAAACTGAGGCTCAGGCTTTCTTAAGATCACATAGCTAATAAATGACAGCCCTAGAATTGTAGCCAAAGTCTCCTAATTTCCGGTCTATCATTCTTTCCCTTATTTTAGAGTATTTCTCACCCCAAGTTCTTACCAGAACATTTTCTTTCAAAGGATTGCATCTATCACAATCTCCGGTCTCAAGTGATTACTTCTGAAGTATATATGTTCCATAAATGTTTGATAATTGAATAAATTAATGAATGAATATCTATTAGTTGCCTCTGTAATGGGTTTCTGCTTCCCTTCTGCTGTTACTAGCCAGGTTGGATATAGCTCCAAATCCACACAACGAGTTTTTGGGAAGGAGTTCTAATGCGTAAAAAACTAAGATTTGGATTAAAAGGGAGACAATAAAGAACACTTTTTGCTCACAAATGAAGATTTAGGAAAGTGAAAGTGATGAAGTTGGGTAGCCCTGTGCCTAGAACTACCTTTGTAGCTTGCTATAATGTTCACTCTGACAACCTTTTTTTTCCCCCCCAAGGACAGTGCAAATCTCTCACAAGGCCAAAGCACGGCCATTTTAAAGCAAGAGACTTCAATTCAGGGTCAAACATTACCTTCCACTGTGATGTCGGGTAAGTCAGACATCAGGCTCCTATCCAAGCCAAGAAGTGGTATCACTGGATTAATGGATATGTATATATAGTGTAATACCTTGGAGGGCATAGTTCCAAATTGTTTTCTAGAATGGTCAGGCCAATTCATAGCTTAATCAAGGATGGATCAATGTACCTATTTCCTTTATCCCCTCCAATATTTGTCATTTTCCCTTTTTGACAACCTTGCCTGTCAACATGACAGACATGGTATAGAACCTCAGAGTTAATTTCATTTCCATTTCTCTGATTATTAGTGATTTGGAGCACTTTATAATATGACTATTGATAGCTTTGATTTCTTCCTTTGAGAATTGATGATTCATATCTTTGTACATTTCTCATTTGGGAAATGGCTCTTACTCTTATGAATTTGAATCAGTTCCTTGTAACTCTTGAAAACAAGACCCCTATCAATGAAACTCACGGAAAAGATTTTTTGCCAAAGGTAAAAACCTGCTTCCTTTCTAATTTTAATTGCATTATTTTTGTTTGTGCAAAAGCATTAAAATTTTTTAAAATCATAACTGTATATTTTATCTTCCATAATTCTCTGTATACCTTGCTGTGTTATGGATTTTTCCCCTATCCATGGATCTGAAAGGTAATGTCTTTCATGCTCCTCTAAGTTGTTTATGACATTACCGTTTATGTCTAAGTCTAGTATCCATTTTGACCT
Source organism: Phascolarctos cinereus (assembly GCF_003287225.1). Classification (NCBI taxonomy): domain Eukaryota; kingdom Metazoa; phylum Chordata; class Mammalia; order Diprotodontia; family Phascolarctidae; genus Phascolarctos; species Phascolarctos cinereus. The sequence continues at coordinate 374,981,298 of NW_027555958.1, read as the reverse complement.
TAGGATATTGTATATGAGATATAGTTCTATGTCTAGTTTTTGCCTGATTGCTTTCTGGTTTTTCCTTAAGTTTTTGTCTAATAGGAAGTTCTTATCCTAGTAGTTCAGGTCTTCGAATTTATCAAACATGGGCTACTAGGTTCATTTGCTACTTTGTTCCACTTATCACCTTTTCTTTTTCTTAACCATTTCCAAATCATAAAACTTTTTAAACAGTGTTTTATTAAGAGGTAAGGGTGGGGCAGCTAGGTGGTACAGTAGGTAAAGCACCAGCCCCAAAGTCAGGAGGACCTGAGCTCAAATTCAGCCTCAGACCAAACACTTGACACTTACTAGCCGTGTGACCTTGGGCAAGTCACTTAACTCCAATTGCCTTCCAAAAAAAGGTAAGAGAAGATAAAGAAAAGAAGTTATATAATCAAAGAACACAGACAAGTTTAGAGAAAGGTTTATAATCTTCATTGTGTTCATATTTCAGATTGGCTGGTGTAGCTTACCAATGACCTGGACCTCCCTCTTGTCTCAGTGATGTCTTCTGAGTGCCCATGGGCTTGGAGTTGAAAGACCTGGTTTCAGATCTTTCCTCCATCATTTACTAGCCATGTGATAATTGGATAAGTCACCTAATCAATCAGTCATCAAGTATTTATTAATCACCTATTTTACATCAGAAAAATATGCTGGGTTATTTTGAAGGTTGGAAGGGATTTCAGAGGTCAATTAATTCTGTTATCCATACACAAAAAGAATCCCCACTATGGTCATCCAGACTCTGCCTGAAGACCTCCAAGGGGAAAAAGGAAGACCTCTCAAAAGGAAGCCAGGTGGTGCAGTGGATGGGGTGCTGGACTTGGAGGCAGGAAGATCTGAGTTCAAATGTGGCCTCAGACACTTACTAGCTGGGTGACCCCGGGCAAGTCACTTAACCCTGCCTGCCTCAGTTTCCTCATCTGTAAAATGAGCTGGAGAAGGAAATGACAAACCAGCCCAGTATTTTTGTGAAGAAAACCCCAAATGGGGTCATGAAGAGTTGGACACAACTGAAATGACTGAACAACAACAAATTAGGCATTAAGGATAAAGAATATGAAAAAAATACAAAGAATAAAATAAGACCTTCTTTTACACTCTAACGTAAGAGGGCTTACATTATGGCAGAGGAGATGAGTACAAACAAAACTTACACAGCATAAATACAAAGATAATAAAAAAATAAACATCAACAAAGTTGTTAAATATAAGGTCATTTGGGAAGGCACTAGTAGTTGTGGGGATCAGGAAAGGCTTCTTACAGGAGGTGATGTCTGAGCTCCATGTTGAAGGAAGAGAGGAGGGAGTACATTCCAGGCATGGTGGACAGCCAGTGCAAAGGATGGAGATGGAGTGTTGTGTGCCAGGAACACAGAGAAGGCTGTTTTGACTGGATCAGAGTGTAGGAGAAGGAGTAATGTCCAATGAGACTGGAAAGTTTGAGGCCAGATTGTGAAGGGCATTACAAGGTAAACAGAAGAATGTATATTTTATCCTAGAGACAATAGGAAGCAAATGTAGTTGATTAAGTAGGGGATTACATGGTTAGATCTGTGTTTAAGGAAATTGTATTTTAAAAAAAGTTTAGTATTGAGATTTGGTTATTCAGTATAAAAGATGTATGAGCACTATAACAAATACAACTCTTACAAATCCATTTTGAAAAAATACATGCTAGCTGTTTACGTTGGTTTTGTACTTTTAATTGCTTCATCCATCAGTTTCTTTATGTCTCTGTATATCATAACTGCCGAACTCATACAGTCCTGAAGTTTAGGAACAGTGTAGGGGATGAGCTAGAGCTGGGAGTCACTGGAGGCAGGGACTCCAATTAAGAGGCTATTGGTAGGGAGCTAGGTGGTGCAGTGGTTAGAGCACCAGTCCTGGAGTCAGAAGGATCTGAATTCAAATCTGATCCCCGACACTTACCAGCTGTGTGACCTTGGGCAAGTCACTTAATGTTGATTGCCTCCAAATAAATCTTTTTTTTTAAGAGGTTATTGCAATAACCTAAGCAAAGGGCGATGTGGGTATGAACTAAAGTAGATGGAGGGAAGCTGTTAGATGCAAGAGAAGCTGTTGGAGTAGAGAAACAGCAAGATTTGTCAATTGATTGGCTATCTGGGGGTGAGAGTGAGGAGTCAAGTATGTTGCCCAAGTATTGAAGCCGGGAAACTAGAAGAATAGGAATACAGTTTCAGTTTCATTATCTGTCAAATGGGAATAATAACACCTCTAGTCCAAGGAATCTGAACCTTTGGTAGCATGGTGTAACCCGTGGAGCCTTTTTCAGAATAATGTTTTTAAATGCATTAAATAAAATATAGAATTCCAAAGGAAACCAACTGTATTGAAATACAGTTATCAAACAAGTTCATGAAAAAACCCCCAAATAAACCAAAAAGCAAGTTCATGAGCCTCAGGTGAAGATCTAGTACTTTCTTCATAGTGTTGTTGTACGGCTCAAATTTGATGTATGTGTGTGAAGCACTTTCTAAGCCTTCAGGTATTATATAAAGGTCAGCTATTTGAAGAGTGGACTCCATCTTGCCCTTGAATCGGATTGCATTAGATCAGTTCCACTCAGGAGCCAGAAGCAGATATCTTCTCTCTTCCTACTTATTTTTTCTTTTCTTTTTTCTTTCTTTCTTTCTTTCTTTTTTCTTTAAGGCAATTGGAGCTAAGTGACTTGCCCAGGGTCACGCAGCTAGTAAGTGTTATGTGTCTGAGGTCGAATTTGAACTCAGGTCCTCCTGACTCCAAGGCCAGTATTCTATCCATTGCACCACCTAGCTTCCCCCTTTCTTCCTATTTCAAAGAGCCCTTATGGGGCTCCATTAAGTTCCCATTTCTCGACTAAGGAAACTTCTAGATCCTACTTTATTTCCAGAGAAGAGATGACAATTGTGTCTTGAGTGACTTCACTGACTGGTCAAGCCTATCCTAGCTGAACAATTTTCTGAGACTTGTAATTCCAGTGCCTCAGGCCAAGGAAATCTTCTAAATGCCTTAAATATGCATTAAATATAATGTAAAGGAGAGACAGCCAGGTGGCGCTGGGCCTGGAGTTGGGAAGACATGGGTTCAAGTTATGCCAAATATATGATTGGGTTTAAATTTTCATTTGAAAATCCCCCCAAAAGAACCCCTAGCTCTATGGAAGGAGAAAGGGGTTCCACATACACATGAATAGTAGCCAAGCATTGGAAACTGAGGCGATGCCAATGAACTGGGTAATGGATGAACAAGTTATGACGTGAATGTGATGGAATACTGCTGTGCTGTAAGGAATGATGAAGGGGATGGTTTCAGAAAGCCCTGGAAAGACCTATATGAAGCAATGTGAAATGAGCGTAAGCAGGAGAACAAGCTAAACAGAAACAGCAACACTGTAAAACTGAGAAAGTCCTTAACCTCGGTGTTCTTAACTGTAAAATGGGGATAATAACACCTCCTTCCCAGGGTTGTTGCAAAGATCAAATGAGATAGTATTTGTAAAGTGCTTTTTTCAGTACTTAGCACACAGTTGGTGCTATATCAATGCTTATTCCCTCCACAAAGTCATCTACAATTGTGTAGCATCCAATCATGGATTTTAGGGTATGGGGGACCTCCTGCAGACCTTACTCTGTACCCCAGAGGACACAGAGGCCCCCACTGTCACTAAGTGTGGCTGTCATTTCATTTTTGTTCCAGGTACCGGTTAATAGGGTACCATAGCCTGCAGTGCATGGATGGGAAATGGAGTGATGAGCCCCCCATTTGTGAAGAGATCATAGAAGCCACCACAGAGGCCCCAGTGGAAGCAGAGAAGTCAGTAAGTAACAGCTCAACCTCATTGTCTTTGGGCATAGTGATGCTTGTGGATACACCAGCTCAAACTTAGAGCAATCCTTGTAACTCAGGGTTTCTAGGTCTCCCTTTTCATGGGTATCCCCACCACCAAGGCAGAACAAGATGTATGCTGGTGCTTTTATGGTGATTAGGGCTTGGGATGTTGTGGTTTTCCCATCCCTAAGTGCAAAGCCATGATACCAACTTTGGAATGAAAACCTAACTTCCCATTGGTACTATGAAGTACCCTTTTATCTAAAAGAGCCTAGTGCTTCTTGTGTGTGCGTTGTTTCTGTACTTCCTGGCACTTCTGAGGACATTTCCAGCATCCTAATATATGTAGGTAGTGCTGTCACTAACATGAACTTGTAAATCCCCTTCAAGCTTACAATCTAAGTGACACCATGGAAAGTGACACCATGATCATAAGATCATAGAGTTAGAGCTGGAAGGGATATTAGAGTTCATCTCTTCCAACCCCGTCAATTTATACATGAGTAAACTAAGACCTAGAGACATTCAGGGCCTTCCTAAGGTCACACAGGCTAGGATTCAAACCTGAGCTTCAGACCCCAAATTTTCCACTCTTTCTACCATACTACACTTCCACAAAGACATCCAGACACTGCAGGAACTCTGAATGAAAGGCGTTTTATTTTCGTGGAGACTTCTTTATTTTTTTTTAATGATCAGAGCAATTTCCCTCATAGATTTTCTTTTTATTTGTCTGAGAAAGTCACTCCTTCCTGCCTGAGCAAGCTCCTTCTCTTTGGGTTGCATTTTCCAGACCTGAAATAAAAGGATTGGATTTGGTGCTCTCCAAGGTTCCTTACAGCTCTCTTATTACATGACAATAACGAGAATCCCTTTGAGAGCTCCTGAACTTCTGAGTCCTCATTCAAGGGGGTTCCCATTCACTAGTGATTGTGTTGTTGTTGTTGCCCAGTTGTTTTTATCAGTCATGTCTGACCCTTCATAACCCAATTTAGGGTTTTCTTGGCCAAGATACTGGAGTGATTTACCATTTCCTTCTCTAGCTCATTTTACAGGTGAGGAAACTGAGGTAAATAGGATGAAGTGACCTGCCCAGGGTCACACAGCTAGTAAGTGCCTGAGGCTAGATCAGAAATCCTGAAAATGAGTCTTCCTGACTCCAGGTCTGGCATTCTATCCACTGCCCCACCTACCTATCGTAGTGATTAACTGTTCCATTTGAGTGATGAGCCCCAGTACCTTCTCAGCATTGTAATATTGCCTTCTTTCCTAAGTGTGCATTGCAGGCAAGGAACATTTGTGAAACTGTACAAAAGTTGATGTGGTGTCAAAAAGAAAGAGGAAAGACATTAGAGGAGCTGAAATACTCCTTGGAAGTCAAGAAACTCCAGCTGGAAAAAATAAAAGCTGTCATGAGCACAGAATTAAAGGCAGGAAGCTTTTGAATAAACTTTCTTTTTGATTCTGAAATTCATTTACAATTTATCTGACCTTTGTGTGTATGTATGGGGTGTGTGTGTGTGTGTGTGTGTGTGTGTGTGTGTGTGTGTGTGTGTAAGCATTATTATTATTTTTTTAAGAGCATAGAGACTTTCATTCCCTAACTGATAAATGGTCAAAGGACATGAATGGGCAGTTTTTAGACAAAGAAATCAAAGCTATCTATAGTCATAGGAAAAAATGCTCTAAGTCACTATTGATTTGAGAAATGCAAATGAAAACAAGCATACAGTTCACACCTATTGAATTGGCTAATATGACAGAAAAGGAAAATGACAAATGTGGGAGGTGATGAGGGAAAATTAGGACACTAATGCACTATTGGTGGAACTGTGAACTGATCCAACCATTCTGGAGAACAATTTGGATCTAAGCCCAAAGGGCTATAAAACTGTGCATATCCTTTGATCCAGCAATACTGCTACAAGTCTGTTTCCCCAAAAAACATTTGTGGGGGGGCTAGGCAATGGGGTTAAGTGACTTGCCTAGGGTCACAGAGCTAGTAATTGTTATGTGTCTGAGGCTGGATTTGAACTCAGGTACTCCTGACTGCAAGGCCAGTACTCTATCCACTGTGCCACCTAGCTGCCCCCCCCAAATTTTTTAAAAAGGAAAATAATCTATATGTATGAAAATAGTTGTAGTAGCTCTTTTTGTGGTGGCAGAGAATTGGAAATTGAGGGGATGATTATCAATTGGGGAATGGCTGAACAAGTTGTGGCATATAATTGTGCTATAAGAAATGACAAGTAGGATGCTTTCAGAAAAACCTAGAAAGATTTACATGAACTGATGTAAAGTGAAGTGAGCAGAACCAGAAGAACATTGTACATAGTAACAGTAATATTGTAATGATAATCAACTGTGAATGACTTAGTTATTCTCAGCAATATAATGATCCAAGACAGTTCTGAAGGACTCATGTTGAAAAATGCTATCCTCCTCCAAAGAAAGAATGGATGGAGTCTAAGTGAAGACTGAAGCACACTTTTTTTTTGACTTTCTTAATTTTTCTTGGTGAGTTTTCTTTTTTGTGGGGAGGGAGGAATCTGTGTTTTCTTTCACATGATTAATATGGAAATACGTTTAGCAGGATTGCAAATGCAGAACCTATATCGAATTGCTTGCCTTCTCAATGTGTGGGTGGGGGTGGAGGGAAGGTTAGGTGGGAGAGAATTTGGAACTCAGAACTTTAAAAAAGAATGCTAAAGATTATTTTTACATGTAATTGGAAAAAAAATACTTTTGATTCCTTTTTTCCAGTTCCAAAATCTCTTCCCTTCCCCCTTCCCATCTGAGAAAGCAAGAAAAACAAAACTCATTACAGATATGAAGTCATGCAAAACATATTTCCACATTAGCCACGTTCAAAAAAATAACAAGAAAGAAAGGGAAAGAGAAAAAATATTCTTCTGCATTCTGAGTCCATCAGTTTTCTATTTAGAGATAGATAGCATGTTGCATCACGAGCTCTTTGGAATTGTGGTTGGTTGTTTTGTTGATTAGTGTCTTTCAAAGTTGATTATCTTTACAATATTGCTGTTACTGTTTAGATCATTCTCCTGGTGTAACTTTGCTTCAGGCCTTTCCAGGTCTTTCTGAAGTCATCCCCTTCATCGTTCCTTATTGCACGATAGTATTCCATCACATTCATGCACCATAACTTGCTCAGCCATTACCCAGGTGGTTGGCAACTCCTTAGTTTTCAATTCTTGGCCACCAGAAAAAGGGCTTCTATAACTATTCTTGTGCATATGGAACCCATTTCTTCTTCCATAGAGCTGGGGGTACCTTTTGTGGGGTTTTCAAATGAAAAGTTAAACTCAAGTGATATACATATTTTCTTTTGTTTTTTTTCCCCCAACAGACTATACAAGTAGAGGATAGGAGGGTACATCACATGTCAGTCCACATGAAAAACCTATGGACTTCAGTGGATTATAATTTTAATATGAGCAAATAGCATGAAATGGAGCCAAGACAGTTAATGCTACCTTGGTATCTTGGCCAGTGTTGTTGGAGGTGCCATTTCCCAAAATAAGGAGGTGATAATCTTGGTAACCTTCCCTGATCACTCTACATATGAAGTATTTTGTTCAGTTCTGGAGATTTCATTTTAATAAGGACGTTGACAAGATGGAGCCCCTCCAGAGAAGGTATGATGAGAGAGCTGGAGACCATATTTATAAAAACTGGTTGAAAGTCCTGTGGGTATTTGTCCTGGAGAAAAGATTTAGGGGAAACATGACAACTACCTTCACGAATGTGAAGGGCTGTCGTGGAAAAGGGATTAGCCTTGTTCCACTTTGCTACACATAACAAAACCAGGAACAATGGGTAGAAGTTGTAGAGAGGCAGATTTCAGTTCAATGAAAGGATAATAAAACTGATAATGATAATAATAATAATTAGCAATTATTCATGACTTTAAGATTTGCAAAGCCATTTACTGTTCCTAAAGTACAGATCCAATCACATCACCTCCCCTACTCAATAAACTCCAGTGGCTCCCTATTGTCTCCAGGATCAAACACAAAAAGTTTTGCTCAATGTTCACAGCCCTTCCTACCTTTGCAGTCTTCTTATACCTTACTCCCTAACATGTACTGTTTGATCCAATGACACTGGTCTCTTAGTCATTCCATGAAGAAGAGACTCCATCTCTCTCCAGGCACTGTCTCTGGCTGTCCCCAACGTCTGGAATGTTCTCCCTCCTCCCCTCTGCCTACTTACCTCAACCCCTTCTTAATTCTCATGCCCTCCCTCTATTAATAACTTCCTATTTATCCTGTATATAGCTTGTTTTGTATATATTTGTTTGCATGTTGTCTCTCCCATTAGGTTGTAAGCTCCTCAAGGGCAGGGATTGGCTTTTGCTTCTTTTTGTATACCCAGTACATGGCACAGTGCCTAGTATGAAGTAGGCACTTAATAAATATTGTTTGATTGACTGATTATCTCATTTGACCCTCAGAGCAACCTTGGGAGATAGGTGTTATCATTACCATTAGATTGTAAGCTTCTTTAAGCCCAGGGACTATCTTTTGCCTCATTCTGGATCCTCAGCACATAGCACAGTGTCTGGCATGTAATAGCACTTAATAAATGTTTATTGACTGATCGACTTTACAACTGTGGTTGGGAGAGGATAAGTGAGTGACTCAGGATCATACAACTAATAAGTATCCAAGGCAGGATTTTAACTCAGATCATGATTCTGAGTCCAGTGCTCCACCCACTATACCATCTGCTGAACAAAGAGGTAATTGCCCAACTCATGAGTTAGGTATACTCCCTGTCACTAGAGGTCTTCCAGTGGGTGGTGAGTGGTCTCTTATTTGGGATGCTGTTTGGGTTACTCCTGTTCAGGAACTAGTCCTTAGAGATCCCTTCTAAATCATAGGTCTAGAACTGCAAGAGGCCATCTTGTCTAATCCCTTCATTTTCCAGATGAAGAAACTGAGGTCCAGGAAGATTGTATTATTCACTCAAGGTCACACAAGTAGTAAATATTAGAGGTGAGATTTGAATTCAGGTCCTCTAATACAGAATTAGTGATCTCTCCCCTATATAAGGCTTCTATGGCAGGGGCAAGGAATATGTTGAAAAAGGAACAAAGTTGGGACCAGCATTTTGATTATCTACTATTTAGTCAATTACACTATCAACTGTATCCACCCTGCATCCTCTACCACAGGAGAGGTTTATAGATTAAGTCCCAGCTGGACCAGGTGAGAGAAGGAGAATCCTAGAGACTTCATGGCAGACCTTAGGGAAATAATGGGACACAAGGTTGGGTGGAAATAATTTGGAGAAAGTCTTGACTGCCAAACATTAATTAAGAAGTTTGAACTTTATTCAGTAGGTAATAACCACTGAAAATTCTTGAGCAGAGGAACATTATTATTAGGCCTATGCTGTAGGAGGATTAATCTTGTATCAGAGACAGCATTTATTATGTGCTGGGGTAGTAGATAGAGAACTTACTTCAGACCTGGGAAGACAGGTTCAAGTGTTCCACATACTGACCCTGGGCAGGTCACTTCAACTCTTAATGTGTTAGGCATCTCTGATTTGCAGAGAAGGTATAAACTTGCTTTGGCAGAGGGAATTTCCTCACCTAGGGAGTTCTCCATACCCACAAATCACAAGCCCAGTTCCGGTCCTTATCTCTAATCTGGAGTCACAGTAGGAGCAGGGCAGTTGGTCAGGAGGCCACTATAACAGTCTAAAATGATAGACCATGAGGGTCTAGAGTGGAGCAATGACAACAAAGTTAGTGACATTAGTCTGGCATGATCTGCTGTTTTTCTTTTTTTTCCCTAAAGCTTTTGTTTTTCACATCATAGTCATTTCCTGATGTACTTCTCAGCTTCCCACCTAGTGAACCCTTCTTTATAACAAAGAAAAACACTGAAATAAAACCAAAAAATCTAAACCAACAAAACAACCATCATATCTTACAGTGTATTACCTTTCTATTTAGAGGAGGGAAGTGTGCCTTGTCATTTATTTCCAGGAACAATTAATGGTTCAGTGGATAGATCACCAGGTTTGGAGGCAATAAGACCTGAGTTCACCGACCTCAGATACTTCTTAGCCGTATAACCCTGGGCAAGTCACCTAACCCTGTTTACTTCAGTTTCCTCATCTACAAAATGAGTTGGAGAAGGAAATGGGAAACCACTCCAGTATCTTTGCCAAGAAAACTCTAAATGGGGTCACAAAGGATTGGACACAACTAATTCAACTGCCTTTTTGTATACATTAATATTAATGTAGTCATTATGTAGACTTTTCTTTTGATTCTGCTCACTTGGCTCTGCATCAGTTGATATGAGTCTTCAGGTGCCTTAATAATTTTTGTATTTAAACCATGACACAGCACCAAATTCTGGGATCATACAGAACAAATGGGAGCAGTTATAAAAATCATATTTCGGGCTCATTTGCTCTCATCTAGAATTTCCTCTGAGAAATATATATATACATATATATATATATATATATATATATATATATATGACATACATAACTATATATATCCTACATATAATTATATATATATAATATAAAATAGAATAGAATATAATTTATGTCCAGGTTTCCACTGATGTGGGTCAAAGGTCCTCAGTTCCTATGCAAGCATTCAGCTTGCTTACTGAGCATAAGATAACCTTCATTTCATCCAACAGGAAATTCAGAAAACACCCAAAGGATGACAGTAATCTATAAGCAGATAAAACTCAACTCCTTTTCAATGAGCCCCACCTCTCCCCCTCCCTTTCTTCAATGATGTTTGTAGTCCTCCAAATTCCTATGTTTGAGCTCCACTAGAAGGGAAACCAAATTTAGGACTGCTTGAAAGATAGTCCTCTAACATTTTACTGAGTTTCATTTTTATCCCAGATATTAAAATTATTTGGGGAAGCTAAATGACACAGTGGATAGAGCACCAGGTCTGGTGTCAGGAAGACCTGAATTCAAATCCAGCCTCAGACACTTACTAGCTATGTGACCCTGGGCAAGTCACTTAAGCCTTTTTGCCTCAGTTTCCTCATTTGTAAAATGAGCTAGAGAAGCTAGAGAAGAAAATGGCAAACCACTACAGTAACTTTGCCAAGAAAACCCCAAATGGGGTCACAAAGAGTTGGACACAACTGAAAATGACTGACCAACATAACAACAACATTAAGATTCTTTATGGTATGAATCTAAAGGCTTGACTCCCTTCAAAAGGAAAATGAACTTGGGGTTGCTGGAAAGGCAAAACTCTTCCCACTGGATTTACATCATCCAAATACTCATAATAGTAGTAGATGGCAGAGGCCAGGTCTTTTAGTTCCCTCCATTCTAGCTGAAGTCCCTTGCTAATCTTCCAGCTACAGGGCCATGTGCACGATCTAATTCTCTCTAATGCGTTTCCCAAGAATCACCCCTGACCTTTCTCCTTCAAGCAAGTTGAGTCTCAGACCTCTGCAGGATTCATTATTTCTACAGACCCGCAAACACTGGCTTTTTCTTTCATTATCTTTCACAAGAAGCGCTGTTGTGGAGAGGGCAGAAAGTAGGTCCTAAAGATAGAAGGACCTAGGTTCAAGTCCCAGCTCTGACACATACTGGCAGTATTACCCTTAGTAAGTCACTTAAACTCTCAGTATCTTAGGAAACTAAGAATATGAATTTGCAAAGAATGTACCAATTTACATTGGAAAAGGGAATTTCTTCATCTGAGAGTTTCCCAGTACAATGAAATCACACATCCAGTCCCTATCATCTTTGATTTAACTGATGCTTAGTGGATCATAGAATTATAGATTTGGAACTAGAAGGGACTTTAGAAATTATCTAGTCCAACCCCTTCATTTTTCAGATAAGGAAACTGAGAATCAGAGGATCTGCCTTGCCCAGAATAATGAAGGCATGAGTAACAGAGTTGGTACTTATTCCTAGCTCCTGTGATACCAAACTGAGACCCAGAGAGTCTAAGTGACTTGCCTAATAGTATGCCGGAAATCAATAGAGAGAGATATAATAAGTCATATAGCAAGAACAAGGAATGATCAATGGACAGCTCCAATCCAAAGGTATTCATCTACTATCAAAGGATCTAAAGAAAATACCCTGAAAGGTTGGGTAAATGTCCTATGTAGAACTTATGGGAAGATATGGCCAACTCACACAACCCTAAATTTGGTTTCCCTCTAGTGGAGTTCAAACCATAGGAATTTGGAGGACTACATATATCCTTGGGGAGGAGGAGGGTGAGAGGTGGGATTCACTGAAAAGGAGTTGGGTTTTATCTGTTTATAGATTACTGTGATCCTTTGTGTGTTTTCTGAATTTTCTATTAGATGAAATAAAGGGGTTGAGATCTATATTTCTCAAGGAAATATCCACATTGATGACAACACATATCTGTAAAAGTAAGCAAATTGATCAGTTGATTAATGGATGATGAAAGTCATGCTACAGGATAAATTAGGAGGTGAAGAGGCTGGTGGCAGGAAGACTAATAAAGAGGTATTTGCAAGTATTGAGAACCTGCTAGTGTGGCACCAAGTACAATGGCCAGGAGGAAATTGATATTAGAGATATTCTGAAGGAAGAATGGGCAGAATCAGTGAGGAGATACAGTGGATAAGGAGACAAATGAAATAAAGTTGACTATGGTTATAAGCCTGAGCACCTAAGGCACTGCTGACTCCACCAATAGGATGAAGGAGGCTGCTAGAGAGAGCTGAATTTCAATAAGAGATCATAGGAATTAAAGCTGGAAGGGCTAGTCCATGCAGCTTAATATCCTCATTTTATAAAGAAGAAAAGGAAGTGACTTGTCCCAAATCATACAGGTAGTATCAGAGTTAGGATTCAAATGCAGATCTTCCTGAGGTAACTGAATAGCACAGGGGATGAACTGTTGGACTTGAAATCAGGAAGACCTTGGGCAAGTCATTGAACCTCAGCCTTGCTTTCTTCACCTGTAAAATGGGGATAATAATAGCTCCTGTCTCATAGAGTTTTGTGAGAAACATATGAGATGACGTATGTACAGGAGTACTTGTGGTCACAGTCCAGGAAAGGAGTAAACACCTCGCCCCTTATCATACCTCCTTGGAAGAACTGAAAATTTACAGGTCCCTACAAGTATCTCTGAAAACAGCTGTACAAACCCCTGAAGCTTGGGACAGTACACTCTCCACATTGGAAGCAGACTCTTACCTTAACAAAGAGTTTAAAACTCAAGTAATTAGCTGGGATCATAAGCAAGCAGAGCAAAAAGAGTCAGACTATATTATCCTACTTTGGTGACAAAGAAGATCAAAATATACAACCAGAAGAAGACAACAAAATCAAAGCTCCTACATCCAAAATGATGGCTATAATTTTCATTCTGACTTCAAAACCAGTGTTCTTTCCATTACACCACACTGTATCCCTTATTGTTGAGGTTTAGAGTTGGGAGAACTGGTTCAGATGTGAAAGAATTCACTTAGACCTTCTCTGCAACCTTTGGGAGCTTTACTGATGCAAAAGCAACAGGCTAGCTCTGCAAAGAGGACTAGCAACTTACAGAGGGATAGGAGTCTGTTTTATCTTACAAGACAAGGGTGGGGATTGTCATGACACAGGATGAGGAAGATGGATGATAGGATGGGGGACCCAGGATAAGGAAGACAGGGGAAATATTATGACTCATGATGAGGGAGACGAGGCTTTTTATGGTCCAGGATAGGGAGGAAGTTTTATGGTATCTCAAGATGAGGGAAAGAGGGGGGCAGAGCCAAGATGGTGGAGTGAAAGCAGTGACTTCCTTGAGCTCTCCCCCAAACCCCTCCAAATACTCATAAAAAATGGCTCTAAACAAATTCCAAAGCAGCAGAACCCACAAAAAGACAGAGTGAAACAAATTTCCAGCCCAAGACAACCTGGATGATTGATCAGAAAGGTATATCATGCTGGGCTGGGAGCGCAGTGCAGGTGCGCAGGCCACAGTGAACCTGGAGCAGGCCTCAGAGGACTGAATCTCGGGCAGCTGTGGAGGTTTCCAGACTCCTCAATCCACAAATGCCTAAGACAACTTAGAAGGTCAGTGGAAAAAGTCTGTTTCTGTCAGTGCTGAGAGAGGAAGGCAGGGTTTCAGCTCCATTCACCAAGAGCGTGGCCCTGGGAGGGGCAGCTGCTTCCTGAGCTTCCGGCCCACAGACTGAGGGGGAATCCAGTGGCTGATCAGAGAGGGACTGCAGGGATCTCTTTGCCAGTGCTCAGGCAGGAATCTCTTGCTTTCTTGTGTGTGGATCTGGGTCACAGTTCTGGGCTGAGGTGCTGGGGTGAGGAGGAGCACTGGCGTGGTAGAGCTTGTAGTGGCTGTAGAGAGGAACCCCTCCTCACAGTTACAGGACAGAAAGGAGTACTTGTAGTCACAGGCCAGGAAAGGAGTAAACACCTCACCCTTATCATACCACCTTGGAAGAACTGAAAATTTACAGGTCCCTACAAATATCTCCGAAAACAGCTATACAAACCCCTGAAGCTTGGGACAGTACACTCTCCACATTGGAAGCAGACTCTTACCTTAACAAAGAGTTTAAAACTCAAGTGATTAGCCGGGATCATAAGCAAGCAGAGCAAAAAGAGTCAGACTATATTATCTTACTTTGGTGACAAAGAAGATCCAAATATACAACCAGAAGAAGACAACAAAATCAAAGTTCCTACATCCAAAGCCTCCAAGAAAAATATGAATCAGTCCCAGGCCTTGGAAGAGCTCAAAAGGGATTTTGAGAAGCAAGTAAGGGAAGTAGAGGAAAAACTGGGAAGAGAAATGAGAGTGATGCAAGAAAATCATGAAAAACAAGTCAACAGCTTGCTAAAGGAGACCCAAAAAAATACTGAAGAAAATAACACCTTAAAAAACAGCCTAACACAAATGGCAAAAGAGGTACAAAAAGCCAATGAGGAGAAAAATGCCCTAAAAAGAAAAATTGGACAAATGGAAAAGGAAGTCCAAAAGATTACTGAAGAAAATACTTCCTTAAAAATTAGAATAGAGCAATTGGAAGTAGTGACTTTATGAGAAATCAGACACAGTAAACAAATCCAAAAGAATGAAAAATTAGAAAACAATGTGAAATATCTCATTGGAAAAACAACTGACCTGGAAAATAGATCCAGGAGAGAGAATTTAAAAATTTGGACTATCTGAAAGCCATGATCAAAAAAAGAGCCTAGACATCATCTTTCAAGAAATTATCAAGGAAAACTGCCCTGATATTTAGAACCAGAGGGCAAAATAGAAATTGAAAGAATCCACAGATCTCCTCCTGAAAGAGATCCCCAAAGGAAAACTCCTAGGAATATTGTAGCCAAATTGCAGAGTTCCCAGGTCAAGGAGAAAATATTACAAGCTGCCAGAAGGAAACAATTCAAGTACTGTGGAAACACAATCAGGATAACACAAGATTTAGCAGCTTCTACATTAAAGGACGCAGGGCATGGAATATAATATTCCAGAGGGGCAAAGGAGATAGGATTACAACCAAGAATCACCTACCCAGCAAAACTGAGTATAATCCTTCAGGGGAAAAAATGGTCATTCAGTGAAATAGAGGACTTTCAAGCATTCCTGATGAAAAGACCAGAGCTAAACAGAAAATTTGACTTTTACAGGACTCAAGTGGAACATGAAGAGGTAAACAGGAAAGAGAAATCATAAGAGACTTATTAAGATTGAACTGTTTACATTCCTGCATGGAAAGATGATATTTGAACTCATGAGAACTTTGTCAGTATTAGGGTAGTTGAAGGAAAAAAATTATATGTATGTATATGTAGATAGATAGATGGAGGGCACAGGGTGAGTTGAAGATTAAGGGGTCATATCTGGAGAATAAAATTAAGGGATGAGAGAGGATGATACTCGGAGAAGAAAGGGAGAGGTAGAATGGGGTAAATTATCTCAAAAAAAAACAGAAAAGAAAAGTCTCTCACAGTGGAGGGGAAAAGGGGAAGGTGAGAGGGAATGAGGAATCTTATTCTCATAGGATTTGGCTTAAGGAGAGAATAACATACACATTCAATTGGGTATGGAAATCTATCTTACCCTGCAGGAAAATAGGGGGAGAAGGGGACAAGAGAGCAGGGGGGTGATAGAGAGGAGGGCAGAATGGGAAAGAGGGTAATCAGAAGTAAATACTTCTGAGGAGGGACAGGGTCAAAAGAAAGAATAGAATAAATGGGAGGGCAGGACAGGATTAAGGGAAATAGAGTTAGTTTTTCACAACATGTCCACTAAGGAAGTGTTTTGCATAACTGCACATGTACAGCCTATATTGAGTTGCTTGCCTTATCAATGTGGGTGGAGTAGGGAGGGAAGAAGGGAGAAAATTTGGAACTCAAAGTTTTAAAAACAAATGTTAAAAAAATTATTTTCACATGCAACTGGGAAATAAGATATACAGGAAATGGGATATAGAAATCTATGCTGCCCTACAGGAAAATTGAAGGGGAAGGGGATAAGAGAAGGGAGGGGGGAGAGATAGAAGAGAAGGCAGACCAGGGGAAGGGGTATTTAGAATGCATGCCATCTTGGGGTGGGGGGAGTGGTGAGAAATTTGGAACTCAAAAAATTGTGGAAGTGAATGTTGAAAACTAAAAATAAATAAATTTATATTTTAAAAAAAATAAGATAAGGGAAAGAGACTCTAGGATGCCCTCAAGTTCAGGAGGGGCCTCACAAGGTGCTGGAAAAACAACCCTTAATTAAAATGTGTTTCTTTAAAAAGCTTTTAGCTTTTAGGGCACTGTTTGCTTTTACATCATTATTACATAATGCTTTAATTTAAAGGTATCAATTTCCTAATGGAAAAAGGTAAGGATAAACAATCCTTCATAGTTCCCTTCAAACCAAGTATGAAGTGACTATATATTATTTCAACCTTTTGAGCAAGTGTTTAGTGTGCAAGAGGGCATTTACCCTATACCAGGGCTGGGGAACCTGTGGCTTCAAGGCCACACATGGCCTTCTAGGTCCTCAAGTACAGTTCTTTGATTGAAATGAATCAAGATTGGATCCAGTCAAAGGGCCACATGTAGCCTCAAGGCAATGGGTTCCCCACCCCTGCCCTATACCATGTGGGTAGACTGGAGAGGGATCAGGGAGGAATCAGCAGTGACCTGCTATCACAAAAATTTATATGTCCAGCTTTGCTGAGCTAGCTCAAACACTGCAGGATCTAAGGTCCCCCATGTCCACTAGACTGCATCATGCTTAATCCCTTTGTTTATTAAAGTTGGACAAAGTGCTGGCAAATTACCTTTTCACTTTTGGGAAAGGCTTGGCAGAGGAGAAAAACCAATGATTGCAACATCTGTTATCAAAGATGCTGGCTGGCTTGAGAAGAAGGGGAGTTAGCAAATGTTGCTTCTTTGTTTCTACAGTTAATCTTTTTTTTTTATTTCTGCTGTTAATCATTTATGAGATAACGATGCTTGACCACCCCATACTCCTTTCAATTCAGCCCTTGCTTTCCCACCCACACACTCATACATCCTCTCTCCACTTTCTTGGATCTCAGCAGTGGAAGAATAATACGTCAACTAGTGGATATTCATATAAACTCCACCCTACAGAGCTAGGGACTGGAAAAGATCTCAGAAACTCTCTACAGTGAACAATCAAGACCTCTTGCTCCAGGTCTCCTGACTCTCAACTGGCTAACTGCAGGTTAGTAGTTTGTTATGAATTAAAGGTGCCCTGGAAGAGATGAGGGCAGAAGGGTTCGGGGAGGAGGAAGGAGCAGATCATAGCTGCAGAATTCAAGTTGCCAGCAGGAGACCAGTAAGTGCTGTTGGAATGGGAGTCACCTGGTTGATTTTTCTGCCATTTTATGCAGAGGGGGGCTAAAACCCCGAAAGGTAATGCGACTTTCCAAAGTCTCCCCTGTGATATACAGGAAGCTAGGAAATCAGAGTAGCTGTCAGAGAGCCACCCCATGTAAAAATGTAGAGTTGGGGAAGTTGGTCATTGATGACCCCACCTCTCCCTTCTTCATTCTTTCCCTGTCAGACCATGCCATTGGGCCCTGCTGCACTTGGTATAAGACAAACACTGCACCACCACTCTCATGCAGCCAGCCCCTTCACCCCCAACCCCCGCCCTTGTCACAAAGTAAAATGACTTGAAAAAGGTAATTCCTATAACAGTGCTAGTAACAATCCGTTGTTCATCCAACAGAACTATTGATCTCCTATGACCTTTTTATCCCTGTATGAAGTATCATGTAGTAATCAATCAATAAGCATTTATTTGTTTATTGAAACAATTATTTGTATTTTTCTTTAAATTTTTTTTCTACTAACATATATCTATTTTTCTCCTTCCCACATTCCTCCATTTCCTCCAGAAAAAAGAAAAAACAAAACCCTTGTAATACATGTGTATAGTCAAGCAAAACAAATTCATTGATTATGTCCAAAAACATATCTCAAGCTACACACTGAGTCTATCGCCCTTCTGTCGTAAGGTGGGTAGCATGCTTCATCTTGGGTCCTCTGGATTAGTGGCTGGCCATTGTGTCGATCAGATCAACAGGCATTTATTGAGCTCCTGCTGTGTGTTAGGAAGTATACCAATGCAAAAGAGGTTTCACATTCTAACTATAATAATAACAAAGTAATAAAAGTGCTAAGGTAGGGTGCTGAGTGAGAGCAGTAAAGAGAGCATTGAACCTGGAGTCAGGAGTGAACTAGGTTCAAATCCTAGCTCTAACACTTTTTTTTGACAAGGCAATCAGGGTTAAGTGACTTGCCCAGGGTCACACAGCTAGTGAGTATCATGTGCCTGAGACTAGATTTGAACTCAGGTCTTCCTGACTCCAGGGCCAGTGCTCTATCCACAGCACCACTTAGGTGCCCCTGACAACCTCTTTAAATCTTTCTTCTCGTTTATTGAACAGAGATAATGCTGGTACTCACGGGTCAGTGAGAGGGAAATACTTGTACCCTTAAGGCATAATATAAACATAAGCTACTATTATATTCTAGGATTTCAGGGAAAGGAGAGCTCAGTGAAGTCTAGAGTAGTCAGGGAAAGCCTCATGGAGGAAGTGACTAATCCAAGATAATTAGATAATTTATTGACAAAATGGGGACTAGAACCCCATCCACTGATTTTTGACAATAATGCTATTTTTGCTACATAGCACTACCTCAGGGGATCACAAGGAATACTGCTAACTGGGGCTAAGAGTAAATGTTGGAGAGTAGAGAGAAATCTAATTACTAGGTAAGAATGGGACTAAGTTATGGAATCATATTGTTAAACTCACGTAGAAGGATTTAGACATCATGTCATAGCATTTAGGGAGCCATGGAAGGTTACTGAGCTGAAGAGTGACAAAATTAAAACCATATTTTAGGAAGGTAAATGTAGCCAGAGCAAGCTGGAAGGAGTAAGAAAGACTGGACTTCGTGAAGGTAGTTAGCCTGCTGCAGTCATCTCTATTTCAAGGATTCGTAGTTTGGCATAAGTTGTTCCAAGTGGGAAATAAGAGGAAGGGATAAATCTAAGACATATTTGCAAAGGAAGAATATGGAATTTGCAAAGGACAGATACGGAAGGTGAATGACAGATATGAGTCAAAAGTTATTTCAAGGTTTTATGCTTTGGATAACTGAAAGAACTAGTGATATTATCAAAAAGAAGGAAATGTGGAGTGTTGTTTAGAGCTAAGAGCCAACAATCAGGACTGGGGATTTGCAGCATAACAGGCCCCCCCCCCCACAATTTTCTGCAACACTATCATACTCCAATTTTGACCACCAGATGGCCTACCAAAATGGCAAAGAACCACCCACTGGACTTCCAGCTTCTGGAGGAAGGCCATGACAAACTGATCAAATTAGTTTTACCTGTATTTTGGGTTTGTTTTTGTTGAACCTGTGATTTCATTGGTATAGGGAACTCCCAGGAAGAAAACTCCCCCTATTAATGCAGAGCAGTATCTCCTGTTCAACTTAGAAGTCTTCACCTGTGGTCAAATATTGAGAGCCATGCTCTCACAGTCAGAGGTGGGATTTGAACCCAGGTCTTCTTAATTCCAGGCTGAGTTTTTTCTACTCTGGTCATGCTGGAAGAATATCTCATGCAAGTACCAGTTTTGTTGGAGGGCTTTCTTTTCTATTATCCTCAGGTTTCTGGTTGACATTTTAATCAACTCTGGATTAGAAGAAATGACTTGCTGTTCTTTCTCATTTGGATTTCTTGATCATTCTCCGGTCTAGTTCAAATTTCAGGGTTTGCAGGAATAGGCACACGGGAGTTGGGCAGCCTACCTCCCATCCAAGTGGGTGTCTTGGCAAGAAGCCTAATTTTCCTTTTAAACAAATTCAGCATGTAACTTTCTAAGCTGCCTTGCTTTTCTGTAATTCCTTCTGGCATTTCTTCTTCTGTGTTTATTTGAAAAGAAATTCCTCAATGACCTTACTCTTTTTTTTTTTGGTTCTCCCTATCTTTTCCTCTCCTTTCTCTCTCAAACCTCAAACTCATTAAGAAAAAAAAAAGGCATTGTGACAAATGTTAATAACCAAACAATACCAATTCCTACATTGACTGTGTCCAAAATGTGTGTCATATTCTGTATCTTGTGTCTATCATCTCTCCATCAGGAGGTGGTTGATGTGTTTCTTCATCAACTCCCTGGTGTTGTGGTTGGTTATTTCTTTGAATAGAGTTCTTAAGACTTACAAAGTAAGTCTTACTTAAGTCTTACAAATCTTGTTTTATTTTGCAAGGTTGTTGCTATTATATAAAGAGTTCTCCTGGTTCTGCTCACTTTATTATATGTCAGTTCATACAAGTCATCCCTGGTTTTTCTGAAACCATCACTTTCATCATTTCTTATGGGACAATAATATTCAGTTACATTCATATACCATACTTTTTTCAGCCATTCCCAAATTTATTGCTGCCTTCTTAGTTTCCTATTTTTCACTATGACAAAAAGAAACCTTATATATATTTTTGTACATATGAACTTTATCCTTCTTTCTTTGATATCTTGGGTTATAGGCCTTGTAGCAATATAGCTGGACCAAAGAGTATATAATAGCAATCATTTTAAGGGAGCTCAATTTCTGCTTGTAGATGGGTAGGATTTAGATAGGAGACAAAAGCACTGCCTAGGTGGAGGAAACTATATTAGGAAAGGCACTGAGGTAGAAGTGAGCATGAAACTTTGGAGGGAAGGGGTAGTAAGGGGACTATCCAAAATGAAGTGTTTTTAAGTATAAGGTTGGATAGGAAATGGGTATAAAGTTGGGTAGGAAATGATGAATATGTTGATGATGATAGCTCACATTTGCAAAACCTTTTAATATTTATGAATCTCTTTCCTAAGATCTAGCTCTATCAGTCAGCATCATGGACTCAGAGTCAGATGACCCAAGTTTGGGTTTTAGCTCTTTCATTAGTTTTATGTCCTTGGGCAAGTAATTTTATCTTTCTAGCCTCAGTTACCTCATCTTTATGATGAGGGGAAATAATAAAGGCACTATCCATCTCCTAGGTATTGTTGTGGAGGGTTGTTGTGGAGACCAAATGAGATAATGTATGCAAAGCATTTTGAAATCCATCCTTTCCCCCAATTCTAGAAAAATCACAGTTAGCATTGCTATCTGGAAATACAGCATGGTGTGATTGATAGAGAGTTGGGCTTCGACTCAAGAAGATCTGGGTTCAAGTACTGCTCTGACACATACTGGCTATGTGACTCTGAGTAAATCACTTAACCTCTCAATACTCTAGGCAGCTCTTTAGGAGTATAAGTTGCAGAGACATGCTTTGGTTGTGAGAGTTTATTCATCTAGGAGTTTGCTGCATGAGTGAAATCACATGTCTATCTATAGTCCTGAGGTCGTCATTATTATCTAACTTAGGGGATAGGTGTCACATAGCCAGAGTCACATATCCCTTAGGTAATAGATACTACTCTTTGTCCATATATTCTGCTTAGGACATTGTGAATACCTTTTCTCCACTTAAGAATTAAAAATTATCCTATGATGAATTTCTTTTAAAGAAGAAACTTTTTTAAATGCTTTGAAGAATTATTGTCCATGAATAAGTTCTGAAGCAGGAACAAAATATTGCCAAGAAAATGCCATTGTTTCCATTTCTATGGGGAAAGCAAATTTTCAAGACTGCAAATTATTTAAATGAATTTATATTTAAGGCTGGTACATGACATGAGAGATTAATTTTCTATTCTATAATAACTAATCTAGTTTGTTTTGTTTTGTTTGCCTGAATCAAGAGGCCAATTTCCAACTTAATTTACCAGAAAAACTTGGAAGAAACACTTGATCACAGACTTCCCAAGGGTTATAAAGGAGATGGCATATAGGAGAGAGAAATGGAAAAGATATGGTCCAACTCTATTTCAAATAATCTTGTCTTTTGCTCTGCTGGCCAGGGTGCATGGTAAGTGATGGGAAATGGGGGAAAAGGTCAGATAAACATCAATCATTTGAACATATCAGTACAACTCACTTCCAATCCCCACCATCATTTAATCATAATCAAAGGAGGACCAAATGTCTGGGAGAATCTCTCTCTAGTATTACCAAAGGGGTTTGTTGGATAGCATACTCAAATATAATAATATTACATTAGTGTTATGCAATGACTGTTTTCTACACCTTTCTTCTTAAACTCTCAGGTAGTACCCAGGACCATTCAAATCCCTGGAGTCAACCAGGACTAAAATCAGGGATTTAACTAGGAAGTTTTGTACCTGGGGCAAGTTGGGATGGAGAGGGCTCATCAGGAGTGTGCCACTGGTAGGGAGGAAGTGTTTTCCTAGATGAGGTTCTCACTTTTGTTGAAGGGGAAGGAGATGATGCCATATAGGGATAAAGCTTAGGATAGTAACATCCTTACTCTTTAAATTCCCATATAGAGTGGGAGGCAGGGAGTGAATAGAAAACAATGGAAATATTTAAATATGAAAAACCAACTGGTATTTTGATTATTTTAGCCTAAGTATTTCTGCTTATAGAGAGGAGAGGACCCAAGATGGACAGAATTCCCCCATGCCTCTGAAAATCTCTCTTTCTCTAACCCTTGACATTTTAGAGTTACAGCTGCATCATTCCTAAACTGTGGGGGAAAAAATTCATAATGAGAGAAAGCACAGTTACAGCAATAAAATTATAAACATAAAGTTCAGTTAACATTTTATTTCCAAATTGACGTTAAAAAGAAAGACTGTTAAGATTTTTCTTTAAGATTAGGCCAAAGGCTTTACACTAGGATATTTTAGAATGCTTTCTTAATATTTTTAAAACAGAGGAGAAAAAGAGAGGGCACTCATGCCTGAAGGACTCAGAGGACGATGGTACTCTTGTCAGTAACAGGAAAGTTGTTAAGATAGGAAGGTTGATGTGAGGGGATGCAATGAGTCTTGTTTTCAATATGTTGAGTTTAGATACATATGGGATATCCAATTCAAGATTTCAAAAGGTAGCTGTAATGAAAAACTAAATTTCAAGATATATAGATCTGAGAATCATCTGTGTAAACTTATGGGAGCTGATGAGGTTACTAAGCAAGATTGTATGATATGAAAATAAAAACAAGGCCCATCATAGAGCCTTGGGTGATCCCCAAGGTTACTGATGCTAAGAAGACTGAAGATTGAGAAAAATGGCATTAAATTTATTAACTTTGAAGAAAGCAGTTTCAATTGAAAAATGAGGTGGGAAGCCAGATTGCAAAATGTTTAGAAAAGAAAAAGAGGAGAAGGAGTGGCCTAGTATAGATAGTCTTCTCAAGGAGTTGAGCCATGAAGAGGAGGAGAGATATAGAATAATAGCTAACAGAGATGGACAAATTAAATAAGGCTTTTTTTTTAAGGACAAAAGTGTTAAAAAAAAAAGAGCAGTCAAGAAGTCAGTAGATTGAGAGAGATGAAACTTAGAGGAAAAAGTAGGGATGCAATGGGTAATCTGTTGAAGATGGGAGGGAATGGGATCCAAAGGTAAACACTAAAGGGTTTGCCTTGGCAAGGAAAAAGGATTTTTTTATTTTACTTTGAGATGGGAGTGAAAAAGGGGACAGTGGGAAAAGATTTCTGAATCATGTGAGATGAGGAGGAGAAAGAGGGAGTTCTTAGCAAATAGACTCAATTTTTTCAGTGAAGTGCAAGGTAAAGTCCTCATTTGAAAGGGTGGGGAGGCACTTCCACTTCCAGGAGCCAAGATGGTGGAGTAAAAAGGTAGTCGCTCTCACCCTCCCCTATCAACCTCTGAAAACCCAGAAAATATCACTCCAGAAAAAAAAAATCCTGGAACAGGTGAACTAGAAGAAAGACAGGGAACAATGGCACAGCAGCCCAGCAAATGGGTCTCCTCAGCAAAAATAAGGGAAGCAGCACTACAAAGGGCCCCAGGAGGATAAGCACCCTGCAGCATTCATCTGAAAGGAGCTGAAGAAAGCAATCTAGAGTCTTCCTAAAGTCCCAGCCTTGCTGATTCCAACCCAACACCAGGTAAGCTGTCAGAACCCTACAGCCTCCAACTGTCAACTAGGAAGAGATCCTGAAGCCCAGTTGGTACAGCAGGCAAACACCAACACCTGGACTCCCGAGTGCCTCTGTTAGGTAGGGGGAACTGGTGGAAACCGGCTCAGAAAAACACAGGTGCCTCTGCATTCTACCTGAAAGGAATCTCCCAGTGCATTAGCAGAAATGAGGGAGGAAGCATTGCAAGGGGCCCCAGGCAGATAAACACCCTGCAGCACCCATCTAAAAGGAGCTGAAGAAAGTTAAAGGAAAGGAAAAGCAGGCAACCTGGAATTGCCTGAAAGTTCCAGCCTTGCTGATTCCAGCCCAACACCAGGTAAGCTGCCAGAACCCTACAGCCTCCAATTGCCAACATAAGAGGCCCAGCACACAGAAGCTTGGATCAGTGCCCTCTGTTCCCCAGCAGGAGAGCTCAATCTCTTTAAAGGCCAGGGAATAAAGAAATCATGAGTAAAAAGAAATGTACCATAGATTCATATTATGAGAAGAGTGAAGATCAAGACAGATATTCTGAAGAGGACAACATTGTCAACAAACCCACATCTGCAACATCAAAAGGGAATATGAACTAGTCTGAAGCCCAAAAAGCCCTCTTAGAAGAGCTCAAGAAGGATTTTAAAAGTGTAACGAGAGAGGTAGAAGCATCCTTTAAAAATACAATTGGCCAATTGGAAAAAAAGTACACTGAAGAAAACAAATCCCTTAAAAATACAATTGGCCAATTGGAGAAGGAAGTACAAAAACTAACAGAAGAAAACAATCTGTTAAAAACTAGAATTGGACAAATGGAAACTAATAACTCTATGAGAGAGCAAGAATCAGTCAAACAGAAACAAAAAAATGAAAAAATAGGTGAAAACATAAAATATCTCATTGGTAAAACAACCAACCTAGAAAAATCAATCCAGGAGAGACAATTTAAAAATCATTTGACTACCTGAAAAACATGATGAAAAAAGAGTTTGGACAGTATCTTTCAGGAAATCATAAAGGAAAACTGCCCAGAAGTCCTAGAACCAGAAGGTCAACACCTGAAAGAGATCCCAAATTGACAACACCAAGGAATATAATAGCAAAATTAAAAACTTACCAGATGAAAGAGAAGATGCTGCAAGCAGCCAGAAAGAAAGAATTTAAATATCATGGAACCACAGTCAGGATTACACAGGACCTTGCAGCTTCTACATTAAAAGACCGTAGGGCATGGAACATGATATTCTGTAAGGCAAAGGAGCTTGGATTGCAGCCAAGGATCAACTACCCTGCAAAAATGAGCATGATTTTTCAAAGGAGGAGATGGATATTCAATGAAATAAGGGACTTCCAAACTTTACTGATAAAAAGACCAGAGCTCAACAAAAAATTTGATCTTCAAATACAAGATTCAAGAAAGATATAAAAAGGTAAATGGGACAGAAAGATACAAAATGTTGTTAATAAGGGCAGACTGTTTACATCCCTACAAGGGAAGATGACACTTGCAGCTCTTGAGAACTGTATTGTTATCACACCATGTTAAAGGAGTATACATAAAGGGGGTGGATATAAGTTGACTTTAATGTAATGATAAAAAAAAATCTAATCAAGTGGGTTAAATGGATCCAAGTAAGTGGATTAATCCGATCTTATAAAATGTACTGAGAAAGGAGGAGGCAAACAAGGGCAAATTACATTACAGGAAAAGGCAGAAAATCCAATAAAGCAGAGGGAAAGAAGGGAGGGAGGTGGGGCATTGTTTGAACCTTACTCTCATCAGATTTGGCTCAAGAAGGGAATAACATAATCAGTTAGGTATAGAAATCTAACTTGCCCTATAGGCAGTAGAAGGGAAAAGGGGAAAGAAAAGGGAGGGGGCATAGAAGGGAGGGAAGAAGCAGTAAGGGCAAAGAGGAAGAAAAGGGAAAGGGATACTAGAAGGGAGGAGAGACTGGAGGCAGTGTTCAAAAGCAAAACACTAGTGAGGGGTGGGGAAGGAGAAAGAAGAAAGAAAATCATAAACAGGGGGAAAAATGATGGAGAAAAAGACACAGATAGTAATCATAACTGTGAATGTGAATGGGATGAACTCTCCCATAAAACAGAAGCAGATAGCAGAATAGATTAAAAGCCATAATCCTACAATATGTTGTTTACAGGAAACACATTTGAAAAAGAGTGACACATACAGGGTAAAGGTAAAAGGCCGGAGCAGAATATATTATGCGTCAGCTGAAGTAAAAAAAGCAGGGGTAGCAATCCTGATCTCAGACAAAGCAAGAGCAAAAATAGATCTAATCAAAAGAGATAAGGAAGGAAACTACATCCCGCTAAAAGGCACCATAGACAATGAAGTAATATCATTAATAAACATATATGCACCAAATGGTATGGCATCCAAATTCTTAGAGGAGAAGTTCAGGGAGTTACAGGAAGAAATAGACAGCAAAACTATACTAGTGGGGGACCTCAACCTCCCCCTCTCTGATACTCTAACTAAAAAATCTAACCACAAAATAAACAAGAAAGAAGTTAAGGAGGTGAATAGAACATTAGAAAAGTTAGGTATGATAGACCTCTGGAGAAAACTGAATGGGGATAGAAAGAATATACTTTTTTCTCAGCAGTACATGGCACATACACAAAAATTGACCATGTACTAGGGCATAAAAACCTCACAATCCAATGCAGAAAGGCAGAAATATTAAATGCATCCTTTTCAGATCATGATGCAATAAAAATTATATGTAATAAAGGGCCATGGAAAGATAGACTAAAAAATAATTGGAAACTAAATAATCTAATCCTAAAAAATGATTGGGTCAAACAACAAATCATAGAAACAATCAATAATTTCATTCAAGAGAATGACAATAATGAGACAACATACCAAAACTTATGGGATGCAGTGAAAGCAGTTCTTAGGGGAAGTTTTATATCTCTAAATGCTTACATAAATAAAATAGAAAAAGAGGAGATTAATGAATTGGGCATACAACTAAAAAAACTAGAAAAAGAACAAATTAAAAATCCTCAACTAAACACCAAATTAGAAATATTGAAAACCAAAGGAAAAATTAATAAAATTGAAATTAAGAAAACTATTGAACTAATAAATAAAACTAAGAGCTGGTTTTATGAAAAAACAATAAAATAGATAAACCTTTGGTTAATTTAATTAAAAAAAGAAAGAAGAAAACCAAATTACTAGTATCAAGAATGAAAAGGGTGAAGCTACCACCAAGGAAGAGGAAATTAAAACAATAATTAGGAATTATTTTGCCCAACTATATGCCAACAAATTTGACAATCTTAGTGAAATCGATACATAATTCAAAAACATAAATTGCCCAGATTAACAGAAGAGGAAGTAAAATACCTAAATAACCCCATCTCAGAAAAAGAAATTGAACAAGCCATTGATGAACTCCCTAAGAAAAAATCTCCAGGGCCAGATGGATTTACATGCGAATTCTATCAAACATTTAAAGAACAATTAATTCCAATACTATATAGACTATTTGGGAAAATAGGTGAAGAAGGAGTCTTACCAAATTCTTTTTATGATACAAATATGGTGTTGATACCTAAACCAGGAAGAGTCAAAATAGAGAAAGAAAATTATAGACCAATTTCTCTAATGAATATAGATGCAAAAATTTTAAACAAATACTAGCAAATAGATTGCAGCAACTTATCACAAGAATAATACACTATGACCAGGTAGGATTTATACCAGGAATGCAGGGTTGGTTCAATATTAGGAAAACTATCAGCATCATTGAGCATATCAACACAAAACCAACAGAAACCACATGATCATCTCAATAGATGCAGAAAAAGCTTTTGATAAAATACAACACCCATTCCTATTAAAAACACTAGAAAGCATAGGTATAAATGGAGTCTTCCTTAAAATAATAAATAGCACCTCTCTCTAAAACCTTCAGCAAGCATTATATGTAATGGGGACAGGCTAGAAGCATTTCCAATAAGATCGGGGTGAAACAAGGATGTCCATTATCACCACCGTTATTCAATATTGTACTGGAAACCTTAGCTTTAGCAATAAGAGAAGAAAAAGAAATTGAAGGCATTAGAATAGGCAAAGAAGAAACAAAGCTATCACTCTTTGCAGATGACATGATGATATACTTAGAGAATCCTAGAGAATCAAGTAAAAAACTACTTGAAATAATAAACTTTAGCAAAGTTGCAGGCTATAAAATAAACCCACATAAATCATCAGCATTTCTATATATTACCAACAAAGCCCAACAGCAAGAGATAGAAAGAGAAATTCCATTTAAATTTACTGTAGACATTATAAAATATTTAGGAGTCTACCTCCAAACAAACCCAGGAACTCTATGAACACAATTACAAAACACTTTTTCACACAAATAAAATCAGATCTAAATAATTGGAAAAACATCAGTTGCTCATGGGTAGGCTGAGCTAACATAAGAAAAATGACAATCCTACCTAAGTTAATTTACTTATTCAGTGCCATACCAATCAAACTACCGAAAATTATTTTATAGAGTTAGAAAACATAATAACAAGATTCATTTGGAGGAACATAAGGTCCAGAATATCAAAGGAACTAATGAAAAGAAATGCAGGGGAAGGTGGCCTAGCAATTCCACATCTTAAATTGTATTATAAAGCAGCAATCATCAAAACTGCTTGGTACTGGCTAAGAAATAGGGAGGTGGATCAGTGGAATAGGTTAAATATGCAAGACACAGTAGTCAATAACTATAGTAATCTATTATTTGATAAACCCAAAGAACCCAGGTTCTGGGATAAGAACCCACTCTTTGAAAAAAACTGCTGGGAAAACTGGAAAAGAGTATGGCAGAAAATTGGAACACTAATGCATTGTTGGTGGAGTTGTGAAATGATACAACCATTTTGGAGAACAATTTGGAGCTATGCCCAAATGGCTATAAAAATGTGCATACCCTTTGATCCAGCAATAGCACTTCTAGGGCTATATCCTAAAGAGATCATACAAATGGGAAAAGGACCCACGTGTACAACAATATTCACAGCAGCTCTTTTCTGTGGTGGCAAAGAATTGGAAATTGAGAGGATGCCCATCAATTGGGGAATGGCTGAGCAAACTGTGGTATATGAATGTAATGGAATACTATTGTGCTATAAGAAATGATGAACAGGCTGACTTCAGAAAAACCTGGGAAGACTTGTATGGTCTGATGTTGAGTGAAGTGAGCATAACCAAGAGAACGTTGTACACAATAACAGCCAGATTGTGCGATAACTAATATTGATAAACTTAACCCTTCTCAGCAATACAAGGATCTAAGACATCTACAGAGGCCAAGTGATGGAAAATGCTATCCACATCCAAAGAAAGAACTATGGAAGTTGAATCGCTATCTTTTTTTTTCTCTTCTGTTGAGTTTTGTTTCCTTTTTCTGATGGTTCCTCTTATTGGTTTTAATTTTTACTTACAACTTCACTAATATGAAAATATGTTTAATAGGAATGTAAATGTATAGCCTATATCAGATTGTGCACCGTCTTGGGGAGGGTGATTGGGGGGAAGGGGAAGAAAAAATTTAAACTCAAAAGCATGTGGAAGTGATTGTTGATAAATCAAAATAAATTAATAAAATAATTTTTTTTTAAAAAGGGTGGGGAGATGGCTCCTTGGGAGGCTTGAGAAAAAAGTTAGAAGGTTTAGGATAGAAGCTGTAGAAATTGCAAAATTAAATTGATCAAGGATGAGTAGAACATCTGCTTTGTTGCAATGAAGGTTCAATTGAGGTAGATAACACATGTGTAGTGGGCCCTGTAAGCTTGGTTTTGAGGATTTCCCTGGCTCCATTCAACAGCAGGTGAATAGGAGCAAAGGAGACATCTGATGGGAGCAATGCAAGGTTGTGGTCTGGTTCTGTAACCAGTGAAGTGTCTCTGCAAAGGTCAGGAAGGCACAACTGGTTGTGTTAACTTGAGCAATGTTGGCAAGGTAAGCAATATGAGAGGTTAATAAAACTCAGGTGTAATCTTCCTTATTTTTAAAATGAAGTTACATAAATAGGGAAGCAGAGATGAAATTTTTAAGCTTTTTATATTCATCAACCCACATTTTTTATCCTTGGGTATGTACTATGTTTACTGTTTTCAAAGCATTGTAGTGTGTTTTATGGGAATCGATGGACACAAAGACATGACCCCTGCTCTTGAATAATATACTATTTATCCCCTGGGATGATGGCCATACCTAGGTTTTAATCTTTGGGTCTCATTTGGTTCCATGGCCAGGTTTTTGTGATCCCCCGCCCAAACTTGTGTACGCTGCCCCAGTATCGCCTTTGGAAATAGGAGGTGAAACTATCTTCATAGATGGAACACAGTTGAAATACACCTGCCGCCCAGGCTACAGCCGAAATACCTCCAAGACTATACTTACCTGTGAAAAAAATTCCTGGTATCCTACTACTCCATTCTGTGTCAGTGAGTACCTAATATTTGATTTTTGGTTTCCTAGGTTTTCTGAATATCTATGTGCCTCTCTGTGAGGTACTTTTGGGTACTATGAGAACCTTTGGCTCCTTGGGGAACTACTGAGTCAGTTACCATGTCAACATACAGATGCATTCCATTTCTGAAAAAGTCAATATATGAAAAATCATGGGGAAATCATTTGTATTGTGAAAGGGTTTTTTGAGCTACAAAATAATTCACTAATAACCTCTTTCAATACACAAGCTATTCTTTGATTGATAAAATTTTGTTCTATTTTTAAAGGCCCCCTCTATTGGGCATAACTAGCTGTCTCCAAATATTTGAAGGACATTCATGGGGAAGTATCAGGTATTTTTGCATACTTTTAGAAGGTAAACTGGGACCAAGAGGTAAATTTAAGAAGAAGATTCTAAATATTTCATCTGTCCAACTGTGGAATGCACTGCCTTTTGAGCTACAGAGTTCTGCATTATTAAAATTATGTAAAGCAGACATTATTTGATTTCTAGTTGAGGATGTTGTAGCGGATTTTCACATCAAGCAGGGGGTTAGATTAGATAATATCTAACATCCCTATAATTCTATAAGTTGTAAGACTTGTGCTCTGTTCCAAGCTTGACCTAGTTAGTTGTGT
This sequence comes from Phascolarctos cinereus, assembly GCF_003287225.1. NCBI lineage: Eukaryota > Metazoa > Chordata > Mammalia > Diprotodontia > Phascolarctidae > Phascolarctos > Phascolarctos cinereus. The sequence continues at coordinate 374,949,750 of NW_027555958.1, read as the reverse complement.
AAAATTGTACAAGTTCCTTCATCTTTCTGGATACAGATTTCCTCCTCTATAAATTGGAGGGGTCAGATTAGATAATCTCTAAGGTGCCTTAATAATAATAAAGTTCTATGAATCTATAATTAAAGTCAGATATGCCTGTATTGTATTTTTTCATGTAGTTTTTCTTTTTATTAAAAAAGTTTTATGGTTGTTCTTTTTTCTTTTAATATTTTATTTTTTTCCCAATTACATGTAAAAATTTTTAACCTTTTTTTATTGAACGATTTTGAATTCTAGTAACCAGAAGATAGCCAGGGATTTTTCAAAGGTGACTCACTGAAAATATGTCATCTTTGTACAAAGATAATGACGTTGACTCTCTGTCGTTAGGCCTTACATTGGGTGGGTGTTTCCCAGGATCAGTGATATCTTTATGCTGATCCATCTATGCTATTTCTCCCAGAATCTCTGGTAAACAAGGGTATGAATGAGTGGGTCTGTCTTGTGTTAGGGATGTTGTGCATGTAGATGGAACAGCATGAAGCAGTTTTGGATACAGAGTTGGATTTGGAGTCAGAAAGTCCTGGGTTCAAAACCTATCTCTGACCTCGTTTATAAAATGGGATTTTGCAACAGTAACTATATCACATGTAGGTTGTCATGCTCAAATGACATAGTGCATTTAAGGCTCTTTTCATACCCTAAGATGTTACATAAATGGTTATTATTATATTATGGAACAGAGTAAAACTAGCTGGCTCACATAGGATTCCAACCCATTACTTTTTTTTAAAATGAAGTATTATAGTTTAATTGAATTGAACTGACCTGAATGTAAAGAATTTTTATAACCCCTTTAAACCTTTTCTTTTTGATGTCATGGACTAACTTGGAAATCTGGCAAAGCTTACAAACCCCTTCTTGGAATAATGTGATTTTTAAAAAATATATTTATTTTATGTATCTTTTAGTTACATTTTGAGTTTTGAGTTGTCTCCCTCCTTCCCAATCCTGCATTAGAGAAAGCCAATCTTTGATACAGATATACATGAGGAAGCATACAGTACATACTTCCATATAGCAGTTCTTTTTCTGGAGGTGGATAGCATTTCCCTTCATAAATCCTTCATAGTTGATTTGAATGTTCATATTACTCAGAATAGCTTAGTCATTCACAGTTACTCTTTGAACAATATTGCTGTTACTATGAAGAATGTTCTCTTGGTTCTGTTCATTTCACGCTGCACTGTTTCATGTAAATTTTTCCATGTTTTTCCTAAAATCAATCAGTTAATCATTTCTTACAGCACAGTAGTATTCCGTCACATTCATGTACCACAACTTATTTAGTCATTCTCCTGTTGACGGGCATTCTCTCCATTTCCAGTTCTTTGCCACCACAAAAAGAGCTTCAAAAACCATGACTTTGACTTTACCAGCTGGGCACACTAACTGAACTAGTCAGCTTATTCACGGATATAACTTGGGCCAATGATCTTAAGACTTGAAGAAATTATGATTTGACAATTAGCAGCAATTTCAGAAGTCTGTTGCTATTTTAAAATCCATTTTGCTGTAGGAATACATCAGAAAAATGGATCAAAGTCTTTTTTTCCCTTTTGTTTGTCCCAAAGAAGACAATGAGTAGAACTGAATTCATTTGAAGCTTTTATTCCTCTAGGTCTTTCTGAAAGCAGAATTTGAAGATAAGGTCCTAACTTCTTCCCTGATGATTTTTTAAACTGTTATATGTTTCCAGCCATTATAAACTTTAACTCCTGCTTTATTTTTCTCATAGAGAAACGATGCCATCACCCAGGAGAACTGAACAATGGGAGAGTGATTGTTAATACAGATCTTGAATTTGGCTCCAAAATAGAATTTAGCTGCTTGGAGGGGTGAGTGTCAGGTACCCTGAAATCCAACACCTTTCTTTGGTCTGTAGAACAGAGCTCCAGGCTGAACAGGACAAATTAAATTGCCAGGAAAAAAAATCCTTACATTAGAAAGTAGAGCTTATAATATGTAGACTTACGAATACCTAAGGACATCTTAGGGCAACCATTCTAGCAGTTTGAAAGTGAAGGTATAATTTGTTAATCAATAAGTAAGTATTTATGAAGTCTTTACTTTATACTAACCACTGGGCTTGGTGCTAAGGATACAAATACAAAAATGTCACAATGCCTGTCCTCAAGGGGTTTATATTCTGCTAGGGAGAGACATGTTCACAAATGAGTAAATACAAGATGTATACAAAATAAAGACTCAGTGATTGGGGGGGGAGGGGAGCACTAAATTAGAGGAACTGAGAAAGGTCTTTTTTCTTTTTTTGGCTAAGTAATGGGGCTGAGTGACTTGCCCAGGGTCATACAGCTGCTGTGTTATGTGTCTGAGGCCAATTTGAAAACTCAGGAACTCCTGACTCCAGGGCTAGTGCCTTATCCACTGCGCCACCTAGCTGCCCCTCGAGAAAGGTCTTTTGAAAGAGGTGATATTTAAGCTAGTCCTTGAAGGCGGAAGAGTTCCAAGAATCAGAGGTGAGGAGACAATGCATTCTGAGCACAGGGAGATAGTATATGCAAGTGTTGCAGGTGGGGACATGAAACTTTTCATTTTCATTCTCGTTGGAAACCTGTATTTATTAGCTCTATACTTTGCTTTTGTTTTGTGTGCTGTGGAAATTTATCTAATACAGACAAGAGAGCTTATGGTGGAAGTGGAAAGAACACTTGATTTGGAATTAAAGGACCTGGATTTGAATGCTGGCTCTGCTACATCTTGCTGGTGTGACCTTAGACAAGATGCTTTACCTCTCTGGGCCTCAGTTTCTCATCTGTAATATCAGAAATAGGTTGTCCTTGTCAGTGGTGTCAAAAGCAAATGGAATTGGAATACTGTCTTGGAAAACCACAAATTAACATTATCTATGTTGTATTATATTTTTATGTATCTTGTTAAGCATTTTCCAATTATATTTTAATCCAGTGGTTTCACTATGGAGTGTTTCAGGTGGCCAGCTGTGGTCCCTTCCAAATCTCAAATTCTATAATTCTGTATGTTTTCTTTTATTATACAGTGAGAAGTAGAAAACTTAACTTTTCCCTTTATGACTCTGATATTAGAAAACTCAGAGCTAATACACATCAGTCAGAAGAAGTGGCTTCAGATTCTGACTTTACAAATTACTATGTGTATAGCTCTTAGAAAATCACTTCATCTTTCTCATATATGACTGTGTCACTTCTCAAAAAGCATCAATGACTCTCTGGCCTCAGTTTCCTCATCTGTAAAATGAGGAGGGAGAATGATATGATTTGTAAGATGCCTTTCAGTTCTAAATTCTGTTATTGGAAACTAAACACTAAAAGCTGACCTCTCAGGGACCCAGTACATCCACGACTTTGCTCCTTTCATTGACTATTGTCACCTTTTGTTCTGTTTTAACTTTATATGCAAACGCAAACCCTTTTTGGCAGCAGGTCAGATATAACTTATGAACAAATCATGATAATCTTGATGATATTGTGATTGCTGGTTACACTAACAATGTTTATTCCAGGCAAAATGGTGATAGAAGGACTAGGCTGGTGGGATGGAGTCTGAGATGAAAGAATGAACCAGCAGATATCAAGGTCTAATTATAAATTGAGTCTAGTAATCAAGAAGTCAAGGCATGTGGGAGGAGTCAATGTTTAAGCACAGTTAAAAGCAAACTGGAGGTCTAGAATCCAGGAAGTCTTCAAGTTGAGAGGGGAAATAAGCAAATATCAGCATTCAAAGATAAGCAGAAGCAAAACATCCAACATGTTAGCTCATTCAAAGAAACAACAATCACTACTCTGACACTCCTGAACTGGCCTAATCCCAAGGACAGAAAGAACCTATTTACCTTTTGCTTTTTTTTATATTAAGTAGGAAGTGATCTCAGATTACAGAAAAGTGAGGAGTTAAGAAAAGGATGCAGGGAACACAGCTACACGCATAGTCCTCTTTTGTTCAGGAAGGAATTATTTCTCCAGACCCCATATAGGGTCAAGACACACAGTTTAAGAAGTGCTAAAGGGGTCATGAGTGGAAAAAGTTTAATAAGCCCTGCAGGAAGCCTATCTTATTTGTACTAATGAACTACAGCCAAGTTAGGCAAAGTTGCTGCTGGTATCTAGTGAGGCCAGATGCTAAAACCAAATTGCTAAGGTATCCCTTATGGCTGAGTTATGCTTGTGGAAGGAAGGGTTTCACTGATGCTTTTGACTCTACTCATTCAGATACAATTTAATTGGATCATCGACAAGTCATTGTGAGATTTTCGAATCAGGAGTTGCCTGGAGTGATCCTCTTCCAGTATGTGAAAGTAAGTCAAGCTCTTTCCTAACTTGCTCTTGAACCTTCTTATCATAAAAGCTCTTGTATTTTCATGAGTCATTCCCAACTCTTGCCTTCCCCTCACTCCACATTTTCAACTGGTTGCCAAGCCTTCTCAATTCTTTCTCCACAACCTGTCTCACACCAGTCCCTTTTTCTCTATTTGGATGGTTACCACCCTAAACCAAGTTCTCATTACTCTTGAGTGATTGCAATAGCTTCCTGTTTGATCTCTCCTCTCTCTATCCACACAAGAGCCAAAAGGACATTCTTAAGGCTCAGAGGTGACCACATCATTCTTCTCAAGAAGCTTCAGTGCTTCTCTGTTGACTCTAAGATCAAATACAAATTCCTTTGTTTGGCCTTTAAAGCCCTTCACAATCTGAATCGAACTCATCTTTCTAGACTTAGTTAATAGAAATCATAGAGAGAAATAGATTAGATAGATATATGAACAGTTAGATGATAGACACAGATAGATAGATGATAAATACATTGATATAGACGGATGAGTAGATATAAATTAGATAAATACAGACAGAGATAGACATGCAAATAGATGATGGATAAATATATAGGTAAATGATAGCTAAATATATATAGATAAATTATAGATATACATAAATAATAGACAAATATATAGATAAATGATAGATGATATGGATGGATAAAACATTTATTGAGCACTGGGGATACAATTTTTTAAATGATGATGCCTACTTTTAAGGAGTTTACATTCTAATAGGTAAAGATAAGTGGAGCTGGAAAAGGGGATGGAGAAGATTCCATTGGGGATGGAGGGTGAGTCATTCATTGAAGAGAAATGAGTCAGCTGCTGAGGAAGTAGAACAATCTGGAGAATGAATTGAACTGGGAGTGAAGAGAGAAGCATGGCTGAAGGGAGAAGGAAGGAAGTATTTACTAAATGCCTATGTGCCAGGTACTGTGCTTAGCACTTCACAAATATCATCTTATTCAATTTTGTTGTTGTTGTTGAGTCATTCAGTCATGTCCAACTCTTTGTGATGCCACTTGGGATTTTCTTGGCAGAGACACTGGAGTGGTTTGCCATTTCCTTCTCCAGTTCATTTGACAGATGAGGAAACTGAGGCAAACAGAATTAAGTGACTTGCCAAGGATCACACAGCTAGTAAATGTCTGAGGCTGGATTTAAATTCAGGAAGATGAGTCTTCCTGACTTTAGGCCTTGTTCTCTATTCACTGCACCACCCAGCTGTCCTCCCATTCAAAAGCCCCTTCAAGAAAGGGAAATCCCAGGGACTCACCATCACAGGGGGCAGGCCTAAGGGCAGAGTTATCCTAAGGAGCTCAAGTTAGCTAGTAGGAAGGTAAAACAGTCCAGAGAGTGAGTTGAGATGTGGAGGAAGGGAGGAAATCGAGTGAAGAGGTAACAGTAAATGCCTTCCCTGATTCTGTTTTCCTCCCTCCTTGTATCCAGTTATAATTTGTCCACCACCACCACAAATCAGCAATGGAAGGCACAGCAGCAGAGAAGATGGCATCTACAGCTTTGGCTCTTCTGTGACCTACAGATGCAACACTCCGTTCTCACTTATAGGCAAGGCTTCTGTTTCCTGTACTGTGGTAAATGAGACTATTGGCACATGGAGTCCACAGCCCCCTATTTGCAAAAGTAAGTGACCAAGCCTAAAAGAAGAGCAACACGTTTAAAGTTTTATTTATTTTTTTTAATGGAGGATGGAAGTTTGAAGAGTGGGTACTAGAAACTCACTTCAGTGTAGTAAATTTGTATCCATTTAATGTTAATTGAGCATCAGCAAGTTGCCTAATGCTAGACCAAGAACTAAGGGGTCAACGGGATAAAGTGAGAAATAAAATTTTCCCTGCCTTCAAGAAGCTTAAAGGCTGAAGGGATCCATAAGAGGGCTGGCACTAATATTTATTTGTGTAGCACCTTCTCTGGGCTCATTCCCACAGTGTGCACTGGCACTGGTAAGTTGTATCACCTGAGGATCCTAAGGTTAACCGTATGGCTGGCTAACCTAACATTAGAGCTCATGAGTGTCTATTGGCTGCCCTTCCCTGTAATGACCAACCAGCAGATCAGTTAGTTTTTAGTAAAGGTATCTGCCCAAATGTTAGAGCAAGAACAATGTTTCACAGCACTTCCCCTCAAACTTGGGACATACTCTCCCACATCAACGCATAAAGTCCATGTTGGGTAAGACTGGGTGATAGTAAGGCACTCATACAGAGAAGGCAAAGGTCTAAGGTAATTCACAACTCTGGACCTGCAGTGTCATGTGGACCTTTCATTCTCTGGAAGTCTGCTGAAGGGTCTCAGGTACAGATGGGTGATTCCGCTTCTCAGCTGCTCTGGCTTCTTATCGAGTATCATGTCTCTGCTCAGTAGCTGACCTGGTGCTAGGCCTGCAAGAAGCTCACTGAGGTGTAAAGCTAGTTCCTTACAGAATTGGGCTGTTGCTGGGCTGGGCCAGGTAATTAATTTTCACTGGTCTCTTGTTTCTGGCCTGGACCAGGCAGGTTACTTTGAAGCTGCTGACCACTGGGCTCTTCCAAGAGTTTAGTATGTCTGCTAGACTGATTGATACTCTGGGCTCTCTGGACTCAGATAGGTAGGTAGCTGCAGTCTCTGGCGTAGCTAAGTGTCACAACACTCTTTTAATTTTTTTTTTAATTTTTAGGAAATTGGGGTTAAGTGACTTGCCCAGGGTCACACAGCTAGTAAGTGTCAAGTGTTTGGTCTGAGGCCGCATTTGAACTGAGGTCCTCCTGACTTCAGGGCCGGTGCTGTATCCACTGAGCCATTCAGCTGCCGCTACAATGCTCTTGTCAGCAAAGGCAACATCTCTTAGACTAAAATTGACAGAAACTTTCCTTCTTAGACTCCCTCAGAGAAAGACTCTGAGCTTTGTCAGGCAAGAAGTGGAAGAGGTCTAACACTTCTTTCTGGTTGAGAGGTGGCATTTTACTTCAGTGAAGTTGCAATTCCTAGATTCCTGCTGGGTCACCAGTAGAAGAGTGGCTGAGGACAAAGGTAATAAAGGCCTCTGTCCTGGGACAAGCTCATTGTCTCACTGCCTCTTCATTTACAATGGGCTATTCAAGCTTTAGACCTCCTCTAAGGAATAGATGGAGCATTTCCTTTGCATCTGAAAAGTTCTTTCCCCTTAACAAGTTGGTGTCTTTGGCTCTTATGACCCTCAACCTTTTTGAAGTCTAAATTACATATTCTTGCTAGTCTAGAAGATTATTGACTTCTTAGCTCTTAATTAACACAAAATCACTCTGTCTGATTCTAGAGGACATAGGCAATTCCTTCCCCTGCTGCACCTCAATTTTCTCATCTCTAATCAGAAAGAATATTAACCAAGTATGACTATGCTGGACCATAGCGCTATGGTCAGAATGATGGAGGAAGTGTAGCTATTCTTTTGTTCTAAGTTTCTTAGAGCTTGATACCAGGCAAATATTTGGAGTTATAAAATATTCTTACTGTGCCTCATGAGCTGTGGAATCGTAAAGTTGGAAAGGACCTTAGAAATCGTAAATGTCACAGGTTCCTAACCTGGAGCCATGAACTTCTTGTTGTTTGTTTGTTTGAATATTTCAGTAATTATATTTTGATAGTATTGCCTTCCTTTGTATTCCTATTGTCGACCTGAAAGTTGGTTAAAGAAGCAACAAGCTAAGTGATAAGTAAATTCATATTGTTTATTCCTTTAAGTTAACGACATGTACATGGAGCCAGAGCTTTAGCTCTGACTGAATTAAACAATTTTAGGAGGACATTGAAACTCTGACTCAGGATGTCCGTGTTACTCAGATTTATGGTCTCCATATGATGGGGTGTGGCCCAAGCCAAGGTCTTTGCCCCTTGCCCTAAAGGGAATCTGGCTCCCCTTTTGTCTACAGACCCCAGCTCTTATCTCCCCTTGAAAGCCCTAGCTTACCTTTAGATCTTATTCAGATGCACCTTCAACCCTTTCCCTGAATAGAATCTGGCTCCTGTTTGTCTACAGGACCGGGAAAACTCTTAAACCTTCAAATTTCCCAATTGACTCCCCTCATCTCCCTTTGAAAGCCTTAGCCTTACCTTTTAATCTTATTCAGTTCTGGCTCCCTTTTGTCTACAGCCCCAGAAAAGCCTTCCTTTATCTCCTTTTGAAAGTCCTAGCCCCACCTTGATTTTATGCAGATGCCTTTCAAGCTTCTGCCTTCCTGTTCCCTCCATTAGCTATTCCCATTGTCTATTCAATCTCTCATACCTCCCTAATTAGAATTCTTACCTAGACCCTTTTCCCAATCCAGTTCTCTGGCCACCCAAAGTTACTTTAGTATTTAATATCCACCTTGGCCCTCATTCAGATGCTGAGAATCTCAGGCCCACAAGGCTGAGAACCTCTCATGCCCGCTTGTCCTTACGGGTGTCATCCGTCCTATATGTTTTACCACTAATAAACTTTTCCTCTGGCTGAAGAAGATTTGAGTTGAATTCTTTCAGGCAGGGCCCAGTACCGTGATCTTGGGGTCCCAGCACCCCAAAACCCCTAGACCTCTTCACATATATGTTTAACTATAGCATGAGGAAGAAATTTTCTTCATTGAATAGGTTGTAAATACAATAAAGTAGGAAAATGTTAAAGTGTCCATTAAAATTATAGATCCAGGATATTTGCGCTTAACATAGATAAGAAAAGTCCCGCCATTCAAGGTAGCATCCAGGTCTAAGGTGCCTTAGTGATCATAAACAGAAGAGTGCTCTTGGTCAGCTTCAGCTGTTGACACAGGAAGGGGCATTCTTAGTTCACTCAGAGAATAAAGAAAAGCATGTCTATAATGTTGGAGTGCTTCTCCTAGTTGATTAGTTCGGGCTTTGGCCCTTATTGGGGTTCACATGATCTTGAGTGATCATCACTATGTATTTTATTTTATGCTGTTAAAAACATCATTTTAGGAGTCCATAAGCTTCACCAGATTGCCAAAGGGGCCCATGACACAAAAATGTTTAAGAACCTCTGCTCTAGTGCAACATTCCCATTGTACCAAGTAGGAAACTTTCTAACATGTATCTCCATGAAACATTAGGTACTTCCAATTATGGCTTTGCTAATATGATTGTGTTGTTATGCCAGGTAATTTGGGTTGAGTAAGTCTCGTTTTTCTTTCTTTAGAGGTCTCCTGTAAGCAGCCACAGTTTCCAAATGGGAAGTTAATCTCAGGTCTTGGACCCATCTATACATACAAAGATACTATTTTGCTTGAGTGCAACAGAGGTTACGTTCTAAATGGCACCAATGTGATTCACTGTGAAGATGACAGTCTGTGGCATCCTGATATACCCACTTGTGTGATCAGTGAGTATGGACACATTCTAAGCCTACCCAGAAATGCAGGCATTGGAACACATGTTGGTATCAACATATACTTTGTCACAGTACAGTTTTATTTTATTCCAATTATCAGAATACTAGGTGGCTGATTTTTTTTTTGCAAGGCAATTGGGATGAAGTGACTTGCCCAAGGTCATACAGCTAGTAAGTATCAAGTGTCTGGTCTGAGACTGATTTGAACTCAGGTCCTCCTGACTCCAGGGCCAGTGCTCTATCTACTGTGTCACCTAGCCACCCCTAGGTGGCTGATTCTCAAAGAGCTCCACCTTCCCCTGCTGTAAAAGAAAAGTAAATTCAGCTCTGTTTATAGAGTTGCTTAGGGCAAGGGGCTGCCAACATAGCAAATGATAATAATTATTATTATCATTAGTATCAGCATTTAATAGTGCTTTAAATTTTGCAAGGCGATACACACGTATATACGTCTTTGATCTTCACAACTACCCTCAAAGGCAATTGCTTTTATTATCCCCATTTTATAGATGAGGAAGCTAAGGCTGAGAAAGGTTAAGTAATTTGCCCAGAGTCAAACAACTAGCAGAGGTCTGACACTGGATTGGAACTCAGGACTTTCTGGCCCCAATTATCCACTATAACCATCTAGTGGCCCCTTTTACTTTGCTTCATATCATTTTTGCCTCCAATCCAACCCAAAGAACCTGCCATTCAAAATGTAGGAAGCTGGAGCTCAATAGATATATCATGGAAATCATGATTTCAGTGATGTGGACATTGTACTTGGTGTCATTCGTTATACAAGCATGACATCATCAGGTGAGGCTTCAATTGTGAATGATCACAGGATATTTGTTCTTGCCAGGTCTTTATCTGAAGGGTAAGAGAGGAAGTTCCCAGTGACAATCACAGTTGGTGACTAGGCAGACACCTTTTGTCCACTCTCACCATCCAGTTAGGAAGCACTCCAAAGTCAATCTCATATACCCGGAAACTTTTACCAATTGTCTTTACTGCAGGGTAATTGGCTGGTTAAGTGCTTTCACTTGAATATAAGATCATTCAAAGATAAGTTAATTTAAATGGATTTATTATTTTTGCTATCAAGAATATAATAACATAACAATAACAGCTAGTATTTATATAGTACTTCAATGTTCACAAGGCCCTTTACATATGTTATGTCATTTGATTTTCACAACAACCCTGGGGGGTAGGTGGTAGTATTATATCTGTTTCACCAATGAGAAAACTGAGACACAAAGAGATTAAGTGACTTACCCATGGTCACACAGTGAGTGTATGAGGCAGGATTTGAACTCAGGTCTTCCTGACTAAGTATGTACAGTGCTTTGTGTACTATACCCTCTAGCTTAAGAGGAAAGATAATATCTCTCGTCTAGTTCTTTCAAAGATTAGAAACCATTCATCTTTTTCAATCTGAACACTCTTCCAATAACTGTGCATACCATGTAGCATTGCCATATGTGTGTGTATACATACATACATACACATACATATCTACACATACATATCTACATATATATATATATATTCAGTTCACTGGTGGAGATGTTTCTGTACCAGTCTCCAGGGTTCCCTCCTACCTCTTTGCAGGGTTTAATGAGAATACATTTTATCCCACAGCGAAATCTTTCAATCCCTCAATAGTTCCCTGTGTCCAATTTTTCCTTTCCCAATTACCTCAAAGAGAATTTCTGACAATTTCAACGGTATCTTAGATCATCGCCTAAGTTGGTTTCCACCTTGTCATCTCTTAAAATGACAGGCTATTATTTTGTCATGGTTGGCCTCCATAATAGCTATTTCTAATGCTTCTCTTATGATCAGATGCCTGCATTGAAAAACCACTCATTGAAAATGCTGAACTTATATCCCATCGAAGAGATGAGAATATGTTCTCAGTCGGCACTGTATTAACATTTGCATGCAAGCGTGGATACAAAGCTATTCCAGATATATTATTTACTGCAACCTGCCAAGAAGATTTTAGCTGGAGTATGAATGAAGGATTTTGTAAGAGTAAGTACTTTTTAATAACTCCAATTTCATCTATGAAACTCAGCATTTAGAGAGCCAGTCGGTCAAAGATGTAACTAACTCTCCCAAAAGTATATTTGGGAATACTCTGTTTTTTAGAATTGCATTAATTTTTTAGAGTCTTAGAATGTTAAGGCTAAAAGGGATATTAGAGGTCATCTGAAAGAGCTATTAGAAGAGGGAAACATGGTACAGGGGAAACATTGTCCCTGAAGTTAGAGGACCTAGGTTCAAATCCCATCTCTGACAATCACTTGTGACCTGTATCACCTTCCTGGATGAAAGTTTCATCGTCCATAAAATAATAGGGTCAGACTAGAAGTCCTCTCCAGTCCCTTCTAGCTCTAGCTATATGATCCTATGATCTAACCCAACCTTCTACTTTTGTACTTGAGAAAACTGAGGTCCAAACTCCAATGAATGGGCTTTGAAAATATTTGTCTATGTAAATAGAGGTACATTCTTTGCAAAGAGGTGGTCTTGACTAGCCTATTGAGAAGTCAGTTTTTCAATAGTAAATATAACCACAATTTTTGAAAAAGCCATTGTTTTGTTAATGTAAATTCTGAATTACAATTTTTTTAGAGTTACAGAAACAGGGTTTTAATATTTTAAGGAACCAAAATCCTCTTTTGATGGTCCATCATAGCATGACACATAATATCTGTCAGGTTCTATGAAACTGAAAAGACTTCAAGTTTGAGCAAGGTGATTTTTTAAAAAAGATCTTTGAAATGCTTTATATATTTTATTTCATTTGATCCTCACAACAGCTCTATGAAGTAGGTAATATTATCTATATTTTACAGATGAGGAAATTGTGCCTCAAAAAAATTTAAGTTACTCATAATCACTCAATAAGCAAGTGTCTGAGTTGGAATTTGGCCTATATTTTGTTTGTTTGTTTTATAGAAGAAGTTAGTTGCATTGAAATATAACCTATTTGTCCTCCAGGACTCAAGTCTGGGCCCTTTTCTATTCTCTCTTATACTATTTCCCTTGGTGACTTCACAAGCTCACATGATTAAAATTATCTCTATGCAGATGACTCTCAGATCTAGTTGTCCAGCCCTAACTTCTCTCTTTTTTTTTCATGCAAACCATAATTCTATATTAACCATGCTGCAAAAAAGCAAGAAAGTAAAGAAAGTAAAAAAAAAACAGTCTGCACTCAAAGTTCATCAGCTCTCTCTGTGAAGGTGGATAGCATTTTTCATCATGACTCTTCTGGAAGTGTCGTGGATCATTGTATTGTTCAGTTTTTCACAGTCAATAATCATTATAATATTGCTGCTACTATGCACAATATTCTTCTGGTTCTGCTCACTTCACTTTGCTTCCGTTCATATAGATCTTCCCTGGTTTTTCTGAAACCATGCTGCTCATCATTTCTTATAGCACAATAATATTCCTTCACCATCATACAACACAACTTGCTCCTCAATTGGTGGGCATCCCCTCAATTTCCAATTCTTTGCCACCACAAAAAGAGCTGCTATAAACATTTTTGTACATAAAAGCTTTTTTTCTTTGATATCTTTGGGATACTAGTTGCAATATTGCTGGGTTAAAGAGTATGCGCAGTTTTATAGCCCTTTGGACATAGTTACAAATTATTCTCCAGAATGGTTGGGCCAGTTCACTATTCTACCAACAGTGCATTAATGTACCTATTTTTCCACATTCTCTTCAGCATTTGTCATTTTCCTTGCCATGTTAGCCAGTCTAAGGTGTGAGGTTTCACCACAGAGTTGTTTTAATTTTCATTTCTCTAATTAGTGATTTAGACACTTTTTCATTTGATTAACAATAGCTTTGATTCTGAAAACTTCCTCTTCAAATCCTTTCACCATTTATCAATTGGGGAATGGATTTTATTTTTATAAAATTGGCTCAGTTTCCTATGCATTTGGGAAATGAGGCCTTTATCAGAGAATCCTGCTCTAATTCTTTTTTTCTCTGTCTCCTGCTTTCCTTCTAATTTTGGCTGCATCGGTTTTATTTAGGCAAAGTCTTTTTAATTTCATGTAATCAAAATTATCCATTTTACTTCTTGTAATTCTATCTATCTTTTGTTTGGTCATAAACTCTTCCCTTATCCATATAGCTAACAGGTAAAAATTTCCATGCTTCCCTAATTTGCTTTTAATATCACCCTTTATGTCTAAAGCATGTACATGTTTTGGCCTTATCTTGGCATGTGGTATAAGATGTTGACTTACGCCTAGTTTCTGCCAGACTGCTTTCCAGTTCTACTAGCAGTTTCTGTCAAATAGTGAGTCCTTGTTACCAAAGTTTGGATCTTTAATTTGTCAAATACTTGATTACCATAGTCATTTACTATTGCTTATTGTGTATCTAATCTGTTCCACTGGTCTACCACTCAGTTTTTTATTCAGAGCAGATTGTTTTGATGATAATTATTTGTAATATAGTTTGAAATCTGGTACTACTAGGCTACTTTCCTTCATATTTTTTTCATCAATTCCCTTGACATTCTTGACCTGTTCTTCCAGATGAATTTTTAAAATTACTTTTTCTAGCTGTACAAAGTAATTCTTAGCTTGATAAGGCACTTAACAAATTAATTAAGGTAGAATTGTCTTTTACATTATTTTGGCTCAGCCTATTCATGAGCCATTACTATTTCTCCAATTGTTTAGATCTGTCTTTTGTGTGCAGTGCTTTGTAATTGTGTTCATTAGCTCCTGGGCTTCTCTTGGCAGATAGATTCATAAGTATTTTATACTATTCCCAGTTATTCTAAATGGAATTTCTCTATCTTTGGATATCTAGCATATCTAACTTTTTCTAAAATTCGATTTATCTCTTTTTTTTCTTTAAAAAAATTCTTTTCTTTTTAATTTTTGAGTTCCAGATTCTCTCCCTCCCTCCCATCATTTCCCCACCCACTGAGAAAGTAAAATATATCAATTATACATGTGAAATCATGCAAAAGATATTTTCATTGTAGCCATAGCATACAAAAAGCAAATAGTAAAAATAAAGCAAGAAAACTGTACTTCAATTTGCACTCAGAATTCTCTCTCTGGAGTGGATAGCAATTTTTTTTATCATGAGTCCTTTGGAATTGCCTTAGATCATTGTATTGATCAGAATAGCCAAATCTTTCTGGTGATCACCTTTATAACATTACTGTTACTGTGCACAATGATTTTCTGGTTCTTCTCACCTCACTTTGCATCAGTTCAAATAACTCTTGCCATGTTCTTTTTTTTTTCTGACAGCACTCTCTTCTTACAGCACAATAATACTCCATCACAGTCAAATGCCAAAACTTGTTCAGCCATTCCTTAATTGATAAGAATCTCCTCAATTTCCAATTCTTTGCCGCCACAAAAATAGTAACTATAAATATTTTTGTACATATATATCCTTTTCCTTTTTCTTTGATCTCTTTGAGATATAGACCTAGTAATGGTATTGCTGGATCAAAAGGTATGCACAGTTTTACAGACCTTTGGTCATAGTTCCATATTATTCTCCAGAATGGTTAGGCTAGTTCACAACTCCACCAACAATTCATTAATGTACCTATTTTTTCTCATTCTTTACAGCATTTGTCATTTCTGATAGGTGTGAAGTGATACCTCAAAATTTTAATTTGCCTTTCTCTAATCAATAGTGATTTAGAGCATATTTTCATATGATTATAGATAACTGATTTCTTCTGAAAATTTCCTGTTTGTATCCTTTGACCATTTATCAGTTGGACAATGACTCTTATTTTCATAAATTTGACTCAGTTCCCTATATATTTGAGAAATGAGGCCTTTATCAGAGAACCTTGCCATAAATTTTTTTTATATTATTTTATTGCTTATGGTATCTTTTGATAGTTTACCTGATTATCTTTTTTCAGTTAGGTCTGTTTTTACTGTGGTTTATCTGAGATCATAATTGACACCCCTGCCTTACTTCAGCTGATACATAATAGACTCTGCTCCAGAACTTCATTTCAACTCTGTGTGTGTCTTTCTATCCCAAATGTGTCTCTTGTACACAACATGCAGTTGGATCCTAGTTTCTAATCCAATCCACTATCTGCTTCTGTTCTACGGGTTAGTTCATCCCATTTACATTCACAATTATGCTTATTAACTGTGCATTTCCCTCCATCCCATTTTCCTCTGTTTATCCTCTCTCTTTTATCCTGGCCCTCCTCAAAAATCTGTCTTCCTTCTGATCACTGCTTCCCCCAATCCACCCTCCCTTTTATTGTCCCCTCCCCTATATCTTTTATCTCCTTCCTCTCCTGTGTCTGAGTGTGTATTCTTCCCTCTTTGAACCAATTCCAATGGAAGTGAGGTTCAAACACTGCCTAGCACCACTCTGATTCCCCCCTCCACTGTAAAAGCTCTTCCTTGTACACGACTTTTATGTGGGAAAATTTCCCCCATTCTACATCTCCCCCCTTCTCCCAGAGCATCCCTTTTTTTCATCTCTATATTCTTTTTTTTTTTTTTGGCAATCATACCAATATAATCAACTCACATTCATGCTTTTTCTCTATGCAGACTCCTTCTAACTACCCTAATTACCCTTCTTAGAAGTTACCTGTACCATCTTCCCACATGGTAATGTAAACAGTTCAATTCTACTGAGTCCCTTAAGATTACTCTTTAATGTTTACCTTTTTATATCTCCCTTGAATCTTCTGTTTAAATGTCAAATTTTCTGTTCAGCTCTGATCTTTTCATCAGGAATGCTTGGAAGTCCTCTATTTCATTGAATATTCATTCCCCTACCAGCACCCCTTCAAAGGATTTTATTCAGTTTTGCCAGGTAGGTTGAAATTCTAACTCCTTTGCTCCTCAGAATATCATATTCCAAGTCCTCCACTCCTTTAACATAAAAGCTGATATTTGATATTAGAATTGTTTTTTTCTGGCTGTTTGCAATATTTTATCCTTGACCTGGAAGCTCTGGAGTTTAGTTATAATATCCCTGGGAATTTTTATTTTGGGATATCTTTCAGGAAGTGATTGGTGCATTCTTTCAATTTCTATTTCACCCTCGAATTTAAGATATCAGGGCAGTTTTTCTTGATAATTTCTTAAAATACGATGTTTAGGGTCTTTTTTTATCATGACTTTTAGATAGTCAAATAATTCTTAAATTATCTTTCCTCAATCTGTTTTCCAAGTCATTGTTTTTCCAATGGGAAATTTTATTTTTTTTCTATTTTTTTCATTCTTTTGACTTTGTTTTATTGTTTCTTGAAGTCTAATTGAGTCATTAGCTTCTACTTGCCCATTCACATTCGCAGTTGTGATTACTATGTATTTCACTCCATCCTATTTTCTTCTATTCATCTCTCTCTCTCTCTCTCTCTCTCTCTCTCTCTCTGTCTGTCTCTCTCTGTCTCTCTCTTTCTCTCTCTCCTGTACTTTCTCAAAAGTCTGTTTTGGCTCGGTGGAGCCAAGATGGTGGAGTAAAAGCAGTGACTTGCTTAAGCTCTCCCCCAGACCCCTCCAAATACCTATAAAAAATGGCTCTAAACAAATTCTAAAGCAGCAGAACCCACAAAAAGACAGAGTGAAACAAATTTCCAGCCCAAGACAACCTGGATGGTTGATCAGAAAGATATATCATGTTGTGCTGGTAGAGGAGCACAGTGCGGCTTGGGTGCGCAGGCCGCAGGGAACCTGGAGCAGGCCTCAGAGGACTGAATCATAGGCAACTGTGGCAGTTTCCAGACTTCTCAACCCATAAACACCAAAGACAACCTAGAACGTCAGTGGAAAAAGTCTGTTAATGCGGTGGTGAGAAAGGAGCGTGGGGTCTCAGATCTAGTTCCTGAGAATGTGGCTGCCTCCTGACTTCCGGCCCACAGATTGAGGGGGAATCAGGTCACTGATCAGAGGCATATTGCAGGGAGCTCTCTGCTGGTGCAGGAATCTCTTGCTTTGCCCGTGCTTGGATCTGGGTCACAGTTCTGGGTGGTGGTCCAGGGGCGAGGAAGAGTGCTGGCATGGTGGAGCTTGTAGTGGCTGTGAAGAGAAAACCCTCACAGTTCCAAGACAGAAAAGACTACTTGTGTCACTCATAGACCAGAGCACAGGCCACGAAAGGTGTAAACACCTCGCCCTTATCATACCACCTTGGAAGAACTAAAAATTTACAGGTCCCTAGAAGTATCTCTGAAAACAGCTGTACAAAACCCCTGAAGCTTGGGACAGTACATTCTCCACACTGGAAACAGACCCTCCCTTAACAAAGAATTTATAACCCAAGTAATTGGCTGGGATCATGAGCAAGCAGCACAAAAAGAGTCAGACTATATCATCTTACTTTGGTGACAAAGAAGATCAAAACATACAATGAGAAAAAGACAACAAAGCCAAAACTCCTACATCCAAAGCCTCCAAGAAAAATATGAATTGGTCCCAGGCCATGGAAGAGTTCAAAAAGGTTTTTGAGAAACAAGTAAGAGAGGTAGAGGAAAAACTGAGAGTGATGCTAAAGGAGACCCAAAAAAAATACTGAAGAAAATAACACCTTAAAAAATAGCCTAACCCAAATGGCAAAAGAGGTCCAAAAAGCCAAAGAGGAGAAGAATGCTCTAAAAAGCAAAATTGGCCAAGTGGAAAAGGAAGTCCAAAAGCTCACTGAAGAAAATACTTCCTTAAAAATTATAATGGAGAAACTGGAAGCTAGTGACAATTGGAGAAATAAGGCATTGTAACACTAATCCAAAAGAATAAAAAAATAGAAGAGAATGTGAAATATCTCATTGGAAAAACAACTGACCTGGAAAATAGATCCAGGAGAGAGAACTTAAAAATTATTGGACTATCTGAAATCCATGATCAAAAAAAAGAGCATAGACATCATCTTTCAAGAAATTATTGGGGTGGCTAGGTGGCGCAGTGGATAGAGTACCGGCCCTGGATTCAGGAGGACCTGAGTTCAAATCCAGCCTCAGATGCATAACACTTACTAGTTGTGTGACCCTGGGCAAGTTACTTAACCCCATTGCCCAGCCAAAAAGAAAGAAATTATCAAGGAAAAACTGCCCTGATATTTTAGAACCAGTGGGCAAAATAGAAATTGAAAGAATCCCTATCACCTCCTGAAAGAGATCCCCAGACGAAAACTCCTAGAAATATTGTAGCCAAATTCCAGAGTTCCCAGGTCAAGGAGAAAATATTACAAGCAACCAGAAAGAAACAATTCAAGCATTATGGAAACATAATCAGGATAACACAAGATTTAGCAGCTTCTACATTAAGGGACCACAGGGCATGGAATAAAATATTCCGGAGGGAAAAGAAGATAGGACTACAACCAAGAATCACCTACCCAGCAAAACTGAGTATAATCCTTCAGGGTAAAAATGGTCATTCAATGAGATAGGGGACTTTCAAGCATTCTTATGAAAAGACCAGAGCTGAATAGAAAATTTGACTTTCAAATACAAGACTCAAGTGGAACATGAAGAGGTAAACAGGAAAGAGAAATTATAAGAGACTTATTAAGGTTGAACTGTTTACATTCCTGCATGGAAAGATGATATTTGTAACTCATAAGTCCTTTGTCAGTATTAGAGTAGTGGAAGGGAAAAAATTATGTGTGTGTATATATATAGATAGAGGGCACAAGGTGAGTTGAAGATGAAGGAGTCATATCTGGAAAATAAAATTAAGGGGTGAGAGAGGATTATACTGTGAGAAGGAGAAAGGGAGAAGTAGAATGGGGTAAATCATCTCACGTGAAACAGACAAGAAAAGGCTTTTACAGTGGAGGGGAAATGGGGGATGGTGAGAGGGAATGAGTGAATCTTATTCTCATAGGATTTGGCTGAAGGAGGAAATAACATACAAAATGGGGTAAGGAAATCTATCTTACCCTACAGGAAAATAAGGGGGGAAGGGGACAAGAGAGCAGGGGGTTGATACAGGAGAGGGCAGACTGGGGGATAATCAAAAGCAAACATTTCTGAGGATCAGACAGGGTCAAAAGAGAGAATAGAATAAATGGGGGATAGGATAGGATGAAGGGAAATATACTTAGTTTTTCACAACAGGACTTCTGTGACTACATATCTATAACCTGTATCGAGATGCTTGCCTTTTCAAGAGGGTGGGTGGGGAGGGAGGAAGGGAGAAAATTTGTAACCCAAAGTTTTAAAAACATATGTTAAAAATTAAAAAAAAATTTAAAAATAGTTTGTTTTGCTTCTAACAATTGTCTCCTTTGATCTGCCCTCCATCTTATCACCCTTCCCTTTCTCTTAGCCCCTTCCTCTCTTATTTCCCTGTTGGGTAAAATAGATTTCTATACCCAACTGCTTGCAAGCAGCCAGAAAGAAACCATTCAAATACCATAGAGACACAGTCAGGATCACACAAAATTTAGCATCTCCCACAGTAAAAGAACAGAAGGATACACAGACAAATGGAATTTACCTATAATATTCCTAGGAGTTTTCATTTTTAGATCTCTTTCAGGAGGTGATAGGTGAATTCTTTCCATTTCTATTTGGGCATGGTGATTTTTGTCTTCTGTGTAAGCTCTATCCTTCCTAATTTGAGAAAGTCTCATTGCCAAGTTGGCTGCAGGATAATATACTTCTTGGAATGTATTACTTATTTACCTTTTTTTTTTTATTACATTGTAAAAGATGCTACAACAATTTTCTTTTATTAATTTTCTTCTTTTGGGGAAGGATCTCTATGACATGCCCTTTTCCTTCTTTAATTCTATCTCAAATTTAAAACAACAACAACCTTGTAACAAGTAATCCTAGTCAAAAAAGGCACAAATTGGTGGTCTTCAAATGTGTATCTCAATCTTTACCTCAAGTCCCACAACTGTCTCTCAGGTAGTGGGTAACTTTTCTCTAGCACCATAAGCTACTTGGGGTCCACAAAACTCCTGAGTCCTGCCCAAACCAGATTAAAATGTACTTGAAAAATATTTAACAAAATAAATAAAAATTCAATAAAATATAGATAATGTTCATTTGTGGTTATCTAAGTTAATATGCAGCCAACAGCAGGCATAATTATGTTTGGTTTAGCGACCCCTTTTTTTAATTTGAGTTTGATATCACTGTTTGAGTAGTGATTGGTCATTGTATTGATCAGAGTTTTTAAATCTTTCCAGACTGTTTTTTTTTTCTTTACAAAACTTTAGTTATCATATAAATCATTTCGGTTTTGCTTACTTCATTCAGCATCAGTCAGTCAGTGAGTCAACAGTCAGTATTAAGAGTTTACTGTGCGCTAGGCACCAAGCTAAGGCCTGAGTATACCAAAAATGAAGGAGTAGGTAAAAACCGTCTCTGCTCTCAAGGAGAAAATGAGAGGGAGAAAACATATAAATATCTAAATACATACATAAATTATATAGAGAATGTTTGAAGGTAAGCAGAAAGAAGAAAACATTATTTATATACAAGTCTTCCCAGGTTTCTCTGAATCCATCCCTTTCATCATTTCATTTTCTCATATACCACAATTTT
Source organism: Phascolarctos cinereus (assembly GCF_003287225.1). Classification (NCBI taxonomy): domain Eukaryota; kingdom Metazoa; phylum Chordata; class Mammalia; order Diprotodontia; family Phascolarctidae; genus Phascolarctos; species Phascolarctos cinereus. Next base: position 374,928,504 of record NW_027555958.1, on the reverse strand, counting down.
TTCCGCCATTCTCTTATTGGTGGGTGCCCTCTTCATTTCAATTCTTTGTACAACACACACAAAAAAAGTGCTGCTATAAACATTTTTATAAAGATGGATCCTTTTTCTCTTCATTTGATATCTTTTGGGACATATACACAATAGTGACATTGCTGAATCAAAGAGTATTTTTGAGGGTTTTTTTTTCCCCAAGGTATTTTCAGAATGGCTAGAACAATTAATTCATAGCTCCATCAACAATGAAATAGTGTGCCCGTCCTCCCATTGTCCCACTCCAACAATTGTCATTTTTTAATTATATTTACCAATCCGGTAGGTGTAAAGTGAAATCTCAGAGTTATTTTAATTTGCATTTCTCTATCACTGGTTTAGTACATATATCTATATCTATATCTATATCTATATCTATATCTATATCTATATCTATATCTATATCTATATCTATATCTATATCTATATCTATATCTATATCTATCTATATCTATATCTATATCTATATCTATATCTATATCTATATCTATATCTATATCTATATCTATATCTATATCTATATCTATATCTATATCTACGTAACTTGATCATTTGGTTTCTTTTTTTGAGAACTACCTGATTATATCTTTTAACCTCATGTATAAGAACACAGCTCTGGTCTTACATATATTCCTTTTTAATCTTGGATGCCAGACCTTTATCAGAGAAGCTTGCAACAAAGACTTTCTCTCAGTTAACGCTTTCCTTTTTCATTTTAAGTGCCCTGGTTCTGTTTGATTCAAAACTTTCAAATTTTCTGTAAGCTTTAATTGTTCATTTTGTGATTTTCTCTATCCCTTATTAGGTAATGAATTCTACCTCTGTTCATAGTTGTAAAAGATATTTCCTTCCTTGCTTTTTAAAGATGCATCCATTTGGTGCTTATTGTGGTATATAATGTGAAAGACTGATCTAAATCTAATTTCTGCTACAATGCATTCCATTTTCCCAACAGTTCTTGTCACATCATAAATCCTTGCACCAATCTTTAAATTTAGCAAACACTGTGTTACTTTGTTCATGTATATTTTGTACCTAATCTGTTCCACTGACAGACTCTTCCATTTTTTTAACTTGTACCAAATGGTTTCAATAATTACTGATTTTTAGGATAGTTTGAGATCTGGGACTACTAAACACCTTCCTACTTTCCCCCCATTATTCCTTCTCAGATTCTCGACCTTTTGTTCTTTCAGATGAATTCTGCTATTGTTTTTTTTTTTCTAGGTAAATACAGCAATTTTTTTTGGCAGTTTGACTGGCATGGTACTGACTATGTTAATAAATTAGACTTTTTAGTATATCATATGTATTACATACACATGACATAATTATAAACAATGAATATTTCTCCAATTATTTATCAAGTAGAACTTTCTTAGTAATTTATATCTTCTAGTTTATCAAATACTGGATAATTGAGTTCCACTGTTTCTGATTCTCCCTTATGTAGTCTCTTCCATTGATCTACCACTCTATTTTTTTAAACCAATACCAGCTTTTATGTCATGTAATCAATTGATTGTGGTGTTTTAATTTCTTATTCAACCTGTCACTCTTTTTTGGTTCTATTAGATGGTTTAATCCATTCACATTTAGAGCTGTGACAGTTAGGTTTGTATTTTTCTCCATTTGTCTCTATTTTTTTTTCAAATTATGATTTTTCTTTCACTATAAAGATAGTACTTTGTCTCTTCAGTTATTTTAGCATAATCTACTTTAAGGCAACCATATCAAATTTATTTATTTATTTTTAGTTTCCAATATTCAGTTGCATAAGATTTTGAGTTCCAAATTTTCTCCCCATCTCTTTCCTCCTCCTATCCCAAGATGGCATGCAATTTCATATAGGCTCTACATATACATTCATATTAAATGTATTTTCACATTAGGTCATGTTGTAAAGAAGAATTAGAACCAATGGGAGAAAATACAAAAAAGAACAAACCAACAAAAAAAGAAAAAAAAAGAAAGAGCAAATAATATGCTTCAATCTGCATTCAGACTTCATAGTTCTTTTTCTGGATGTGGACAGCATTTTCCATCATGAGTCCTTTGCAGTTGTCTTGGATCTTTGCATTGCTTGAAAGAGTTAAATCTATCAAAGTTAGTCATCACATATTGTGGCTGTTACTGTGTACAATGTTCTCATGGTTCTGCTCACTTCACTAAGCATCAGTCCATATAAGTCTTTCCAGGTTTTTCTGAAGTCTGCTTGCTCATCATTTCTTGTAGCACAATAGTATTCCATGACATTTATATACCACAATTTGTTCAGCCATTCCCCAACTGATGTGCATCTCCTGAATTTCCAATTGAGCTACCATCGATATTTTTGTACATGTGGGTCCTTTTCTCATTTTTATGATCTCTTTGGGATACCGACCTAGGAGTGATATTGCTGGGTCAAAGGATATGCACATTTTTATAGCCCCTTGGGCATAGTTCCAAATTGCTCTCTAGAATGGTTGAACAGTTCACAACTTCACCAACAATGCATTAGTGTTCCAATTTTCTCACATCTTCTCCAGCATTTATCATTCTCCTGTTTTGTCATGTTAGCCATTCTGATAGGTATGATATGGTACCTCAGAATCATTTTGATTTGCATTTCTCTCATCAACAGTGATTTAGAGCATTTTTTTCATAAGACTATAGATAGCTTTAATTTCTTCATCTAAAAACTGCCAGTTCATATCCTTTGACCACTTATCAATTGAGGAATGACTTGCATTCCTATAAATTTGACTCAGTTCTCTGTATAGTTTAGAAATGAGGCCTTTATCAGAAACACTGGTTGTAAAAATTCTTTCCCAGTTTTCTGCTTCCCTCCTAACCTTGGTTGCATTGGCTTTGTTTGTGCAAAAAACTTTTTAATTTAATGTAATCAAAATTATCCATTTTGCATTTCTTAATGTTATCTATCTCTTGGTTGGTCATAAATTCTTCTGTTCTCCATAAATCAGACAGGTAAACTATTGCTTTCTCAGTTTGCTAATAGTATCAGCCTTTATATCTGAATTGTGTACCCATTCTGACTTTATTTTGGTATATGGTGTAAGATATTGGGCTACACCTAGTTTCTGCCATACTATTTTCCAGTTTTCCCAGAAGTTTTTGTCAAATAGTGAGTTCTTATCCCAGAAGCTGCAGTCTTTGGGTTTATCAAACAGTAGGTTACTATAGTCATTGTCTACTGTGTCTTGTGTATCTAATCTATTCCACTGATCCACAACTCTATTTCTTAGCCAATACCAAGTAGTTTTGATGATTGTTGCTTTATAATACAATTTAAGATCTCACATGGCTAGGCTACCTTCCCTAACATTTCTTTTCTTTAATCCCTTTGACATTCTGGACGTTATGTTCTTCTAGATGAATTTTGTTACTGTTTTTTCTAGCTCTATAAAATAATTTTTGGTAGTTTGATTGGTATGGCACTGAATAAGTAAATTAATTTAGGTAGAATTGTCATTTTTATTATATTAGCTCAGCCTACCCATGAGCAACTGATGGTTCTCCAATTGTTTAGATCTAACTTTATTTGTGTGAAAAGTGTTTTGCAATTGTGCTCATGTAGTTTCTGGGTTTGTTTTCACAGGTAGACTCCAAAATATTTTATAATGCCTACAGTAACTTTAAGTGGAATTTGTCTTTCTATCTTTTGTTATTGGGCTTTGTTAGTAATATGTAGAAATGCTGATGATTTATGTGGGTTTATTTTATATCCAGCAACTTTGCTAAAGTTGTTTATTATTTCAAGTAGTTTTTTACTTGATTACCTAGGATTCTCTAAGTATATCATCATGTCATCTGCAAAGAGTGATAGCTTTGTATCTTCATTGCCTTTTCTGATTCCTTCAATTTCTTTTTCTTCTAATATTGCTAAAGTTAATATTTCTAGTACCATATTGAATAACAGTGGTGATAATGGACATCCTTGTTTCACTCCTGATCTTACTGGAAATGCTTCTAACTTATCTTCATTACATATAATGCTTACTGATGGTTTTAGGTAGATGCTACTTACTGTTTTAAGGAAGACTCCATTTATTGCTGTGCTCTCTAGTGTTTTTTTTTTTAAAATTAATTTATTTTGAATTATCAACAATTACTTCCACAAGCTTTTGAGTTTTAAATTTTTCTCTCCCTGCCTCTCCACCTCCCTCCCCAAGATGGTGCACAATCAAATATAGGCTATACGTGTACATTCCTTTTAGACATATTTTCACATTAGTGTTGTTGTAAGTAAGAATTAGAACTAATAGGATGAACCACCAGAAAGAGGAAACAGAACACAACAGAAGAAAAAAATAGCAAATAGTATGCTTCAATCTGCATTCACACTCCATAGTTCTTTCTCTGGATGTGGATAGCATTTTCCATCAAGTCTTTTGGAATTGTCTTGGATTGTTGTGTTGCTGAGAAGAGTTAAGTCTATCATAGTTGATCATTGCATAGTGTTGCTGTTACTATGTACAATGTTCTCCTGGTTCTGCTCACTTCAGTCAGTATCAGACCATACAAGTCTTTCCAGGTTTTTCTGAAGTCAGCCTGTTCATCATTTCTTATAGCACAATAGTATTCCATTACATTCATACACCTCAACTTGTTCAGCCATTCCACAATTGATGGGTATCCTCTCATTTTCCAATTCTTTGCCACCACAAAAAGAGCTGCTATAAATATTTTTGTACATGTGGGTCCTTTTCTCATTTGTATGATCTCTCTGGGATATAGCCCTAGAAGTGCTATTGCTGGGTCAAAGGATATGCACATTTTTATAGCCCCTTGGGCATAGTTCCAAATTGCTCTCCAGAATGGTTGAACAGTTCACAACTTCACCAACAATGCATTAGTGTTCCAATTTTCCCACATCTTCTCCAACATTTATCATTTTCCTCTTTTATCATGTTAGCCATTCTGATAGGTATGATGTGGTACCTCAGAGTTGTTTTGATTTGCATTTCTCTAATCAATAACGATTTAGAGCATTTTTTTCATATGACTATAGATGGCTTTAATTTCTTCATCTGAGAAGTGTCTGCTCATATCCTTTGACTACCTATTGGGGACTCTCCAGTGTTTTTAATAGGAATGAGTGTTGTATTTTGTCAAAAGCTTTTTCTGCATTTATTGAGATATTCATATGGTTTCTGTTAGTTTTGTTGTTGATATGGTCAATCATGTTGATAGTTTTCTCAATATTGAACTAGCCCTGCATTCGTGGTATAAATCCTACCTGGTAACAGTGTATTATTCTCATAAATTGCTATAATCTTTTTGCTAATATTTTATTTAAAATTTCTGCATCTATATTCATTAGGGAAATTGGTCTATAATTTTCTTTCTCTGTTTTGACTCTCACCAGTTTAGGTATCAGTATCGTATTTGTATCATAAAAAGAATTTGATAGGACTCCACCTATTTTCCCAAGTAGGCTATATAGTATTAGAATTAATTGTTCTTTAAATGTTTGATAGAATTCACTTGTAACTCCATCTGACCCTGGAGATTTTTTCCTAGGGAGTTCATTGATGGCTTGTTCAATTTCTTTTTCTGAAATGAGGTTATTTAAATATTTTATTTTCTCTTCTGTTAATCTAGGCAACTTATATTTTTGTAAATATTCATCCATTTCACTAAGATTGTCAAATTTATTGGCATATGTTTGGGCAAAATAGTTTCTAATTATTGTTTTAACTTCCTTTTCATTGGTGGTGAATTCACCCTTTTCGTTTTCGATACTGATATTTTGGTTTTCTTGTTTTTTTTTAAAAATCAAATTAACTAAAGGTTTATCGATTTTATTGTTTTTTTCATAAAACCAGCTCTTAGTTTAATTTATTAGCTCAATAGTTTTCTTAATTTCAATCTTATTAATCTCTCCTTTGGTTTTCACTATTTTTAATTTGGTATTAAATTGGGGGTTTTAATTTGTTCTTATTCTAGCTTTTTTTAGTTGCATGCCCAATTTATTGATCTATTCTTTATGTATTTTATTCATGTAAGCATTTAGAGATATAAAATTTCCCCTAAGAACCACTTACACTGCATCCCATAATTTTGGTATGTTGTCTCATTATTGTCATTCTCTTGAATGAAGTTATTGATTGTTTCTATGATTTGTCATTTGACCTACTTATTCTTTAGGATTAGATTATTTAGTTTCCAATTAATTTTTATTCTATCTTTCCATGGCCCTTCATTACATATAATTTTTATTGCATCATGTTCTGAAAAGGATGCATTCTATATTTCTGCCTTTTTGCATTGTACTGTGAGGTTTTTATGCCTAGTACATGGTCAATTTTTGTCTAGGTGTCATATACTGCTGAGAAAAAGATATATTCCTTTCTATTCCCATGCAATTTTCTCCAGAGGTCTACCATGTTTAACTTTTCTAAAATTACATTTACCCCCTTAAATTCTTTCTTGTTCATTTTGCAGTTACATTTATCTAGTTCAGAGAAGGGGAGGTTGAGGCTCTCCACTAGTATAATTTTGCTGTCTTTCTTCCTGTAACTTCCTTAAACTCCTCTAAGAATTTGGATGCTACACCACTTGGTGCATATATGTTTAGTAATGCTATTACTTCACTGTCTATGGTGCCTTTTAGCAGGATGTAGTTTCCTTATTTCTTTTAATTAGATCTATTTTTTGCTTTTGCTTTGTCTGAGATCAGGATTGCTACCCTTGCTTTTTTTACTTTAGCTGAAGCATAATATATTTTACTCCAGCCTTTTACCTTTACCCTGTGTGTAAACAAGGCAACCATATTCCTACTTGTTCTCTTCTTTTCATACTCAAGCTTCCCTGACCTTTCATTTGTTTCCTTTTCCCCTAGTTGTAGAATTTTGCTTGACTGGGTTCCTTTTTTTTTCTTCCTTTAATTATCTAATCTTTTTTTTCTCTCAGTTAAGTAGTCAAGAATTCCTTTTCTTTTTCTCCCCCTCAATATGTTTTTGTTTCATTTTCATTTTCTGTGCCTTTTTCTAAAGAGGATTTTCTTTCCTCTTTCCCTTCATTATTCATGTTCCTTTTTTGTTTATCCTAAACATTTTCCCCATGATTCATCATCCTTATACTTGTTGATTACTTCTTCAGTCTCTATTCCTCATGGAATGTAAGTTTCTAAGGTATATATCTGGGGTTGCCTCTTCTAAACAGTTTCTATTTGATTACATTATAGTTCTTGCCCACCCCTTTTTTTTCTTATGTGCCTCACTTTTAGAAATACCAATTTCTGCGGGTGATAGCCAGGATAGAAGTATCGCCTTATGGTAGGAATTTTCCTGTTAACCTGACTGTGCAGGTCATTATCCATTGCGTTTCCCATCTCTCTCTCTCTCTCTCCTTGCCTCTGCTCCTTCTCTGGGATCATGCTGTCTCACTCCATTTCCACTTACAGAATGTCTGTCTTCCCTCAGGGGAGCATTCTTCAGTAGATCCTCTTCTCACCATTAAAACAAGATTTCCCCCTTTCTTTTCCCATTTCATCCCTTCCTTTGCCTCCTCACCCCTTCTCCTGTAGGACTTCTTCAGAAACTTCTGGGGTTAGTTTCCCTTCATTGTTGACTTTTGAATTGATTAGGGCACATCATATATTCCCCTCTTTTTTCCTTCTCTCCTCTCCCCTTTATGTACTCTCTGATTCTGCAATTTAGTGCCACAAAAAACACTGATTCATCTATAGATGGGATGTTGTGAGGTTTATTCCATGATATTTCTGTTTTACTTTGGCTTTCACTGGTGTTTCCTTGCATACTTTTAGAAAGAAATTTCTTAATTATCTCTGTTATCTTTTATTATTATTGTCATTGATTGTGGTATTTATTTACAAATTCCTGTATTTCTGTTGTCTAGGGTATTTAAAAAACAAAGAGTTTGTTCAAGTCTAGACAGGTAGGTGCTACACTGGCATAGAACACTGGAGTCAGGAAGACTTGAATTCAAATCTAGCCTTGGACACTTATTAGCTTTGTAATCCTAGACAAGTCACTTAACCTGTTTGCCTCAGTTTCCTAAACTATAAAATGAAGATAATAATACCTACTTCTTAAGGTTGTTATAAGGATGAAATCAGATACAATTTGCAAAGTGCCTGGCAAATAGTAGGCACTTAATAAATGCTTGTTTCCTTCCTTCTTTCATTGTAGGAATACTTTAAACATCTCTTTTTATTAAATATCCATCTTTTTTTCACTAATGGTTAGGCTCAGGTTTGCAGGGCATGTTATCTTCGGTTTCATCTTCAGCACCTTTGCTCTTTGGAATGCATTATTCCATTCTCTCTTAAGTTTGTGACAGGTACAGAATAGTCAGTCTTATGTTATTTGAATTTCCTTTATATTTAAAGGTCTCTCTCTCTTGGTAGCTTGCAGAATTTGTTGTTTGTCATTGCAATTGTTCAATTCAACTACTGTGTGTCTTAAAGTTTACTACCTGGGAATTTTTTTTTTCCCTGGAGGCAAATGGTAGATTCCTTTAATCAGCACTTTGGTTTCTATTTTTAGAAGTTTCAGGCAGTTTTCTTGTATTCTTTCTAGCATTACAGTTTTCACGTGTTTTAACTTCTCATATTCTTCTGGGAGACCTATAACATTTACATTGTCTTTATGCACCCTGTCTTTGACATCAATATGTTTTACTTGCATGGAGAACATGTTTTCTTTCAATGTCATTGCTTTTTGCTTCTTTTCTTCCAGATTATCTTTCACTCCAATGTATTTGTATTCTCAATCAATTGCTCTAATTTTTGTTCCTTGGTGAGGTTTAACACTATGGTTTCAAGTAATTTTTTTCTGCTGACTATTTCTGCTTATGCAGGCCATAAATTCTGCTTTTACAATTCTTATTTCATCTTTTACACAACTCAGGAATATCTTGCTGTGTTTCCATGCTCTTTTGGGGCTCTGCAGGGTCCTCAGTCTCATTAGGGGTTGATTAATTTCCTTTGTCTTGCAATATTTATTCAAAGATGTTTGGAATCTTTGAACTAATCAAGAGGCCATATTCCCTTTGGTTATTAACATCTTCTCTATTGGCTTATCTGCTAATGCTCAATGTCTTTAATTGAGTTTTCATCTACCTGACATCTTTGGCAATTTCAATCTTTTTCCACTTTTATTCTCCTATTAGTACTTTCTGGCTTTTCCCCCTTTGCTTGTAATTTTCTTGGGGTCTGGACCTCAAAGTTGTCTCAGCCTCCTCCCAAACTAGACAATTCACATTTCAATGGCTTCAGTCTCTACCCCAAGTCAGTCAGTCAGTCAGTCAATAAACATTTATTAAGTGCCCATCATTGCGCTATGTCCTGGGATGCAAATAAAGGCAAAAGATAGTCTCCCACCCTCAAGGAGCTTACAGTCATATGGAGGAGACAATATGTAAACAACTCTGTGCAAACAAGCCACATACAGGCTGACCCATTATAATTAACAGCAGAATGACTATTTATTAGGAACTAGAATTAAGAGAGATTCAAAAAGGCTTCATGTAGAAGGTAGGGTTTTAGCTGGAACTTGATAAAAATCAAGGAAGTCAAATGCCTTTTGCAGGAACAGAACTGGCCCCAGCTTGATTCTAGGCTACTTTCCCTTAGGCTTAGTATATTAATTATAGTACATACTATACATGCTGGAGCCCTGCCCCAGTTACCTCTGTTCCTCAGTTCTCTAACTGAATACTGTTACAGAGCAGAGCACTGCCACACTGAAGTCCCAGTCAGGGCAAGCTTCTGCCTTTTGGTTTTCTAGGGCCCCAGCAGGTAGCAGAGGAGAGAACTGAATCCCATTGTAAGCCCATGGGTCATTTTGTGTAGTCCTGCCAGATCACAGCAACCAATAAGAGAGAGTGTGCTGAGCCTTCTCTGCTTTTTCAGTTCATTGGGTTTTTACCTCATTAGGGTTCTAGGTGTCTTAGAACATGAGACAGCTAAAATTTCTTTATTCCATAGAATTTAGAGAGGTTTTAGAGATTGCAAGGATTGGAAAAAGTGTCTAGTCCTCCATCTTGTTGGTCATATGACCCAGACTTGTCCTTTAAGCCTAATGTAGTTTCCCTACTCATTTCTTTTTCTTTTTTAAGGCAATTGGGGTTAAGTGACTTGCCCGGTGTCACACAGCTAGTAAGTGTCAAGAGTTTTCATCTAGCCAACTGTTAACAAATTCTAAATTAGGAAGGTTCAAATTAATATGGTTAATATTTCAGACACTATCTAAGCCTCTGTAGGGATTAATTCATGGAATCCTATTGATATTGACATAATCCATTGTAGGTTGATAATCCCTGATGATGCATTTTAATGAATCCATAAGAAAATTTTATCATTAACTTATTAATTTTATATATCAGCAGATATATAGACTAGAGCAATCTAGCCAATTTTATCTTTTAAATAGCAATGTGCTTTGTAAACTTTATAATCTACTTTTTCTTTTTTCACTTGATACAGATAAAATTTCTACAAAGCATTTTTATAGTAATTATACAGCTATATTTTTATAAGCTCTTATGTTAAAATGGCAGAATTTTGAAGGTGAGTTTCCTTCAATTTTCCATCAAAAGGGAAAAATCCAAGCCCTGAATAAATAGATTGATTCTCTTCCTGCAAAAAAGGCATCAGTGTCACATAAGAGCCTAAAGAGGAGATTTTTCTTGACTTGATGAACATATTTATAGGGAAATGCCTGGGTGAGAAAAGTCTGGGAATGGGATACTAATGTACATTGAGTACTGTCCATGTAAGTTGTATATCTATATGTGGTATGTATAAACAGGAAGCTTGAGGAGAGGCTTGTATATGTGGCTAGAATCTTGCCCACCCCTCTACAAAGGAGACTATAATTTCTACCTTGCTAGAGGCAGGAGAATGGATAAATTACTGAATCATTCCAACCCAAATATGGAAAAATCCCTCCTGGAAGGGCACATGAGGATCATTTGTTCACCCTTGCTTTCTATCAATAAATTCATTCTGCCATGCTGGTTCACAGTAGGGGTGGCTGTGAGCAAAATATAGACTCAATCCTGGTGTTCCCAGTTTATGAAATAAGATGGGGAACCACAAAGGGTCAGAGCAGGCATACCAAGTTCTTTGGCTACTCTCAGAGAAAGACCACAATGGCAGTAAATAGGAAAGCAATGCTTCAATCTCACTCTGGGCACAGACAGCCCAGAGGCAAATGGCACAGTGAGCCCTGGAGCAAACCACTCAGGAGGGTAGAGAGGCAGGTGGTGTGAGGATGGGGATGGATAGTGGGTGGAGGCAGGAAGTGTGGGGAGGAGAATGGGGAGAGGAAAGTCACTTATGCAGCCTTGTATTAATGTGGGGAGCACTTGGACACATGGACCCACAGCAGGCAGAGGAGTACTTGGGGCAGGAGTTTGGGTCCTCTTTTTTAGGATTTGGGTGGTAAGAGACCAGACTAACTCTTTGCCATGCCACCTTTGTCTTAGTTCATTAACATATCAACATCATCTCAAAGTTTTCAGCAACAGGTGGGTTCATTAGCATAGTGCTTTGCTGGTGTTTTGGTGTCATAAATTAGAGAAGCATCTGAGGCCTACAGACCAAGGTCAGTTAGCAGTGGTGGACTGAGGAGCCCTTACATGCAGGCCAAGCTGGCTTCCCCTCATTTAACACACAGAGTCAGGATGTGGCCTCAGCTAATTTATTTAGGAGGTATTTGCTAATGGCTCCTATGCTCCCCTAATATATGAGATAGTTGTTTGTAAATGGCATCTATGTGTCCCTTTGCAATCTTACTTTCCATTATTGTGACCTTATGCTAGCTACTTATAACCTTAATTGCTATACTAACTTGGGGGGTTTAGTCTGAGGGACCAGAGCAGTATGCAATTTCAACACAATGGGCCATGGGACTTACAGCTGGTTCTGTGAGAGAGAAGAGTTATATCATTTCTGCCCCCCCCCACCTCAATACTACTGCCTAGAAGCATGGTTTTTTTTAGGTTGAAAAATTTGCTTTCCTGGCTACTATGTCTTAGAGAGGAGGAGGACCCCATGCTTACCCACACCAGTTTGATCCCTACTCCTGAAGTGGCAGTTACAGAAAAGATCATCATAAAATGTGAAAAGCAAATAAATGCATTTATAGAAGCAGATTGCAAACAGAAATCAGAAAAATTCTACAGGTTAAAATATTTAAGAAAATACATGAGTGAATAAACACCTTAGATGGAAGTGAACTCAGCTCTCACTCAGCTGAGCAGTGTGTGTGTGTGGGGGGGGGGTGATGATCCTGATCTCACCTAAGGGGAAATTCCTTTAAGTCTTTAGGAAGGTAAGGGCGAAATCAGGGACGTGTAGAAGTGCTGTCTTTGCCTAAATATATGCCTCCCAAAGTCTGCTTCTCCACATATGTCTCGAGTCAGTCTCCAAGAGACTCTGGAACCAGCCACACATGTGCTCTCAAAGCTAGGATGAAGAAAGTCTCAGAAGTTTTCACACCAACTTCAGATAGGTACGCAGCAAGTCATCATTCCTCCCCACCAATTTGTAACTCAGGTTACACAAATAAATAGGATAAATACGACTTTGTAATGATTTAGTCTTTACAACACCTACAAAGAGGCAGGTGAAATCAAAGCTATCTAATTTGGCTAATGAATAAAATGATTTTAACTCAGACACTTTGTTACTGAGACTTCCAACAGGAAAATGAAAACAGATGGACAACTTACATTAGAACAACAAATCAAAGGCAGACTTTGAAAAGAATCCAAATGTCATAGCACTTCATTCCACTGCCTTCAATCTCTTTGAATTGTAGGTGGCATTTTTTTTGAAAATGGAAACCAGATCCTCAGCCCTTGAAATATCCTTACAACAATTTCATTACTTTCTAATTTAAATCTAGTTGCCTACTTAATTTCAACAAATCTTTTTTCTTTCTCAGAGATTTGTTGCCCAACACCAGTGACTGATGGAGAAACCCTACACTTCATCAATGACTGCAAATACACACCATGGACTACTTTTACCCTTCAGTGTAAAAGTTCCCGAAGAAAAAGTACATGCCAACAAGATGGCACTTGGAAACCTGTAATATCCATGTGTGAAAATGAAGAAGAACCTGGTAAGCACAATTGATTTCTAAGTCACAAGGCAGTGCTAGCTCAGTCACATTTTTTTAGATTTTATTAATTTCTTCATAGTCAGGGTGACCTTGGAACAGTTTTTCTATGTAGGAAAAGAGGAAAAGCTTCTTGACAAGGAAAAGTTTGCTTGACATGGAGTATTTGTAGTATCACATTAAGTTCTGGGCACCATATATTAGGAAAGCCATTGTTAAACTAAAGTACATCCAGAGGAAGTCAAGAAGGATGTGAGGGAACTGGAAAGCATACTATTTGGTAATTGATCAAAGGTTGGGAGTGGGTCTTTATACTGGAGAAGAAAAGATTTCAGGGGCTGCTTTCAAGTATTTGAAGAAATGTTTGTTACATGGAAGAGCTAGGCTTATTCCTCTTTGTAGAAACAAGAGTAATGAGTGAAATTTTCTGAAAGGAAGATTTTGGCTGGATATAAAGAAAAAAATCCTAACAATTAAATGTCCAAAACTGGGATAAGCTGTTTGGGGAGGTAATTCTCCATCACTGAAGGTCTTCAGATTACTTGTTATCCTCTATCTTAGCATAACCTTCTCTAATTCCATCTCTCTCTCTCTGCCTCCTAAACCCATTTTTTTTTTTGCCATCCCTGAGACCTTCAATCCCTCTACCTCTCAGTGTTTTCTCAGGCATTACTCTTGTTCTGACTTCGCTTTCCTACCTCTCCAACCTTCACTCTGTGGTTGGCCAATTCAACCTCTGTGTGCTTCTCTACTCTTGAATCACTTGACCATTTGTCCTATTGCCATTCATTCCTTGCCAGAATTCAGCCCTGAGTCATTCCCATTGTCTGACTGGGCCACACCTCAGGTGCTAGCTAGAGAAAGTCACACTCCTGTGTTGACTGGACCAATTATAAACTCATGGCATCCAATTTCAGCTGGGCTCACGCTTTTGATTCTTTTGAATCTTTTAATTCCCTGTCTCCCTCCTTACAGAAACCTGTCTCAAGCTTCTACTTCTCCTACTTTTTCTCAGTTGAGGACCTTGCCTCTTTATTATTCTGAATATTCAGTGTGACCTCTCTTCTTCCCTTTTCAATTCAAAGCTTCTTTACATAATCCTCAATTCTATCCTCCTCCACCCCAGTCTTTGATAATAAGGTGGCCTTTCTTCTGGCCCGGGCAACCCTGATACATGTTTCCTTGATTCCATTCTCTCTTATCTTCTCCAGAAGAACACAACCTCAACATTCCTGCCTAACCCACTCTCTAATCTTCAAATTTCCTAATCTATTGGCTCCTTTCCTAATGCCTTCAAAATGCACGAGTCTCCTTCATCCCTTAAAAAAGAAAAAAAAAAAACCCTTCACTATACCCAGTCACACCCTCAACCTATCATTCCATAACTTTCCTCCACTTCTCAGCCCACTAGGGGTGATTGTTTACACTTGCTGCCTTCACTTCCTTTCCTTTCACTTCACAACTCTTTTGCAATATAGTTTCTGCCTACGGTCAATCAACTGAAACTGCTCTCTCCAAAGTTACCTTTGATTGCTTAATAAACAAATCTGATTGTCTCTTCAGTTCTCATCCTTATTGACCTATCTGCTGCATTTAAGACAGCTGGCCGCCCTCTCCTCCTCAATACCTTCTCTTCTCTAGGCTTTCCTGATTGACCTTCTCCCTTTGGCCCCCAACTGCCTGACCACTCTTTCTTAGTCTTCTTTGCTGGTTCTTCATCCAAATCATATCCTCTAACTGGCTGTTCTCCAAGGCTCTGACCTAGACCTTCTAGTCTTTCTCGACACCTTTTCTTTTGGTAATATTAGATCCTATGGATTAATTACCATCCCTATGCTGTTGATTCCCATTCATATATACAGCTATAGTCATTCCCCTGAGCTTCAGTCCCTCATCACCAATTGACTATTGAATATTATAGTAAATGTTCAGTAAATTATAGTAAATTTTATATTTTTCTAATCAATAAGCATTTCTTCCCTCTGCACTGCCCTCCCCCTATCCACTCCCTCCATACACACACTGGAAAAAAAAGAGGGGGAAAGCTTATAATAAATGTGTATAGTTATGCAAAACTAATTCCCACATTGGCTATACCTATGGTTCACTTCAAATCCTGGAGAAATTTCAAACCTTACATATCCAAAACAGAGCTCATTTTCTTTCCACCAAACTCACCCTTCTTTCTAATGTCCCAATGTGGGGTGTGGCCCAAGCCTGAGGTCTTCACCCCTTGCCCCAAAGGGAATCTGGCTCCCCTTTTGTCTACAGGCCCAGCCCCTCATCTCCTTTGAAAGCCTTAGCCTACCTTTAATCTCATTCAGATACCTTTCAGTTCCTTCATTATCTATTCCCATTGTCTATTCAATCTCTTAGACATTCCAATCTCTGGGAATTCTCACCCAGACCCTTTTCCCAGACCATTTTCCCAGACCCTTCCCTGGTCACCCAAAGTATATAAGATCTACCCTGGCCCTCATTCGGGGCTGAGAATCTCAGGCCCACAAGGCTGGGAACCTCTCATGCCTGCCTGTCTTTACGGGCGTCACCTGGCGTAAGTGTTTTATCACTAATAAACTTTTCCTGTGGCTGAAGAAGATTTGAGTTGAATTCTTTCAGGTAGGGCCCGGTACCATGATCTTGGGGTTCCAGCAGCACCCCAAAGTCCTAGACCTCTTCACTGATGTCTACTGAAAATATACTCATTTTTCTAGTACCCCAGGTTGGTAACAGAAAGGAAGGAAATAATGAATTAGTAAACACCTATTAGTAAGCACCTAGCACTGTGTTAAGTGCTTTACAAATATCTCATTTGATTCTCATAACAATCCTAAGGGGAAGGTAAATGCTATTTTCCTTCTTTTACTGTTGAGAAGACTAAGACAGATAGAAGTTAAGTGGCTTGCCCCAGTCACACAGACACTAAGTGTCTGAGGCTAGATTTGGACTCAGGTCTTCCTGACTCCAGGCCCAGTACTCTATTGAGTGGGCCATCTAGTTTGATATCATTCTGTATGCCTCACTCTCCTCCATCAGCATATCCAATCAGTTGCCAAATCTTGTTATTTCAACCTTCACATTTTTTTTTACCTCTATCACTTTTCTCCATTCAACTAATTTATATTTATACAGCTCACTTCAGGCTTTCATTGCCTCTCGTATAGATGATTGCATCTGCTTCTTAATTGGTACTGTGCTAGGCATCAGGAATAAAAATAGAAAAGCTCAACAGTTCCTGCTCTTAAGGAGCTACCATTCTATTAAGGGAGGCAATAGCCACATGTGTGTAGGTAGATATGAGATGTATATAAATAGAATACAAGTTAAGCTTGAAGTGGAGGGTCATATATCTAGGAAGTGGTAGAGACAGAATTCAAACCCAGATCATCTGATCTTCAGGCCTGCTCTTCTGCTGCTAATTTGACTGAATCAGAGACAGGCTAATGGAAATGCTCATGGATGGCTGAGGGCTTTAAACCTCTTTGATTTCCAGTGCATTTTTTATTTAGCACCACAGAACCAAGGAAGAAATCTTTAGCATTTCACCTGCTATTAAAGATGCTACAATTATCAATTATCAAAGTCCTAATGTTACTAAAATCCCTTATTTAAGGCTATGTAATGGTTTCACCCCATACCACCACCCTACCCACATGCCAGCCATACACCTATAAGTTCTTTAATTAGGCATGTAAACCATCAGTTTGCATGAATATTTTTCCCTAAGAGCTCCAGTCCAAAGAATTAAAACAAAAATGCATTCTTGCAGGATAGGAATGAATGCTTAGAGTGTTAGAATTTACTCAAAGTAATTTTAAATTTAAATCTTAGGTGTCCTCAGGTTCAATATTAATGTCTACCAAGGATAAAAGCTGTGTAGTATCACATTCCTGTGCCTGATACTATTTGTGTGACTGTGGGAAATTCACTGGCCTTCTCTGGGCTTCAATTTCCTCATCTGTAAAATGGAGGAAAGGGAATAGGCAGACAAAAGAGCCTCTAAGGTCCCTTCCAGCTCTAGAAATGTGGTCCTGTCATTTATCACTCAGCATAAAAGGATGATGCTTTGAGAGCTGGAAAGGAGCAGAGCAGCATCCAGTCCATCCATCCCCAAAAGGAATCCCCATGACAACACAGCGGACAAGTGAATATCCAGCCTCATGTGAAGGCCTCCTAGGAGAGGCATCTCACCACCTTTTCAGACATCTAACTCCGCCCTTGGACAACTTGAATTGTTAGGAAGATTTTCTGACACCAAACCTAAATTTGCCCATCAGTGACTCCTATCCTTTGTTCTGGTTCTACGTTTAGGGGCCAAGCAGAACAGATCTAACTCTTCTTCTAAATGGCAACGTTAAGATTTCAGGCCTCTTAAGTTAGGCATCCTAATAGTCCTGTGCCTTGCTGGAAAGCAGAAAGGTTTCAGTGACCTTTGAAGTTTAAAAAAAGTGTTACAAAAGGCACTGGGGTGAGGGAAGAAGGAAGAGTGTGTTTTTGTCACATCAAGCTCTCTCAACTAGCAAATATTTAAGATGGACCTATTATGTACAAGGTAACAGGCACTACGGTTTGGTGCAGGGATTTTTGGTGTTTGTAATTTCGTAAATGCCTTGCAACAATAACAAAAATGTGTTATGAACTCACAGGTTAATTTAATATACTGATGTACTTAATTTAATTTTAATTTATTATATTTATTATTAGTACTAATTTAATATATTAACATAATTAAAGCACCATTGAAGAATTTTTAGTTCAAATCCTTTGGAACAGTGTCACAAATTCCCAAGGGGTTTATAGACCACTAAATGGGAACCAATGGCATTGTGGATAGAGCCAGGAGGGCCTGGGTTAAACTCCTACCCATAGTGCATACTAGTAGTATGACCACAGGTAAGTTACTTAATCTTCCAGTATGTCATGCAACTAAGACCCTAAGTTACAGATGAGTTGCTGATGGGTAGAGGGAGTTTCCACAACTGAATTTCCATACAAGGTCAGATAGGCTTCCTACTCCCCTCCCACCTCTCCATCAATGTGCAGGGCACTGTGGTATTGCAGCAGTAATAATAAACAGGCTTGCCTTCAAAGAGTTTAGATTCCACTGGGAGGATGCATGTAAACCAAGGAAGAAGAGAATACTAACATCTCAGGGAATCCAGAAAGACTTCCCTAATCATTCTAATCCTTCTGCAGCCGTAATCTGGGGATGATGTAGGAGGAGACCTGCTGAATGGAAAGGATAAAGACCTTTTCTAGATCCCCCAGCTCTTATTCTTGTCAGTGATAAGTAGAAAACTTAACCGATCATCATTCTCTGTCTTTCTCTTCTCTCTTTCTTGTCATTCTAGGTTGCAGTTCACCTAAGACCATCGCAAATGGGAACTATACAATAACTGCTAGATTTCTTAGCGTTAGTGTGGAGTATTCATGCAATGATGGATATGTCCTCATTGGGAATGCAATAAATACCTGCCAGCGTTCAAAATGGTCACATGCTTTCCCTTACTGTCAAGGTAATTCCAGCCTTGCTTAATGGGAAGGAAAAACCAAGAAGGATCTTGTAACAATTTCTTCACCTCCATGTGATTACACTTAGCACTGTGCCTCTCACAGTGTCCTTTGGGGATGTGACAGGATTGGAAAAGGTACTGGCAGGAGTAGGTGTACAAGGGAGCTCTTGGTTTAATATCAAATTTCTTTTCTTTTCTTTCCTTCTTTTTTTTTTTTTGATGGGCAATGGGGTTAAGTGACCTGCCCAGGGTCACACAGCTAGTAAGTGTCATGTGTCTGAGGTGGGATTTGAACTCAGGTCCTCCTGAATCCAGGGCTGGTGCTCTCTCTGCTGCGCCACCTAGCTGCCCCTAACATCAAATTTCTAAGAAGTATCAGATATTTGCCTCAAAGTCACATGTAGGGCCATTATGATATGATATAATGTATATCATGTGTAATACATATTACTTTTTAAGGCTTCATCCTTTATTAGGTAGTAATAGACAATAAATGTTTGTAGGTTAAATTTAAGAGTTGCCATTTG
Source organism: Phascolarctos cinereus (assembly GCF_003287225.1). Classification (NCBI taxonomy): domain Eukaryota; kingdom Metazoa; phylum Chordata; class Mammalia; order Diprotodontia; family Phascolarctidae; genus Phascolarctos; species Phascolarctos cinereus. The sequence continues at coordinate 374,909,334 of NW_027555958.1, read as the reverse complement.
AGCCAAAACTATTCCACAGAGTATGGAGGCAAGAGAGATTCAGATGCTGCACAGAGTTTGCTCATAAAATAGAATAGATGTGATATATTCTAATAATATAATATGTATTACATCCTATATTAGACACAAATATAAAACTATATGTATATATATCTTTATTTGTTTTTGTTAGCTGTGATCAGAGGTAGGTTAGTTCCTATTTAACGAGAGGAAAATGAGAAGGGAAAAGGAAATGAGCTGCCAAAGGTCATTTAGAAGTCAAGCTGATAAGGTGAAGTGAGATAAGAAAGCTCCTAGTCTTCAAGGATGCTTTAGGTATCATATTTCCTTGCGCTTTCATTACTTTACCTTATTCTTTCCATCCAAGAAATGTAAACTACTCAATGAAAGTGTTTTTGTTTTAGCTCTTTGTCCAAAACCAGAGATATTAAATGGAAAAGTGTCTTCAGAGAAGACTCAGTATCACATCAATGAAAGTGTCGATGTCCAGTGTTCCCCTGGCTATTATTTGGTTGGCCCTCAAATCATCACTTGCTCAGAGAACAGACTCTGGATCCCAGCGGTACCCAAGTGTGAATGGGTAAGTAATACCTATGTAGTTAACTTCTTGACCATATGACTCCTCAGAGAAATATAGGACAACAGGCAAGATCACGAAGTGTGAAATGCCCTCAGGAGAAGTAGTAACATAATGCCCACACCAAAGAAGGTATATCAATTATAACTAAAAAGTGATATATTTGGTGATGTTAATTTCTGAGATGTTTGAAGTCACAGGAATTACTTCTTTCATCTTTGAAGCATCTTATGGAGTTGGGAGTAGATAAAGTGTGTGTGTATGTGTGTGTGTGTGTGGTAGCTAGAAAGCCTCTCCCAGGGCACACTGACACTTTACCACAACCAGTCCATGAAGTAACAAAAGCCTTTAGAATACCCTGCACTAAAACTAAATCTATTCTTCTGATTCCTTTTGTCTTGTGTTAGCTCAGGGTCTGATAGTCCAGACAACTACTAATCTTGGGGATTTAGAAAATTCCTTTTTAATTCTTGCTAAATTCCTAATTGTAAACCTGTGTCCCCAAAACCCATTTCAGGGATTCTGGAACACCATTCTCTTAGGAGCTATTTAGGAGGAGTGGCTAAAAATCACCTGCTCTGAAAATCCTTTTTTATTAGCATGCAAATAAAGTTGGGGCAAGAATAAGAGCTAGAAAACCACCACTAGGCTTATACTCCAAAAAAATCAAAGAAAGAGGGAAAGGACCCATATGTACAAAAATAGTAGTGGCAGCTTTTGTAATAACCCCAAACTGGAACTAAGGGCTTGCCCTCCTATTGGGGAATGGATTAAACAAGTTGTGGTATATACAAAGGTAATGAAATTTTATTTTTGCCATAAAAAATGACAAAGAGTTTCAGAGGAAACTGGAAGACCTCTATAGACTGATGCAGAGTGAAGTGAACAAAAGTCAGGGAATGATTTTAAAATAACAACATTATAAATAAAAATAACTTGAAAGACTTTAGAATGCTTATCAGTGCAATCGAAAACCACACTTCCAGAGGACTGAAAAGGAAGCATATGACCTACCTCCTGTCAAAGAGGTGATTAGAATTAAAATGTATAATGAGACATACATTTGGAGCCAAAGTGGAAATATGTTTTGCAGGACTATGCATATTTGTTACAAGGATTTTCTTATTCTTTTTTATTGTTCAGTTGCAGGGGGCATGAGGACAGAACTGGGAGGGAGAAAATAAATGCTAGTAAAAAAAAATAAAACTTTAAAAATCGAACAAAAGCCAGGTGAAGCAGGATAAATCTGAATTTTATCATGCTGATGATTTTTGTGCTATGTACCTGCTAGCTCAAATCTCAGCACTCCTCTTACAATATACAAAATGGAAAACTCAGAATCTCGGAAAGAATGACCTAGCTCATCCTGACTCTGAGACTCATGTGCTTCTCTCCAAGAAGTGGAGTGGCCTCTGCCTCCATTTTGGTTGGTTGGTACAACTACTAGCACCAGTTTTCCCTCTCTCCCCTTGCTCTTGTCCTTAGATCCAACTTGAAGTATTGCCAATATCTTCTTCAGTTATAACTATCTATTACTGTGTCTTGGTTCAATCCTCAAAAGAAATGCTACTCAGATCCAAAATAATTCCTGGTCTTTCCTGATCTTCAGGACAGGGAAAGTCTTGGCATAGACCTTAAATAATCTCACCCTTTCCCCTAACTGGAAGCCTTTCTGAAACTATCTATTTATTTCTGTTTTTTAGGAATTCCCTGAAGGCTGTGAGAAAGTTTCAGCAATCTACAAGTTTATGCAGTGTCTCCCAAATGCCCAGGATGTGAAAATGGCCCTAGAGATACATAAACTAACCCTGGAGATTGAGATGTTGGAACTAGAGATAAGAAAAAAAAAGGATGCTAATCAGAGCCATCATCACCATTATGTTCCCCACAAAAAAGAAAAAGACCCATAAACCCACTTTTATGATTGAAGCTGTTCTGTAGGTACTCATCCATAGGAATAGATGGCTGCACTGGGAGAATTTGCTAATGTATTTTATACTGTTGAAAATGAGAAATTGGTGATAATTTGACCTGTAGTAGTCCAGTCTCCTAGACTGAGCAGCATAGCTGGCTACTATAAATAAAACCCTTAGAAAATCAAATTGCATTTGCTGTCATTAAACTCTCCTCTGTTATAGGATGGGAGGCCCTTCCTCAAACCCATAGGGAATTAAACCCAATCTTCAAAGTCATTTAGAGGGGGTAGTGTGACATAGTAGATAGAATGCTGGATTCAAATCCTGCTTCAGACACATACTGGCTGTGTCACCCTAGGCAAGTCTCCTCATTTGGGTTCATTACATTGGTAAAATCACAAGTCCAGTCTCTATCCTTCAGTGGTTATGTGGCTCTAGGAGCAACATGATATCCTAATTTGTAACAGGCTCTTGTTCATCCTGTACTAAGGATGAGGTAGGCTAGAGAAAGTCACTTAGAATTTCACTCTGCTGCTAAATACTGCTTTAGGCTTCCAATTGTAGGTAAGCAATTTGATCCTATGCAGGGCTCTTGGATAGAGGAATTGGCCACAAGAAACACTAGTAAGAACAACAAGAAGGAAAAAAAAAAGGTGGGGGGGAAGGGAGAAGGAAATTTACGTGATAACTTTGTATATTTAAAAGGAATAGCAAGTTGTTCATAGTGGATTTGTGGTTTCATGTGCAATCATCTTTTTTCTTTGTATTATGTTATGGAAATGCTTGGTTTAGTCCATAAATTAAAATTTTAATTAATTGAAAAAATTTTTTTAAAAATTTAAACTTTTTAAAGAAAGAATAACCAAGGTGATGATCATGTTTCCATGCTTTGCAGGAAGTATGAAAAGTGGGTAGTATTTTGCAGTATTCTGCAGAGAATGCTTGATGCTTGTCTTTTCTGCCATGGTCATGTAATTTTTCTTTTTGGTCCAAATACAGTTCTTCCAAAAAGACAAAGGGGCTTGAAGATCCTCTCCCCCCTTTACTCACTAGAATCCAACCCTTAACAAAGAAGGACTTCCATGTAAAAATAAAGAAGAGAAAGGATTCCAAGAATTAGAGAGGAATCCTGACCAGTCAGGAGGCTGGCAGGCAGAAGAATGTCATGGAGAGGAGAAAAGGGAGCTAAGGAAATAAAATAGGTATGAGGCTCTTCTGGAAGAAGAGGGAGGAGGAAGCAGTTGCTTGCCCTCCAATCAACCGATTCGTATTTATTAAGTACAGACTATATACCAGATGATACAAAGACAACATTGAAACAAGCCCTGTCCTCAAAGATCTGCCATTATATTATATTAGGGAAAACAACACGTACAGATGTATGTAGCACAGTGCCTGGAACATAGTAGGAGTTTAATAAATGCTTATTAACTGATCAGCTTTTGGTGACAAGCACTGTAAGGCACCATATGTATAATAATCCTGGAAAGAGAGGCTTATTGTGAAAGGCTTTGGTGGTGTGATTTCACAGGTACCTTCCGAGAAAGAAGAGATAAGTAGTGATAATTAGTGAGTGTTAAGGAGAAAACCACTGGAACAAAGGGAAGGGCATTTACATAGTGCCTACTGTGAGCCAGGAACTGTGTTAAGCAACCTCTACAAATGTCTCATTTTACGTTCACAACAACCCTGCAAGGTGTTATTATCATCCACATTTTACAACTGAAAAAACTGAGGCAGATAGAGGTTAAATGACTTGCCCAGGGTCATGCAGATAATGAGTTTGAGACCAGGTCTGAACTCAGATCTTCCTGACTCCAGGCCCAGTACTCTGCCTACTGTGCCACCAGCTCAGTAACAATAAGGAGGTCTGAGGGACAGCTAGGTGGTGCAGTGGATAGAGTTCCAGCCTTAGAGTCAGGAGAATCTGAGTTCAAATGTGACCTCAGACACTTGACGCTAGCTGTGAGACCCTGGGTAAGTCACTTAACCCCAATTGCCTCAGCAAAAAAACAAAACAAAACAAAAATAAATAAAAAATAAAGAGGTCTGCTGTGTCCCTAAACATTTTTCTGTGACGTGACAAAGATTCCCCAGGTCTTGTCAAATTGGGTGACTACTACCTAAGTCTAGTTACTCATACGGGAACAAATGATACTTCTAGAAGGAATCCAGAAAGCATTACTAAGAATTAAGAAGTCTTAGAAAACCTTAGGAGGAAAGGTGGTATTTTTATGCTTGCTGACCAATGGAAAGGGCTTCAGAAGACAAAGGCAGATTTGGGAAGTGAGCAGATGTCTATGATGGTGTTAGAGCAAGGGATTCGATCGCTATAAGAATATAGAAAATATATACAAGACAATTTGGAATGGTGGAATGGTGCATAGAATGTTAAATCTGGAGTCAAAAAGATCTGTTTTCAAATTGTAGCCATATGACACTGGGCAAGTCACTTACCTTATGTCTTCCTCAGTTTCCTCATCTATAAAATACGAATGCTAATAGTATTTAGCTCTGAGGGTTATTGGGAGGACAAAATGAGATAATATTTTAAAAGCACTTTGCCGAAATTTTCTTCAAACTCTCATGACATTTCAAAGACATTAATGGAGTATACAGATTATCAGTTATTCATTGCTCTTACTTACATGACCATCTTTTGTCAAGCATACATTTCCTTGATGACATCCTTTACCTGATACTTCTCCTGCTTATAATTCCTTGTGTGGAATGTGCTGCAGACTTTTCGAACCTACTATGCAGTTCTCCATTGCTCTTTGGGCAATCCTTACTTTCCATTGTTAGCAACTATAATGTTACATGACTTAAAACAGTGTAGCATCACCAGATGGTGATGGGGGGAAGGGGCAAATAGGCTATTGCTACAGAGAGAAGATAGGTGTTATTAAAAGAATTTTGTAACTTTCCAAAGGTAATCCAACTCACTCTCCTTCGCTTGTTCCATTCCAGGATCAGCTTACTGTCCATATTCAGTGCCTGCCCAAGAGCTAGATAATGACGGGTGAACTCTGTAGGTTCTCCTCTACATCCAACCACCTATGATAGCTGTGCACTTTCTAGACTACAACAATATTCTATACCAGTTATTCCCACTAGAGGGCATGTTATGGCAAAACATATACTCTTTTATACTCCTCAGTGCAATAATACCGTATGGCATTGTTTTTTTTGCTTTGCTTTTTTTCTGGGGCTTCTCAAGGAAATCAAAACAGTGTGACCAAGGAATAACTTGAACAATTAAGGAAATTCCTGGGATAATTCAGGCAGACATACTTGTGTTTAAAGTCTGACCAGGAAATGCATTTAACTCTTGCAAAGATTTTCATTTTTATTCATTTATTTTTAACAGAGAGGCAGTGTGGTATAAGGGATAGGAAGCCAACCTCAAAACCAGAAAGACTTGAGTTCAAATCCTGCTTCTGACACATACTGGCTGTGGACCTTGAGCAAATAACTCATCCCTCAATGTTCCCTATGACAGTAATTTGGAGAGAAGTTTCCAATTCAAACTGATATATAGCATATGTTAGTAAACTATGGCCTATGGGTCAAATGCAGCACTGAGCTAGGAATGGTTTTTATATATTAAAATAAAGATAGCTCCCAGAGCCATGCAAAATCAGGGGTCTGGCTTCATTTGGTCACTGACCTCTGGCATAGAGAGTTTTTCCTCTCGGAGTTCCCCAAGGATCCAATCCCTATGTCCAATACCTCTGTATTTTTGCTGGACAAAACTCACTTAACAGAAGGTAGGAGGTTTTTTTTGGGGGGGGTGGGTTTGGGTTGGTAGAGTAAGAGAATTGTGCTATTTCCTTCTGAGTTTATTTCATGGACCTATCTTTAAAAAGTCCTATGATGGGGCAGCGAGGTGGTGCAGTGGATAGAGCACTGGCCCTGGATTAAGGAGGACCTGAATTCAAATCTAGCCTCAGACACACAACATTTACTAGCTGTGTGACCCTGGGCAAGTCACTTAACCCCATTGCCTAACCAAAATAAAAAAGTCCTAAAGAAAAAAGTGCCTACATTTCCCAAGTTACTAATAGCAATGCCTTACACATGCATAAAACCTCCTTTTTACTGCTGGGAATCAGAGTAAATCAGAACAGCTGCCCACAAAGTGAAAGTTGTTTTGCCCACAAAACAGGTAGGAGGGGTGATAGAGAAATGCGAGAGCCTACAAATCTTGTCTTTCAGTTCTAGGGGTACCAGTCCTTTGAGAGCTTGTGTTTTCTATCTTTTACTTGACTTGAATTCAATCCACTCTTATTGATCACTCACTCATAGGCCTGCCTAGAGTGGGTATGATGGGCACAATCTGCAGTGTCCCTGCAGCATTGTTTATTTCCCCTGAAGAAAAGGAGAAAGAGGGGCAGCTAGGTGGTGCAGTGGATAGAGCATGGGCCCTGGACTCACAAGGACCTGAGTTCAAATCCGGCCTCAGACACAAAACACTCACTAGCTGTGTGACCCTGGGCAAGTCACTTAATCACATTACCTAGCCAAAAAAAAGAAAGAAAGAAAGAAAGAAAGAAAGAAAGAAAGAAAGAAAGAAAGAAAGAAAGAAAGAAAAAGAGAAAAAGAGAAGGAGAGAGAAAAGGGGAGGACTGATGGCAATGAGCATCTCTGCCATATACTGGGAGCCCCTTCTATACATAACATACTCATCATATATAAGGCATTGTACCAGGCTGCTAGAGTTCAATGCCGAAAAAACGTGCCTGCCTTCCTGCTTCTATGTGTACCAGTCAAAATAATTATTGTTCAAGGTTGAGCACTTATGGGCTGAATGCTCTTACCCAAACAATATAGAGAACCTTTTTTTTTCCTCTCTCTCTTCCCTTCCTAAGAGCTTCTCAGGAAAACCTATGTCTTACATTATGTCTAGTATAATTTGTGGCTTCTGCTACCTTGGAAGTTTTCTAAGGGGAAAAACACAGCCAGCCATAAAGATTGCTGTGTAAAAACCTGCAGAAAGGGAGTGTAGAATGCTGGGGAAGATGAAGTTTTATAGTTGACACAGTTCTCCTAGCTTTCTGTAATCTCCATCACAGTAAAAGGGACTTACTTACACTTCAGACTTTCAGTAACAGAAAGGTTTTAGGAAGAAGAAGAAAAAACTGCAAGATACTTTCTCTCTGTTATTTCAACCCTGGTCAGGTTGGACCTGCAGAGATAAAAACTAGACAAGCAAAGAAAGGCAAACTTTTTCCTGGTTTGTAGAAATATATGGCATTATAAACTAATAAAAGATCAAATTTGTAACTGAGATGTAATATCTTTGCTGTAAATTTCCAAATTATGGTTTAAAGATTTTTGTAAATACTAGAACATTTCAAGAGGAAATGAGAATATGAGATTACCATCATGAATCTTTGGAAGTGAGCTAAGTGAATGCAGTAGAATGTATAATCTGAAGTCCTGGAAGCTAATGACCCTTGAGAAAATTGAGATTTTGACTGATAACATTTGTGATTGTAAATTCAAATTTGATTTGATTTTGCCCTGAAAGTAAGTTATAATGTGGTCCCATTTAAAGTAAAATGTGTTTTCCTATTAATTGTGATGTGAGACCCCATATAGGTAGATCAGATCTTAATGGAAAAGGTACTTGATATGTGGCATTAAGGTGATATGCTTAGAAACTGCATGAATATGGCCAGCTAGGTGGTGCAATGGATACAGCACTGGCTCTGAAGTCAGGAGGACCTGAGTTCAAATCCGACCTCAGACCAAACACTTGACACTTACTAGCTGTGTGACCCTGGGCAAGTCACTTAACCCTGATTGCCTAAAAATGAAAAAAAAAATTTAAAAATAATAATAAAAAAAGAAACTGCATGAATAGAATTAAAAGTGTAATTACCCTACACTGGTCTTTTGAATGACAAACTGATAGATGGATGAAGTGATTTAATGTGAAAGATGATTTGGAGAAACATTCAACTGAATTGATGTTATTTGACTTGCAAAAAGTTTTGTGATATGTTTTAAAATTCATATTGTTTGTGTTATTGTTAGGCTTCTAATTTTCCTTATAATTTTTGGGAAATCATTGCATAAGAAATGCTATAATTTGAAAATTGATATCCATAGGTGATCAATTGTATCACTGGAAAATTAATTCCTCTTTTTATAGACTATTGCCATTGTAGTTTTTTTTTAAAAACTTTCAAGTATTTAATTACATATATTTTTGCTTAAAATGAATAATAAGAATTACTTAGAGTTTGGGAAAGTACCAGACTTTGTAAATATCTATGACATTCTTTTAGGAAGACCAGATTTTTAGTCCTCTGGATGTTCAACCTTAGCAAGGTCATAAATCTTATTAACTCTGTGAGAAAGTTGCTGAAAGAATGTTGTGAAATTCTAAAATAATGAAAAGGTTTAATGAAAAACTAGGTTCTTGGAACTTCTAGGGGGCAGAGCCAAGATGGCAGAGTAAAAGCAGTGACTTGCTTAAGCTCTCCCCCAAACCCCTCCAAATACCTACAAAAAATGGCTCTAAACAAATTTAAAAGCAGCAGAACCCACAAAAAGACAAGTGAAACAAATTTCCAGCCCAAGACAGCCTGGATGGTTAATTGGAAAGGTATATCATACCTGGCTGGGAAAGAAGCACAGTTCAGCATGGGCACACAGGCAAGGCAGGCCTCGGTGAACCTGGAGCAGGCCTAAGGGGACTGAATCGTGGGCAGCTGTGGCGGTTTCCAGACTTCTCAAACCACAAACACCAAAGACAACTTGGAAGGTCAGTGGGAAAAGTCTGCGTTTGTGGTGGTGAGAGAGAAGTGCAGGATCCCAGCCCCATTTCCCAAGCTTGACCCCAAGGCAACGGCTACCTCCTGAGCTTCCAGCCCACAGAGGGGGAATTCGGTGGCTGCTCAGAAGGAGATTGCAGGGATCTCTCTGCTGGTGCAGGATTCTCTTGCTTTGCCCATGCTTTTATCTGGGTTACAGTTCTGGGTCGTGGTACTGGGGCAAGGAGGAGCACTAGCATGGTGGCGCTTGTAGTGGCTGTACAGAGAAAATCCTCCTCACAGTTCCACGAAAGAAAAGATTGCTTGTGGTCACTCATAGAGTAGAGCACAGGACAGGAAAGGAGTAAACACCTCGCCCTTGATCATAACAACTTGGAAGAACTGAAAATTTACAGGTCCCTACAAGTATCTCTGAAAACAGCTGCACAAAACCCCTGAAGCTTGGAACAATACATTCTCCACACTGGAAACAGATCCCTACCTTAACAAAGAGTTTATAACTCAAGTAATTGGCCAGGATCGTGGACAAGCAGCTCAAAGAGTCAGACTATATTATCTTACTTTGGTGACAAAGAAGATCAAAACATACAACCAGAAGAAGACAACGAAGCCAAAGCTCCTACATCCAAAGCCTTCAAGAAAAATATGAAGTGGTCCCAGGCCACGGAAAAGCTCAAAAAGATTTTTGAGAAGCAAGTAAGAGAAGTAGAGGAAGAACTGAGAGTGATGCTAAAGGAGACCCAAAAAATGCTGAAGAAAATAACACCTTAAAAAATAGCCTAATCCAAATGGCAAAAGAGATCCAAAAAGCCAATGAGGAGAAGAATACCCTAAAAAGAAAAATTGGCCAAATGGAAAATGAAGTCCAAAAACTTACTGAAGAAAATGCTTCCTTAAAAATTAGAATGGAGTAATTGGAAGCTAGTGATTATTTGAGAAATCAAGGCACTGTAAACTAATCCAAAAGAATGAAAAAATAGAAGAGAATGTGAAATATCTCATTGGAAAAACAACTGACTTAGAAAATAGATCCAGGAGAGAGAATTTAAAAATTATTGGACTATCTGAAAGCCATGATCAAAAAAAGAGCCTAGACATCATCTTTCAAGAAATTATCAAGGAAAACTGCCCTGATATATTAGAACCAGAGGGCAAAATAGAAATTGAAAGAATCCACCAATCACCTCCTGAAAGATATCCCCAAAGGAAAACTCCTAGGAATATTGTAGCCAAATTCCAGAGTTCCCAGGTCAAGGAGAAAATATTGTAAGCAGCCAAAAAGAAACAATTCAAGTATTATGGAAACACAATCAGGATAACATAAGATTTAGCAGCTTCTACATTAAGGGACCACAGGACATGCAATATAATATTCTGGAGGGCAAAGGAGATAGGATTACAACCAAGAATCACCTACCCAGCAAAACTGAGTATAATCCTTCAGGGGAAAAAATGGTTATTCAGTGAAATAGGGGACTTTCAAGCGTTCTTGATGAAAGGACCAGAGCTGAACAGAAAATTTGCCTTTCAAATACAAGACTCAAGTGAAACATGAAGAGGTAAACAGGAAAGAGAAATCAATAGAGAGTTATTAAGGTTGAACTGTTTACATTTCTGCATGGAAAGATCATATTTGTAACTCATGAGAACTTTGTCAGTGTTAGGGTAGTTGGAGGGAAAAAATTATATGTATATATGTAGATAGATAGATAGATAGATAGATAGATAGATAGATAGATAGATAGATAGATGGATAGATGGCACAGGATGAGTTGAAGATGAAGGGGTGATACCTGGAGAACAAAATTAAGGGGTGAGGAAGGATTATACTGTGAAAAGGAGAAAGGGAGAGGTAGAATGGGGCAAATTATCTCACATGAAACAGACAAGAAAAGGTTTTTACAGCAGAGGGGAAACAGGGGAAGGTGAGAGGATATGAGTGAATTTTATTCTCAAGGGATTTGGCTTAAGGAAAGAATAGCTTAGACACTCAATTGGGTATGGAAATCTATCTTACCCTACAGGAAAATGGGGGGGGGCAGGGGGAGCAGACAAGAGAGCAGGGAGATGATAGAGAGTAGAGCAGATTGGGGAAGGGGATAAAACAGAAGCAAAACCTTCTGAGGAGGGACAGGGTCAAAAGAGAGAATAGAATAAATGGGGGGCAGGATAGGATGAAGGGAAATATATTTAGTTTTTCACAACCTGACTACTATGGAAGTGTTTTGCATGACTCCACATGTATAACCTGTATCAAGTTGCCTGCCTTTTCAATGAGGGTGTGTGGGGAGGGAGGAAGGGAGAAAATTTGGAGCCCAAAGTTTTAAAAAACACATATTAAAAAATTGTTTTCACATGCAACTGAGAAATAATAAGTACAGGAAATGGGATACAGAAATCTATCCTGCCCTGCAGGAAAATAGAAGGGGAAGTAGATAAGAGAAGGGGAGTGAGATAGAAGGGAGGGCAGATTAGGGGAAGGGGTATTCAGAATGCATACCATCTTGGGGTGGGGGGAGGGATGAGATGGGGAGAAAATTTGGAACTCAAAATCTTGTGGAAGTAAATGTTGAAAACTAAAAATAAATTTAAAAAGAGAAAAAAAAGAAAAAGAAAAACTGGGTTCTCACAGCTGAAATAAAGGGACTTACAAGTTTATTTTATAAAGAGTGATTTTTATCTAATGGATTGTTTGGCCATTGCTTGTGAAAATTATTAAAGTGCACCTGGAATAGTATGTATTGAAGTTATATCCTTGAGCCAACTTAATATCAATAGATCTCAGATTTAAAGGTTTTATTTTGGCCTTAGGGATTAATATTCAGTACTTCAGATATGGACAGTTGTCAGGCTCAAGACTTACATTGGCTGGTGTGTTTTTCTGAGTTTTGAGTGAACTATCATATAGTTACTGTATTTGTATAATCAGAGAATAGAATTATTTTCTTAATTTCTAATGATTAATATCTGCTCCAAGATGAATTTGAATTAAAAAGGATGAATAAGATAAGGTTTATATGTGTTTATTGTTAACTGTTATTGAAACATGAGAATAATAGCTGTACCTAGCACTAAGATCTCTTGGGACTATTAATGTGATACTGTTCTGAATACTGATTTCAGGTATGGTTGTCTGAATGATCATTAAGCCAATAATCCACTATTTAAGGGAAATTCCAAGTGCTGCTCAAAGGGAGTGTAATCTGAGAACTGCTGTAAGTGGATGTGGGAGCCTGGGAAGGTTGAGATGATGAACTTACAAATGTGACGGTGAAATCCTCTTCACACACTATCTTCTTTGTGCTATTTACTTCTGAAAAGGAAATTTTCCTACTTGGTTAATTATGTACCTGGTTAGAGTACCCTATAAATAATGTGTAACTGTGCTGTATGATTGGCTATTCCAAAATAAAGACTATGACTCTTACCTGGAATACAACTTAAGGAAGCTTTGTCCTGTTATGCTTATGTTAAGGTCAGTCTGTGTCCTTGAAGGGATGGTGTTGATATTGTTATAACTGTGTCCTTCCTTTTTCCTTTCATAGCAAATTTCTGTTACAAGAGCAGATGAAATGCAAAAGTTTATAAATATAATGAATCCTGCTGTTGCAGTTCTCAACATCTCTGAGTGCTATGATAGGATGCCAAGTATGGAAGATCTTACTGTTTTTAATTTTATTATTCTGAATTTGTGGTCACTAATGGTTACATATTCATGTATAATATTAGGTCCTTAAAGTGTCTCATTCTTTCTGGGTGATTTGAGGGTAATCTATATCTTTAAAGGGGGGGAATAGGAAAATTAGGACAAAAAATTAGGACAAAGATATAGACGTTTTTCATTTTAATAGAGGGGTATACATCATTCTGAGAAAAGCACCTTGGTGAGATTGTTTTCTCTAAGCACACATATACACACATCAACACATTTATGTGTGTGTATGTATTTAAATATATGTATATATTCAAATGTTTCTATGAAGAACAATCACAAAAGGACAAGTATGAGGTTATTTCCATAAGGTTTGAACTGGTTTGCACCACTTGAACTAGTTATTGGAAAACCAGATTTAAAAGGAATACCTCTCCACAACTGCCTTGAGAATGAGGCCTATTCCAGAATTTCTAAGGGAACATGTTTCCAAGGATTAGACAGATACATGGGACAACTAAGACCCAGAATGAAATAAGTCGATTAAATATGTTTTAATCTGTAACCCGACTTTTTACCTATAGAGTCTGTCTAGTTAGATTTGTTTTCTTAGAGGGCATTTCCTTAGGAGATTATGATTCTGTTTAACTACGTTTATTCAACTTTTATGACATTGAAGGAATGGGATTGTGTCTTTTTTTTTTTTTTACTTTTTTTGTGATATTTGTGGCCAGATATATTCTTTCACGGTTTGGGAAATCTCCCTGTATTGTACAATACACTTGTTTTCTGGTAAAGGTCTAAGTCTTCCAACTTACAGCACCTGATACTTAGTTTATCCCTCTGATTATGAGATGCTGGGAAAAGATCCCTCCTTAAAAAAGAATTCTATCAAGCTCTTGATAAGGTGAGCTATGAAGGATATGCCTCCACTGAATCAAGTTATTTTAAACTTTAACCTAGCTATCTGCTTCTGTAATTATGTTTCTACTAGTGTAGAAATATTGGACTTTATGCCCAAAAAGGTGGGGGGGGAACTGTAGGAAAACTTTATTGCATTCTTTGAACCCAGCCCTGCATTTCTGAGAAACCAAAGCTGAGGAGCCTGGAACCAATTTGTTGTGCAATTGGTATGCATTGCTTAATAAATCAATATGCTTAGAAGTGTGAACCTTTATTTCCACAGTCATTTCATCTTTCACTCACCACACTGGGAAATATGACTCCTGCTCATGTTAGTACTTCCTATTGGGTCTCTCCCTCTGTCTCTCTGCCTCTCTGTCTCTCTCTCTCTGTCTCTCTCTCTCTCTGTCTCTCTGTCTCTGTCTCTGTCTCTCTCTGTCTCTCTCTCTCTCTCTCTCTCTCTCTCTCTCTCTCTCTCTCTCTCTCTCTCTCTCCTCAACCAGCTTTGGTTCTCTTTCACCAGTGGAGAAGGTATGAAGTATTCAAATAACCTAGGCTTATTTCCAAAAGCACCTAGAAAATGGAAAGAGAAAGAGTGGACTCCTCTTGTCACTGACTGCACACCAGGGGGAGAATTTTATGTAATTCCTGCTGCATTTACATGGACATTTTTCTGTGCAAAATCTTTATGTAACTACAATCCATGAGCCACCAGCTAGGACAGCAAGATTGTTGTGCCTACATCTTGTTCCCTGAATTTATCTTGTTTGTTAGAATTCCATTTGGTGGGGGGTTAATTATTTTGAACAGTGAATCTGTGATGATAAGGCTTCTCAGATATGGTCCAGGCTGTACTTCTAATATGTCTAACTTTCTAAGACTCATCCCCCCTGCCTACTCACCCTAGGAGATTATTTAAGAGTTCTAGCCATAAACATTTCACTGGCATGATGAAAAATATTTCCTCCTGTCACTCTGGAAGATGTGATTAATATTGCTGCAGCTCAGGGGAACAGCTGCATGGCTTTCAAGCTGTGAGGGTTAGGTTACAGCCATGAGCTGTAGTCACCCCACTCCTGCCTAACACTATTGCATTCCTGCCCATATTTTAAAAGCAGCACACTGGTTCCCACAGCTCTCTACTGATCATTATTCTTTCTTGATCACTTTCAGCTTGTATTCAAAACATAGCCTCCTCACAGTTTCACTATAGGTCAGCAAAAGAATAGAGGAGGATATTTGTAGTAAAAAGACTAGGAGAAACTACTTGTACTTTTGATTAGGCAGTTAGTTTCCCAGTTGGAAGAAAGGAGCCTATTGTTGGGAGATTATAAACAGCTCAAATTCTTGGTTTGCACATAATATGTGTGTGTGTGTGTGTGTGTGTACGTATGTATATGCGTATAACCTCATTTTTTTCCTCAAAAAAAGCCCTGGGAGGTAAGTGCTATTATTATCACCATTTTACAAATGAGGAAACTGAAATAGATAGAAGTTAAGTGACTTGCTCAGGGTCATACAGCTAGTAAGAGTCTGAGGTCAGATTTGAATAGATCAGTAACTGGGAAGAGAAAGTGGTAAACTCAGGTTCAGAAGCACAAAGAAGTAGTAATTGAGCCCTGACTCTATGTAACTGTAGGACAAGTATCTGGTGTCCTAGGCTGGAGGACTTTTGAAGTCTTTGCTTCTGTTTGGGGGGATCTCTAACATAAAAATGTAGGTAAGACACCTTCCAGATGAGGTTTCCCTTCAAAATATTGGAAAACAAAGGTCGAGAGGGGAACTTCCATTTAGGGGAATATAGACCACCAAGTATCAGAACAGCAGTGGGATTAAAAGAAGTCACCTACCGCAATCATTTCAGGTTAAGATAGCTTAGGTTCAAGCAAGGACCCAAAGGTGTAGGTCTGGCGCTCTCAAATATGCCCCAAGGTTGATGGGGCCTGAATTTCTGACAGTTTTCATTTTTAAATATACTCACAGTCTCAGAAAGGTCTTCTAATCACAAATATTAGTTAATTGCTACAGTTGCAAATTCCTAGAAACTGGAAGACTAATCACCTAGACACCAGGGAGATACTGAGCATAGCCATGGTACACAAATACACTGAAGGGGAGGAAAATATGGACAGGAGAGATAAGACAAAAATACTAAACAATGTAATCATTCCTTGTCACACCCCAGAGAATTACCTAGATCTGACTCACTTTCCATGAACAACTGAATCTACAGAAAAGTTTCCGTGACGGCAGACAGTATAATAAATACTAGTGACAATGGTCATTTCTCCTCCTTAAATGATGTCACAATGTAGTTGAGCTGCTCTTGGAGCCATACTTTTCCCGTCAAGGAACTTAGTTAGCAGTTACGCATTCCACACGTACCACTAGCCATGATTTTGACATGAACTGCTGGTCCATTCTAGGGATATTGGGTATTTCTGTGTCTCAACTACAGGTGAAGAAATGGGGAGTGATGAAAGCTGGTACAAGAAAGGGTAGTTATAATAGGTGAATTATTGGGAGAGGGGTTGGTGTGCTTTGAGGCCATTATCCTGACATAACATACGGCTCACAGGGGGCAGGTGAGTCTTGGAGTAGTTGATACGGCTTGGCAGTATAATTTCATCACTGAATGGAGTCCTAGCCATCATGGGGCTTTACCAAGTAAGGACCTCCTGGGCCTACCCAGAAGTCTTCAAGTCTTTTATCTCATTCATGATCACCATTCTTCAGATGAGTAGAAAGGATTCCTCATGAATACCTAGACTTTCAAGACTTTCTTTAAGTCAGAATAGTTTGCTCAGTTGCCACTATATTGTAATGGTGATTGTTTCATAGACATCCTATCTAGTGTACCCCTTATAGAGATGAATTTACACATTAATTCTGTGAAAGATATAGGCCCTGTAAGTATATATATATGTGTAGGTGGGTGGCACAGTGGATAGAACACTGGAGTCAGGAAAACCTGAGTTCAAATCTGGCCTCAAATATTTTCTAGCTGTGGGACCCTGGGAAAGTCACTCTATTTGCCCCAGTTTTCTCATCTATAAAATGAGCATGACAGCACCTCTCCCACCCAGGGTTGCTGGGAGGAGCAAATGAGATAATAATGGTAAAATGCTTAGCATAGTGCCTGGCTCATAGTAAGCATTATATACATGTTAGCTATTATTGCTGTTGTTATATGTGTATATGTGTATGCATATATACACACACACATATATAGTCAATATATAGTAAAATATATAAAGTATTACATATAACAAATAATATATATAAGAAATACAACATATATGTGTGTGTATACACGTGTGTATATGTGTGTGTGTGTATGTGTGTTTGTGTTATAATCTTGTCTTCCCAATCACTAGTAGGGTCATTTTTTTAACTAGTCCTAATTAAAGAAGGTGAGCTATGTCCCTAGATTGATTGCTAAGGCTTAAACAAAATAACTTTGTAAATGTTAACTGCCTAGACCTATTCAAGATGATTGAGTGATCAAGAAAAAAATAGCTTGAATGATGACTGTAGAATGTTAAAAGCAGAAACACAGCTTGATGGCCTGAGCTTTCCTTGAGGACCTTGAAGAACCAGCACTCAGTACCAAGGAGAAACAGTGGCTTGATTCTAGTCAACACAAGTCAGGAATAAATAATGCCTTCACCATTCTTCCAAGAAGTACGTAGGGCTTTCCCTGGAGACAAAATCCTAACTCAGGAAATAAAGTTGGAAGAATGATGAAACAGAAGAAAACACTATCCAGAAAGGAATAGCCACAGATACCCAAGACATCAACCCAAAAGAAACAAAAACTCTGCAACATCTGAAAGCAAAATCTTATGCAAAACTGTAGCTTTGTTATTTGTTCTAAGTTCCTGGAAGAAATTAAGCAATACTTTTTAAATGATATTATAAATGAAATCAGAGCAACTGAGGAAAGAACTAGAAAGGAAATGAAAGCTATTGAGGAAAGTATTAGAAGGAGAATAAAGAGCTAAGCTCAAAAGGTGAAATCTTTACCCAAATAACAGATTCTATGATAATTAGATTGGGACAAACAAAAATCAATAAGATAAGACATGTTAGAAAAATCAAAAGACTGAAAAAATTCTGAGAAAATATAATAGACCTAGAAAACAGTTCAAGGAGAGATAATACAAAAACCACCGATCCACCTGAAAATCACAACCAAAAAATCACTAGATATCATATTTTAAGAAATCATGAACAAAAACTACCTAGACCTCTTAGAACCAGAGCACAAAGTAAAAATACAGAGAATCTACCAGCTATCCCTAAAGGAGATGCCCAAGTGACAACTTCCAGGAACATCATAGTCAAAATCCAGACTCCCCCAAGCCAAAAAAAAAGTACTGCAAGGAACCAAAAAAAAAAAGTTCAAGTACCAAGGAGCCATAGTTAAGATCATACAAAATATAGCAGCTGCCATTATAAAGGAGAGGAGAGCTTATACTAGAAGGCCAAAAAAAAAAAAAACCCTACAAGGGACAAAATGGACCTTAAATGAACTACAGAATTTCCAAGCATTCCTTATGACCAGACCAGACCTGAGTAGATACATTGACATGCAAACACAAAAGTGTAGAGAAACCTTCAAAACTGAACAATTGGATTTAAATTTATTTTTTTTGAAGTGTTTACATTAAAATAGTTGGAGGAAAAACAAGGGCCTCCTCAAAACCCCAATGTCTTCAAGTTATACATTAGACAGAGAGCCTGGGGTAGTTTTGTTATATTTTGATGATCTTTGATAGAAAACGTAATGACAAAGAAAGCAGTAAGGGCGAATCTCTTTCACTGAATCAGGTTTGTGAGAAGACTACAGTCATGGAGGAAGGAGGAAAAATGAGGTCTACAGGAACCTCACTTTCCTCTGAACTGGACAAAGGTAAGCTGAACACACACAGAGTGTTTGGTGTAAAAATATGTTAATCTCACAAGGAAATAGGTAGATAGGATTAAGAAAGAGAGTGGTTTCTGGGAGTGATTAATCATAAGAAAAGCAAACTATTTTATAGGGCAGCAGGAAATAAAAGGAATGATGAAAGAATAAGAACCTGTGATTGGGAACTGAGTGAAGGGGAAAGAAAAGGGTCAGTGGAGCCAAAGTAGAATACATCGGTCATGCATAAGGATTGACTGAGTTAATAAAGCAAATCGCTCCGCTTCACTTGAGGTGCCAAAATGCTATGCTCTGATACCTTAACCAGGTGAGGATACTGCTTTATTCAACCAAGCAATTATAGGCTTTCGACTAAGTATGAAAAAGTCCTTGATCAATTTAGATGTTTTTGAAAATCACTGGGTTCTCAAATGCTCTCTCACATTTGTTGCACATATCCAATCTGTTGCCAAGTCTTTTCATTTCTATTTTCACTACATCCCTTGTGTGTGTGTGTGTGTGTGTGTGTGTGTGTGTGTGTGTGGTGTGTATCGTCTTCTCTCCATTCACCCAGCTATCACCCCAGCAAGGTCTCATCGCTTCACACCTAGACTATCTCAATAGCCACTTGGTTGATCACCATGGATCTGACCATATTACTCCTGCTCAATAAATTCCAGCAATTTCCTATTATCTACAGGATGAAATAGAACATACTTCCGATTCAGCATTTAAAGCCTTTCGTGACTTGGCTCCTTCCTACTTTTTTCCAGTCTCCTTATACTTTTCTCCCCTCCACATATTCTATGATCCAAGGACACTGGTAGTCTTGGCATTCTTATTGTTCCTTGCACAGGACAATTCATCTCCCAACTCTATGCCTTATCACTGACTATCCCCAATGCCTTTCTTCCCTTCTTCCTACTCACTTTCCCCTCACCCCATGCTAGTGCCTTCTCTCTGAGACTACTGTCCATCTTTTGTTACTGTTGTTCAGATATCAGTCATGCCCTATTTTTCATTTCCCCATTTGGGGTTTTCTTGGCAAAGATACTGGAGTGGTTTGCCATTTCTTTCTCTAAATCATTTCACAGATGAGAAACTGAGGCAAACAGGGTTAAGTTACTTGCCTAGGGTCACTTAGCTAAAGTCACACAGGTCTTAAGCTACAACAATTGTAACTTAATGTTACAATTTTTCTTGTAACAAATGTTACAAACAAATGTTACAAATACCAATTACTAGGATGGAAAGTGTTCACTACTTGACAAAAAAAGCCTAATGGGAAAACTGGTGAAACTAGTTTAGATCAGCATCTCAAACCACATACTGCACCAAAACAAGATCCAAATGGTTACATAACTTAAATATAAAATGTTTCATAAAAGGCAAGTTGGAGAGCGAGGAAGGAAATATATCTTACAATTATAGACATGGAAGGAATTCACGCCAAACAAGTGATAGAGATCTAGGTAATAAAATGGATAATTTCAGTTACCTAAAATTAAAAAGGTTTTGCACAAATGAAACCAATACAATTGAAATGAAAGTAGAATTGTTAACTGGGAAAGAAATTCTTTGCAGCAAGTTTCTCTATAAAGGTCTGTTATTCAATACTTAAAAGGAATTTATTGAAATATATGAAAATAAGATCTCTTCTCCCATAGATAAATGGTAAAAGGATATGAACAGGCAGTTCTCAAAGAAAGTAATAAAAAGTATAAATGGCTATATCCAAAAAAAGTCCAAAATAACTAATAATTAGAAAGATGTAAACTGAAACAACTCTGAGATTCCACATCATACCCATCAGGTTAGCAAAGTTGACAAAAAAAGAATGACAATTGTTGGAAGGGCTTTGGGAAAATAGGCACACTGAAGCATTGTTGATGTAGTTCTGAATTGGTCCAACTATGCTGGAAAGCAATTTGGAACTATGACCCCAAAGTCATTAAACTGCATATCCTTTGACTACTACTACAACAAGGCCTATATATCAATATTAGAGAGAAGAAAGGAATCCAGAAAAGAGTGTCTGTAGGAATTCTTCTTGTTATAACAGAGAACTAGAAACTGTAAGGGTGCCCATCAATTGAGGAAAGGCTGAAATACTCTGGTATATGGAGTATAATATGATATTATTATGCCATAAGAAATGACAATGGTGATTGTTTCAGAGAAATCTGGGAAGACCAATATGAACTGATGTCGAATAGAGTGAGCAGAATCTGAAGAACAAATTATACAGTAAAAACAACATTATAAAGAAAAATGATTTTGAAAAACTTGGCCAGAAATCCAACCAACCAGTGATGAATCAATCATGCTACCCATCTGACAAAGAGATGAAGTACTTCAAGGTGCAGAATGGAACATACATTTTTTTGGACACAGCCAAAGTGAATTTGTTTCTTGACCAGCCATATTTATTACACGGCTTTTTCACATTTTTTAAAAAAAATGAAGTGTGGGGGGAATTTAAGAGAGGGAAACTAGCAATAAAGTTGCCCCCCAAAATAAATAAATAAATAAAAGAAGATCATTAAAGCATTTTTTAAAAATTCACAGAAGATAACTGAAGGGGTTGGGGTGGGGTGAGTAACAAAAGGAAACACAGAAAAGTAGCTTTGAAAATTACATATGCTGAATTAAATATATACTTGAAGGAAAAGAAAGCTGTTCATAAGAGAGATATGTGATTTCACGTATACTGTTTTTTCTGTTCTACTTTGAATGTGGAAATGTTCATTTTATTTGGTATTTGTTCAATCGAGAATTTTTTTTTAAAAATGCTACCTATTCCTTAGATGATTTAGAGACAAGTTCATGAAACCTAGACTGCTTGATAATAGAACTTAATCTTGAGTCTCTAGATCCCCAGTTGTGGAAAGAATTCAGGGGGTCTATGAAACTGAATAGAGGAAAAATCACTTATTTGTTTTAATATGACTGGTTTTGATGGGGTATGGCCCAAGCTGAGGTCTTTGCCCCTTGCCCCAAAGGGAATCTGGCTCCCCTTTTGTCTACAGGCCCAAGCCCCTCATCTCCCTTTGAAAGCCTTAGCCTAGCCTTTAATCTCATTCAGATACCTTTCAGTTCCTTCATTATCTATTCCCATTGTCTGTTCAATCTCTTAGACATTCCAATCTCTGGGAATTCTCACCCAGACCCTTTTCCCAGACCATTTTCCCAGACCCTTCCCTGGTCACCTAAAGTATATAAGATCTACCCTGGCCCTCATTCGGGGCTGAGAATCTCAGGCCCACAAGGCTGGGAACCTCTCATGCCCGCCTGTCTTTACGGGCGTCACCTGGCGTAAGTGTTTTATCACTAATAAACTTTTCCTGTGGCTGAAGAAGATTTGAGTTGAATTCTTTCAGGCAGGGCCCGGTACTGCAATCTTGGGGTTCTAGCAGCACCCCAAAACCTCTAGACCTCTTCAGTTTCCTTTCTGATCCTTTGCATTTTGCTTTATGCACTTAACCTTTTTATGAGAAAGGGTCTACACCCTTCACCAGATTGCCAAAGGATCCATGTCACACACAAAAAGTTAAAACCCCTTGCTCTATAGCAAATTGAAACTGAAAGGATCAAATAACCTTAGAATTAAATGAAGTTGAGTGGACGATTGCATTTTAGTCAGGGTTTGGACACTGAATATCTGGTGATGTCCTTTGGATTAGCTAATGCAAGTAGCTAATGGACCATCTAATAAAAGATGTTCAAGATGGCCTTCCCATTCAGCATGTCATGGTGTATTTGAATTATATTTTGCCTTTTCTCTGAGTGAGAAAAAAATATTCTGAATGTTTGAAAGAATGTTCACATAGTCGCTTAATCATGGCTTATACAATTGTTAAGGTCAACATTTTGTCTCTCCAGATTTGAATAACTTCTTTAGAGTTTATACTGGATCTAGAGAACAATGAATGAATGAATCAATTAATCAATCAGTCAAATGTATCAGGCCCTGTGCTAGGTACTGGGGATACAAAGGTGAAAATAAAACAATCCCTGCTTTCACTGAGCTTACATTCTAAAAGAGGAGACAACAGGTACACGTATAATTGTATACAAAATAAATAGAATAATTTGAGGGTAAGGGGCATCAGCAACTGAGGGGATCAAGGAAATCCATATAAAGGAGGAGGCATTTGAATTGAGCTTTGAAGGCATCTAAGCGTTTTTAAGAGGTGAAGAATGGGAGGGGAGGCATCCAGGCACAGGGGAAATGAAGGGCAAGCCTGTTTAAAGATGGGGATACAAGAATTAGAATGTTATCTGTGAGGAACAGAAAGTGGTTCAGTTTGGCTAGATCTTTAGAGTACCTGAAGGAGAGAAATATATAATAAGCCTGGAAAATTAGGTTGCATCCATATTATTAAGGGCTTTAAATAACCAATGGAAGAATTTATATTTGATCCTAGAGAAATACTAGGGAACTACTGGAATTTATCGAGTTGGGAAGTGACATGATCAAATCTATGCCTTAGGAAAGATCACTTGTAAGTGAGTGGCAGGTGGATAGGAGAAAAGAGGGGTATAAGACAACAGTCTGAGTGAGAGGTGATGTGAGCCTGACCTAGCATGCTGACTGTATGAGTAGAAAGAAGGGAATCTAACATATGTACATACCATACAAGACTAAGCTCCAGCAGCAAGAGTTAATTCCCTGAAATATTTTTCTAGAAATAAGGTTTTTTAAAAAATAAAATTGTTACTTATTTTTAACATTTAAAAAAAAATTTTAAGTCCCACATTCTCTCTCTCCCTCTGGTCCCTCTCCCATCCATTGAGAAGGCAAATAATATGCTATCAATTATACATGTGAAATCATACAAAATGTACTTCCATATTAGCTATGTTGCAATAAAGGCAAGAAAAATAAAGAAAGTAAAAAAATATATACTTCAATTTGCATTTAGAGTTCATAAATTCTCTCTTTGGCCTACTCTGAAGTATGTCCTATGAGGTCACCAGAACTTTCTATTAATCAGATAATAGAGAAGCAGGTGCTATTACGAAGTGCCACACTTAAGAGTCAGGAAGACTCAAGTTCAAATCCCACCTCAGATACTTGCTAGCTGTGTGACCCTGGGTGAGTCACTTAAGTGCCTTGGCCTTCAGTTCCTGCATCTGTACTATAAGATATTTGAGCCTGATGATTCCCAACGTTCCTTCTCGCTCTCTATCTGTGATCTGATGATTGGGGGGAGGCAAGGACCAACTAATTAATCCATTGATATTATGGGTAGACAGTCTGGATACAGAATATCCAGTGTTCTATCTAAGGCTACGAGAACTGCCAGTGCATGAAGAGGAACCAGTAAGAGTCTTCTGAAACCATTGGCAATATATCTACAAGCACATGAAGGTGGGCATGTGGACAGGTGCTATGTGCCCCTCACACTACCATCCTCACAGGAGTGAACCCTGCACATGCCTTGCTGGAACTGGGAAGAATACTTAAGTGGTCACCAGGAAGAAGAAGGCAAGAATGAGAAAGGAAGGGAGGTGAGGACTGGCATCAATGAATAACAAAGTTTACATTATTAAAATCCAGTAACCCCGTCTGACTAGATCATACTCATCTCTTGGCACATGCTTCCCACTTCCCTCAACCTTACTGTCTCCACCAAGTTTTAGACAATGGCTCTTCAAGCCTGCTCATCTCTCAGCAGCTGAACTCGGTAAGCTATGATCATAATTATATTCACAATAATAGCTAACATTTATATAGCACCTACTATGTGCCAGGCACTGTGCTAAGAAACACTTTACAATTATTATCTCATTTGATCTGCTCAATAACCCTGGGAGGTAGGTGCTATTATTGTCCCCATTTTATAGATGAGAACACTGAAGGAGGCAGGCTAAACAACTTGCTCAAGGTCATATGGCTACTAAGAGTCTAAGGCTGGATTTGAACTCAGGCCTCTTTTACTCCAGGCCCAGTGTTCTATCCACTGTGCCACCTCGCTATCCCTGTATGAAGTAGGATCACCGCATTTGGAAGACTACTCACCCACTTTTCCTTAGCTCATCTTTAATATCAGCATTTATCTTCCAGAGTTCCCACAGCAATAACAGGAATAACTTACTTCTTTTGTGAGTAAGGTATAGAGAAAAGTTTGAAGAGAGGAAGATTTTACATTGCCAACATCTTGGTGGTGCTCGGGAAAGCCCAAACACTTTTCTCGCAGATTGGGAAAAGGGGCTGCTATCTACATAGTAAACATGAAGCTGAGGATTTGGAAGCAAGTGAAATGCATAATTAGTAGTTAGTAATTTACACCACCATTACTAGTATATCATCAAGTCTGAATACTTAAGGAGCAGGAAGTACATTGACTACTATCGGTGTATTATTGGTCAGCCACAGTTCTGCCAACTTTGGGCAGAAGTGGCAATCTGCAGAATAAGAATCAGACCCAAACAAGCCTAAGGGACTTAGGAAGGGTGTTTCTGCATAGTTTGGGTCTTCTGGGGCAATTTCATTTAAAGAGGCATTTTCCAGTGCTGCAATAAGTATTCTGTGTCACCTCTTTCTCCCATGGCCATCTTATGGGCTGAGACCTCACTTAAGAAAGGGTCAGTTTGCCATAAAGGGCAAATCTGAGATGATGAGGCTATTCATTTCTGGTACTTGAACATAACAGATGATTAATAGCTGAATTACTCCAAAAAATACTAGAAAGGGTGGAGGATATTTTAAAAGTTTATTTTAAGAGGGAGAAGTTTCTAGACACAAGTTCAGCCATGTAGCAATCTAGGATTAAAAAAAACTTTAGAGTCAGAAATGAATCAATTCAATTTAATTATTGCTTTTTAATGGCTGCTATGTGCAAAGCAGATAGGCTTAGAAAGGTCAAAATGAACTCTGAACAGGGTGAATTTCTGCATAGTAATTATTTCTTTTATCCTGAGCCCATGTTTGAGAGGCCCACTACCTAGATGCTTGGCTGATATCTCAAATTTAAAATGTCCAAAAATAAATTCATTATCTTCCTCCTAAGACCTACTCCTCATCCTAACTTCTCCACTTCCATTGACGGCAGCTTCATACCCCCAAGGTCAAATACCTAGAGCTGTTTTTCCCTCTCCGTCAACCCTTATATTCAATGGTTGCTAAGTCCTGTTGATTCTACTTCAGCAATATCTCTAGCATTTATTCCTAGTAGACTCTCCTTACCTCTCTTCAGGGTTATTGTGATGCCTCTTAATTAGATGCCCTGATTCCAATCTCTCCTTTCCATATCATCCTTACTCCCTCCAAAGTAACCTTCCTGATGCAGAGATCTATATACATTATTCTCCTGGTAAAGATTTGCAACGTTCCCTACTGCGTTCTGAATGAAGTCCAAGCAGGTGGTTTTGATACTGAGGCCCTCTACAATCTGATTCCCACTCAACTTTCCAGTCTTATTTTAAATTCTTCTTACACTATATTCTAGCCAAACAGTGTCCCATTGGTAGTCATTCCTCAATCTTAGTCTACTCTCCACCACATCTACACTATTCCCTATGCTTTTCATGATCCCTTCCACATCTCTACCTACAGAAATTATTCCCCTTTCTTTAAGATCAAGCTCAGAAGCACCTGTTCCAGGAAGCATTCTAATTAGAACAAGCTAGAATCAATCCTCTTCACATCTCACATGCCTCTATTTAAACTCCTTTGTGTATTTGTTACATTTTAACTTGTAGCATAGTTATTCATGTATATGCTTTTCCCCTTTCTATAAATGAGACCTACTTGAGAATGGGGTTCTAAGTTCTTTTTCACCTTTTTGAGCCTAGCTGCCTTGCAACTTGGTTGCAATGGCTGAACTTGTGTCTAAAAATTTCTCCCTCTTAAAACAAACTTAAAGCACTGCTCTTAGTAATTTTTGGAGCAATTCAGCTATTAATTATCTGTTGTGTTCAAGGCCAGCTTTACTCACGGTAAGTTGCTTTGGAATGCAAAGACTTTCTTCTAAATATCTCATCACTAGTATGCAACTAAGATAAGAAAAACTTGCAACTAAAAATTAAGTTAACCACTGCCCTCTTTTTCAGTAGTTTTATTTTAAAAAGGCATATCCCCGCCCCCACCCCCACCCCATCTCACCCTGCAGGAGTAACATATTTAGTCCCTAACACTTTAAAATGCTGTGACAAAGAGGAAAGAGGCAAAGATAGCTCCAGCTTTAAAGCCAGGGGAGCTAGGGTGAATGGAAGTGCCACAGAAATAATGAAATTAGAAAGAGGAGTAGGTAATGAGTCTGATTTTGGGCAGGTTAAGTTCGAGTATTAATGGGACATCCAAGTACAGCTGTCCAGTAGGAGTTTGGAGACACAGCTCTGAAACTGAAAATAATAGCAGAAACTGTGTGAGTGAATGAGATCACCAAAGTAATCTCAATCTCTCTTTCTCCATTGGTTCCTTCCATATCACCTACAAGCATGCCCAGAACTCTATTCTCTTAAAAAAAACAAACAAAAAAAACCTTCATCTGACCCTGCCATTCCTTCCAGCTAACGTTCTATATGTCATCTCCCTTTCACTGGCAAATTCCTGCATAAAATTGTCAATACTCATTGCTTCATTTCTGTACTCTGTACTTCATTTCCTCAACTCCCATTCACTTCTCAATGACTTGCAATCTGCCTTCCATCCCCAACATTCAACAGAAACTTCTCTCTCCAAGGTTACCAACAATTTCTTTACCTTAAAATTTTCAGCCTCCATCCTTCTTGACTTCTCTATAGCTTTTTGACACAATTGACCACCCCCTTAAAGACATCCTCCTTCCTCCTCAGGGTTTCCTGGCACTGCTTAAGCTAACAACAAGTATTTATTAAGCATTCACTATGTGCCAGGCACTGTGCTAAACTCTGGGGAAACAAACAAAAAGACAAAAACAGCCCTTGGCCCGAAAAAGCTCAGATTCTCATAGGGGAGACTCCATGCAACAACTGTGTTACACAGAAGATGTAGGAAGGGTAAGCTGGAAGAAATCCCAGAGGGAAGGCATTGAGGGGGACTAGGAAAGGCTTCTGGCAGAAGTTTGGCCTGAGTCCTGAAGGAAGCCAGAGCAGCCAAAAGGCAGAGATGAGGGTGGAGAGCATTGCAGGCTCTAAGGACAGCCAGTGAAGAGGCATCAGATTGGGAGACAGAGCAGAAGCAAAGAGACTGATGTCTCTAAACCACCACTGGCCACTCCTGGTCCTCCTCCTGCCTGTCTGACTAATCCTTTCTAGTTTGCTTTGCTGGATCATCATCCATCTTCTGTCCCCTTTGGGTGAAGTATCCTCAGGGCAGTGTTCTAAGCCCTCTACTGTTCTTTCTCTACACTTTCTCTCTTGAAGATCCCATCAGCTCCCATGAGTTCACTTATCTTTATACAAGTGAATCCCAGATCCACATATCCAGTCCTGCTTTCTTTCTTGTGCTCTGGTCCTGCATCATCAACTGCCCACTGGTCATTTTCAAATGTATATCAAATGTATATCACATACACATTTCAAATGTATATCACATTCAAACTTAACACTTGCAAAAATGAAGTCATTCCTTCCCCTCAAACCCACACTTTTCCCCACCTTCTCCATTTCTGTCAAGGGCACCACCATCCTACTAGTCATGCTGTTTTGCGACTTCAGAACCATTCTCAGCTACTCATTCTCTCTCACTTCACATATCTAATCCATTGCCACGTCTTGTTGATTGCACCTTGTCTGCGCTCCTTTTTCTTTATCCATACAGTCACCACCTTAATTCAGACCCTCATTACTGCAATAGATCTCCAATTGGTCTCCTTGCCTCCCATCTGTCCCCATCCCAACCCAACCCTCACATAGCAGTTGCCAAACTGATATTTATAAATCATAGGTCTGACCAGGTCATTTCTCTGCCCAAGAAGCTACAGTGTCATTGGTAACTTTGAAGCAGTTTCAGAAGATTGGTAGAGGTGGAAGGTCAACTTCAAGGTCAACTGCAAGTGGCTGTGGAAGCAGTGGATAACAAGGAAGAGGAGCAGCAGTGTGCTGGAGCCAGTTCATACGGTCTTGAAGGAACCAACTATTAAATTTTCAGTGTGATCATTTACCCCTCAGAATAAAGAAATGCTTTCTTGTTTTGTTGATTGTTTAGACCAGGGGTAGGGAACCTGTGGCCTCGAGGCCACATGTGTGCACTTGAGGACCTAGATGGCCACATTTGGCCTCAAGGCCACAGGTTCCCCAACCTTGGTCTAGACTTAAGCAAGTGGCAGAAAAAATGTTGATGTTGCAGATTAAACTTAAAAAATCTATCCTGCATACTTTTTTTGGGCTATTTAGTTATTAAACATTTACTGGCAAGCGCTGAAGTGAAGGCATCAGGAGCTAATGATATTATCAAGAATTTTACAATAAATGAGGCGGTATCTTAATAGGCTAGGAGGATTGAGGGAGTCAGCATGGCACAGTATATAGGGTTCTAGGTTTGAAGTCAAGAATCCCTACTTAGATATTCACTGTGTGTCTCTGGGTAAGTCTAACCTCTCTGTCTCAATTTCCTCATCTGTAAAATAGGGATAATAATAGTACCCACAGTGCCTAGCACATAGAAAATGCTTTCCATATGCCATTATCATCATCATCATCATCATTATAGGTTGTCATTGGAATCAAATGAAATAACATATATGAAGCTCTTTGCAAAACCTCTCTTTCTCCTACTACTTTCTTCTCACTCCCTCCTTCTCTTAAATACATGCAATTACTGTTATTCTTATTGTTGTCACATAGAATATCAGGTCATGTATTGGAGGCCAAAAGGAGAATCAGAAAAATGAATCTGAGGCAGATCAAAAGAACAGGGTTTGATGAAAGAGTTAAGCCAGAGTGTTATGTTGAATTCTGAGCACTCTGCTTCATTTCAAGTAAGCCTGCTTTTAAGCAGGGTGGGTGAGGCTGGTCTCACCACCTACCCTTTGTTCTTCCAGATGAGCAGCAGCTGTAGACAACTTCTGCTACTCACTGCCCCACCCACTTGGGAGGCAAGTGTGCCAGTGAACTACATTAATAACCCAGCCAGACTTCCCTCCTCTACAGTCTCTCCCTGCTAAGCTATCCTTCAGCTGCTCTAATTGCTCTTTCTTCTGCCTGGATCTTACGTATGAATAGAGACCTATAAGGGCCTGTATGTTGTCTGAGGATCAATCTAGTTAAGTTCTGAGAAGCTCATCTCTAGGTTAGCCATAAGATGCTGAATATTTTATGCATAGCTACTCTTAAAGCAAAAGCTGTTTTTTTTTTTCTTTCCTCTCAAAGTTTAAGTTTTGAAAGTGTTGAGGTCTGTGTCAGTGGAGAGGAAAAACAAACTGATGAAATTATAGGGCTTTAAGATACTAGTGCATACATAGAACTGATAAAATCATTCCTCTGCACAATCCCCTAAAAGGGCTCCTCATTACTGCTGAGTTATTTCAGTTGTGTCTGATTCTCCATGACTCCATTTAGAGTTTTGTTGGCAAAGATACTGGCGTGGTTTGCCATATCCTTCTCCAAATCATTTTATAGATCAGGAAACTGAGGCAAACAGGGTTAAATGACTTGCCCAGGGTCACACAGCTAGTAAATATCTAAGGCTGGATTTGAACTCAGGGCCTCCTGACAGCAGGCCCTGCATTCTAACAACTCTGCCACCTAGCTGGCCAAAGGGCTCCTCATTGCCTATTAAACAGACAGAATCACAAAATCTGATTGTTGGAAGGGAGCTCAGCGGGCATGGATAGTCCAACCCATACTTGAGAGAAATCTCCACTATAACACACCTGACAAATGGTTGTCTGGCTTCTGCTTAAAGATCTCAGAAAAAGGGGAACCTGTCTGTTCTACTTTCTAGTTTTTAGGAAGTTTTTCCTGACATGGAGACTAGTTTTTAGCCTCTCTGCAGCTTCTATCCATTACTCCTGGTTTGGCTCCTGGAGATTAAATGGAACAAGTTTTTTCTCTCCTTCACATGATATCCTTTCAGATATCTGAAGATAACTATGATGGTCCTGTTGGCCCCCATGATTTTTCTCTTCTCAGGCTAAACAGACCCAGTTCCCTCAACCAATAAATCTTTGACATGATCTCAAGGCCCTTCACCTTGCTTGCTCTCCTTTGAACATTCTAAAACTAGTCGGTCTTAAGCCATGGAGCCCAGAACAAGATGCAGTCTGATGCAGGCAGAGTACAGCGGAACTTTCTATCTCTCTTCCTGGAAGAGGACCAAATTCTACTGTGGTAGCATTGAAGACTGTCGACAATCTGGTCCTTTGATTGAATGGCACACTCTACCACTCTGGTCTTATCTCATTGTGCCTTCCTCTAATTGCATGTAAGTGCAGGCCAAACTGGAAGACTTTCCATCCCCTATGTATGCCCCACACTGCGCCTTCTCTGGGCATTTGTTCATATGGTTTTATGCCGGGAATGTCCTCCCCCCATCTCCACCTGTTGAAATTCTACCCATCTTTAGGCCTATTTCAAATGCCATTTCTTCCACGAGGTCTCCACTGATCCCTCTAGTAAGTAACAATTCTTCTCCCACCCCTGCCTCAGACTTTGGTCTGTTCCTCTCCTTTTCACTTATCATATTATCATTTGTATTATAATTATTTGTGTCTATAGCAAGCACCAAGAGGGCAAGGATAATGCCTAAATCTAACCTTTGTATTTTTCCTAGTGACCACCACACTTAATAAATGTTTGTGGAAGTTGAAATGGGCAACCTCATACTTAACCACGACCCTTTCTTCTGAATAGATCAAAGCATTTTGTAGATGGGGGCTTCGGCCACCCTCCTCCCATTCTGGATAAGAAAGAAATGGCAAAGATCCATTTTCCAAGTCAATGGAAAAGGGCAAAAGAGTGGAAATAGTCATGTTTATTTCCAATTGCTCATACGCATAGATACAAAACCCACGTGAAAAACACATTCTTTTCACACACACACACACCCCAGCCCAGGACACAGAACAAAGTCTACAATTATATTTGTTCTCCTGAGCATAAAGAGGTGTTCAGCTGGGGTTGCAAAAATATTCCCCCCAGCTTCATCCAATCATGGCCCTCTGCTCTACTGCTTAGTCAAGGGTATTTTAATGTAACAATATAAACAGGTGTAACCACTAAGGTGCCACGTAACCAAGGGTAGCAGTTTGGATCCAGTCAACAGTTTGGACCCCAGGGTATTTGGTTGTCGATCAACCAATCCCCACCCCTACTCTCCAGCCCATTTTGTCACTGTTACACACTGTATTCAATTATCTAAGAGCATGATTTACTCAATTTTGGGGCTCATCCCCCATCTTTTCCTTTTCCTTCCTTTCCCATCATCTCATTTATCTACTTTCACTTCAGGTCAGGATTTTAAACTCACATTTTAACATGATTCAACTTTAACTGTGAATGGTAAAATCAGAAATAATTGTATTAAATATTAACTGTTTGGAAAATGATACCATGAAATACTGATTAGAGAGTTAACTTTGGAGCCAGGAAAGCTGAGATTGTCCTGCCTGCCTCTGACACATAGTCCCTTTTTCACCCAGGGCAAGTTGCTTACCCTCTAGGTGCTCTTCTTAAGACTGCATGTTATAGAGAAGGTGCAGACTTGTATTGGTAGAGGAAGTTTTGCCACCCGGAAGTTCTCTCTACAAAGGAAATCACAGGGCCAGTCCCTACCCCCAATAAAATCTACCTGTTTCATTCATGCCTAGATCTACCTCCTCCCAAAATAGACACTTCTTTCAGGCTGGAGTCTGTCTCCTTCTTTTTAGGTTTTTAGCCACAAAGTGTGGCTAATCCAGAAATCCAGTGTGTTATCATAAACTTCTACTCTTCCTATCAAACAAGAGGTGAATATAGGTAGCTACCCTACAACTGGTTCAGAAAGCAGTGGAGAGCCCTCAGTGATTCTCAGGGATGAAGCTTCATGGGAGAGCTCAATACAGTGGCATCTCAGGCTCTCCACTCCACCTGGAAGGGGTCTTAGAGCTTTACCTCAAGGTCTGCTCATCTCCGTCTCCCTTTAACCCTAAAACTAAGATGAGGTCCTGCTGGAATGCTCAAGAATCACACAACAATTGTCATAAAATCTAATGTCAATAATGGAGTGGGAGGGAGAAGACAGATGCAACTCAGCTGCCACTATGTCTTTCCCCATTCCTATTTCTTTTTTCCTCTCAAAGTCTATGCCTAGACAATGTATCTCACGTGAGCACCCTCCTCTGTCTTCCATATCAACCAGAGAGACCAAAATGCTAAGGTGCCTTCTAGCTCTAAGTGGATAATCCTCTGAAGCTGTATTAGAGCTTTGACTAGAGGACAGAATATCTTTGTTACCTCAAAAACTACAAGGGGAAATATACAGTAGAAGACATACAAAGGAATCAGCAACATTGACCTTTAAGGAAGCAAATTTAGGCTTGATGTCACTTCCTAACGAAGAGAATTGTCCCAAAGTGGAATGAGCTGCCTCCAGCATTTATATAGTGCTTACTATGTGCTAGGTACTTAACAATTATTATCTCATTTGATCCTCACAACAAGCCTGGAAGGTAGATGCCATTATTGTTATCCTCATTTTATTAGTGGGGAAACTGAGGCAGAGATTAAATGACTTGCCCAGAATCACACAACTCATAAGTATTGGAGGCCATATTTGAACTTAAGTTTTTCTGCCTCCGTGTCCAGCACTCTATCTACTGCACCACTAATTGCCTTTTGGGAGTTGATGGTTTTTCCATCCTTGCAGGTCTTCAAACAGAGGCTGAATGACCATTGTCAGCTATGTTGTAGTAGGGATTCTTTTTGTTAATGGCTAAAAGGACTAGTGGGCCTCTGAAATCCCTCCCAACCATCGAAATAACCTAGGATATTTGTCCTGGGACAGGGGAAAAGCCGTGAATGCATCCAGTTCAGGAAAATCTGTTAACAGATTTTCATGAGAAAGGCTAATCATATATTTATAGCTCCTTAGTTCCTAAACACAGCAATACCCAGCTATTACAATCATCACAAAGTAATGTTAAATGTCTCATTCTCTCTATGGCTAAGGTTTTTCTCTCTAGAAAGGAGCAGAGGAATAATTTGGGGTTATTCAGTTGTGTGTAAGCAGGGAAACTGGTTTAGGATGATTTACTATCCCATGACTAGAAGGACTAAAGGAACAGAAAATGGCTCTACCCCCAAACACTAATAATAGTAATACTACTACTACTACTACTACTACTACTACCAACGATAATAATAGCATTTATGCAGTGCTTTAAGGGTTACAAAATGCTTTTCAAATGTAAACTCATTTAATCTCAACAACAAACCTAGGAGGTAGCTGCTATCGGTTAGCCCCATTTTACAAATGAGGAAACTGAGACACAGACAGGTTAAGTGACTTGACTAGGGTCAGACAGCCAGTAAGTGTCTGAAGTTGAAGTTGAACTCAAGTCTTCGTCACTTTAGATCCCACACTCTTATATCTGACTTGGGGTTTTAATTGTCTACAATATAGGACAAACCCAGATGTAGAACAACATGTTGGGACCAGGAGCTCAAGGGTCAGAGCCCGAATTGGTAGGGCCACTATAAATTCCCTGTCCTAAAATTGGTATAGCTGTTTCTAACTAAAAAAAATGCATTTCTCTATCCCTAGGACTCCTCCTTTAAATCTAGGCTTTCCCAAGAAAGCAATAGAAGGTTCTCATAGGAGGGAAAATGGTTAAGGATGTTCGTGGGAGGGAAGAATGTGGTTCCTTGCCAGGAATGAGGTTAAAAGGCACTGGTAGCCATACACTTTGCTTTTTATTCTCTTTCCATCAAAGCTTCTTAAGCACAAGATGGTAAGGGTTTGGGTCTGCTCCTTGAAAATTCCCCACCCCTCCACCATATGGAGTTTATTCTTTTTCCATCCTTCTATTTTGGATTTTGGCATGTTTGTTCTATGAAACCATCCTAAATAAAACAAAACAGTGTCTGGGTTTTAGCCATTGAGTTATTATTCCCTGTGCACTTCATCTGGTTTGCCAAACAATAAAAAGAACTTACTTCAGCATTAGTGCCTTTGGGTGTAGTCCTTCATATCCAGGGAGAAGGAGGAGAAATGCTATTTCTGTTTTAAAATATTTTGCATTAATCTGAAGCATCCAAAATCAGAGCTTTGCTTAATGTAACTAAGTTTCTTTAGTATTTGAAAAGAAAACAATTTACTGCTAGTGAAGTCCCTCAGAGCCTGGGCATTTTGATGCTAAATGGAGCTCGGGCCAGGGACTTCCATTGTTCTAGAAACCTGGGTTCTGGGTCAGTTTCTTTCTCCCACATCATAATGCAGAAAAGCTAGGTGCAGAGGTTGATACAGCCTCATGCTTATACCATGACTCTCTCCAGCTCCAAACTAATTCCCATTTAATATCTTCCTACATCTTCTGATTGGCATATAGTAAGTGCTTTAAAAATGATTTTTCAACCATTGATTCATTCATTCACTCATCCATCCATCCATTCATTCATTCCTGGAAGATAATCAAGATTTATATGCTCAATACAATGCCCCTCCAGTGTTGTTCAAATACACCCTGAGACTCTCCAGGCCTCAGTTCAGCCCCACATAGAAGATTATATAAAGTTAAAAGACACTTAAGAAATTATTTAGTCAAACTCTTTCATTTTACAGATAAAAAAATATGAGGACTAAGGAGGGGGAAATGATTTGACCAATGTTATATGGGCAGTAACAGAGTTCAGATTTGAACCTTGTGTTCTCAGACTCCAAATCCCATGCACTTCCCACCATACCTGCCTTAATATAGGCTTGATCTTATGATCAGCCCAAGGCTCTGTAGCAATTAAGCAGGACAATGTGAGGACTTTTCAAAGTGTCCTGTCACACTGGCCCTTGGGACTGATGGTCCAGTGAGATTTCATGTGGGCTCCTGCTCCTAGGGAGCCACACCTATTACTCATTGGGGCCCAGGGTGAGGCTTTGTGCACCTCATGCCATATGTATCAGCTTCTGATTGGCACTGATTTGGGATCCAGTAACTACTTCTCATCTCCTTAAATCTTTCACTCTGGCTGCTGCTGAGCAACCCTTCTGGGATCCCAAGGGCTAAGGTCACCAGTGGGATGAAGAACATAATTCTGTCTATAAGCTATTGGGATTGCACAAAGCATTACTGTCTATAATCCCCAAAGTGAGAGTGCAAGTGGGAAAGTAGAAATAAATATATCTTACCTACAAAGTGCCTCCTAATCAGCCAGGCCTCCCTTTGGAAGGAGCCTGTTCAATGATCCCTGGGAGTTACTGTATTTAAGAATACAGTATTCCCCCAAGGAGGACATACCAGGCAAAGAGGTAGGGTAGTGTTTTTTAAAATGTTTTTAATACAACAGGAGATCAATGATCAAAAAGGTGATAATGGTTAAATGGATGATCAAATAGGCAATTAGGATGGCTCTGGCCTTTGTGAAAAGGGGATTCAGAAATTTAGCCTTTTTTAGACAGTTCCCAAAGGATTGACCATCTCAGGAGCCAGAATGAGTATTACCTAGCAACTAGATATACAGTAATAAGTTCCAAGAAGTTCATTAAAACCTGCAGGCAGCCAAGACCTTCTCTTCATTGTCCTGTGCCCAAATGGAAGAGAAACATGCTATTTATATGTTAATTAAAGCAAAGCTTTAACCATGCATTATATTTTTCTAGCAAAGAACTAGAGTGCTTCATATATCTTGGGAAACTGAGGCACAGAGAGATGAAATCCAACATCATACAAACAGTAAGGCAGCATAGTAATAGAAAGAATATGCGGGAGTTCTGGAGGCAGAGGTCCTAGGTTAAAATCCTGCCATTGATGCTTCCTACCTGTGTTACCTTAGAAAAGTTATTTAGCCTCCAAAGACCTCTACCTCCTTACGTGAAAAAAAGGGGAGTTAAACTAGATGAACTCTAAAATCTCTTCTAGTTCTAAATAATTGTGTAAAGAACTCAGGAACCCTGACTCCCAGACTAGAGCCATTTTCCCCAAATCTGAGTACTTAAAAAAAATATGTATTTATTATGTCTTTTGTCTTCATTTCATGCTACAATAACTAGAGAGCTGGGTAGTAAGCAGATTAAAATTCACTTGATACCCAATGTCAAACTCAAATAGAAACTGATCCCTGCTAGCTGCCTATTGACTTAGAAAACCACAAATTCACATTATCTATGTTGTAGTGTATTTTTATTTTGTTAAATATTTCCCAGTTACAATTTAATCTGGCTTGGGAAGCACACTGGAGTTCTGCGCCGGGGGAAGGCCTGAGTTTGATACCTCTGTAGTAGATATAGAATGTTGGAGGCTGACGGGCCCTTATAAGATGTTCCAATCCCACCTCCACTACTTACTGAGGAGGCAGCTGAGGCCCAGAAAGGTGATATCCCTTGCCCATACACATGAAAGCCAATCAATGGCAGAGCTATGTATAATACCCCCAAATTTCATATTCCTTCTAGCCTCTGGAGCCAGAGGACTTAGGTTTAAATTCAACCTCTGACATCACCTGTGTTATTCTGGGGAAATGATTTTATTTCCCTGGGCCTCAGTTTCTTCATCTGTAAAATGAGGCGGGGGTTGATGTAGTTGGTCTTTGAGTCCCTTTGAGTCCCTGATCTTATGATTCTTTCTTTACTCACCCTCTAACCTAGGCTTCTTTCACCCCTCATCAACCAGTGTGCACTCAAGAAATAGAAATCATTTTCACAGCAACTGGGGCTAAATATAATAATAGAATCACAAAGTCTGAAAGTTAGAAGGGACTTCAAAAGTCACCTATTCCAACTCTTACACAAAGTTTGAATGTCTTCTATAATATTCACAACAATTTGTCGACTGGGAGGGAAAATATGTTGGGGAGTGGGTAGAAAGGTAGGAAGGGATGACTGAATGCATTTCACAGTCAAACAGAACTGCTTTTTGGATTATCTGTTTTTCACTGCCTATGGCACCGATACCTCACCCACTGCCCCTTCCATGAATGCAGAAAACAGAGGACCAACTATTCATATGGAGTGTCTGATTGATTGCTATATATACAACAAAGAGTCATCTGGGACTATTTTGGGTAATGAGATGAAACCAACATGTCCAGGCTAAGGTGCTGGGTAAAGTGTGAATAATTTGGTCTCCTGACACAGTAGGTTCCAAGCAACTGCCCCTCCTGACAAACAGTTAGCACAGACCAGTATATAATACTACATCCATTTGCAAGGTCACCTTACCCGAAGTGGCTACCACTTCATTATTCTGGGTAACCACTACAGAAACCAAAACCAAAAGAAGATATTATCGACACATGCCTGCTGGGGTGGATGGTGCAGTACAGAACTCCATGGCCAGTGCCTAAGGACACCAACTACTCATGTTGCTTTCCTGCCATAATTTAAATTTTTAAAATTATATTAATATCTTTTGTTTTTCTATCACTTTCATTTATAAATAAATGTCATTCCTCTCTAGGCTGCATTCCACAAGGCCTTGTCTACCAAGCCATAGAAGCCTCTTTGCCCTGGAAGTTCACTCCAACACCAGATGACTTTTCACATTGTAAATACTCCTACCTACCCCTTCCACATCTCATTCTGATCAGTGAGTTCCTATCAGAACCTCCATTTTAAGGAGGCCCAGAGCCAAATGTGTCTTCATTCCTCTCCAGACTTTACTACTGACTTCCTATAGACTTTCTCTGCTATGCACCCACACTACCACCCTCCTTTTCAGCTTCCTTTTATGTGCTGTCTTCTCCTCATCAGAACGTAATGAGAATAAGGTCTGTCTTTCTTTCTCCTTGGCTTTGTATTCCCAGTTTGGGAATACACAGCTTGGTGTATAGTCAGTGCTTAATAAATGTCTACTGATTTGACTTGACTTGAGATTTCTCCCCTTTTCGCCTTCAGATAAACAAAAAAGGAAAAAAGAAAAGGGAATGGGAGAACTAGTGACCACATCTACCAATGTATACACCATTTTACCCATATTATTTAACAATAACATGCTGTTACGTCCATATAACACAGTTTTCAGCCATTCCCCATATTCCTCAATGCCAATTCTTTGCTTCCACAAAGAATGCCACTATACACATCTTGGTATATACTGGAACTTTGCCTTTATCTCTCAAACCCATGAGGTGTATGCCTAGTAGTGGGATCTCTGGGTCTTCATCATTCCAAAGTGATATCTGGAAAGATTAAACCAATTGACTGCCTTAAAGCTTAAACTATTAGATTATAAACTTCATGGGACAAGGACTGTGTTTTATATATCATTATTACCTCTCTCAATTCCTAGCACAATGCTCTGTCCATAGTAGGCACATAATGAATGCTTGTTTAACTGAAGCTCATTGAAATATTTTTCCACCTTTGCTGTTCCCTACAACATTTAACACAGTCCTCTGCAGGTACTGAGTTGCCCTTAATTACTGTTGGCTACTAATTTCCCAGGAGACTGAAAAAAAGTTAGCAGAGCAAATAGAGATCTTTCATCTCCAGTCTCAATGTTACTGTTCTCCTCTCTAGACTAGGCAAACTCTCTCTTCCTAGCTTCCTTCAAGACTGAGTTCAAATCCCACCTTCCTCAGAAGGTCTTTCTGGGTCTCCCCTGTTAATGCCCCCCTTCTGAGATTACCAAGATTCCAGAATTACTAAATACATACAAGATACCTCACCCTCCACCTGCCCCCAAAATGTGAAGTTCTTTGAAGGCAGGGATTATGTTTTTGCCTTTTTTTGTATCACCAGGGTCTGGCACATCATAAATGCTTAAAAAACGTTTGGTGATTGAAGAGGTAATTGGACTATTTGCATGATTCTGCTGACATGAGTATAGAAAGCTTTCTGCCTTTCCAAGCCACCCACAGTGAAGGGAAATTAGAGATATGTCAGGTAAATAAGACTAAGTAGGCCAGTACCAAGAACTGAACAAAGAATTATCACTTATCTCTCTGAAGCCCAACTACCCCTAGATGGGCATATTCAGACAAATAAGACTTTGTTGATTTACCTTTTCTAAGAGGAATGCTTTTGTTAGTGACTTGCTTATAGGATCATATTGTTGCTAGCGAACACCTACTTACAGAGAAAGGGAGGAACCCAAGATTAAAAAAACAACACACAGCCAAAAATATTTAATTGAAAAACAGGTCCCCTGTTTTTCCTCTTGGCTAGGTATGGTATCAGATGTACTTTTGTATTACCTGAAATATGGAAAGTATTAGTGGAAATGAAGAGGAGCACCATGAAAGGAATTGACAGTGCCATATGGAGTTTTTAAAATAAGTACTAATGAAAAACAACTAAAAAGAGGGAAAACAGAGCCAAAAGAGACAACTTCAGGCAGGTCAGAAAGGGAAAGTGAAATGAAAACATTTGATTTTATTTTCTGATGTTTCTTAATTCATTTAATTCAGTTCTGCCTTTGGAAAATTTTGTCCTATGTTTTGCATGTTTTATAAGCAGCTGCATGGTACAGGGGATTGAGGGCTTGGGCCTGGAGTTGAGAAGACCTGAGTTCAAATGTGACTTTAGACACTTCCTAGCTGTGTGACCCTTGACAAGTCACTTAACCCCTTTTTGCCTCAGTTTCCTCACCTGAAAATGAGGATTGTAATAATACTAGTGAGGATCAAATGAGGTAATATTCATGAAGCTCTTAGCACAGTGCCTAGCACATAGCAGGTGCTATATAAATACTACCTATTATTTATTTATTGTTTCATTTAAAAATGTTTTTATTTTTTGGGCAACTAAGTGCACAGTGGATAGAATACCAGCCCTGGATTCAGGGCCTGAGTTCAAATCTGGCCTCAGACACATAACACTTACTAGCTGTGTGACCCTGGGCAAGTCACTTAACCCCATTGCCTAGCCAAAAAAATTTTTTTTTAATTTTTATTTTTATTTTCAGTTCCAAATTCTCTTCCTCCTTCTACTCCTGCCTCACCCATTGAAAAGTCAAGAAATACAATACCCATTATACATATGGAGTCATGCAAAACATATTTCCATATTAGCCACATTCCAGAAAGAAAGGCAAAAAAGAAAGAATGGAAAGAAAAGAAGGAAAGAGGGAGGGAGAAAGGGAAAAAGAAGGAGGGAAGGAAGAAGGAGAAAAAAATATGCTTCATTCTGCACTAAATCCATCAGTTCTCCATCTGGAAGTGGATAGCGTTTTATATCATGAGTCTTTTGGAATCGTGGTGGATCATTATATTGACCAGAGCTATTATTATTACTGATTATTTTTAGTGATGTAAGTAAGTTTATAATTTATAAAGAACAGATCTGACCATGTCACTTCCCTGCTTAAAATCATTCGGTGCCCTCCCTCTTGCCTCTGAAATACAATATAGACTTCTCAGCTGGGCCACCCAGACTCTCTAATGTAGCTCCTAGTTACCTTTCCCGTCTCACTTTATATTTCTCCTCTTCACAATCTCTGTTATGGCCAAACTCAACTACCAGCTTTTCTCCAAATATTGATAATATTCCATCTCCTAAGGCTCTGCATGTGGCCAAGTAGTGTCTCCCATACCTTGAAAGCACTCCCCCCTTTAACCTGCCTCTCAAATCCTTGTCCTTCCTCAAACCTCTGCTAAACTGTCACCGCCTTCGGCAGAAGTCTTCCTTTCACCCATCAAAAAAAATTGTCAGTCCTCTCATTCTTCCAAATCTCTTATATTTGCTTTTATAGGGATAGATGTTTTATATTCCATCATTCCTCATATTATCCCTCACCCTCAATAACCTCCATGTAAAAAAGTCTTATATACTTTTTTTGAACTGGGTGCAATACCCACTTTTGCTGTGTGCAGTTGCAGAATTCTAAACCTTTAATCTTCTGTCTCACTCATCATTGCCTTTATCCTACTTCTTCATTCAAACCAGCTCAAGACCAAGAAATATTTAAGGGATACTGTTGAGGGCTGAGAGGTTGAGAGGTTGTGACCCCTCAAAGACTGGAGTACAGGATGGGTTGTCTGGAATGAATTCACAGATTCAAGTATTCTTTAATCCAAGGTGGCAAAGATTTATTGTTATGCTTTTCAGCGGGCAAGGATTCTTAAAGGATCCTGCAACCTTAGAGAGGTACAGGTAAAGTTTATATAGGATAAAATACAGTAAAACATGTGCCAAATATGCTAACTAGGGGATTCAGGGTGGGTTTAGGGAGTGGTTAAGGAGTGGTCAGTTCTCAATTGAAACTCAAGATAAGAAAAATCCCATTATTCAAGAGAGTATCTGGTCCCAGACATCCTGGGCCCAGTGGTAGCAAACAGGAAGAATACTGATCAGCTCTATCTGGTCCTGGAA
Source organism: Phascolarctos cinereus (assembly GCF_003287225.1). Lineage (NCBI taxonomy): Eukaryota > Metazoa > Chordata > Mammalia > Diprotodontia > Phascolarctidae > Phascolarctos > Phascolarctos cinereus. Next base: position 374,867,224 of record NW_027555958.1, on the reverse strand, counting down.
TTTGCTGACACAGGAAAGGGTGTTTTTAGTTCACTCAGAGAGAAAAAGATTAATTTAGGTTTTTTGGCCCTTATTGGGGCTCAATTGATCTTAAATGATTATCAAGGGACAGTGTTTCTGAGGCTAGGGAGAAATTGGGGCCCAAGTACAAGCACCCAAACATAAGCACCCAAGCACCCCAACAGATACTTCCCTTTTTCATCCATAAATATAGTTTGGGTATACAAACAGGCAGGGAAGCTAGGTGGCACAGTGGATAGAGTGCCAGGCCTGGAGCCAGGAAGACTTACTCACCTTCTTGAGTTCAAATCTGGCTTCAGACACTTAATAGCTGTGTGACCCTGAGCAAGTCACTTAACTCCTATTTGCATCAGTTTCCTCATCTGTCAAATGAGCTGGAAAAGGAAATGGCAAACCATTCCAATATCTTTGCCAAGAAAACCTCAAATGGGATCATGAAGAGTCAGACACGACTGAAAAATGACCAAACAACAACAGAAACACGACAGGCTGGGCCCTACTGAGCTAACTTTGGGGAAAGTACCTTAAAAAGTGAGAAGTATTCAAAAGTCATATGAAAAAATACACTAAATCACTAATAATTAGAGAAATGCTAATTAATGAGCTACCATCTCAAAATCATCAGAGTGGCTACGATGACAGGAAATGATAAATGCTGAGAAGAATGTGGGAGAATAAGTACAATTATGTGCTGTGGTGGAGCTGCGTACTAGTTCAACAGTTCTGGAGAAAAATTTGGAAGTATACCCAGAGGGCTAGAAAACTGTACATACCCTTTGGCCCACAAAGCACAGGTCTGACAACAGCATTCCAAGAGAAGTTATGACAGATATAGTTCATCACGCTGACCTTATGACTCAAATACTCTACTGTTCTCTGTGCCTTAAACCTTGAGCACTTTAATGTGTGGTGCATCAGTCAAAAAACATTTATTAAACACCTGCTATGTTCCACACACTGTGCTAAGCACTGCAGATACAAAGAAAGGCAAAAAAAAATGCCCGACTTTTCCCCTGGACACTTGCAGTACACAAGTGTGTACTTGCAGTACACAAGGACACAAACACAGCCACTCAGAAATATCACAGCCCTGTAGCTTCACTGATCTGCTGCAAAGAGCCCTCACCTAGCTCTAACTTTGCCTTTTTTAGGGACAACTGGGTCTGGTCTATAAGCAGCAGAGAAATGGAGCAGCTTAAAACACCTGCTGGGAGAGTCTGCTTTCTACAGGCTTGTCTGTTTCCTACAGGCACCCTCAGAAGGAGAAAGAGATTATTTATTGCAGGCCTCGGGGCTGTTTCACAGGGCTTCACTTGCTGGCCCCAAAAGTCAGCTACTAGGAAGACAAATACCAGCAAAAAGAGATAATCCTTGTTTTCATGGGTTTTATATTCTAATTGGGAAAGCCCACACATGAAAGGAAGCTGAAGAGGGGGAGAAGGGGGATGAAGGTAGAGAAGTACGGAGTATAGCCTGGTGAGAGAAATGAAGACATGACTGGCCTGTGTCCTTCAATGGAGTTTCTTGGAGGAAGCATCCATCTAGAGGGTGAGACTACAGGGGTGGAGGTATTTCCCATATGTGAATACCAATATGAATGTGAATAGGAAGAGATTTCTGGGGCATAGTGGAGAAAGGGGGAGCAGTACAGCCTTGTAAGAAATGAAGATTTCTCCACTCAACCCCTTGTTCCAACCTGTTCTGGCACTCAAGGTGATTTCCCATGCAGCTTGCATTGGTGTTTGTCCTTTGTTATTGAAGAGGACCATGACATCAGGAAGGTGATGCCATGACTTGCAAATGAATTGGATTTAAGTGAGGCAGAGCTGCACAAAGTTGTCAGCCTCACTCCATCTTCCAGAGTCATTGAAGACCAGTGGCTGGACAAAAGTCAGGATAACTGGCAATGGTCCGAGAAGCAGTAGATGACCCTGGAGTCTTCAATGTCTGACCAAGCTCTAAGCGCTCCACAGCACCTGCTTCAGCCACCTTCATGGCTATTGGAACAAATTGTTCTCACCTGCCCATTCCACCAGGAGAAGTCTTCTTGGGGTAGACAGCCCCCTAACTCACTGATAGCCTAGCTACGATTAGAGAGACTTATCACTGGGTTGACTTCAGGATGATAACATTTTTGGCCATGATGCTCTCAAATGCCAAGTAGTAAGTTGTAAATAAGATGCTATCAGAGATGGTAGAGGGAGTACTCAACATGAAAGCATAGATCTTTCAAGTATCTTGGTCACTACTCTTTCTAATAAGACCATCATAATTTTCAGATATTTATTGGCATGGGTATAACCTTCTGTTCCTGTGTCCTAGCATATTCTATACTTAACAGAATAATCAATTATAATAATATGAAGTAACAAAAAAGAAGGAAATGCAGTAAGTGAGATTAAACAGCATTGACCAAATCTAAACCTTAAAGGGAATATACTGCAGACTGCCTCCTCTCCCTCCCCTTTCATACATCTAAATGAGAGTATTGTTCAATATTTGCACAAGACTGAATAAAAAGTCATCAGACCCACCCTCACACTATCACAACGGGTGGTGAGAACCAGTCACTCTTCTGCCAACTTCTGGCATTTGTGGGATGAGATTATTTAAGACTCTTTACAAACAATCTGAGAACAACTGTCTGCCTGCCTACTATTTAATCACTTACCTGTTTTTATCCATGAAACAAATATTTGTTGAGTACCAACTATTACAATTCGGGCACAAAAAATACCCCTAAACAATCAAAGGATGAGGCAGTCTGGGATAGAAGTTAGTTTGGGTCTTGTTTGTTGTTTGCCCATAGTTCTTAAAGTTCTTGAAGAGGACCATGACATCAAGATGATGATGCCAGGACTTGCAAGTGAAGTGGATTTAAGTGAGGCAGGGCTGTGCAACATCACCAGCCTCACTTTCTCCTCTGGATCTGGTCCAGGGGCGAGATATAGATCAGGACGACTAGAGATGGCTTCAGATGCAGTGGGAGATCTTGGGAGATCTTGGCCTTTTTGAGCTAAGATTTTTCTCAGGTCTTGCTTTGTCTGAGGCAATGGCCATTCAGTGATTAAGGTGAGGTAAAGTTTGGGCCTAGGGTCATTAAGAAAAGCAAAGCCAGGACACAGAACCCGAAGTCAAAGTCCAGAATGCTAACTAGTTGTGCATCAGGTCACCATTCAGTTCCTCAATTCTCAAGTAAATCGGTTAGAAGACCTTAAAAATCCTTTTTATAGACCTGATGGACATTTGGTCTCATTTATGAACTTGGGCAATCCTTTCCTAGTAATCTACGTATTCTCTGTCTTTTCTATATGTCCTGTTGCCTGAAATTGTGGTATGAGACATCACATTCATGTCTGTATAGCGCTTTAGAATTTGCAAAGCACCTTCTTCTCAACCAGCCTCTAAAGTCTGTAGTGTAAACCTTATGACCATGACCACTATTTTACAGATCAGAAAGAGGTTGGGGGGGGGAAGGGCGGGAAGGAAGCAGGATGTGCAAATTCATTGGTTCATAGATTAAGAGCTGGGATGAACCTCAGAAACTGTCTAGTCTAGTCTACCCCCATCATTTTATAGACAAGGGAACTGAGGTCCAGGAAGTGAGGTAATTTGCCCAAAGTCACACTGGAAGTAAGCATGAACAAAACAATAAACGCATTCATTAAACATCTGCTGGGCCTCTAGGTGGTGCAATGGATAGAGTACCCAGTCTGGAGTCAAGAAGCCCCAAGTTCAAATCCGACCTCAGACACTTACTGGCCTTATGACCCTGGGCATGTCACTTAACCCTGGTTGCCTCAGTTTCCTGTAAATCTGTATAATGAACTGGAGGAGGAAATGGCAAATTACTCCAGTATCTTTGGCAAGGAAACCCCAAATGAGGTCAGTAAGAGTCAGATGTGACTGAAACGACTGAACAAAAAAAAAACCAAATTGCTGTGTGATAAGCAGTAAGGATACAAATAGAAAATTAAGATAGTTCCTGCTCTCAAAGAAATCACAGTCTAATTGGGAGAGGCTACATACACACACATATTGACATATTTGTATTTTGTGTGTGTGTGTGTGTGTGTGTGTGTGTGTGTGTATGGAGAGACTATATCTATACACATTGGGAAAACAATATATATACACACATATAAGTATATATACACACATATGTGTGTGTGTATGTGTAGGCCTTGCTGATCCTAACAGTACAGCTGAAAGACAGATAGCAAGGTCATGGTTAGGGTCTACAGGCAAATCAGATGGCAATGCCTAGGGATGTAGAGGATGTATGTAGTGAAAAGTCAGATGATAAGGCCCGGTGGTTCTCCATTTTACAGGAAGGATTGTAACTGATTCTCCAACCATCCAAGAACAGCCATATCCATTTAGCAAGGTTCGGGGAAGGAGTAGGCTTATATAGCATCTAGTCTACCACCCTTAAGAACCAGGGAAGAACTGTAGGGTTAGAATGCAATGGGAATTCTGAGTTCCCTCCTGTAGAGTGAGGTACAGGCGAGTCAAGGGGGAAAGACAAAGGGGAAAGAGAACATTGATAGGAAGGTTGAAGGTAAAGGGTTTCCTGCAGCTCCCGTCTCTGGCTGTAAGTCAGGAGGATGGAATCTGAATCTGCTGTTATATAGGCAGGCCAGGATAGAGAAAGAAAAAGAGTGTCAGAGGCAGGATTTTCACCCAGGTCCTCTGATTCCAGAGCCAGTGTTCTTTCCATTATACCATGCTGCCATCTTCACTTCTGAGCCTCTGCTAATCCCTCCCTTCCTAATATCTCTCCCTACCCTGATACCATGCTCATCCCCAGGTTGGAGGCCTAGGGAAGGCCAGGCATCATGAAGGGACTTGGAAAGGTAGCCCTAGGAGGATAGGAAGGTCTCAGTACCCTGCCTGTTTGCCTCAGCCCTGGTCTGGGCAAGGAAATGGGGCTCATTCTCTTCCCCCACCTATGTCACATCTGGGGGCATGGTTCTAGACGACTAATTCTGTGCAAGGTCCATCTCTGTCACTGCCTCCTATCCTTCCTGGCATGTTTGCATTTGAGAGAACTTACTGAGGCTGCCACGAAAGGTCTGATCTTGTGGCTACGTGGTCAGTGGATTCGAATATTTATCTGGATCACCAGTGTTAAGATACAAATGGAAATGTTTCAATAACAGAGTCAATGCATTTCTTTCCAAATGCACACTGACATAAATAGGGAGGAGTAGTTTTTAAATTTTTGTGAGGGTCAGCAGCTGAGTGCGTTCAGCAAGGTAACAATGAGGGACAACTCTCTCATCATGTGTAACCTGTTATACAGGTTTAAAGAAATATGGTTTCATTCTTGGCTCTCATAGGCTGTCCTAAACATCCTGTACTAGAGAGATAAGAATACTGGTCATAATTCTACACTTGTGAATAAGTGTGGACTGAAATGGGTCAGAGGAAAGGGAAAGTTCTGAGGGCTATGGGAGTATACATAGGTATCTGATTACAGATAGGCACAAATAATAGAATCCTATGAATTAATCAATTGTTTCACCTACTTAGAACATCTCCATCTTAGAGTTCCTCCTTTCAGACTGATTGGGTTTGCGCATAACCTCTACCAAGCATGTCTTCAAAAGGAGATGAGCAAAGAGGGTAGGAGTGGAGGAGATGGCTGAGGATGCTATAAACAATCTTTTCCTGGAGGGTTTGCCACTTAAATCTATGACTGTTTTTCAGTGCCAGGTAGGTATCCTTGGTGGCCAGTGCCGTGTGGAAGCAGAGAAGCTGCGGGACGTAGGGTTCAAGTACTCCCTTAGGAACATGGCTTGTAGCTTTCCACTCATTACAGAGGACAGGGAACCAGCTAACTAGGGACTGAGCACCACCCCTTTATCTGGAAGAGCTGCCCAGCACACCGTCCCTGCCAGGAAGATGTAGCAACAGGATTAGGGACTTTCCAGTCTCTTAGTGACTCTGATACAACAAAGCAAACAAAATGGAAGCTGTCCTTATGGAACAATGCTTAAATTCTGAGAGGCTACCATCGAATTTTAATTCTTGTCCCTTTCAGTAATGAAGAGGGAGGCTGGAAGAGTGTGCTGTAGGCTGGCAAGGGAGCTGAGGCAAAAGCTAGAGAACAGATGTGAATAAAGGGCAGAGCAGGCTATGTCAACATATGAAAGACGTGAGATTTTTCTCTTCTTAGGCTCCATTACTAAGGTCTAGATACACATGGCTTTTCCTTCTTTGTTCTTTTCCTAGTTTCCCTGCATTTATCTCTCCTCTGCTTCCTTCCTTTTCTGCCACTGAGAAAATGACCCTCCTGTCATGGTGAGAATACCTGGCATTTGAAAAGTATTTTAACTTTTTGGATCTATCATCATTTAATAAATAGTTACTGAGCCATGTAACCCTCCAACCCCCACCCCGGGCAAGCCACAATTTCTCTAGGCCTCCGTTTCATCTACAAAATGAGGGATGTGAACCAGATGGTCTCAGAGATTCCTTCCAGCTACAACTTTGTGCATGGGCCTGTGTGCTTGGCATTCTGGGGAATTCAGAGATGTGTAAGACAGGATTCCTTCTCTCTTCCAGCTTACTCTCTTTTTTTGCTGTGCAGTTGTTTCAACTGTATCTGACTTTCCATGACCCCCATTTGGGATTTTCTCTGCAAAGATACTGGAGTGGTTTGCCAGCTCATTTGACAGATGAGAAAACTGATGCCAACAGTTTTAAGTGACTTGCCCAGGGTCTCACAGCTAGTAATTGTCTGAGGCCAAATTTGAACTCATGAAGATGAGTCTTTCTGACCCCAGGCCCAGTGCTCTATCCACCGCACCATGTAGCTGCCTTAAGCTTACTAGGTGGGAGCTTAAGATGAGATATTAATTAAGAGTAAAAAAGCAATATGTAAGGGATGATGCTAGAGAGAAGACAAAGAGAGAAGGTTTACTTTCACAAATGTTTCAAACATCCCCATTTAATTCTGAAACAAGGCTGCGAGGTAGATAGGGTGGTCATTATTGCCATCTGATATCTATAGTAACTGAAGTACAGAAATGTTCTGCTTTGCCACTAACTGTGTGAATTTGGGCAAATAATCTAATCTCTCTGTGCCTTAGGTTTCTCATCTGTAAAATCCCAGGGATTTGCAAGGGGGCGGGGGAGATGGGAGGACAGGAGTAAGGCAATCTCTCAGGTCTTTACCAGCTTTATAATTCTCTGATTCTCTGACTTGTGTTTGCCATATCCAAGAGGGTGTTGTCAAATGCTTAAAAACTGACTCTCTGATCACCAATCCACTTTAAATTTAATCTGCGTTAATAATATTTCTCTGTCACTTTCTTAAGTCTAAACAATCAACAAAACAATAAATCAAGCTCCAATTTGTAGCATTCACCAATTTCTGAGGTGTAAATGTTCACACTAAAACTTCAGCGGTGGGCTCTCATGAGCTCATTTGAGCTGGCTCCAGCACATTCCTGTAATATGGCCTTAGACAAGCCACAATCTCAGAGCCACTTTGTAGATGAAGAGGTTGGACTGGATATCTTTCAAGCCTCCTCCAGATTTCAGTGGTTCTACATAGCCAGGTGGTAGCAGAGCTGATATTAGAACCCAGGTTTCCTGAATCCCAGTTCAGAATTCCAATAGATTAGTGTCTACAGGAAGCAGGGAAACACTTTTTAAAAACATTTTTATTTAGTATTTTATTTTCCCCCAGTTACATGTAAAAAACAATTTTTAACATTCATTTTTAAAACTTTGAGTTCCAAATTCTCTCCCTTCCTTCCTCCCTATCCCACCCCTTCACTGAGAAGGCAAGCAATTCAATATAGGTTATACATGTGTAGTCATGTAAAACATTTCCATAATAGTCATGTTATGAAAGAAAACATAGATCCCTCAAAAAACTCAAACCTCAAGAAAAATAAAGAAAGTAAAAACAGCATGCTTCAATCTGTATTCAGACACCATCAGTTCTTTCTCTGGGGATGGATAAGATTTTTCATCAGAAGTCCTTCAGAGTTTCCTTGGATCATTGCATTGCTGAGAATAGCTAAGTCATTCACAGCTGATCATTTTGCAAGGAAAGGAAACACTTTAATTTGAAGGAAATGGTAAGCCACAATTCTGACAGCAAAGACTCATGTTCTCCCTTTTCCTACTAGCAACAGGTTTTACATATGGCCCAAATAAGATATTTGAATTATTTTGGTTGCATCTGACACTTAACTTGGCAGTCTGCAGCTTTTTACAGATAGGAAAGAGAGTCTAGACCTTTATGGTCATTTTGTTGAGTCTTTTCAATTGAGTCCACCTTTTAGACCTTACAGGCGAGGGACTCTAGGTATAAATCTTGTCTCTCATACTTACTAGTTACACAACCATAGACAAATCACTGAACCTCAGTTACCTTACCTATAAAATGAAGATAATACTGGTTGTACCATCCTCATATTGGGCAGCCGGACCTGGAGTGAGGAAGACCTGAGTTCAAATCTGGCCTCAGACACTTACTAGCTGGGTGATCCTGGGCAAGTCACTTAACCCTGTCGGCCTCAGTTTCCTCATCTGTCAAATGAGTTGGAAAAGGAAATGGCAAACCACTCCAGTATCTTTGCCAAGAAAACTTCAAATGGAGTCACCAAGAACTGGATACAACTGAAATGACTGAACGACAACAAACCAATCTTAAATTATATAATATACAAAGCTTAAATTATATAATATACATACAGTGCTTTGCAAACTTTAAAACATCATATAAATGTCAGTTATTTTTCTTTACACCCAATAATCACTTCCACCTTTAGACCTCAAAATCTTAATTAACTTGTAATTACACTCAACCCCTACATGCATATTTGTTTATCCAACTCTTCCAAATTTCTGCTTACTTAAGCCTTTCCTTTTGCCAAAGAAAACACAACTCAGCACTTCTTACTAGACATATTTTCTTTGCTGTAATTCCATGCAGTATCAAAATATACTTTACTTTCCAAAACATGTACTGAAAGGCGTGCTTCCCACATCTTGTTCTGCCTTCAAAAAAAATGAGCAGGGACTATAACAGAAAAGAGATACCAAAGTTGTTTTTACTGGTGCTAGAAACCAATCAACAAATATGTGTGTGTCTATATACAAATACATCAAGGTTGTTTCTGGTTGATTTCTACAGACTCCAATGTACTCTGAAGTCCAATGTGGCCCCAGTTCCCAGCAGACCTCCAGGGCTCATTCTGTTTCAAGAGACAATAGCCCTCACCATAGCAATATCATGTTTGCATGGTTACAAAGACTTCCACAGAGGAAAAAATATTCCTGGCAACTCGAACTTGAAATAATCATGGGATCTCCCACACTTGAATTTGATCCCATTCATTCATTCATGAAGAATTGACACACCAGAGCAAATTATGAGGGTTGTTTGTTTTTTAATGGTGAACTGGTATTTGTACCAAAGTAAGACTATGTACAGAAATGCTTTCTTATTATCCCAAGTCACTTTAAATAACTATTATGATGTTTAATAAATTATAAGCATCTTCAGAAATGAACCATGTTAAGTCAAGTCAAGAAGCATCTATTAATCACCTAGCACATGCCAGGCACTGTGTTAAGTCCTGGGTATACAAAGAAAGGCAAAAGACAGTTCCTGATCTCAAAGAGCTCACTGTCAAATGTAGGAGGCCACATGCAATGAGCTAAAGCTCTATGTAGGAAAACAAACTCTATACAGGATAAATTGGAAATAACCACAGAGAGAGGGATTAGAATGAAGGGTGATTGGGAACAGCTTCCTATAAAGGATATTAACTGGAACTGAAGGAAGCCAGGAAAGCCAGAAGGCATTGATTAGAAGGCATGGGGACAGCCAGAGAAAATGCTTAGTTGAGAGATAGAACATCTTGTTCAAGGAACATTAAGGAGATTAGGGTCACTTGATATCAGAGTACATGGAGAGGAGTAAGGTGTAAGAGGACTAGAAAAGTAAGAAGGGAATAGATTTTGAAGGACTTCAAAAAGCCAAAAAGAGGATTTTATATTTTATATATATCATTATATATTATAAATATTATATATCAATTATATTTATACTATTGATATTTTATATAATTAATATTATTTATATATAATATAAATATAATGTATATTATATATTTCTATTAGGAAGCCACTGGAGTTTATTGAATAGGAGGGTCACATAATTAAACCTGTGTTTTAGCAAAATCAGTTTGACAGCTGAGTGGAAGGTAGACTGGAATGAGTAGAGACCTGAGTGATGGAGACCAACCAGCAGGCTATTGCAATAGTCCATGAGAGTGGTGGCAATGTCACAGAAGAGAAGGAGATATATACAAGAGATGTTATGAAGAAAGAAACAGGACTTGACACCTGATTGAATATGAGAAGTTAGAGAGAGTGAAGAGTCAGGGATGATCACTAGATTAGGAGCCTGGGAGGACTGGGAGGGTGGTGGTACCTTGACAGTAGCATTTTCTTAATTTTAATTGGGAAGAGGAAAAGGTTCCAAGGGAAAAATAAGTTAACAGTTTTAAATATTGTTAGGATGCTTATGGGACATTCAATTCAAGATGCCTAATAGGCAGTTAAAGATGAAAGAGAGATGGTGAGGAGAGGTATTAGGGCTATAAGAGTAGATCTCAGAATCATTTATAGAGAGATCGCTATTGAATACACAAAAGCTGATGAGATCACCATGTGAAATAGTATAGAGGAGAAGAGAAGAAGAGAACGTGATAGATATTGGGGGGCACCCAAGCTTGGTGGCCAAGACCTGGATGAAGACACAGCAAAAAAGACTGAGAAGGAGCTATGAAACAAACAGAAAAAGAAAAAAAAAAACAGAAGAGAGCAGTATTCTGAAAAGCTAGAGAGGAGAACATCCAGAAGAGGGTGATCAACTGTGTTAAAGACTAGAGATATGATAATTAAGGGATAATTGGGCTGGGTGCGGTAGCATATTCCTGTAATCCTTGCTACTGAGTAGGCGGAGGCTTGTCCTGAACTGCAGTGGATGGATCTCAAGCCAATTAAGCATCTGTAGTGTCTGGTACCAATATGGTAAGCCACTGGGAGCAGGCTACCCAATGAGGGACAAACCAACCAAAATCGAGGAACAGGTGCCAGCAGTGGGATTGGGCCATCAGGCCACTACATTTCCATCTGGGTGAGATAGGGAGACCCAAGAGATACAGACAGACAGACAGAAGGAGAGGCATGGACAGACAGACAGACAGTCACAGAGAAACAGAGAGAGAAAGGGAGAGAGAGAGACAGAGATGAAGAGACACAGAGACAGAAAGAAAAAGCTCATTAGAAACTAGCCAGACTACAAAGAGTTTAGAAGAGAGTGAGAAGAAAGCAAATGGTGGCACCAATGTTAGATACCCTTCTTCAAAACGTTTAACTACAAACCTGAAGAGAGACATAAGATGATAGCTAGTGAGCATAGATGACTCAGATTTTCATATCTCCCCATAAAAAGGGCATTGAGGTTTAATTTAAAGAAAGAAAGGAAAGAATGAGAGGCGATGAATGTTTCATAATCCTAGAGTCCTGGATTTGGACTCTGGGAGACCTTAGGTTAAAATTCTGCCTCTGTTCACTTTGTAGCCACAGACAATTCATTTAAGCTCCTTGAGATTCAGGCAACTCACTACAACTATGAGTTACGGATGTTTTACAACCAGCATTGGGTGGGGAGATGGAGGAAGAGTTCCCTCACCCATGAAGTTGCAGGTCTTGGCTGCTGATGAGGAAGGACTGCTGCTTGGAAGATGGGAAGAGGGAGGATGACAGATACTCAGAAGTGATGAAGAAGGATTACTGAAAGCACAGAACAGGAAGAAGGCTAGCTTGACCACGATGTAGGATGTGGGCTGAATGAGAGCAGATTCATTCCCACAGGGAAAAGCCTATGAAAAGCCTTAAAGTTTGCACATATTGGAGTATTTATCTAAATCACCTGTCCTTATATAATAAAATATTTTTTGCCCTAACTTTGACTGTACTCAAGAACTCAAGAGGATTGTAGACAACAAATTAACTCTTTCAATGACCTCAGGCTAAATGACAAGAACAGCAATACTCATCATGTTGTTGGGGAAAATGAGCAGTGGAAAAAATTCCCCAGTTCAAAATAGCAAGCAGCTGTAAAAGGGATGGGTCAGTACTTGGAGTATATTTAAAGGATACAGCCTTGAGAAGAAGACTTAAGAAGACGATATGATTCTCTCTGGAGCACTGACTACTTCTAAAATGTGAAAGGTAGAGATGGTACCACTAATCTGATGTAAATTTTCATAAATTGTAGCCCATGTCCTGGAATCTCAGGCTCTGGGTTATACAGACTGGGATAAATCTTGGTAAGGATGGGAAAGAGCTTCCCCAAAATCATATCTGAACTCATTTTGCCCCTGGGCTTGCCATGTAGCCTCCGAACTTGGCTCATTTTCTCTCAGCCAGAATTACTGTCAGAGTTTCCAAATATGTCTATAAATAAAGGTAAAAGGAAATAACTTTGGTACAAAAGTACAAAGTTAAATAGGTAAAAGGACTCTAGGACTTATGCGAATATGAAAGTTAACCATACTGCATCCAAGATAGCTCTTATTTTAACCTACAGAGGAAAAAAATACAAAAAAACACAAAGTTCTCACTCACAGGAAGCTATAATCAATATAATAAAATTCTCTTTCCCTCTTCCACCTTCCCCTAGGGACTCATACAGCCCACCAGACTAATAGCACTATTCAGTGGTCTGAACTCCACCCCACCCCACTTCTTCCAAAGAAATATGAACTTGGAGTTGCTGAATCCACCCTTCACATTCTAATGAATCCCTCATTCATCCCAGGGACCTGCACAGATCTTTAGGCTAATAAATATAAGTGGACAGAGTGGATAGAGTAGATAGAGCAACGGGCCTGGAGCTAGGAACCACTGACTTTAAATCCTGCCTTAGATACTTCCTGTGTAACCCTGGGTATGTCACTTAACCTCTGTCTGACTCAGTTTCCTCATCTGTAAAATGGGGAAAACGATAACACCTACTTCTAAGGATTGTTATGAGATAATATTTGCAAAGCACTTTTCAAACCTGAAAGCTCTATATAAATGCTGACTATTACAGAAGATAGTATTGGACTTCTGAAAGGGAAATGAACTTTAAAGGAAGTAATTATAGTCACTTGGAAGGGAAATTAACTGGGAGTTGGTAGAGAGGAGACTCTCTTCCCAGCATACCTGCACCATCCTAGAATTATAGTATAGTATTGGACTAGCTCTCCCAGAGTAAGGTTGGCTACATTTCCCCACAGGGTTCTAGGTGTATCCCTGAGGAGTCTGGAAAGTATTCCACTATAGCTAACAGTTCAAACCTCCATTCTGGTGTCTCCTGAACTGTTAACCACCAGTGATTAACATTCAGTTTCATTTAACCTATTAACATCAATTAACTTTTACAGAGGAGTCTTTACTGAAAAGATAAAGCAAGAACAGAAGTTATAAACATTTTCCCTAACAAGTTGGACACATTCTCCCCTATACCACCTAGGCAGAGTAGGCTTAGTTAGACTTCATGAAATTTCTATACATTCTCAAGCTGACTTCCAAAGTTCATATTGAAATTCATTTCCAAATATCACATGGCTGGTTGGAGGAGTCTTCTCTGCTACAGCTAGGCTGGGTCAGGCAAATAGTTTGATAACTTAGTGGCATATTGTCTGGCTTCCAGCAAACTCTAGCATAGACTCGAGATCCCAGACATCTGATGGCTCACTCTTCTGACCTTTCAAAGCTCAGAAAGTCATAGCTAGCTCCAAGTTCCTTCACCAGAAATAGGAAAGAGTAAGGATAAAAAAGCAAAAACCAGATGCCTATTCATTATCCACATATTAGCCTGAGATGGGGAGGCCTGAGGCTTTTCCTCACCTAGAGATTTATATCATATCTTTCTTCTCAGACACCACTGGTAAGGAAAATAATAAGATCAAATCCTTTGATTTTCTGATTAGTGCCTTTTGAACAGTTCCAGATCCATGGCCATATAGACTTCACTACATAGCTGGCAAACCAATTCCAGTTACAGAATGTCTGCACATATTCCAAAATTCACATGGGGACTTTCAGCCAATCTCCTAATTTTCATAGGAACTTGGTCTGTTGAGCAATGTCTTCTTTCCTTCCAACACCTGTTACAATAGATCATAGGTCTAGAGTTCGAAGGGATCACAGAGGCCTTATAGTCTAAAGTGTATAAAGTCTAAAGTAAACTGTGGATCAGGCTGCTAGGTGGCGCAATAGACAGAGCACCAGGAAGACCTGCAGCTTCAGAAACTAGCTGTGTGATCCTGGGCAAGTCACTTAACCCTGTTTTCCTCTATTTCTTCATCTATAAAATGAGCTGGAGAAGGAAATAGCAAACCAATCTAGTATCTCTGCCAGGAAAACCCTAAATGAAGGGTAGGACATGACTAAAACAACTGAACAACAACAAAACTGAGGACCACTATACCACACCAACTACATCAAATAACTCAGTAGTAGAGAAGAGCTGGGTTTGCTCCTCTACATCTTGGCTCAGTCCCTCACTGCTCCTCCAGATTCAGGATCATATGTTTGCTCCTCTTCTTTCCAGTAGACTAAGTATTGAATTTCTTCCAGTCACCACTACCTCCAACTGCTTCCATGTATCAAGCCTAGAAGTATCTTCTAATGACTCTCCATGATTGAGTCCAGGCCTTCCCTTTCTCTCCCTAGAAGGTTAGGTCCTAGAACACTTGACATTTCTTATATGAGATAATATTTGTAAAGTGCTCAGTACAGTGCCTGGAACATAGTAGGAGCTTAGAAAACATTTATTCCCTGCCCTCCGCCCTTGTCCAGAGGGTTGGGTAGGCTCTCTTACAATCCTACTGCCATATCCAGCAGCTCATTCACCCTCTTAGCTATGTTCCTACTCTCTGTTTTTTTCTACTATGCCTCCTTTGCATTCTCCCCCTGGAATATCCTCCACTAAGCCAGCCCCACAGTCTCATTGATGAGTTTCTTTTCTTTTTTTTTTATTGAAAGTAGCAATTTTATTTGAGTTAAAATTATTTACAAAAACCCCAAGACATACTTCATGAAACTGGTACAAACTGTTTTTTCCTACCATTGGCTTTTGCTCCAAAGATCACAGCTGAGAAATACTGTATAAAATAAAAATAGGATTGGATCCAGAAAAGTACTCTACTGTTCTAATTTCCAATTGATAATTATTTACAGAAATATTTACAATGGAAAAAAGTTACTTTAAAATTTTAATTAATTTGCAAGTCAGCCTCTAAGACCTTTGAATGCAGAGTTCTCTGAAGGTTCCAAACACACAAAGGCACTGCAGGTCAAAGGTAACCACTTTGCACTACTCTCCCCATCCAATCAGTGCCAGTGCTTGACAATTGGTTATTACAAAAAAAAAAAACACCAAACACTGAGGTAAATCAATTCCCATTCAAAACGATTACCAGTGCAACAGAGAAATGGAGTTAGCCCTGATTTTCTTCATTATTTCTAAGTTTTTCATTATTTCTTACCATCTGCCACTAGTCGCTTTAGCCTACATCTGCTTTCTGAAATCCAAAGACATTGATGAGTTTCTTCTGGGCTCCTCCATTTGGGAGATGGGCCCAGGTTGGCCGTGCTTTATTCCTCTCCTTACTATGCTTCGACTCTAACTCTCAGACTTCACTACCATGCGCCAGTGTAAGCACCTTCCCCACCCCTCTTTTCGCCTCCTTTTTATGTGCTGTCTTTCCCACCAGAATGGAAGCTTCCTGAGACAGGGGTTATTTTTTTTTTGTTTGTATTTGTAGCCCCATTGCTTAGTACAGTGCCTGGCACATAGTGCTGAATAAACGCTTGTTGCCTGCCTGATGCCACCTCTTGGACTACATGGTTGGGAGCACACGCAATTGCAATGTGTCTCTATTACTGCTTGTCCCTGGGCCTCTCTGCTGCTGTATTTTGAGTCTTGTGGCTCCCTCATTGCCCAGATTCATGAGGTCAACCAGGCGGGTACCAATATCCCCTTTCCAGAGATGCCTTTAGCAGTTATCTTCTTGTTGTTGTGGTTGTGTTTGTTGTTGTTGTGGCCTTTCAGTTGTGTCCGACTCTTTATGACCCCATTTGGGATTTTCTTGGCAAAGATGCTGGAGTATTTTGCCATTTCCTTCTCCAGCTCATTTCACAGATGAGGAAACTGAGGCCAACAGGGTTAAGTGACTTGCCCAGGATCACCCAGCTAGTAAGTGTCTGAGGCTGCATTTGAACTCAGGTCTTCCTTATTCCAGGCCTGATGTTCTATCCATTGTGCCACCGAGGTGCTCTAGCAGCTATAATAGAAGTTGTTTAGATGCACTGGCTTTACCATCTACCTCATTCACCTAACCCATTCCACAGTTAGTTCTGTTCCATTGTGTTCACCCCACACCACCCAGAACCCAAGTCCAATATTATCCTTGTTCCTGGTCTCTCTGTTTGCCTGTCCAACCTACCCCACTGACTGCTTTAACAGGTCTGTCTGCTCCTGGGTAGGCCCTAGGAGGAAGATAGGAAGGTATGGCTCAATCTAGCAAATAGCCTTGCAAATTAAATCATCCCTATCATGTTCAATGAGGTGTGAAAGGGTCCACAAATATCCAGGCTTGTCTCCCAAAAAAGATATCCACATGCATATCAGTGAGGTATTAATGAGTATATTCATCTCAAACAATAACTCAGTCATCCCTCCTCATCCCCACTGACTGGAATGTTTGTACCTTTCTAAAACTGAATATTAAAAAAATTAGAAGCATTGCTATTCAGAGGTTTTTTGAAGAGACTGTAAGGTCTATTAGATACAGTTTAAAACTCACTGTGATAATCTCCAGAGAAAAGCACACAGAGGAAATACTGCAGGAGTTGTAAGCTGCAAAGCTCTATGGAATTCAGCTTAAGTAGGTACCTTTCCTCAATATTTTTAATTGTGCCTCATAAATAAAAGCTGATGCAAAAAATTGGGTCTTCTATGACTTTAATCAACAAACATATTTTTATTAGGCACCTATTCAAGCAGCATGCTAGGTGCTAGTGTAAATACAGAGAGATCAAATCAGTTAATACTTAAAGAAATTAATTCAGACTATTCACTGGAAGGCCAAATACTGAAGCTGAGGGTTAAGTACTTTGGCCACATAATGAGAAGACAAGACTCATTGGAAAAGACCCTGATGTTGGGAAAGATTGAAGGCAAAAGTAAAAGGGGATGGCAGAGGATGAGGTGGATAGATAGTGTCATGGAAGCAACGAACATGAGCTTGGACAGACTGGCATATAATGGAGGATAAATGCATGTTATAGTCCAAAGCGTCATACAGAAAAACTGCAAGAAGCACAAATATAGAAATTTAATGAGACCTAGTTTTTGCCAGGGATCTGAGGGTGGGGAACAGGGTTAGAATGTGAAATGGATAAGGTAAAATACATATGACTATAATACAAAGTAATGCTTGATAAAATTCATTAGAGAGGAGACAAAGCACTATGTGAGGTCCAAAGAGGGAAAGACAATGGTCAGGAGAACACCAGGAACGTTTTCCTTAAGGAGATGGAATTTAAACTGGGTTTGGAAAAAATGGGCAGGAATTCAAGGAGAAGGGGAGGAAGAACATTCTAAGGAACATGAGCAAAGGCACAGAAATGAGAGAAAGAAGGGTGGGAGTGTTATGAAATAAGATGAGAAAAGGAGGGTGGCATTGGGACGGGGAAAGCTTTGAACAGCAGGTAAGAATGGAGAATTGTACTCCATCGATACCAAGGATCCACTGCAGATTTATGACCAAAAGCATGATATGATTACATCGATGCATTGAGAAGCTTAGGATTATAGGTTCACGAAATAAGGATTGGAGTGAAAGGACCAGTTAGGAGGCTACTGTGATAGACTGGTTGGCTGGTAATGTAGATCTGTACGTACTAGGGTGATGGCAGTGAAAAAAAGACAGTTAAGAGAGAGATTCAAAAGCTATGTTACAGTTATAAACTGAGACGATCAGCATACAAAGACAGCTGGGCAGAGATGACTTCTCCAAAAAATGATAACTGATTTATTTAATTTTTTTCATTGTTCTCTTTTAACTTTATTTTTATAGTATTTTTTCAATTATATGTAAAAAATTTTAACATTCATTTTCACAAAATTTTGAGTTCCAAATTTTTCTCCCTCCTTCCCTCCCCTCTTCTTAAAATGGTAAGTAATTTGATACAAATTATATATGTGCACTGATTTACTTTAGAATGATGACTAGTGAACGTTTTTCAATGCAGGTTTAGAATAGGAGTCTCTAACTCACTACTGTTCTCCTGGGGACCAGAGAAATAAAGCTGTGGGTATGCATGTGTCTATATGTTTGTGGTGTTTTATGGGCTTTATCTCACTTGATTCTCACAACTCTCTGAGGTAGGAAGTTCAAATATTATTATCTCCATCAGGTTGAAAAAAATCAAGTGACTTGTCTAAGCAAGTCAGCAAAAGAGCCAGGATTTAAACTTAGTCCTGTGATTGACTTCACGAAGGGCATTCCTTCCACCACACCATGTTGTTTCTTTGATTATATGTGTGAGGGATTACATGTGCATTTATCTCTGCCTGTTGTGAAGGGACTAGGGAACACCTAGCTTACTAACAAGAATGATATCTCAGAAAATAAGGATGCCGATACTTTTCTATGTTTTGTTTTTCTATCCATTCATTTACTGTCATTAAAAAATATCAACAACAACAACAAAAAATAGCAATGCTTACATCAAAATTCCTTAATCCAAAATAAAGTAGCCCTGTCTTTCCAACAAGCCTAATGTTCATATTATTGGGCGTCATTTCTATATTAACTAGCATGCCTGCCACACATTCCAATTCTGTAAAATGAAATGAAATTGATGAATGTGATTGATAGCAAAAATTTTTTTTTTAAGACCAATACTCTGGACCCACTTATTTAACTGGGGCCAAAAATCATACCCTTGGCAGAGAACTTCCTTGAAAATGGAGATACACAGTGCTTAGATTAGAGAAAAGAGAAAAATAAAAAAAAATGAATTATGAGTGCTTAGGTTCTAGATGGAAACTGCTCTATACAGTGGAGGCATTTCTGCTACTCTGCTGAGATATCCTGGAGAGCTTGGTACCATAAGACTTTCCTAACAACTGCTGTGAAGTGTTTATTTGTTTATTTTGTAGAGACTCCTAGCAGGCCACAGTGGAAGCTTCTGGTCTTCCAGTCAGAGCAGGCAGTGGGGAATAGAAACCTCTGAGTCCTGTAATAACTGCTTTTGCTGTTGGCAGATTTATTCACTCTCTTCTCTATTATTATTATTATTATTATTATTATTATTATTATTATTATTACTATAATAATAGGCAGACTGAAGCACATGCCTAACTCTGTGCCTCAGTCTATCTGTTAGTAAAATGGAGATAATTGTCGTCCCTCAACTTGCCACTTGGTTTATAAAACATTTTGAGGTTAACTAGTGAGAATAACTACAATAAAGTGTGTGTGTGTGTGTGTGTGTGTGTGTGTCTGTGTGTCTGTATGTGTATGTATGTTTCTATTAGGAATAAAGATATCGCATAAGTTCTTGTTCCTCATAATTATATAGATAAGTTGTGAGACAAGTGGATTTAGTGTCCTCACTACACCTCCCCTGGGAGGGAGGTGATATAGTTATCTCCATTTTACAATGAGGTAACTGAGGTGGACAGGAGTTAAGTAGCATCTGAAGCTAGTATCTGAAGCAATTGGAACTCAGGTCTTCCTGACTCCAGGTACAGGACTCTGTTCATTGTAACACCTAGTCACTTCTTAATCACTTTCTAGTTGCTTCATAATGACTTCCCCACTTATTAGCTATGGAACTATGCTGCCCTCCTATTGTGAGGATCATATGAGATGATATGAGTAAAAGCATTTTGTAACTCTAAAGTATTATATACCTTTAAGGTGGCGGTGTTATTATCAGTAACAACAATGTAGCACATGTTCTGGGCTCATTCTCCCAATTCCCACTCTCACTGGCAGGACTGGTGCCCAAAACTCAACTATATCTTCTACCCTTAGGACTGTTGGGGACCCTGAGGACTTGAGGGGCATTTTTCTAGTACTCTATCTCATAAGCCTCCACTGGTGGTGTTCCTTCTTTCCCTAGCTAGGTGGTACAGTGAATAGAATAATAGACCTGGAGTCAGGAAGACCCGAGTTCAAATAGAGTCTCAGACATTTAGTAGTTGTGTGACCTTGAGCAAACGACTTAACTTCTGTCTGCCTGTTTCCTCATCTGTAAAATGGGGATAATATTATCACCTATCTCTCCCATTGTTGTGAGGATCAAATGAGATATTTGTAAAAAGCTTTGCATATCTTAAAGCATTATATTAACTATATATATGTTATATTATAGAAAATATAATGCTATATATTATAATAATATATCATGGATGTAATATTATATATAAATGCTATTAGCTGCTATGTCAGTTAGACGATTAGCTTTTAGGAAAAAAGCATTTATTTACTAAAGTGGCATGGTAGGAATAGCTGGTAAAACACACATACACCAACACACACACACATACACAATCTCCTCTTTCTCCTCCCTCCAAACAAAAGTCTGTGACACATTCTTTCTTTCTACATAAAGAGCCCAGGGGAAAATTGGCTCAAGCTTAGAAAGTACATATGGCAAAGGGGGCATCACATCTCCTTTTGCTGGAGTTCACAAGATGTTCCCTTTACATACAGTGTCCCCTTAGGTGAAGGATCCCCTCTTCACTGGACTCTAAACTACTGAAGCTGTCTTTCTTTTATTTTTTGTTTGTTTTTTTTTTGTGAGGCAATTGGGGTTAAGTGACTTGCCCAGGGTCACACAGCTAGTGAGTGTTATGTGTCTGAGGTTGGATTTGAACTCAGGTCCTACCAACTCCAGGACCAGTGCTGTATCCACTGTACCACCTAGCTGCCCCAGAAGTTGCCTCTCTTCTGTGTCTAGTTTGTCCTTAGCTTCTGATGTGGACACTGCCTCCAATCACTCCTGTTCCAGGGAAGCTTCTGGGGCACCAATGAGAAATACAAATTTTCCAACCTTTTAAAGTCTGCAAAGTCCTCCTCTGGTTAAGGGGGAGAGAACAGGGTTTAGGCAAAAGGCAATTCTTTGGCTCCTCTTCTTCCCTCCCTCCCCACTGTCATCCCACAGCAATTCCCTTTCAGGGGGGCTTCCAGCTTCCTGAACTGTCAGACACTCTAATAATGCCAGAATAAGAACTAGATGGCTGGTTTTGTATAAGTCCACAGGGTATGTATGACCAAGTTTCCTCAACCAATCTAAACATGCCTCCTTTACCACCTAGATGAAATGCCTTTGAGTGACTGATCAATTGGTTCAATACAGGAATATAGGCTTCGTTTACATCTTATTCATATTTCTGATTAATTGGCTGACCTAATTCAAGTTATCACCTGAGCAAGGAAATTATTTGCTCATTTAATTGATTGATTCAATGGACTCTCCAACGCTAACAATAACAAAAAAAAGTGGTAGTGCTAGACAGAGTCAGGAAGACCAGGGTTCAAATGCTACCCCTGACATTGACTGGCTATGTGACCCTAACAGGTCTCTTAATCTCACTGAGTCCAGACAACAACCTAAAATTTACCTATTAAGTCATAGACCAATTGTGATTTGTGTCACAGAGGCAATTCCAATAGTAGGAGTTCCTCATAGAGACAAATCATGGCTCATTTGTGTATGTTTATATATAAGGTGTGTGCTGCCAATATAGGTTATGTGTATGTCCACATGGGTTGTCTAAATGCAGCAATCAGGGAGGCTTGGATACACATGGCTGTAGAAGTTGTGCAGACCAAGCTATTTCAGACAATTCACTGAATGAATGAGCTCTCCTTCTGGGAGCATTCCTTCTCTCTCCTTACTGATCATCTTTTTGATCCTACAAAAGGAACCCTAGAATGATCTAAGTCAAGTGCCCCAGGCACCCTGATGGGGGAAAAACAACACAATATGGATAAAGAGATCCCAGAGGAAAACGTCAATGTGGAAGAGCAAATCCCAGCCTTGACCTTTGCTAGAGTCCCATCTAAGGCAGAACCAAAAGCCATGAAGAATATGGGTCATCCTCAGCTTCTCATTCTCACTCACCTCATATCCAATCAGTTACTAAATCTTGTTGTTTCCCCAATATTTCTAGTATACAACCCTTTACACACACACACACACACACACACACACACACACAGAGCTATCACCCTACTTCAGGCCCTCATCAACTCTGGCCTAGAAACTTTTGGAGTAGCCTCCCATCTGGTCTCCTTGCTCAAGGCTCTTCCCATAATAATCCATCTTCCTCATGTCAAAGTGATTTTCCTAAAGCTCAGGTCTGATCATGTCACTCTCCTAATCAATAAACTCCATAAGATAAGACATTTTTAAAATCCTCTGTTTGCCATTTAAATTTCTTCACAACTTGACCTCATTCTATCTTTCCGGACATGATATACATTACTCCCCCCTTATATACACTCAAATCCAGCCAAACTGCTTTTGCCACTCCTCACACATGCCTTTGTACTAGCGATGATAACCAGTGGGATTAAACATAAGGTTATGAAAACATGTTGTCATGTAAAGGAGAATTAGGACATCTGGTTCCTTCTCAACTTTCCAGCTTCTTCCCTTTAACCAGGTTACTCAACCTCTGAATTCTTAGAATCCCTGGCTTTATTCAAAGGTTGGTTCAAATACCACTTTTAATGTGGATCAAACTTTTTCTCAGCTACTCCTTTGCTCCTTTTCTCTTAGTTGCTATTGCTTTCCTACCTGCTCCCCCAAATTTATTTTATCTTATTATTGTTTTTGTATTTTATTTACATCTTATTATTATTTATGTCTTATTTGTATATTTTCTATTTTGTATCTCCCTAGACATGTACATGTTTCCTCCTCTCACTAGAATGTAAGCTCTTTCAGGGCAGGGATTATTTCATTTTTGTCTGTGTCTCTGGCACCTAGCCCAGAGCCTGGCACTTAGCTTATTAGATTGATTGGCTGATTATTGCATGCCTTTTATGAGAATGGATGGGAAACAGCTCTGTGGATTTGAATTCAAATCTTTTCTATGTCCATTAAAAGGCTTTACATTTGGAGCCTGAGCCCTTGCAGGGAGAACTAGTGGTTACCTGTGGAAGAGTGCCAAGCTCAGATATTCCCAAGTTCCACCTGGTTGAAGGGAATGCACCAGAGAAGGTATACGTCCCCAAAGTGAAGCTGGGACCTCTATATCACAAGAGAGTCTCTTACATAAACATAACTTCCCAGTGTATAGATTAGGAAAATGTGACTCAGAGGTTAAGTAACCTGGTAAAAGGGAGAAAGTTTGAAAGTTGGGAAGAAACCAAGCGTCCTGACTTTCTAAATGCCACAGAAATCATGGTGTGAAATGAGAATAAATCAGTTCAACCCAATAAGCACTTAATAAGGGCCTACTAAGTGCCAGGCACTGTGCTATAAGCACCACGGATACAAAAAGAGGAAAAAGACAATCCCTGCCCTCAGGGATCTTACAATCCAATATGCATATTCTTTGAGGAGCATGCAGAAAATGTAGCTGCCTTAACAGGGAATTTTCTGCCTTGACTCTATTATATTGCCCACAGAAATTCACACTTTAATTGGTAGGTTACTTGGACTTCAGCCATTTGGCATTTCAACTCATATTGTGACTCTTGGTGAGTAGCAAATTCTTAGGAAAGTTTCACAGACATGTTATTGTTTGCTTATTGTTAAGCAATCTTGGTAATTAATTATGTATATACTTTTCACTGAACACCAACTCATCAGGGTGGGTAGGGAACATGAAAGAAAGCTGGGCCAAATTCCTCCTCTTAGTTGATTACTTCAGAGAACTAATATTGAACTTTAAAATAGCAATGGCAAAGAGTGCCAATAAGCATTTGCTGGAGACCTACTATGTGCTAAATATTGTGGGAGGTTAAATGGGACATAAAGAAAAATACAAGGCAAGCTATCTTCCAACAGTTTATAAGCCACTTTGGGAAGAAAAGGTGAAAGCTTGAAAAATTATGACAGTACGATATTTTAATAAAAATTCAAGAGAATAGTAACTGGCAAGTGCTGTCTAGTAGAATGAATACTGGCTACAGAGTCTAAAGATCTACGTTCAGAGTTCCAGCACTGATACTTGTTGGTTGTGTGACCTTGGGCAAATGACTTCACTTGCCTAGGATTCAGTTTCTTCACCTGCATAATTGGTAGATTGGACAAGATCTCAAAGGCCCCTTCAGGCTCTGACAGTTTTTGATTCCACAGAGGGGGAAATATCACATGCTATAATCATTCAGAATAGAGAGAAATCATTTTAGGATGGAGTGGTCAGGGAAAGCTTTATGTAGAAGGAGGGATTTAAGCTGAGTTATGAAAGACAGGCATGATTTGTATAGTTGGAGAATAGGGTGAGGGCATTAAGGTTGATTAGAATGGTTTAAGCAAAAGTACAGAGGTGGGAAATCACAATATGTATTTTGGGACATGATGAATAAATCAGATTATTTGTAATGGAGGCTTTGTGTAGGGAGAGAGAGAGAGATTCAGAAAAGAAGTTTGGATCCAAATGGTAAAACATTTTGAATAGTAGGCTAAGGAGTCTATAAAGTGATTAGCACAGTGCCTAGCACATAGTAGGGACTATATACATATTTCCTTCCTCTTTCCCTTCTTTTTATCCACAAAGATATCACTTACTGAGTGCCTTGTTGAAATTTCTGTATCCTACGTCCATAACATTTTCCTGAA
Source organism: Phascolarctos cinereus (assembly GCF_003287225.1). Taxonomy (NCBI): domain Eukaryota; kingdom Metazoa; phylum Chordata; class Mammalia; order Diprotodontia; family Phascolarctidae; genus Phascolarctos; species Phascolarctos cinereus. The sequence continues at coordinate 374,842,297 of NW_027555958.1, read as the reverse complement.
TTGTCAATCTAGTAACCCTATCAAAAAAAGGAATGGGATTAATATGGCATTAACCTTGGGCTCCTCATATTTAGAGGTGGAAATGACTTTAGAAATTATCTAATCTCAGGGTTCTTAACTTGGGCTCCATTGACCCTGATCTGTGAATAGATTTCAGAGTCTTTGAACTTGGATGGGAAAAAGTCACATCTTTATTTTCACTAACTTATTCTTTTTTTTAAAAATTTATTTTATTAATTTATTTTGGTTTATCAACAATCATTTCCATACGCTTTTGAGTTTAAAATTTTTCTTCCCCTTCCTCCCCAACACCCTCCCCAAGAAGGCGCACAATCTGATACAGGCTATACATTTACATTCCTATTAAACATATTTTCACCTTAGTGAAGTTGTAAGTAAAAATTAAAACCAATAGGAGGAACCATCAGAAAGAGCAAACAAAACTCAACAGAAGAGAAAAAAAAAGAAAGCAATTCAACTTTCACACTTATGACTACTATCTGTGTCTTTTTCTCCATCCTTTTTTCCCCGTTTATGTTTTTCTTTCTCCTTTCTCTTTTGACCACTGCCTCCTTCAGTTTCTCCTCCCTTCTAGTATCCCTTTCCCTTTTCTTCCTCTTTGCCCTTACTGCTTCTTCCCTCCCTTCTATGCCCCCTCCCTTTTCTTTCTCCTTTTCCCTCCTACTGCCTATAGGGCAAGTTAGATTTCTATACCTAACTGATTATGTTATTCCCTTCTTGAGCCAAATCTGATGAGAGTAAGGTTCAAACAATGCTCACCCCCCTCTTCTTTCCCTCTGCTGTAATAGGATTTTCTGTCTTTTCCTGTAATGTAATTTACCCTTGTCTGCCTCCTCCTTTCTCAGTACATTTTCTAAGATCAGACTAATCCACTTACTTGGATCCATTTAACACACTTGATTAGATTTTTTTTTATCATTACATCAAACTCAACTAATATCCACCCCCTTTATGTATACTCCTTTAACATGGTGTAATAACAATACAGTTCTCAAGAGTTGCAAGTGTCATCTTCCCTTGTAGGGATGTAAACAGTCTGCCCTTATTAACAACATTTTGTATCTTTCTGTCCCATTTACCTTTTTATGTCTTTCTTGAATCTTGTACTTGAAGATCAAATTTTTTGTTGAGCTCTGGTCTTTTTATCAGGAAGGTTTGGAAGTCCCTTCTTTCATTGAATATCCATCTCCTCCCTTGAAAAATCATGCTCATTTTTGCAGGGTAGTTGATCCTTGGCTGCAATCCAAGCTCCTTTGCCTTACAGAATATCATGTTCCATGCCCTGCGGTCTTTTAATGTAGAAGCTGCAAGGTCCTGTGTAATCCTGACTGTGGTTCCATGATATTTAAATTGTTTCTTTCTGGCTGCTTGCAGCACCTTCTCTTTCCAAATTTTGCTATTATGTTCCTTGGCGTTGTCAATTTGGGATCTCTTTTGGGTGGTATATTCTTTCTATGGTTATTTTATCATCTGGTTCTAGGACTTCAGGGCAGTTTTCCTTTATGATTTCCTGAAAGATACTGTCCAGGCTCTTTTTTTCATCATGATTTTCAGGTAGTCCAATGATTTTTAAATTGTCTCTCCTGGATTGATTTTCCAGGTTGGTTGTTTTACCGATGAGGTATTTTGTTTTCATCTATTTTTTCATTTTTTTGTTTCTGTTTGACTGATTCTTGCTCTCTCATAGAGTCATTAGTTTCCATTTGTCCAATTCTAGTTTTTAACAGATTGTTTTCTTCTGTTAGTTTTTGTACTTCCTTCTTCAATTGGCCAATTGTATTTTTAAGGGATTTGTTTTCTTCAGTGTACTTTTTTTCCAATTGGCCAATTGTATTTTTTAAGGACTCTTCTACCTCTCTCGTTACACTTTTAAAATCCTTCTTGAGTTCTTCTAAGAAGGCTTTTTGGGCTTCAGACTAGTTCATATTCCCTTTTGATGTTGCAGATGTGGGTTTATTGACAATGTTGTCCTCTTCAGAATTTCTGTCTTGATCTTCACTCTTCTCATAATATAAATCTATGGTATGTTTCTTTTCACTCATGGTTTCTTTATTCCCTGGCCTTTAAAGAGATTGAGCTCTTCTGCTGAGGAACATAGGGCACTGATCCAAGCTTCTTGTGTTGGGAGCCTAGGTCTTGGTCACTGGCTTTGTGTGCTGGGCCTCTTATGTTGGCAATTGGAGGCTGTAGGGTTCTGGCAGCTTACCTGGTGTTGGGTTGGAATCAGCAAGGCTGGGACTTTAGGAAGACTCTAGGTTGCTTTCTTCAGTTCCTTTCAGATGAATGCTGCAGGGTGCTTGTAGGCCTGGGGTCCTTTGTAGTGCTTCTTACCTTATTTTTGCTGAGGCACTGGGAGACCTGTTTGCTGGGCTGCTGCACTGCTGTTCCCCATTTTGCTTGTAGTTCAGCTGTTCCGGGTTGTTTTTTTTTTCCGGGGTGATATTTTCTGGGTTTTCAGAGGTTGATAGAGGAGTGTGAGAGCGACTACCTTTTTACTCTGCCATCTTGGCTCCCAGAAGCAGAAGTCTAGTTTCACTAACTTCTAACTGAAATTTAATATTTCAGTCATGAATTTAAAATGGATTATTCAGAAAGGGGATCCATAGTCTTCACCAGATTGCCAAAAGGGTCCATGATCCTGATGTTTCCAACTCTCTATCACTATTTTACAATGAGAAAACTAAGACCCAAAGAGTTTAAATGATTCACCAAAGGTCATAAGTAGGTAGCAGAGCCAGGATTCAAACTTAAATTCTCTGACTGTGAACTCAATGTTCATTTTATTATACCACATTGTTGCTAATGAACCAGTGCTGGCCTCTAGTGATCACCACTTTCTTTTCTTATGTTTACAGATCAGTTTCTTTCTTGACTTTCCTACTTCTGTTACTGATGCTACTGTTTTCCCAGTTACGCAGGATCAAAGCCTCTATCATTCTCCTTTTCACTCACCCATCATATCCAATCAGGTGCCAGGTTTTGATTTACAGCCCATTTATCTGTCTACTCTGCTATCTTGCAATCAGTGTTGCCACTTCTTCATGCTTCATGCTTCATACCATCCCTATCACTCACCACAATAAAATTATTTTCCTCAGCCACCACTATTCTCTATGCGCTATCTCCCCCATTAGAATATAAGTACCTTAAGAGCAGGGACCAACTCACTTTTATACTTGTACCCTTAGTGCTGAGCACTGTACTTGGCATATAAAAAGTAAATAATTAATGCTTTTTCATTCATTCATTCACTCATTCATCCTACTTCAGCAATATTGCTTACATCTGCCACCTCCTTTCAATTCTCACCACTTTCACCCCAGCCTAGTCACCCTGGACTCCCATTACTCTCACCTGGATTGTTGCAAGAAGTTGCTAATTGATCTCCTTCCAGTATCTTCTCCTGCTAGTCCATTTTCCATACTGTCTCCAGATTAATCATCTTACAGGAGAACTCTCATGTTAAACCCCCCCTCCCCAAATCTAAAATCTTCAAAGCTCCCATTTGCTGACAAATAAAATCCAAACCTCTAAGCCTAGCATTCAATGTCCTCTAGCATCTGTCCTGAACCCACTTTTCTAGGACTATCTCTCACTTCTCCCCTTACTCCTTCCTCCACCAAAAGTGTCCTCTGCTTCAGTTAAGCTGATTACTTAATGTTCTTGAACATGTCCTGAGCTCTCCTTTTTCTGCATCCCGATCCCTGTCATTTTTGTGCCTAAAATGTGCTTCCTTCCATCTCTACCTATCAAAACCCTACTTTCATGGTCCATTTCAATAGTCACTTTCTCCATGAAACCTTCCATGGTCACCCCAGCCAGAAGTGAGCTCTCTCTTTTCTGAACTTTCACATCACTTTGTGTGTATTTCTCTTATTCTTCTTATCACATCCTATCCTGGTAATACTCTCCACCCTTGGGGACCCACCAGCTTTATCTTTATCCCCTGGAGGCTCTACTCCTAGCTCTGGACTTTCTCTACCATGCCACAGAGGCCTGCTTACCCTGGAAGTTGACTCCACTCCTGGATGGCTTACACTTAAAGTACATTCTACCCATGTAACCCCTTCTTCTGACTGGCTGATTCCTTCCAGAGCCTCCATTTAAGGATAATGTCCAGGCCAGCCACATCTTCCTCTCCAGGCTCCACTCCTGATTCTTATGCTTCCAATTCAGGTACCTCCCACCATTTTTCAGGTTTTTTTTTAAGTTATCTTTCTTTCAGCTTGTATTTGTATTCCCAGTGCTTAGCACAGTGCCTGGCACAGAGTCAGTGCTTATTAAATGTTTCTTGACCTGTGAGCTCCTTGGGAGCAAGGACTCCAACAGGTGTTTCATATTTAGATCACAGATAATAAGATTTAATAATAGCTAGCATTTATATAATGCTTTAAGGTTTACAAAGTGCTTTACAAATATTAGCTCATTTTATCCTGACAACAACCCTGAGAAGGAGGTACTAATATTATTGCCATTTTACAAATGAGGAAATTGAGGCACAGAGTGGCTAAGTAACTTACACATGGCCACACGAGGCATAACCAACAGAGATAGCATTCATTGAATGAATAAATGTACTTAATAAATACCATCCCTTTTAGATTCACAACATTTTAATGGGGATTCCCCAGAACCACAAGATGTGCAATGAAACCACAGACATTTTCTCCTAAAGCCAGAGACCTTTTGGTCAGATCAGCAATCCCAATTCAGCTTTAGGACTTTAGAGACCACCCTCATCCTCTTACCATCATATTCTGCTTTCTAAGCAAAGGAGTTTCTTTCTCATGCCTGATGCTCTAATAAATGAAGCATATCTACAACCAGATCCCTCCCTTGCTGCTACCACAGAGCAATGACCAAGTGCTGGGCAAATGGGCTGAGCCTGCTCTGAAGAGATAAAAACAGCTCAGAGCTTTGGCAACAGAGCCCTCACCCACTGGAACAGTGCAGATACCTCCTACGAAGAGCTAATAATATTTCTATAAAAATGGCATGTGTTATTTCCATTTTAAACAGAGAGCTTTATTTTTGACATGGTTTCAATGGAGTACAGCCCAGAGAAACATGTGGAGCTGAGATCATAGGGAGTTGCCCCAACAATTTAAAATTGGAAAGGAGGCATAAGGAGGATGTTCTGGAAGTGTTTTCACAGTTCACTCTGTGCAAAAGTCCCTTGTTTCTCTAAACACACCACTTCTATCACTTCCACTGGGTTGCTACCTATGATACAAACCTATCCTTAACCATGTACTGGTTCATTCACTTGTGAGCCAACTTCATGTAGTAAGTGTTAGAGGCAGGGTCTAAACTAAGATCTTTCTGACCCCAGGTCCAGCCCTCTATCCACTATGCCACCTGAATGGGTGACATGGTTGTATTTTAATTGTTGGGAACAGAAGAGGGGTTTAGCCTTCATTACCAACCCATTCCCCCCATTCCCCCACACACACACTTCAAGTTGAAAGATGAAAGCATCTCTCAATGATTTCCTTCTTTGTTGAACTCCTATAGTACTTATGGTCTACAGCATATTATTCATAACAAACAAACTTACTCCATAATTAATAAACTTGTTTTCATCTCAAACCTCTTCCTTTCTCACTCCTTCCATTTTTTGGTGCTCAATACATTCTAATGACACTGCTTCTCTGGCCACCCTTCCCAGCACTGGCAAAACCTTTTCTCACACCCTTAATTCAATGGTCATGGTAAGGAAGTCAAAACACTCCTTGCTCCCTGCGCTTACTTCTAGACTCTTCTTTCATCACTATTAATCAGCAACTTGTCTTCCTTTGAAGTTTATGATACCCAAATTTATTACCCAATCCAGATCCTCATAGCCACTATCTATTAACCCTCAGGACATTTTCCATCCTTCCTCAATGAGTTCATTGTCTCACAGTCTTTCTCTTTTCCCCAACTCCTTCCATCCCACTGGCAGACTTAACAAACATATTGGTGCTCTCTCAAATATTCTACCTTCATAGTTCTTCCCATACTCACAGGGTTGTTGTAAAGAGTTAAATGTAAATGAGTTAAATATGGAAAGCAATTTCTAAACCTTAAAGCACTTTACAAATGCTATTATTATTATTATTATTATTATTATTATATTATATTATTATTACTCATTTCCCATGATCTAATTCTCCACTCCAACTCAGTTACACACAGAGAAAGACATACCCTTGACCTTGACATTACCCATAAGTGTTCCACTTCCATGTTCTGAAATTTCTTTATTTGATAATAATCATTTATCATTCCATCTGTCCCTATGCCTTATAACCCTTAAGCCTATTTGTCATCTCCATCATGACCTCTTTTCCTTCCATCATTCTATTCTTTAAAGGTCATCACCTCTGCACTGACCACATTCTCTTATTCCTAACTGGATACCTTGGCGAAGTAACTCAAACCTATGCTGTTGTCTATCCTAGAATCCCATGTGCCCCCTTGTCTATCACCAATCATACCACAAACTCCAATCCTGGATTACTCCCACCAACAGCCTCCCTAGCTCCCATCTACATGTTATTCAATGGAATGGGAAGAAATCACAAAACTGTACTGATTGGGTCCACTACATATTTGTTATTTAATGTCAATCTGACCCTCATTTCAACAAAATAATCATTTTTCCCCTTAATAAATTTACTATCCCACTCTCCACAGCGGCTGTTTCAAATATTCTCATATCTCCTCAATCCTCCCCTCCTTCCACTGCATCTTCTTCTCCTTTTATCTGAGGACCTCACCTAGTACTTGAACAGAAAAAAATGAGTCCATTCTTCACGAGCTCTTTCTCCACTATCTTCCTCCTCATCTCATATCACTCAGACAACCTCTTCCTCTATCTTCTCCTTCACTCTTGTTTCAGATGAAAAGGTAGCCTGTCTACTGGTCATGGTCCACCACTCTAAGTGCACACTTGATCCTATACCCTCCTATCTTCTCTAGAAGATTGTGCCCCCTATCTTTCTTAGCATTGTCTTCTCCCACTAGAGGTTAAGCTCTTCGAGGGCAGAGACTGTTTTGCTTGTTTTTGTTTTTGTTTTTGGTATCCCCAGGACTTAGGACAGCATTTAATAAATGTGCGCTCTCTCTCTCTCTCTCTCTCTCTCCTCTCTCTCTCTCTCTCTCTCTCTCTCTCTCTCTCCCTCTCTCTCTCTCTCTCTCCCTTTCCCCAAACATTTGATGGTAGGACTATCAAGCTTAAGGAGCAATAAAATAATATCTTTAATTTAGAATACAAATCTGGAACTCCATTTGAAAAAGCATCTCATCCGACTCTTCTAAATTCCTTTAACAATGTTATAATGCAGTTATTGAAACATTTAAGTTGCACATTAGAAGTTCCCAGTTAGAACTCCTTACTTAAAAATGAGTCCTTGTATTTTAATAGAATTGCCATGACATGCATATTGGGATTCTAGATTTATTCAATGTATATGTGAGCGCTTGCTTTATGCTCAGGTTCAAACCCTCCTAGGCTCATAGATTTAGAACTGGAATGGATCTTAGTATTGTAATAGGCATAGACAAAGGCAGATATGTATTCTGATCTCAAAGGTCTTATGATCTAGTTGAAAATTTAAAGCATACACATATGAAATGTTAAACAATTGTAACAAACAAACCTCTCCAGTTTGGGGACCTTAACCTCTCTCACAGTTGTTGGCTCTCTTTCTGAAACAGTCCGTCTTCCTACTTGGCACTCCTACCCTGCCCTTTGCTGACAACATCAAATTACACCTTTGTACTCAACCCATTCTCCTCCAGACAACCCTAGACTCTCCCTACCTGTAACATCAGAAATAGGAAACCAACTGAACATACTTAAATGAGAACACACTCCCACTCTGGAAAAACCTGTGCCCTTCACCTGTACCTCATATCCACCAGAAAAGTGGGGAGGGGTGGGGCTAAATCTGAGGGGAACCTCTCCGCAAGACCATTGCTGGCCCCCCCACCCCGGAGACCTTTCTTCACCTGACTGCCTTGAAGACCCAACAGCCTGCTTGGCTACAGCCATCTTTTGTTCTTGCTCTCCCTGCTTCCACCCCTGGGAGCAAATTACTGAACATTATAGTGAAGCCTTAAGCCTTCCCTCCTGTGAATCAAGATGCTCTCTAATAAAGGTCTATTGCTTTAAGTATTGCTGCCCCGGCTGATTCCTCTGTGACCACTTCCTTTAAGTCCCCAAATCTGGGAAATGAACTGGAACAGAAAATGAGAATGGGACTAATTTCAAGAAAGATTGCACAAATTTTCTTTCTACTTCATTCTCTTTGTTGCAACCCTTATGAGCAGGCTGGGGCACTTCTTAGTTTAAAGACTGGGGAACAAGGATTCAGGCCAATTTGTCAACCTGGTCAGGGACTAAGCAGGGACACATAGGTATTGGGGACTGACTACTCTCTTTTAAATTTATTCCCCCTGGATTTCATGCTCAGCCATTCACTTGGGATGGGCATCTTTCTTCTCTCTCCACCTCCCCATTCCATACTAATACTGCTTTGATGAGGGAGAGAGGGAAGAGGGAGAGGGAGTGGCAGGGGGAGAGGGAGAGAGGGAGAAAGGGAAAGTGAGAGGGAGAGACGGAGGAGAGGGGAGAGAGGGAGAGAAGGAAAGAGGGAAAGTGACAGGGAGAGAGAGAGAGGGAATGAGGGAGAGAGGGAGGGAGAGGGAGAGGGATAGAGAGAGAGGGAGAGGGAGATGGGGGAGAGGAGATGGGGAGAGAGGGAGAAGGAGAGATGGAGAGGGAGAGAGGGAGAGAGGGAGAGGGAAAGGGAGAGAGGGAGAGGGAGAAGAGAACACAAAGTCACTAAATTTGCCAGGTCATCAGAAGTAATAGACTGAGGGTGCAGATTACGACAAATTTTTTGATCATGGCCAATGTCAGAATTTTTTTTTTGTGGTTGACTACACACACTTGTTGTAAGGACTTTGTTTTTCTTTCTTTTTAAATGGGTATGGGGGGGAGAAAAGGTAGATTTTTTTGTTCACTGATAAAAATGAATTTAAATTGTAAAGCCAAAACAAAGCCAGAATATAAATCCTTTGCCAACAGTAATGATTGTGGATCAGTTTGGTATTTATTATTCATCCTCAGAAAGTCTGAGGAGGAAAAAAGACAAGGCAAATGTCAGTAAGTCCTGCAGTACAGCCTTTGTTCTTCTCAGGTATCTCCACAAAATCTGGTAGGAAGCAGACTGATGGCTCTGGTGGTCAAGAAAGGGACCATACCTCTGGAGAACTCCAAATATTTGCCCCCAACCACCAAGGTGGCTTCTTGGTTTTTATGATGAAAGTGTAGTCTGTTAACTTAAGTCCTCTCAATTTTTTTGGAGGTTTTCCCTTTTTTCTCCCTGGTGTTCAGAATAAAGCATCTGACTTTGAATGGCAGGTGGCTGGCACTCAAAGCTTTCCTTCTTTCAGAAAAAAACAAAACAAACAGTAGTAGGCTTGCCTGAGAACTTAGCAGAGTGCTTTTTATTCCATAATGATTTTTACCCAACATTAATCACTCTCCTCCCTGCATAATTCATTGCAAAGCCTGGTGATTGAACTGTAGCCCAGGGAGAAATTTCTAGGGGGATTTCTTGATATAGCTGTAATGTAGGTCTGATTTGCAATTGTAAATTACAAAATTTACAGGCCAAAGGAAGCTTGGACCTTCAAAGCTTTTATGTTCTGTTATAAGAGATGTGTAAAAGATGTGCAAATGCCATATTTGGAGTGTTCCTTGAAATATACTTCAGGTAGTAGAAGGGGAAAAAAAGCATCTGACTAGCAGACCAGAGCTGGAGAAGAGGGCAGGAATTAATTAGCACAGAAGAGGAAAGATTAGGGCCAAGCCTGACTGTGGAGATACTCCATCAGAAAAAAACATTTTGGGAAAATAGAAAGACAATGTCACTGGTGGCTGTCCATTTCATATCCGATACCTTCATTGTTAAATTGTCAGAGGGTGAAAATTGAGGGGATGCCCATCAATTAGGGAATGGCTGTGGTATATGATTGTGATGGAATACTACTGTGCTGAAAGAAATGACAAGTGGGTTGGTTAAAAAAAAAACATGAAAAGACTTGTATGAAATAAAGCAGAATGAAATGAGCAGAAGCAAGAAACCATTGTATACAGTAATAGCAATATTGTTTGAAGAATAATTGTGAATGACTAAGCTATTCTGAGTAATATAATGATTCATATCAACTATGAAGGATTTATGAAGGAAAATGCTATATACCTCCAGAGATATATGGAAGTAAGTATTGTATGATTCCACATATATATCTATATCAAATGATGGCCTTTTCTAATGGCGGGTTGAGTGGGGGAGGGAAGGAGAGAACTTGGAACTCAAGATGTAATAAACAAATAAATAAATTGTCTGAGGAATGTATGCAGAATATTTGGTAAATTTTTAACATAGCCAGATATCATTATTATCATCAATTATTATTATTACTATTGTATTATGTTTTCCCCCTCCTTTGGCTGAAAAACTATAAAGGATAGATTTCCTGTTGCTGCCAATTAGGATGCTTGCTAATACTGATATAGGGAAGTAAATATTTAACCAACTGTGTTATATCCATATATAATAATTATAATAAAGTATATAAATATATAATTAATATAATAATAATGACAATAACATTTATACTGCAAAACACTTTAAATTGTCTCCTTTGATCCTCATAACAACCGTGTGAGGTACTATTATTATCCTCATTTTACAAATAAGGAAGCTGAGTCTGAGAATTTAAGTGACTTATTCTCCATTTTGTGCAGGGTCCTGGGTCAGCCAGTCTTCCATCCTTCCTTGTTCTACTTCTGATCTCTGGACTTTGCAGCCATGCACCTGCTGAGGACCTTTGTCTCTCCACCCCTATCTTTTAGCTCTCTGCACAATTCTTACTCATTTAGGGTAAATTGTTTCCTCAACAAACTTTTTGTTTTTATGTGCTGATACAATTTTTCCCTAGGAAAATAGTCATTATTTTGATAACTGACCTTTATTTCACAACAGAAAAACAGGATTTAGCAGGAGATGATGAATGGAAAATGTTGCACTTAGGTGAATGCTTCTGAGAATTCCTAAGGAAACTTTTGCATTTATCACATTTCCTAGTGACTCCACACCCAATTGAGAGTGTTCATTAATTCCAACTCTATTCAACAAGCATTTATCAGATAGCTATTATTTTCTCATTTGCTCTTACTCTAAGTTAGCATAAAAGGTTTGAATGGGGTGTGTGTGAATGAGGAAAGAGGCAAATGGTCACACATACCAGCATCTTTGTTGGAGGCATGATAAATTCACAATATGTGGTAGCAAAGCTTAGCTAGGGCTATGCACTGGAGATGCACATGAATGTTTTCACTTAGATTTAGTATTTAAAACAATTCAACCCAACTCTTCTCAAAGTTTCACTGTCTTACCGATCAATCAAAAAGCATTTATTAGATGTTTACTACATGCCAGTCATTCTGATAAGTACCAATGATACAAAAAATAAGGCAAAAAACCAGTTCCTACCCTCAAGGAGCTTACATTCTAAAGCTATATAGATTCCTTCACAATTGAGAACCCAATTACTGAGTAAGATTACCTGGTAGTGGGAATATTTCCATCTTTATTTTTCTCTGGAAGGTCTTTTCCATTCTTTCACAGAATACTTTACTCTCCTTGCTAACTTTTAGTCCTCTTTCATTTTATTTATTTAGGGAGACTAGCCTGCATTTACACTTGCATACACACATGTCATTATTACTCAGCTCTCAGAGAAACATAAATATAGCATGGATACCTCTGAATACCACAGAAACATTCTCCTTGCCCTGTTTGCTGAAACTGAGGTCCTTAATTTTCTATAGCTTTTGCTATCAAGCACTCTAGCAAGCAGTCTGTCATGCTTGTTTACCGTGCTAGGGGCTCTGTTTAGGACATTGCTAAACCTTGCTTTTTATTTTTTAAATTTTTTAAAAATGTCTTTAAATAGTATTATTTCCCCACAATTACAAATCAAGAAAAATTTTTAGCATCCATTTTTACAAGATTTTGATTCCAAATTTTTCTCCCCCCCCTTTTCTGAAAGCAGTAGACAGTTTGATATAATTTATACATATGCCATTATAGAAAACATTTCCATATTCATCATGGTTGTAGAAGAAACAGATCAAAAAAAAAAAAGAAAAGAAAAAAGAAGGTAAGTGAAAAAATGTTTCTATCTGCATTCAGAGTCTATCTGCTCTTTATCCAGATATGGATATGGATAACATTTTCCTTCATGAGTCCTTTGTACTTGTCTTGGATCATTGTGTTGCTGAGAAAAGCTGAGTCATTCACAGTTTATCATCACATGATATTGGTGGTACTATGCACAGTGTTTTCCTGGTTCTGCTTATTTCACTTTGCCTCAGTTCATACAAGTCTTTCCAGGTTTTCCTTTACTCTGAGTGTGTTTCTCTGCTTCAAGTGTGTTTCTTGTAAACACTATATTGTAGGATTCTGGGTTGTGATCCACTCTGCTATCTGCTTCTGTTTTATGGGAAAGTAAATCCCATTCACATTCACCATTTATGATTACTGCCTGTGTATTTCTCTCCATTCTATTGTTCTTCCTGTTTGTCCTTTCTCTCCTTTCACCCTTTCCCACATCACCAGTGTTTTGCATCTGTCTACCACCTCACTTGATCCTCCCTTCCTTCTGTCAGTCCTCACCCCCCATTCCTTTATTTAATCTCCTCCCCTCCTACTTCCCTGTCAGGTAAGATAGATTTCTATATTCATCTGATGGTGTACATTATTCCCTCTTTGAGTAAGGTTTAAACAATGCCCATCACCCTCTCTCCCATCTTCCCCTCCACTATAATTGGTCTTTTTCACCTCTTCATGTGAGATAATTCATCCCATTCTACCTCTCTCATCCTTCTGCACCCATTTTACTCAAAGTCTCTCAGGCTAAAAGACCATTCTACTCTGTATTTCTGCTGGCTCTGGTGTTCCAGGATTTGTTCTGGGGTGCTATTTTATGGCTCTTTGGAGGTGAATCTGGTAGAGCTACAGTGATTTACTGCTTACTCCACTATCTTGGCTCCTGGAAGGTCGTTTCTCCAGCCTTGCTTTTTAGATGGCAGGTTCATGGAAGGACAGCCTTCCATTAGCAGCTTTGCTACCTGTTCAGATGTATTTGATCTTGAGTGAATGTATTCCTGCCAAATGCCTTAATGCAAAATGCAATTACCTTCAGCTATTTTCAAAAGGTCTTTTGAATATAACTCTTGAGCACTATTGGGCTCATGTCTATGAAGCAAATTTTAAAAAATAATGACCTGTGTTCATAGGAATTCTGCCAATGGAAATATAGTTATAAAATGGCTCATGGTGATGCTCCCAATTAGAGAGGAAAAGCCTCTAATAAGAGGCGGGCAGTGTTGAAATTTTATCCCTGCAATAGGAAAGGTCACTGTCTTCTTTGTGGTTCCCAGAGGTGTTCTACATCCTAATGCCATGAACAAAGGGACATTAGGAAACATAAGAACAAGGTCTTATGAGAAAAAAGATGAGTGTTTATGAGAAACGTGGTTAGGTCTGTCAAATGCAGTCTTTAACAGAATGAAAACAATTAGAAATGGGTGCCAGTGACTGGAGAATGGCTAAACAAGCTGTCATACAGAAATGTAATGGAGTATTACTGTACTGTAGGAAATAATGAATGTGGTAAATACAGAGAAGCATGAAAAGATCTACATGAACAGATTCAGAGTGAAATAAGCAGAGCCAAGAAAATGATATACACAGTAACTACAGCAGTGTAACTGGAAAGAACCACTACAGGGGCAGCTAGGTGGCACAGTGGATAGAGCGCCGGCCCTGGAGTCAGGAGGACCTGAGTTCAAATCCAGCCTCAAACACATAACACTTACTAGCTGTGTGACCGTGGGCAAGTCACTTAACCCCATTGCCTAACCAGAAAGAAAGAAAGAAAGAAAGAAAAGAAAGAAAGAAAGAAAGAAAGAAAGAAAGAAAGAACCACTACACACCAAAAATCAAAAGTATAAAGATCAAGTATGAAGAGATTTAAAAGGACATTCTCACTCTACCCTTTCATTGATGTGGAATGCCCACAGGTTGCACATGTTTTGGGACTTTTTCAATGCATTGATAAGTTGTGCTGATTTTTCTTTTTCCTTTTTTTTTGTCTTAAAAATATTGCTATATTCAATAGCTCTCTGGGAAAGGGGAGAGAAAGAATACTGGGAAAAACTAAGATGATATAAAAAAACAAAAGCTATCAATGAAAGTTTATTTCGAAAATTAAAAAGCACTGGACTTGGAAGGGGAAAAAAAGAAATGGGCTCTAGTTGCAGCCAACTGAAATAGGGCAAGGAAAGGTAAGCTCACCAGTTTCTCCTGTCTATTTTTCTCTTTATGCACCAGCTACTAGAGTGAATGTCTGCAAATAATAATAATAAGAATAAATAATGATAATAAGAATAAACTTTCATATATCTCTCTACTTGTTCATTTAGAGTTTACCTCTTTTTTTTGTTTGTTTGTTTGTTTTTACTTTTTAGGCATTTTGGAGTTAAGTGACTTGCCCAGGGTCACACAGCTAGTACGAGTCAAGTGTTTGGTCTGAGGCCAGATTTGAACTCAGGCCATCCTATCTTCAAGGCCAGTGCTCTATCCACTGCACCATCTAGCTGCCCCTAGAGTTCACCTCTTACAGTCTTCTATGGAGCCCTAAGCTGAAGAAGGGGACTGCAAATGTTGCTGCTACTTGTCTCCCTTGCCACATCTCCCTCTTCTCCTTTCCTCCAGAGATCCTCAGAACTCTTGCTTCACTGGGAAAGACCTTGCCCTCGGGTCCTGACCTCACTTCAGCTTCTTTTCTTCCCAAGTTTAGATGAAACAAAACTCCCAGAGTCTTAAGTACAGTTTCCAGTGACTTTCCCCTCCTTTTTTCTCTTTGCTTCTTTATTCTCACTAATAATTAAATATCAGATGCTATATATTGATACCTTACCCTATCACAATCCCAACTTCTCTCCTAATATGCTCCGTATCTTCCATAAACATTTTGAAAACTTTGACACATGAGGTATACCTCTCTGAAAACTGCATTTAGAGTAGGAAAGCTAGTGCTTTGCTTCCTGGCTCTGACATTTCAAGGGGCACACTTCCTGTCAAGGGGCGGTCCCTTCTCTCCTTGGTCATCTGGCACAGCTGCTCCCAGGAGACAAATTAGGCAAGGTTTCAGTACCCCAGGGACTCCCCTCCGCTCTCACCCAGCTAATGCCTCATCACCAGTGTTTCTGGGAGAGAGTGAGAGGCTGAAGTTCTGTGTCCTCAGGCAATTTCTCCTTCCCAGCCAACTTGTCACTAGAGTTTCCAGGACCCCTTTACGGTCCTTATTCCCTGTAAGAATCAAGGTACACAGAAGCACATGTGATAACTGGACCAAGTCAGCTTCTGTTCCTATAAGATTGGAAGAAACATTAAAGTACCCTTTGGGCAGTACCTTCAGACCCCTATAAGGATTTTGCCCTGTTAATGGAGGATCAGGACCTTGAAATCCTCCCTTACATTGTCCTCTGCCCTTGCACAGACACCCCCACACACACACACACCACTGTTCTCTTCCTTAAGCCTCGAAAACCACCATCACACTAAGTCATATTCTATTTGAATGCTTATGCCTCCATATGATGACTGGTCTCTGAATCCACCAAATCACTCATACATTGTCAGTCACTTTCCTACTCTCCAAGTGCCCTAAATAACCAGATGAAATATCTCCCATTCCCCAACTGATAAGTGGTCAAAGGATATTAACAGACAATTTTCTGAAAAAGAAATCAAAGCTATCAATCGTCATATGAAAAAGTGCTCTCAATCACTAATAATCACTATTTTGCTATAAGAAATGACAAAGGGAATGGTTTCAGAAAAACCTAGGAAGAGTTATATGAACTGATGCAAAGTGAAATGAGCAGAACCAGGAAAACATTGTACATAGTAAAGCAATATTATAATGATGATTAACTGTGGAAAACTTAGCTACTCTGATCAAGACAATGATCTAAGAATATTCCAAAGGACTCAAAACCGATGAACTCTGAGTGCAGAACGAAGCATTTTTTACTTCTTCATTTTTCTTGCTGGTTTTTTTTTTTTTGCAACATGGTTAATATGGAAATATGTTTTATATGACTTCATATGCATAACAGGTATCATATTGCTTGCCTACTCAGTGAATGGGGGTGGGGCTGGAGAGAATTTAGAACTGAAAATGAAAAAACCTGGGTGGGGGGGAGAGCCTTCAGTCTCAAGACCACACATGGCCCTCTAGATCCTCAAGTGGCCCTCTAGATCCTCAAGTGGCCCTCTAGATCCTCCGTGAACAGCAAAATCCTTATAGGGGTCTGAAGGTACTGCCCAAAGGGTACTTTAATGTTTCTTCCAATCTTATAGGAACAGAAGCTGACTTGGTCCAGTTATCACATGTGCTTCTGTGTACCTTGATTCTTACAGGGAATAAAAGGATTTGTTCTATGAAGTTTGGATTCAGTCAAAGGGCTGCATTTGAGGGCATAGAGGGCCACATATGGCCTTAAGGCCATAGATTCCCCACCCCTGCCCTAAGGGAAAACAAATAAAAAAAAATGTTGGCTCCATTAGCCACTGCCTGAATCAGTAGATCCAATAGCATCTGGGTTCACTTCTACCTCCAAATTCTACAACACTTCAATCTCCTTAAAGATGGTTTCTAAAGTCCCTTCCAGTTCTAGTATGCTATTATCCTTCCCTCTGGCTGATGAGTTTTTTCTCATAGATGGGAATACTGTCCTATTGTCATTGAATGGCCCTTGGTATCAGACCCCTGTAATCAGTTACTCTGAGCCTTTGCCTAGGACTGCAACATACTCAGATTGAGCTCTACTATAGTACAGAGACATATCTTGATGTTTAAAATTCCTCTAGTAATGAACCTCCTCCATAAGAAGTGAGTCCTGATTTTCTAAAAAAGGCAGATCAATGAAATGGACTAGACAAGGAAAATTCAGAAATAATTATACACAATAACCCAGGGTTTGACAAATCATCTTTTTTTTCTATTCTATTATGTTATGGAAATGTTTATTTTATTTTTAAATTCAGAATAAAATAAATTAAATTAAAAAAATAAAAGATAAACCTGAAAACATAAATGACTAGAAAAGAACTCCTTATTAGAGAAGAACTTCTGGGAAAACTGGAATGTAACCTACAGCAACATTTGTCACAATATTCTACAATAAATTCAAAATGAATGTAACTGAAATATTGAAGATCATGACTTCTGCCAAAGGCATGATCCATTAATATTCTCCTGGTAATGCTATATGGCTAAGAATGGAATGATTCTTATTTCATATTTATATGAATAATAAGTAGTCCATATTTAAAGTGACCTAAAGGCCAATGGAAGAGTGTGTGGGAGATGTCATTTTGCTTTAGATATATTGCCAACAATGAGTTGTACATAAGAAAATTAGTATATTATCCATGACGTATGACTAGAGAAAGTGGTGGGTTATTCGTATAACGTGAGCAAGAGATGACATAGAGCCTGAGTGTTTCACTGGTAATTACTCACAAGAAGTTAGAAGACTCAGACAAAGGTATCATGCCTGTATATTATGAATTTTTTTGAGAATCAGAAAAGGCCTTGGCCATGGCAAGTAATGAATATCATCACCAAAAAAGGAAGTGGTCACATTTTAATAGACAAGAAACAGCTCATTAATCAAATGGAAGTCGTTCTTCAATCTGTGTAAGGCTACTGACTTGACAGAGCAAAGAACAAAATTAGCTCACAGCTAGAAGAAAGAATAAAAAATGAGCAAAAAAAAAATATGGCACACAATAAAACTCAATTCTGAGAAAACTTATGTGAACCGATACAGAATGAAATGAGCAAAACCAAGAGAACAATTTTTACAACACTCTCCTATGCAATGAAAGGTTCTCCCATAAGTTTGCTACAGGGCTCCAATCGGTAGTGTGCTGGTAAATGTTTAACCATCAGTTCTCTTGCGGGGAGGGAATGTGTCCTTGACACACGTTTAAGTATAATCTGCATTACATTTTCTCCATCATTTTCTTAAGTCTAGACAATCAAAGAAACAAGTCCTGATCAGTAGCATTTGCAGATCTCTGAGGTACAAATGCTCACACTGAAAATTACAGTGCAAGCTGGTTCCAGCAAATCCCTGGATCCAGCCTATTTAATGAGGACCTTCCTCTTTTTCCTCTAACATCATGAGGACACCAGTTGGTGCATATCTATGGAGCAGACTTACTGTCTCTTCCTTTGCTATACGACCAGGTTGTCTTTTATTTTCAAGAATACACATCCTTGATGACATCCTTTACGCTAGGGCTTAATCGAAGTTACTTATTTGTTATAAATTGCAACCTCCTCACATCCATTATGAGTGGCGATTGCCCCTCCAAGTCACTAAATATCTCTAAACATATGTGGAATGAAAATAATTTGTGTACAGAAGGCACTATGCAGAACATAAATGCAACAAAAATTCTGATGTTTACTTGAAGGTAGGCAAGATTATAGCAAACTGTGCAGAGAACAAGATGCAACAAAGTGTGGTAGCTCCATTCCACTTCTGCTTTTGATTCTATTGAAGCCATAACATTTGCAAGTAATTATCCAGTTGGCAGCTAGGTGGCGCTACTAGAGCTTCAGGCCTGGAGTGAAGAAGACATCTTCCTGAGTTCAAATCTGGCCTCAGAAACTTCCTAGCTGTGTGACCCTAGGCTAGTCACTTAGCCCCTATTTGCCTCTGTTTCCTCATCTGTAAAATGAGCTAGAGAAGAAAATGGCAAACCACTTTAGCATTTTTGCCAAGAAAATCCCAAACAGCATCATAAAAAGTTGGACACAAACGAACAAAAACAAATCCAGTTATGTTTTTGGCAAAATATGTGCTAAAAGTCTTCAACTTTTTAGAAACAGGTGCTGTCTTCATTTAGTAGCTCATTGTAATATTTCTCATAACAGTAATAATTGCTCCCTCTCTGTCCACCTGGGGTCAGAAAAACTGAAGTACATATGACTGCTACATATGATATTTCATTGGTGCTCAACGCATATGTGCTGGAGTGCTTGCAAATATGGCAACAATTGCCTATAAAAGGTAATATGGCTTAGGAAAGTGACTTCATAGCAGCCCAATGGGTTGGTGATGAAAGAGTGGAGGTGGTAAAGGTATAAAACAACAGCTTTGGGGTTCAGAAAAGGAGAGAGGAATGGGGAAACTGTGAAAAGCACCAGCTGTGAGATCTAGCCCCTAGCAGTAAGGTGGTCATACTACACGGAAGCAGATTTCCTATTTGGAGGAGCAGCTAGGTGGTGCAGTGGATAGAGCACTGGCCTGGGGATCAGGAGCACCTGAGTTCAAATCCTGCTTCAGACACTTGACATTTACTAGCTGTATGACCCTGGGCAAGTCACTTAACTCCCCCCCCAAAAAAAAAATATCTCCTGGGAGCCAAGATGGTGGATTAGAAGCAGCAGCCCAGCTGAACCCTCTCAACATTCCCCTCCAAACAACTTTAAAATAACTCAACAAATTTAACTTTGGAGTGGCAGAGCCTGCAAAAGGTCAGAGTGAGACATTTCTCCTGCCTAAGAAAACTTAGAAAGTCCACAGGAAAAATCTGTAACACTGGGATGGAAGCCTGTCCAGAGCGTAGTTATATAGCAGCAACAACAGCAGCTGCAGCACTAGAAGCTTTGAAGCTCTTGAGAGCTCTCAGCCCAGAGACAGGAAAGGGAGAGTCAGACAACTGGTCAAAAGAAGATTATAGGGGACCCTTTGCTGGTACTGGGTACAGGGCCTGGCACTGACTGGCAACTCTATTGCTTATACTCAGTTCCAGAGCAGAGGGTGGAGCTCATAGTCAGCAGGAATCCTAGTCACAATTCCGGGGCCAAGAGGTACACTAGCACTTGTAGCTGTAGGGGATCAGGAACCCTTCCCGAGTAAAGACCACAGCACAAACCAAGACAGCAGTGACCATACCTCTTCCCAGATCACAACCACCTTGGAAGCACCTGTGGAAGGAATTGTGATTTTTATAATAATTGATATGATATGTGTAATGAATATACTAATAGATTAGATTTTTCAGAATTGCCTCTCTTATGAGTCAGAGCTCACTATGCAGCTTGTAATGATAAATCAAAACTTTGACAACACTCATAATCACAGGTATCCTTCTGCCTGCATATCTGAAGTGAAACAAACCAAAGATTGTAGAACCCGTTCCTGTCACAGAACTCTGGTCCTACGACCCACCAACTAACGACTCCTAAAGACTTGAACAATGCTGTTCCCATAGAACTTTAGGACACCTGTACCTTAGTACTGTGGTATTTGTGGGCTGTTCATGGGAAATCACTCAAGGCCAGGGAAACATTGGTTGTAAATTCACCTTCCCCCCTCCCTTTACATTGTGATTTATGTATATAATCTCTGTCTTCACTTTAGCAAAGTATAATTCTGATCAGGAGAATTCTCAATTTGTAAATCAATTCCTCATAATGAAACTAATTAATTAAATGGCTACCCAATTACTGGCACTTTGTGTCTGGCCTGCTATTTTGTCATTCTCAGGTTAGAGACTGGCTCAATAAAATCCTGTTAACACTGAAAACAGCATCACAAAAAGCCTGAAGCTTAAGACAATACCTCCCCATTCCCAGGTGAACAGACCCCAACTAACATAAAGTTCAAAGTCAAGAAATAGGCTGGAAAAATGAGCAAACAGCAATAACAACAAAGAACTTGAACATAAAAAGCTACTATGGTGGCAGGGGTGCCCAAAACATAAATTTAGAAAAAGACAATGTGAAAAAAGCTACAAGTGAAGCCTCAAAGAAAAATGCTAATGGGATTCAAGCCCAATAAGAATTTCTGACAGTTTTAAAAAAGATATGCATGGTAGAGAAAAAAATTGGGAAAGGAAATGAGAATGTTGCAAGAAAATTATGAAAGGATAATTAACAACTTGGTAAGGCACAAAATATATTGAAGAAATAACATCTTACAAAACAGAATTAGCCCAATAGTAAAAGAGGCACAAAAACTCACTAAAGAAAAGGACTCTTCAAAAAGCAGAATTGGCTAAATGGAAATATGCTCTAAATCACAATTGTTTAAAGAAACAAATTAAAACAACTCTGAAGTACCACCTTACACCAATCAGAAATGACAAATGCTTGAGGGGATGAGGGAAAATAGGTACATGAATTGTTGGTAGAGTAGTAAATTGATCCAATCATTCCAGAGAACAATTTGGAACTAGACCCAAAGGACTATAAAACTGTACATACCCTTTGAGTCAGCAATACTACTACTAGGTCTATATACCGAAGAAATGGAAAAAAAAAAAAGGAAAAGGACATACATGTACACAAATATTTATATCAGCTCTTTTTGTGGTGACCAAGAATTGGAAATTAAGGGGATGCTCATCAACTGAGCAAAGGCTGAACAAGTTGTGACATGTGATTGTGATGAAGTTTTGTTGTTGTTCAGTAGTTTCCAGTCACATCTGATTCTTTGTGACTCCGTTTGGGGTTTCTTTGGCAAAGATATTGGACTGGTTTTCCAAATCCTTCTCTAGCTCATTTTACAGATGAGGAAACTTAGGCAAACAGGGTTAAGTGATGTGCTCAGAGTCACACAGCTGGGAAGTGTCTGAGGCCAAATTTGAATTCAGGAAGAGGAATCTTTCTGCCTCTAGGCCTGGTACTCTATCCACTGTGCTACTTAGCCGCCCTGTGATAGAGTACTATTATGTTATAAGGAACGACGAGGGTGGGGTGGTTTCAGAAAAAACACAGCAAGACCTATATGAACTGATGCAAAGTAAAGTGAAAAGAACCAGGAGATCATCGTGCATAGTAACAGCAATGTTGTAATGATGATCAAATGTGAAAGATATGGTTTCTCAAATGCTATCCACCTCCAGAGAGAAAACTGATGGAGTCTGAATGCAGATTGAAGTATCATTTTCTCATTTGTTGGCAATACGACAAATACAGAAATACGTTTGCATGATTTCACATGTATAACTGATACCCCATTGTTTGCCTTCTCAGTGAGGGTGGGAGGTGGTGGGGAGGACAGAAAGAATTTGGAACTTGAAGTTTAAAAAGAAAAGAATGTTAAAAATAAATGAATAATAACAATTTTAAAATAAAAATATCGCCCTCTTATCCTTTCCAAGTGCCCACATTAGTCCGTCACACATTGCCTGAAATGCTACCAATCAGAAATATATTTAATGAAGCTCTCTTCAAAATGCAGATATCCTTGGCATGGGGGAGGGTGCTATTTAGAAAACAGATTTATTTAATCAAAGTGATTTCCTTCTACCATCTGACACATTAAAAGAAGGAGAGATTTGGTTGGATAATACAGGAGAAGACTGAATTTTGGAGTATGAAGAAATCAAAAGGAGAGTGTCAGATAGGGTCGCCAAAGTGGTAGACTTTGCATAGTCAACATAGTATAAATGCCTTGGACAACAGTTAGAGATGGGGAAAAATGGACATGTTTTGCTGGCAGTGAGCTAAGGAAGATATTTGGCATCTCTCTCTGTCTTTCTCTCTGTCTCTCTCACTCTCTTTCTGTCTCTATCTGTGTGCCTCTCTGTCTATTTCTATCCCTCTCTCCCCTGGCCCACAGAAAATGAAGCTATTGGTCCTAACTTGGCGTGAGTCACATATAGTGGCTACATTTAATTTGAACCAGCAGTTTGAGGGTCATGCAAAATCATCTTTACTAGGCCTCTGGCCACAAATTATTTCAGACTCTGATATATATAAACTTCTATCTCTCAAAAACAGAATTTAAAAAATGTAGACAGAAAAGAGGCAGCCTAGCTGTAATGGATAGAGGTCTAGCCCAAGCCAGCCTCAAAGACAGAAAGACCTGAGTTCAAGCCCTGCCTCTGACACATATAGGCTCTATCACCCTTGGTAAGTCTCTTAAGCACTCAGTGACCTAGACAACTCTCTAAGACAAAGTTGCAGAGCAGGTTAAGGTTTAAATTGGTAGAGGGAGTTGTCTCAAAAGAAGGTCCGTATATCATTGAAATCACATGATGGGTCCAAAATAATTTTTTTAAGACAAATGCATTACTTAATAAAATTATGTTACTTAATATCATATTATTTGGTCAAATCACAGAATTTTAAAGCTGGAAAGGAATTTTCAGATTATCTAGTCCTAAAACCTCATTTTACAGATAAGGAGACTGAGGCCTAAAATGGTCAAGTGATTTACCTCCCAAGTAAGTTAACTTCCTCAAGGTCATACAGGTAAGCAAGTGCCTACATATCTTTACAGACGATGTAGACAGACAATGAGTTGGGCCTAAAATTGAACAGGAGGAGGAGGAGAGATGGCTAGATTGCATTTGGAAAATTACATAGTACTTTTAACAACCTCAAGCTTATCTCCAGCACAAAACTGTCTTTTCAGCACAAATATTCTCCAGGTAACATTACACAGCTGTGAATCTTGGATCAGTACAATCACTACAAACAAAAAGTCATGGATCAATAGAAAGGTGTGTATTGGCCTCCTCCTCATATCCCTGGCTTACTTTAAGACTCAACTCCGATTCCACCTTCTACCTGAGGCTCGTCATCCCCCAGTGCCATCTTAGAGATAACTTCCCATTTTCAACTGTCAATACCTTGAATGTGTGTATAGTTATTTGCAACGTGTCTCTACCATTAGAATCCTGTATGGCAGAACTTCTTTGTCTTTCTTTGTATGGACAGCACTTAGCAAAGTGCCTAACACATAGTGAGTGTCTCATAATTGCTTGTTAACTGAATGATTTCAGACACTTACTAGCTGTGTGACCCTGGGTAAGTCGCTTAACCCCTATTTGCTTCAGTTTCCTCATCTGTAAAATGGGAATAATAGTACCTACCTCCCAGGGTGGTTGTGAGGATCAGATGAGATAATATAAAGTGCTTAGCACAGTGCCTGGTACACAGTATCCTCTACAAAAATGTTAGTTGTTGTTGTTATTACTACTGCCCCTACTATGACTAGGTATAAGCAGGCTGCAATCATAAGCTTCCCTTTCTGTGTCATTCTATTTACCTCCTCAGAAGGGAAGGGAAAGACAAGGGGATTTCCAGTGGTAGTGCCCTGAAGGGATAAATATTGTCAAGGAAATGGCTGACTAGTAAAGAAGGTGGGCTGGTCATGTGGTGAAAGCAAGGGAAAACTAGGGGAGCAGCCTGGCCTCTACAAAATGGAAACTTCTGTACCACGCACAGATTTTCTGTTTAGGATCTGTGGGAGAACATAGGTGAGAGTCCCACAGAATAAGAAGGGGATTATGAGCAGGACTGAGAGAAGGGATGGTCCCACTGATAAGATCACAGATCCACAGAAGTTTTACTTCTACGATGATAGCCTCCAAATGAGTATTTGTGACTTCCTCAAGGAAACACTCTTGGGGATCATTTTAAACCTATCCTTAAAGACATCAGCCTAATAGTGGCAAAGCAGATAAACTTGGAGTAAGGAAGGCCCTGAGTTCAAACCTCACCTGTCTATGGGATTCTGGACAAGCCATTTCAAAACTTTCTTAACCTCAGTTTCTGTAAAACAGAGATAAGAATAGCACCTACTTCACAAGTTTGACACTGGAATCCTGTGAGATAACATATGTAAAGTGCTTTGCAAACCTTAAAGTGCCATATAAATGCTGGCTATTATTAACGTGGGGACATTTCTAAGAAAATGCATGGGAACGTCAGGCAGTGCACTGGAAATAAAATATTATCCGGCCCTTGAACAAATCCATGGCTATTCCTCACCTTAAACACTATGCGGTCACTGTACCCAAAAGATGGAACTAAAGAAGGTCAATTCAGATGATCAAAGACATGAACATCAGACGACTCACAAGAGGAAAGCGCAAGATTAAGAATCCAAACAGGAAGGAGAGATGAGCAAATATATGAAATCATGAAAGTTATGATAGGGTAAATGTGTAACAGTTGTGTTTACTATTCACTTCTTTCACATTGCGTCTAGCAAACGTATAAAACTTATGAGCTCAAAGCTGATAAATATAAAATGGCTTTAAAGGAGGTTTAGCTAAATGAATGAATGGCAGACGTCGAAAAATTATCGTCGCAGCCTACCCTTTTCCCCCCTGCCACAGCAGCTCTCTGTAATGATACAGGAGAATTGTGGGGAGAAGGGAGAGAGAGAGAGGACGGACACACCTACTCCATAATATATTGTTTGGTAAGTGTTCTTAAGTTCTTACACATTTATAAACTTTGTACACCCTTGTCTTCTTACCTCAGCGTAGTGAAAAGACCAATATTTTGAGTCAAGAGACTTGTGTGCTATTCTCCGTTCTTCCCTTCTCAAAACCCCAGTTTCCTCTTCTGTAAAAATAAGAGGGTTGAACCAGATTACACTAAGCTCCCTTCCCTTCTAAATCCTATTATTCTGTGAACAACATTTAAGTCCTCCTATCTTCATTTTCCAAATGCAAGATGCCATTTTTCAGTCCCGCCCTGGCGTTTCATGCCAAATCCCGCCACCCAGCTCTCCCCGACGCCCTAGCTTAAAAGTCTGGGTCCCACCCCTCACTGCTTCAGAGGCCCTTGCCTCTTTCCCGCACCTGCGCTGGACTCCGCTACTCCTCCCGGGACTCTGAGCCTTGGCCCCACCCTTGGCCCGCCTTCATTTAGCGAGGGACTAGAAACGCTGCTTACTCCAAGTCCAAAGAGCAATTCCCAGGGACTAGAAACGGGACTTCAGTGGACGCTTTTCTCCTCTTTCTATCCCAGGCGCTCAGCGTGAGTTAACTCTCAACCCCGCTGCTGTCCCTGGGACTGTGCATGTCATGAGCTCCGCGTCCCCCAGGGCACCCCCGACACCGGGGCTTCTCGGACTCCTGTCGCTGCTGTTGCTACCCGCGGCGCACGGTGAGTGGAGACTTGTGGCCGCCCCAGCCCCCTGGTCGAATGGCGTACTGACTTTGGGCAAGGGAGAGGGTTGCATGTGAGTCCGTCGTCATGGCAACCGAGAGTAACTGGGGACCAAAGAACTATAGAGGATGGGTTTACAAGCCTATGAAGTGGGTATGAAAGAGATTTTCTATGGACACTATCTCTAAAAAATACCCCAAAGTCTCTGCTCGCCAGGGTGGCTAGGTTTTTGAGTTGAGATGTGGGCTAGGTTCTGATTAATAGAAACTCTCATTTCTATGGAATTTTGAAGTTTGCAAAGTGCTTTCTCCACATCAACCCTATGAGATAGGAGGTGCAAATATTATCATGCCCATTTTACAGATGAGGAAACTGAGATTTAGGGAGGTTAAATGAATTGCCCACAGCCTCATAGCTAGTTTCAGAGGCAGCTTTCAAACCCAGGAGGTCTCCTGACTCTAACACTCCAAGACACCAAGCTGCCCCAATAGGTTAATAAGGAAACCTCTCTTAAAACCTCATTGGGGACCGAATAGGGTGAATTCACTAAGGGAAAAAAACCCCTAGTCTCTTAAAGGATTAGAACTGGAAGAGACCTTAGAGTTCATGTAATCCAGTTTTTAAATTTTGTTTAAAGAGAAGAAAGCTAAGATTTAGAGATGACAAGTAACGTGTTCAAAGTCACAAAGGTAGTAAGAAGCAGAGGTGAAATTCTAAATCAGTTCATCTTTCTCCAAATCCAGTGTTTTATCCATCACACCATGCTACTGCCCCCCAAATATTTTTGTTTTTCTTTTTTTCTTCCTTCCCTCCCTCCTTCCTGCTTTCTTCTTCCTTTCCTTTCCTTTCCTTTCCTTTTCTTTCTTTCCTTTCTTTCTTTTCTTTCTTTCTTTCTTTCTTTCTTTCTTTCTTTCTTTCTTTCTTTCTTTCTTTCTTTCTTTCTTTCTTTCTTTCTTTCTTTTTTTTTCTTTCTTCTTTCTTTCTTTCTTTCTTTCTTTCTTTCTTTCTTTCTTTCTTTCTTTCTTTCTTTCTTTCTTTCTTTCTTTCTTTCTTTCTTTCTTTCTTTCTTTCTTTCTTTCTTTCTTCCTTTCTTTCTTTCTTTTTTTCATCCTTAAAAGATCAGATACTTAATGAGCTCCAAGTATACACAGCCTATCCTGAAGTAGCTCAATGAAAGCAACCAGAAAACTGGAGAAGCTGTACTAATGGGCGTCTGGTTTCCTTTCTGGTTCTGTTTGGAAAAAAAAATGAATCATAAAGGGTGAGAACCCACGAGGATCTTGGAACTCATTTAATCCATCTTTCTGACATTTTACAGATGAGGAAACTGAGGCACAGAGAAATTCAGTGATATGGCTATGGTCACACAGATGTTTAGTGGTAGAGCCAGAAGTAGAATTCTTGAGTCTCATATTATTCCAATTCCTGGTTCTGTCAGTTCAGACTTGATTGGTAGTTATTCTATCTTTGGCGACTTCCTGTTCATTCATTCATCCATTTGTTCGTTCATTCATTTATATAATCACTTGAAAGGACCTAGTTACAATATGATGTTATTTCACTAAATTCAGCTTACTTTTTTTTTTGGTAGGTGCCTGTAGTATCCCTCCAGATATACCCAACGCCAAGCCAGAACTGAGTGGTCTAACAAGTTTTCCTGTGAAAAGCACTGTAACATACAAATGTAATAAAGGATTTGTAAAAATTCCTGGCAAGTCAGACTCAATTGTCTGTCTTCAATCTGATAAATGGTCAAGGTTGTCAGAGTTTTGTAATCGTAAGTCTTTCTTTTTAATATGCTTATGAAAAGTTGACATCCTGTGTCATCGAAATGGATAACATTTTCAAAGTGACTTTTAATGATTTACAATTAATGATTCAACACTGAGCATTTTCTGCTAAGTTATACCACAATCTTACTGAATGAAGGCATTCTTTACCTGAATCAGTTCTGCTTCTCATTAAAAGATTTTTCTAACATTACAGCCTCTTCCCAATTAATATAGTCACTGCTAGTAAGGGAATTAAAAAAAAATCATAGCTATTTTAAGTAATACTCTTGAGTACAAATTCCAGAGCTAAAATGTTTCTTAAACTTTATTCAAACAGAATTCTAAGTGGCATTTTAATTGCCCTATGTTTAATTCCTATTTATTTCACACCTATTGAATACAAGGGGGATATAAAAAGAAAGGTCCCTCGCCTTTGTTGTCTTTGAAGAATTTATAATCAACAAACATCTATTAAACATCTATTATGTGCCAGGTACTATGCTGGGTATTGCATATACAAAGACAGGAAACATTTCCTGCCCTCAAGGAAGGGGCAAACGATATAAATATCGTATATAAAATAATTTTGCAGGAGGTGAGGAAAAGGGTAACCATTAACACCTGGGGGATTTGTGAAGATCTTTACTTAGGGAATGATACTTTAGGTGAGTTTTGAAGGAAGTTAGTAGTTCTAAGAGGTGGCTGTGTTGAGGAAGAAGTATATTACAGGCATGGAAGACAATAGAAAATATATTTATTGTGAAAAGTTGTAGCAGGATGTTAGTTGTCAAATGGGTAGCACAAACAATAAACACAAAGAAGTTCAGAAGAAGGAAATCACTGTGAGCCCTGCCATATTTTGGATGGACCTTCTGTAGGTAATTTATGGAAGGACATGGATGAGAGTTATAAAGGATAAGTAGGAAGGAAGGAAATAAACAAACATTTATTAAGCACCTCCCATGTACCAGATACTGTGCTAAGCACTTTAAAATATTATCTCATTTGATTTTCACAACAATCCTGACAAGTAGGTGCTATTATTATCCTGGTTTTTATTGTTGTTGTTCAGTCGTTTTCAGGCATGTTCAGCTCTTCATGACCCCGTTTGAGGTTTTCTTGGCAAAGATACTGGAAGTGGTTTGCCATTTCCTTCTCCAGCTCATTTTACAATGAGGAACTAAGGTAAAGAGGGTTAAGCGACTTGCCCAGGGTCACACAGCTAGTAAGTGTTTGAGGCCAGATTTGAGCTCAGGAAAATGAGTCTTCCTGACCTCAAGCCCAATACTACATCCACTGTGTCATCAATCTCCATTTTACAGTTGTGGAAACTGAGGCTGCCAGAAGTTAAGTGACTTACTTAGGGTCACACAGCTAGTATCTAAAACAGAATTTAGATTTAAGTCTTCCTGATGAGTCCAGTGTTCTATCCACTGAGCCACCTCAATGTCTAGGCATGAATGCGTTGCTACCTGCATCATGGGGGAAATAGTCACATTGAGGAGATCACAACTGATGTGGTATATGGGAGGAAAAGTAAAGTTAGATAAAAAGGTTGCTTCTTGTTTCTGTGTTTTGCTTTTTATCATCAGGTACCTGTAACGTCCCACCTTCATTACGTTTTGCTTCACTCAAAAAACAGTTTAGTAAACAGAACTACTTTCCAGTGGGTTTCACTGTGCAATATGAGTGCCGTCCAGGTTATAAAAGAGATAATTCTCTGCCAGCAAATCTTACCTGCTTTCAAAATTTAATGTGGTCCAGTGCCTCTGAATTTTGTAAAAGTGAGTATGACTTGAAAATAAATTTTCTCTTTCAAATGAAGTGAGAGGATGGGATTGGGAAACAACGAATATCTGTTTCCCCTTTTATTAAAGGAGCCCTCAGTGCATGTAGTTTTTGCCTTAAATCATACCTGGAAGTTAAATTTATTATTTCTTCAATTTGTTTGTTTGGAAATAGGCAGACTTTTAAGATAACTTCTCAAATAGCACATTAGTCATATCTTTAAAGGTGACTAGAAATTTCACTAAAGAAAATGAAAACATATTATAGTGACAGCAATATTGTTTTAAGAACAACTTGGAGCAAATAAGTCAATTTGATTATTATACCTAAGTTAACTACAAAGGACATGAAGAAGATGCTACCTGCAACCAGAGAAAGAATTGATAAATAGAAGTACATATAGAATGGTTTTACATATGTATGTGTACACACACATACATATTTGTGTCTAATGGTAGCAATGGGGGGGGAGAGACATAAATTAAAAATAAAATAAATACATTTTAAAAAATTAAATGACGCAGCATTTTTAAAGTGTCTCTTTGGTGAAGTCTTTTCCTAAGAGGAAGGTGGACATAAAGGAAAAGTCAAAAGAAAAAGATGTATAGGTCTATTAATGCTATTGGTGTTATGTGTTTTATACTAATGCATGATAATAATGTTATTCAACAGTGCTCTGTAATATAAGTAGTAAAGAGTATAGATCAGATTGTATTTTGAGTGTATACTATGATAGGAGGATAAAGCCTAATTCCATTTTTATTCTCTTTTAGGAAAATCGTGTTTAACTCCTCAAGAGCTACCACATGGTCATGTCATTGTAACAACTGACATCTTATTTGGCTCAACAATTACCTTTACTTGTGACACAGGGTAAGTTTGAATAATATGGGAATAGGGAATAGACCTGTGGTTTCATTGGTAGAGGGAATTCCCAGGTCAGACAACTCATTCTACCAAGGTATGTTGGTATATTCTCTGCAACTTAAAAATTGCATTGAGATTAAAAGACCTGCCCAGGGTGACAAAGCCAGCATATGTCAAAGGTGGGATTCAAATCCTCTCTATCTACCATAACCACAGAAAAATCAAAGTGGGCTTAACATTAGGGACATATATTATTGCTGATAGTTTGAAACTACAGTTATCTGGGCTATTCTTTTCTTTCAACACACACACACACACACACACACACACACACACATGCGCTTTCCCAAGCAATTGATCTTACTTATATGTATTTCAAGGGCATGAAAGGTTTCTGAGATTCTGCGAATCCTTTGGAATCCAGAGCCTTCAGAATCTCAGCTTCCGTATACTTACTCTAATTTCATCACTGGTATCTATAGTAATTGTCAGAAGGCAGAAAAATCCAATAGAGCATGGGGGTTATACGCTGGTCTACATTTACCTTTATATATCACTTTAAAGTTTGTAATCTTCTTTACAAATAGTCTATCATTTTTATTCTCACAACCACCTTGGGAGTTAAGGGCTGTTATTATCCCCAATTCATGGATGAGAAAACCAAGAAAGACAGTGGTTAAGTGTCTTGCCCAAGATCACACAGTCTGAGGCTGGATTTGAATCGAGGTCTTCCTAACTCCAGATCTATAGCAGTCTATTCATTGGGCCATCTAGCTGCCTGTATTATTAATTATGTGGAGAGGGCTGGACTAGGTGATGTCTGAAGGCCCTTCCAAATCCCATGACCCTGGGAATTTTAACAGAAATGTGTTTGGGTTTTGGGGGAGAGGTGGAGCAGGGTAGAGATCAAGGCAGGAGAGGTATTCCCCCCCCCCAGCTTGACAGTTGTCATTTCTATTCCTAGTTCTCGTGCAACATCTCTAAATGACATTGGGAATGCTATTGGACTCATTTGTTCTTCACATTTTGTGAAAGGAGAATATCTGTCTTTTAATTTCTGCATGGTTATTAACTTGTTGTTTATAAAAGCATCTTGTATCCCTTTAAGTACTCTTCTATAAAAGAGAAATTGCTCTCTGAGGCTTTCAGAAGTACTGAAAAATTGGGGTATTTATGCCATATAACAAATGTCAAAGAAAAAAATTATTGCCTTTGTTGTATTGTGTGCTGGGGGAGAAGGTTCCGACTTAACAAAAAAAAAAGTCTATCTTTTATATTGTCCTATTATTACCACTTCTATCGCTTAAACACTTAGCTTGCTGCTTTTGATACAGTAGACTTTAATCACATTATTATGTCTCCACTCACTGGCAGAAAAAAGAACAACAAGCAGTTTCTGCAGTGGTTGAGAAAATTCAAATAAGAGCGTAGAACCTATTTCTTTCAGCTTTTTTTCTCTCTTGTTTAGATATAGGTTAGTGGGGCCACAAGATAGCCAATGTATTCTTATGGATAAAAATGTTACTTGGAGTGACCCACATCCAAAGTGCACAGGTAAGACATTAACAGAAGTTAAGTCAATGTTGTGTAGATTTTACAGCATCTGTAATAAAAAATTATTTAGGGGTAGCTAGATGGCAAAGTGGTTAGAGCACCAGCCTTGGAGTCAGGAGGACCTCTAGTAGTTGTGTGATCCTGGGCAAGCCACTTAACCCCGACTGCCTCAAAAAAAAAAAAAAAAGAAAAGAAAAGAAAAAGAAGTAAATCAAAATTATTAAGCATTTTGCTACTGGGGCATCTCAATAATAATAGTGAACATTTACCTATTGTCTTAAAGTTTGAAAGGCTCTTTAACATGTTATGTGCCTCGATCCTTATGATAATTCTGTAAAATAGGCATTATTATTATTATCATCATCATCATCATCTCCATTTTACAGTTGAGAAAACTGAGGCAGAGAGTGGTTAAGTGACCTGCCCAGGGACACACAGTTGTACTTACATACAGAATTCAAGGTATTCTGTCTTCCTGACTCCAAGCCCAGCACCCTATCTATCTACTTGCCATAGTAGAAGCCAACAAATGTTACTATTTTTAAAAGAACAAAAACTACTCTTCCCTAAGCAGATTTTTATCACGGATTTTAAGGAATGAAAACTTAAGGTTTAGTTCCTCCTTTCTAAAGCAACTAAACTTTATGACTAGGGTTTATTTTCGACATTTAAGTTACTTTTGGCACTGTACAGCCCATGTGAAAAAAAAATAGCATGGAAGATGGAGATACAATGGAATACAGTAGAAAGATTGGGACTAGGTTTTTCTGCCCTCCCCCCCAACCCCAACCCCAATCTCCGGCACACATTGTTTCCTAAAACCCAAGCTAGACTGTTGTATTCTCCTACTTCAATATTGTCAACACCCACTCTCATGCAAACAACTTTTCTCCTTATGCGATTCCCAGAAATGCATTTTATATACTCTGGCCACATATTTCTAGTACAGACTAGCTTTTGAATGGCAACCCCAGTTCACAGTAGCATGGTGGAGTGCCTAGGAATTATTATTTTTCATGTTAACTATGGGGATTAGAACATCGTAATCCATTAGTGGGTAGAGGACTTGTCATGGAATTAGAAAGACAATCAATCAATAAATCAAAAGATCTTTATTAAGTCCTTACCATGAACCAGGCACTGTACCAAGAACTACAAAGGAAACACTGCCTCTGCCTTCAAAGAGCTTATATTCTAATGGGGGAGAACGCAAGATGCATCCAAAGTAGGTATAAGGTGACCTTGGAGGGGAAGGCACTCTTGGCTGGGAGAACCAGGGAAGGCATAGAAGAGGGGCTTGAGATGGATCTTAAAGGAAGCCACAGATTCTACAATGAGGTAGAATATTCTAGACATAGAGGATATAGTTGCTGCAGAGGAGAGTAATATTTGAAATGACTAGAAATGATAGGAACACCTAGCTTCACCTCTTGCCTCTGACCATTGTTGTTGTTCAGTTGTTTCGATTGTGTCCAATGTCTTATGACCCCAATTGGGATTTTCTTGGCAAAGATACTGGAGTGGTTTGACATTTTCTTCCCCAGCTTGTTTTACAGGTGAAGAAACTGAGGCAAACATGGTCAAGTGACTTGCCGAGGGTCACAGAACTAGTAGGTGACAGAGGCCATATTTGAAATCAGGAAGATGAGTCTTCCTGACCTTTGGGACGTTCTGTCCATCTAGCTGCCTCTGACCTATACTATATACTATAAACTATGTATACTGTGTACCTATACTATGTCAGATTATAGGCAAGTCACATAACTTCTCAGTATTCCCAAGCAATTTTCTGAGAATATGAAGTTGGAGCGAGTGCAGATCTGTACTGATGGAGGGGGTTTCCACTTCAGATGTTCATCACATTGATAAAATCACAGTTCTTGACCAAAAAATCAAAGAAAATCTAATAGTTCCCACCTCTGGGCTGGTGAAAAGATGGCTAGTGTGTATACAATGTGTGAAGGGTTTGTACAATGCTTTACAAAGATTATCTCATTTTATCCTCACAACAACCCTGGGAGGTAAGTGCTATTATTATTCCCAAGTTACAGAGCATGGAAACTAAAACAAGCAGAGGTTAAGTGACTTGCCCAAGGTCATACAACTAGCAAGTAACTGAGGCTGGATTATGACTCAGATATTCCTAATTCCAAGTCTACTGGCTCCATCCTGTGTGGTATCAAGCTGCCTAAGGGAAGTTTTGGCAAGGTGTCTGGGAATACAAGTGTTAACAAGCATTCTAAATTGAATCTTTATTTAGTCTCACCCACATAGGCAATGTGAATAACAAGGTTTGTGTTGATTGTTTTACTTTATCAGTGCTTCATTTATGCCTAATAAGAAATTTAAAAGCATTACTAAATTAAAATCTATAGTAGCTCTGTGTCTTTAAAGGTATATATGATATTTTTCTTGAAGTTCAATTCCTTTTGTTGAGCTGTTATGTGTGTCTGAGAATTTTTTTGACTTTCACTAGCAGTCCTTGTACTTGGAAAGTCTAGGAATCCTTGCCTTAATCTTTACGATCATAGGGTCATGGATTTGGAGCCAGAAAGAACCTTAGAAGACATCTAGGCTAATGTTATGATTGTGATTGCCCCTGTAATCACTCTTAAAACCAGAAATGAATTGTAACTTCTCTGTAGCGCCAAATTTTTCTAACTACTGTCAAGTTTTAATTTCAAGGAGCAGTAACTATTTAGAACTAGAATTTGAGGTTGGAAGGCTGGATAGTTCTAACAAACAGGGAATCATCCTACTGTCTTTTCTTAAACCTCTGTCTCAATATTGTCCCTCTCTTATTTCAGCCCCCATGCCATTGACCTTTTATTGACTCTGTCATCTCTCTTTACTTCCCTGCCAATGATTTCCTTTCCAGAGATATCTACCTTTAACCAGGGAAGTGAAATTAGTCTCCTAAACATCTAACTCAGTATTTTTATTCTGTTCCTGATGTTAGAATAAAATGTCCCAAGAACATTTCTGATGGGGGAGGGTGGGGAAGAGCCTGAATTAGTTTTAATTCAACTTAATTCAACAAATATTTATGAAGACTCCACTATATACAGGACAACATCCTAGGTGCTAAAGGAGATTTAAATTTAGACCCAGCAAATGAGGTCTAGTGGGGAAAGATACATATACAAGTAACTGTAATACATGAAGTGAGAAGAAGAGCAAAATGCTATACAAGGTTAGAAGGGGAAAAGTTGTTGAGAATGGAGGATTGTGGGCATTTTATATGTTTGTAAATAGTCATCCATTTTATCTAAGTTATCAGTTTTACTAACATTTAATTAGGCAAAATGGTTTGTCATAGTTTCCTTTATTTCAATCTTCATTTGTGAATTCTTTTTTAAACCCATTTTTAACACAACTTGGTTTTCCACTCTCTTTTTAAAAAATAAGATTAAATAGATGTTTATTTTATTAGTTTTTTCTGCCAAATAACAAAAAGCTCCTATTTTTATAGATCAATTCAGTGTGTTTTTTCTTTCAATTTTGTGAATCTCTTTTTTAATTTTTCCAGATTTCTATTTTGATATTTAGTTGGAGTTTTTTCATTTGTTGCTTTTCTAGTTTTTAAGTTGCATGTCCAATTCATTGATCTGTTCTTTTGCTGCTTTATTGATGATATGTTTAGAAATGTCAGATGTTTTCTAAGGACTGCTTTAGGTGCATCCCAAAAGTTTGGCATATTGTCTTATTGTTGTCATTTTCTTTAATGAAATCTCATATTGTTTTTATGATTTGTTTATATGACCAACCAATTCTTTAGGATTAAATTATTTATCTTCCAATTAATTTCATTTTGTTCTTCAAAGGCCCTTTATTGAATATAACTTTTATGGCATTATGTCAATAAAGAATATGTTAAATATTTTTCTTTTTCTGTGCCTCTAATCATAGTCAATTTTTGTAAAAGAGTCATGTCCAACTTAGAAATAGGTAAACTCCTTTCCATTCCCATTTAGTAACTGGCAGAGGTCTATTATATTTAACTTTTTCAAAGTTTTATTTAAGTACTTATTTATTGTTTATGTCTTGATTAGATTTGCTTAGGTCTGAAAGAGGTCCACTGAAGTCCCCTGCTGTTACGATTTACTCTCTTTCTCTGCAATTTAATTGACTTTTCCTTTAAGTATTTGATGCACATTGAATATTACTATTGTAATAATCTTTTAAGCTATATTAATAATAATGCAGTTTCCCTGCCTATCTCATTTTATCCTTCATATTTTTGCCATCATGATTTAACATGTCATTTTGAATAGCAACATATTTATGGTTTTAGTCCAGTAGTTCACCTCATTGGTTTTATTTTCTTCACTAATAGAATTTTTCTAATTTTGTTGTCTTTAATGAAATGCCATTTGCATAAGACATTTAATGTTTTAAAGATCTTGGACTTTTTTCCTTTAGAAATTTTATGTCATGACCCTCCAGAAATTGCTAATGGAAGAATCCAAGAAAAACAGGACAGTTATAAAAATGGATCATTTGTAACTTATGTATGTAATAATGACTTCTCACTTATTGGAGAAAAATATATCCATTGTACTGTTAAAGATGAACAAGGAGAATGGAGTGGGCCTCTCCCTGAATGCAAAGGTAACTAATTTATATACTAAAATAATTGGGGTTTTTTGCTTTATTTATACTTGTGGAGAGAGCAAGCTTAAATTAAGACTGTGCCATAACATCATGAAAAATCCATTTTCAGCAAATTAATGGAAATATCTTTTCCTTTATGTATTCCTAAAATATTGGGTATGAAATTCACTCCTAAAACATGAATGCTATTCCCTCCTTCACTTCAATTATAAAATTGGAAATGAGGTCTAAATGGAAAAAAGCCACAATTAAAATGAGTTTGAAGTGTGTGGAAGGAGTCAAGATGTTGATTAGCCCAGCAGCATCATTTACGTTATGTATACAGGCAGTGGTATTTAGGTAAATTTTAACAACCAGCTTTCAGGGGGTGGGGAATGGGGGTAGGGATGTAACACATGATATACTTTTAATTTTAATCTGCAGTATTGAAATTTTCTCCATCACTTTCTTAAGTGTTGACAGTCAGTAAAACAATAAATCAAGCCCTGATTTTCGTAGCATTTGCTAATTTACACAATGTAAATACACTGAAAATTTAACAAGTGGTTCACTGATTCAAGCCATCTCTCTACACGCTCCCTGTATAGGCAATATTGTGTCTACTAGGTTATCTCCATGCTTTTTACCTGCTAAAAGAGGCATTCATTTTTCTATTGTATAATTTTTTGCAATTTTTAGCTCTTTTATGATTCTAAAAACTCCCTTCCACCCAGAGCTTTCACTAAGAATTCTGGTACCAAGGGCATATTCAATTTAGAGAAGGCATGAAAAGGGGTAGAGAGATGGGGGAAAGGGATAGGCAGACTCAAAGAGGAGTGACAGTGAAGAACTGTGGATATAAAGGGCCTGATACTTCTGGGAAGGCCACTGAAGATGAAGAGAGAAAGTGGCTGGGTATGGGTCCAGTATCAATACTCTAGTTTCTCTTAAAGGTGTATTCTCTTTCTTTTCCTTTCTTTTCTTTTTTTTTTTTTGGCCTTTTTTGGTGAGGTAGTCAGTGTTAAGTGACTTGCCCAGGGTCACACAGCTAGTATGTGTTAAGTGTTTGAGGCTGGATTTGAACTCAGGTCCTCCTGATTCCAAGGCTGGAGCTTTATCTACTGCATCACCTAGCTTCCCCAGGTGTATTCTCTTTCAAAAAGCTTTCTAAAGTAGAAAAATGGTTACAATAAATATCGGCATCTTGAAAAATGTCTATGACTCCATATTTTATCTCTATTCCTGAACTCTACCCACCTTGCAACCAGGTTGTTAAAATATTGTCATTATTTTCAGATGTCACTTGCAAAAGTCCAGTAGTCTCAGATAGGCAGCCAATATCCCCATCAAAAACTCCTTATAAATATCAGCATGCCTCGACATTTGAGTGCAAACCTGGATTCGTCCTGATGGGCAATAGCACCATTTACTGTGGTTCTGATAGTACATGGGTGCCTGGAATTCCATCCTGTAAGAGTAAGGAAATAATGCCTTGTTATTCCCCATTCAAAACATTTTACTTATTTCTGTTTGTGCATAGAGCAATCAATAAATATTTATTTAATGTCTACTATGTGCCAGGCACTGCTAGGTACTGAGAATACAAAGACAAAAATGAACATCTCTGCCCTCAAGAAGCTTACAAATTCTATCACAAATGTAATTTATTTTTAGAGGCCTAAAATTAATCTTAAAATCAAATGATAATGGCAAAATTAGTTAAGTGTGTTTAACTTTTCAGGTTGCATTGTCAGGTTATGGAAAAACAGGCAGTAAGACTAAAATGAAATTAATAAATTCAGGAAAACGTTCAATTTAGTAAATATTTATTGAAAGCCTACCATAGACAAGGCACTAAACTTAGGGAAATACAAAAATTAATGAGGCAGAGATCCTGTCCTTAATGTCAGTATGGTCTAATACAGGAGATAAGATATGTGCACAAATAAATTGAATATTAGGCAGACTATGGTGTGGGAGAGACACAAAATAGGCGTAAAGAGAAGAAAGATGATTTCCAGCTGGAGGATATTTGTGTTGGGCCTTGAAAATTGAGTAGGATTTTAGCAGGATGTGAAGAAGAAAAAATTTTAGGGTGGCTAGAACAGGAACAGTAAGAGGAAAGTTACAGAGGCTGTAGGGTGCTGGTCATGTTTGGGAAAGAAGTAGTCAGTATCACTAAACTATAGAGTACATGAAAGGGAATAGTGAGCGGTGAAGCCTGTAAATTAGATTAAAGCCAGATTGTGGATGGCTTTGAATGCTTTACTCAGGATTTGGGGCATGGAAGGCACTCTGGTATAAGGGAAGGAACACTGCTGTGCAGTCAGTGGATCCAAGTTCAAATCTTTGCTAGTTGTACTTGCTACTGATGTAGCAACCTCTGTGGGCACCATGATTAGTGTAAAATCAGGGAGTCAGACTGGAAAGGTTTTTGAGCAAAGGAGTGGTGAATTTGTTATCATTTTGTTGACCGTTGTGATTCTGGGTTTTTTGTTTTATCTTGTTTGTTTTGGTTGTGAGGTTTGTTTGGGTAAGGATATGTTGGTAACACACAAGAATTTGGAAGTTAAAAGCACCTTGACTAGGGGATCTTTAGTCATTTGTTTTGCAAGCATGTTAATAAAATAGGAAATACCCTAGTATAATTCAAGGGCCACTAATATGAAATACATACATGGACTGACCTTTTGCTTCTTCTATAAAGAAATTCCTATAAGTGAATTAATAACTTACATGCTATGTATAAAATTAATACACGCATTTTTCTGCTTAAGAAATGCATGAAAGATGAAAGTCCATATTAGGGGAAGGGTAATTGGGAGGGCAGAAAGAATAGTTTTAGTGCTAGTGCTAGCCTACTAAGAGAGTTTATGGTAGACTACACACTTTTTACTTTTTCCCCAGTCCCTCAGCTGCCTCAGTTGAAGTTGGAATCCCAGCAGAGTATCTTGAAGTAGGAGGACCCTGAAGGTAGCAAATTGATTGAGGCAATCCTGGACTTGCTGCCTGGGCTTAGGTTAGTGGCTTGTGGGAAGAAAGTATATCCATCTCTGCTCCTACCCCAAAGGAAAACAAACCAGATAAACAAAGGAATTTATCATCAATGGCAAAAGGTAGCCAGGAAGTCCAATGGAAGGGAGGATCCCCCTAGCTTGTCCTTCCATGCACTTTTCCCTCTCGGGCCCACCACCAATACATTTGGGTCACAACCAAAGCCATATCCACAATAAATGGGAAACTTTAGCGTAGACTCCCTATCCTGCATGCAGACAAATCATCTGATTACATACATACATACACACAGAGAAAAAAAAAATATATATATATATATATAAAATGTCTATGTACCTATATATTATATACCTATATTTCTATGCATACACATATATACCTGCACATATGTATATATAATATATAGTATATATGTCTAAAACTATTATAGATTATATATGAATTTAGAATTATAATTAAATTATATAAATTTATATATAAACTTTATAATTAATCTATTTATATCATGTATTTTATATGTAACAATTTATATATAAATGATAATAGATTATGTGTTATATAATGTATTACAGTTTGAGACTGATGATTAGATTATATTACTATAGTTTTAGACTGCTTATATTATAGTTTTAGACATTTACCTGGGGCATTGAGAGATTGAGAGATTGACTTGCCCACAGTTACACAGCTGGGATGTGTCTAAGGCATAGCTTGAGCCCCATGTCTTGAAACCATGACACTGAGGCTAGCCCCACCCTACCTTTAACCATTTAATATTGGCAAGAAACTGAGGCCAAACTGGAAAAACCGAGGCCAAAGCACCTGAGGCCGTACAATCAGCGAGGGAGGTAAGACTAGATCCAGGGCACCTGATATGCATTCTAGGCTCTCCATGCTGCCCCAACAATTCCCAAAGTATAATTGTCCATATTCCTGGAAGTCCATTGGGCTCTTCCCAAGGGATCATAGGCTGGTCTAAAATATAAGGACGGGACTTGCTGATGTGTGGATTAAGTGTTCAGCCTGTCCAAGAAGCAGAGAGAGGAGAAGCAGCAGCATTTTACACAGAGTGACTTTTTGGCTCAGATTTGATTCGATCTAGACTCCTCATTTCATTGGTATTGATTGGGAAGCCCAAGTGAGGAAACTCCTTTTTCTGACTTTGCAGCAGCAAAATTTCACCACCCCAATTTGAAAACATGGAACAAAGATACTGACCATATCTGCTGTCAACTTGTATTATAAGCAGACATGATTATATTTCCGTCTATCAAATACACATTGAGACAAGAAGAGTGAAGACAGAAATCTCACTGAATGCAGTCCTCATTCCCTGTCCCGTTTATTCGTAGGCTCATAGATCTGTGTCCTAGAAAGGATCTCAGAAGCCACTTAGTCCAACCCCCTCATTTTACAGACGAGGAACCTGAGGCCCAGAAAGCTTACAAGGCTTACCAAGGTTACCCAAGGTAGTAAGCTTCTCAAAGTCAAGTCTGAGCACTTGGTGTAGAAAAACATATTCAGCTGATAAATGCTAACTTGGAAAGTAATAGTTAATTACTGTGTATGGTTGATGTTCCCTTTATAGAAACTACCACATTGGCCCCAACAGCAGAAAAATCAATCATAACAAAGGCACCAGCAACACCTGCCCAGGCAATGGAACAGGCCAGTGCAACGAACGCACCAGCAACACCTGCCCAGGCAATGGAACAGGCCAGTGCAACGAACGCACCGGCAACACCTGCCCAGCCAGTGGAACAGGTCAATGAAACGAACGCACCGGCAACACCTGCCCAGCCAGTGGAACAGGTCAATGCAACGAACGCACCGGCAACACCTGCCCAGCCAGTGGAACAGGTCAATGCAATGAACGCACCAGCAACACCTGCCCAGGCAATGGAACAGGCCAGTGCAACGAACGCACCAGCAACACCTGCCCAGGCAATGGAACAGGCCAGTGCAACGAACGCACCGGCAACACCTGCCCAGCCAGTGGAACAGGTCAATGAAACGAACGCACCGGCAACACCTGCCCAGCCAGTGGAACAGGTCAATGCAACGAACGCACCAGCAACACCTGCCCAGGCAATGGAACAGGCCAGTGCAACGAACTCACCAGCAACACCTGCCCAGGCAATGGAACAGGCCAGTGCAACGAACGCACCAGCAACACCTGCCCAGCCAGTGGAACAGGTCAATGAAATGAACGCACCGGCAACACCTGCCCAGCCAGTGGAACAGGTCAATGCAACGAACGCACCAGCAATACCTGCCCAGGCAATGGAACAGGCCAGTGCAACAAAGGCACCAGCAACACCTGCCCAGCCAGTGGAACAGGCCAGTGCAACAAATGCACCAGCAACACCTGCCCAGGCAATGGAACAGGCCAGTGCAACAAATACACCAGCAACACCTGCCCAGGCAATGGAACAGGTCAGTGCAACAAACGCACCAGCAACATCTGCTCCGCCAACGGAACAGGCCAGTGCAACAAACGCACCAGCAACATCTGCTCCGCCAACAGAACAGGCCAATGCAACAAACACTCCATCAAAACAGGCCCCACCACCAACACAGCAGGCCAGCACAACGAATGCTGCAACAACCCCCACCACACCAACAACCAAAAAATCCACCCCAACACGGAGTTCTACCAGAATTGTAACCACTCTTCGTTCTACCACAGCTGCATCTTTTCACATGACTAGACCTAGCTCAACAAAATTTCAAGGAAAAGGAACTATTCCTTCAGGTCAGCAGGCATGCTCTACTTTTTTTTTTTTAATCGTTGTAGTGAGTTTGAGTTGTAAAAAATGAGGTTTTACGATGTCCTGTTTTAAGATAATGGGTTGTATAGAATTGAATGGGTCAGATGAGGATGTTGGTTAAATGATCCCTGGCCCGTCAATGCCATAGAAGCTTTCTGCAGGTCCCCCAAATCCTCTGCACTGGCATCCTTGGATGGCATCTGGACAGAAAGTGAGAGAAAAACCATTAGACCATATGGGAAAAGAAAAGGAAAGTGGTGTCCTACTAAAAAACCGTTCCAAGCTAAGGTTGAGAAGGGAAATCCTAGCACTTAGAGAAGTTTCAGGGGACCATGGAACCCAGGAAGAGGCTTATACAGACCCATGTGGGTCTCCCCTTCATTATGTATTCTTGCATATGGCTCACCTGACTCTAAAACACATCCTATCCTCCCTTCTCTGTGTGTTCTGAATCTACCAATGGGAAATTCCAGTTTTATGATGAGAAACTATTTGAGAGGAAAT
Organism: Phascolarctos cinereus; assembly: GCF_003287225.1. Taxonomy (NCBI): domain Eukaryota; kingdom Metazoa; phylum Chordata; class Mammalia; order Diprotodontia; family Phascolarctidae; genus Phascolarctos; species Phascolarctos cinereus. Next base: position 374,799,342 of record NW_027555958.1, on the reverse strand, counting down.
GTTTCTTCAATATAAAATGAACTGACTCTTGTAGGGAAAAACTTAATAGCCCTTATGTTTTCTTCAAACTAGGACCCTAGATGAATTTATTCACCTCAGTAGGGTGGGCTCCTATATATACACATATATGTGTGTGTGTGTGTGTGTGTGTGTGTGTGTGTGTGTGTGTGTGTATGTGTGTATGTATAGGTAGGGATATTGTTATATATGTGTGTATGTATATGTGTATATGCATAGCTATATATACATATACACGTGTAATATATGGTATTTGATATATAATTGATACACATCAATATGTATTATGTATTATTATAGCGTATATATATAGATAGAGATGTTTGAGGATAAAACGAGGTCAAATTCTACGCTATTCAAACTTAGCCGAGAGTATGAGTCACTAGAGTACATGGCTATCCTGAGTTAAGGTACAATTTGTGATGGTTAAAGGACTCTTACGCTCCCATCATGACAGGTCGAGTCAAAACATAATTTGACCTTTACATTGTTTGCACGGGATTTATTTTCTAGTAATAATATCTAATGTCCCTACAGCACTTTAAGTTTTACAAAGTGTTTCTCTCAAAATAATCTTACGAGGTAGGAAAATTTCCTCAAATGAGATTTTATCATGAGCATTTTATAGAATTAGTTTATTTAAAGCTGATCTTCTCTCTAGATTTAGATGGGCCATACAGCACATTTGATGTGGAAGATAAAGGACTGGTCTAAGAATCAGGACAACCTGGGTTCAACCTGGTTCAGCCAGCAACCTGGTTCAAGTCCTATCTCTACACATGAGCTACATAACCCTGAGCAGGTTATCTGATCTGTAAAGTTCCAGGCAACCCTCTGAAACTACACATTGCAGAATGGTTGCTAATTTGTGTTCACCCTGATGAAATCATAGACCAAAAAAAATGTTTAAAGCTCTTGCCTTAGATAAAAATCTAGCATAAAATTTTAAAAGCTTTTAAATAGCATATTTTCTAAATATACAAATCTATTTTTGACATATTGTTGTATTTTAAATCTGCGCCATTGATTCTTCTAGAAGACATCAACATTTAACTCAAAATTTACTATTTTCTTTATTCGTTCCTTCTTCAGGTGCTGTCATCAATACGTATGGTAAGTTTGGCTGTCAGACATTCTTAAGAAGTTGTGATCCATGTAAGAAGTCTTTGCCTAAGGAAAGTGAAAGCTTAAGAGTATCAAAGATATATCAAGTAAATGGATGGTATGGACAAATACTGCTGAAATTCAGGAGGATTAAATGCTCCTGGGTACTTGATATGTTCCAGATTTCTTCCAAAAGAACTCCAGTAAGATGGATCTGCTTCAAATTAATCAAATCATATTAAGTGTCCACCTTGTGCAGAGCAGTCTATGGGGTGATGTGGAGAAGTCAGAAGGAATTAAGATACAGTTCTTGTCTTCAAGTAATTTATAATCCATTGCACAATTCCTCCTTTACCTGACACTATGTATGCTGCCTAGATCAGGGGTGAGGAACCCGTGGCCTGAAGGCCATGTGGGATCCTCTAGGTCCTCAAGTGTGGCCCTTTGATGGAATCCATTCATGGCTGCACTTGGGGACTTAGAAGACCCCATGTGGCCTCAAGGCCACAGATTCCCCATCTCTGGCCTAGATAGACGATTCATAAGTATAATCAGCTTTAAACTATAGCCATTACATTTTTATGCCTTTTAATTGTGTTAGTACAACTTGACTTCTATAAAAACAGGTTATTCAGATTATTTTTTTTTACTTCAGTTAAAATTTAAATTTGAAAAAAAATGCTATATTCAAAGTTTATAAAGAGAACATTTAATGATGAGAATGAGCAAAAACCTTGTCAGAGACCTTGGTTCACAGTATGAATGTAAATCCTGGCCAAACTGGCTCTTGAAAATTCCACCAGTGGAAAAAAAAGTGAGGGGAGGGAAGGATCAAAATATCAACCAGGATGAACAAGAAAGCCATCTGGATTGCAGGGTAGAACTGGAGAGATGGTGGAGAGTTATTCTCGGGTACGTGGATCTGGAGAATGTCCCTTTCTGCCATCTTCCTCTCACATACTCCAAGGCACAGACTAAACACTAACTTCTTTGTGCACATACCTGCATGACTGTAGAAAGGTTTTAAACCTGTGCATTGTTGATTTAGAAGGGATGGGAAGGGGGTGGGGAGAGGTTGGAATATCTTTGCCTTTTAATCATTCACAATTTCTGCCATGCTGATGCTAACACATTTCATATTGCAGTAGAATTTCAGAGAGGATTAATTATGGTGAAGGAAGGAAGGAAAGAAGGAAGGAAGGAAGGAAGGAAGGAAGGAAGGAAGGAAGGAAGGAAGGAAGGAAGGAAGGAAGCCGGGCAGAATGGAGTAAGGGATGTAAAGGATGGCCAGAAGCAGAGACTAGGTAGTTAAGGTTGTGTGGGAAGGGTGATCTCTGAAAACATCATGTGAGATTTTAACTTAACTTGAAATGTTTCATACGAAAAACAAGAGTTCATTTTGTAAAACAATCCCTTCCATAGTAGGAAGCAGAGAGAACATCCTAACAATGATGATTCTTGGATGACCAAAAGCCCTTAAAAAACTGAGGACAGAGGTGATAAATTTTATAATTCTGCTGATCAAAAAATAGATCAGATATCACTGGAGGATATCAATGTTTAATTTTAAAAGTGGGAGGACAAGCTAATCTGAGAAATGGGTATTAGATATTCAGTCTCAAACCTGAGGATTCAGGAAGGTATCTAAGAAGTCTGGCTCATGTCCTCTGTTTTGTTTGATTTTGAATCGTTTCAGAACAACGTTTCATAATCAAGATACCACATTTAATGTTTTTCCTTTCCACACCTAACTTGGTTATCAAAATGTTTTTCTTTCAAGGAATAGGTGGTGGTCTCATAGTAATGGCTGTTCTAATAGTACTTCCGGTTTTCATCAAGCTTCTTTTTAACTCTGGGAAATCAGGGTGAGCCAAAATTCAAAAGTCTTTTTCTTCTTTTGATTTGTTAGCATCTTCCAGCATAAAACTCAGGTTGGGTGCTACCCCTGCCAAAAACTTACAGATTATTATTGTGCTTTGATATGTGAATGCCATTTCTTCTTTCTATAAACAACGTCTAATTACTCTCTTTAAGACTATACTCATGACTCAAGTGTATGCAGCAACACAATTTGCACTAGTAATTCAAGGAAATTTTAAAATGAGGGCGGTTTATTTATTTGTTTTTCCTGCTGCATAAAAGGAAAAATGCTAAATGTTCTGATTTTCCATTAATTCTTCAGTTTACTTCATGATGTTGGTTGTGTTTCACAACTTTTGCTCATCTGAAACAGGAAAACATAAACACTCCTGTAGCTGCTGTATTTGGGTCTGCTTTTGAATGGAACTATTTGCTAATAAATAAACATTTTTGGTTTTCTCATGGCGCTTTGATTGAAAATCTCAAGGTCACACAAGTTATTGTGTATTAGACATTAGGATTTTGCTTTAGGCAGAATCTCTGGGCTCCAGGCCTGTCTCCAATGCACATGGCTGTGTGACTGTGGGAAATCAGTTAACTTCTCTGTGACCCAGCCAATTTGGTAAGGCCACTATAGTTATAGACAAGCTCCAAGCTGTAGCTGTGGAAAAAACTTTCACATCAGGAATTCCCTACACTGGTGAAATGAGAAGTCCTGACCATCCTACAGGCCCTCAAATAATTTATTTTTTAAAACAAATTTAAAACACTTAAATGTGATATTAAGATAATTAACTGTATTTTAATTTCACAAGTAGTTATTTAAAACACAAGTATCAAACATTTTGATTATTTTAAATGTTTTCATTTCTTTAATTTTTTTTTAGTTACTTTTTCTGGCAAATTTTAGGTGAGGGGATTTATTCATTCATTTGCAGCTGGAAGGGACCTTAGAGGTCACTGAATCCAGTTCTTCCCCATTTTAAAGATGAGGAAACTGAGACACAGAGAGGTTAAATTACTTGCCCAGGATCTCATAGCTCTCAGGCAGGATCTGAAGCCAGGCCTCCCTGATTCCATATCCAATACCCTATCCACCATACCACATTGTTTAGACATTACTCCTAAAACTGTAACTATAGTTTTTGACTCTTGTTTTATTAGCCAAAATATGTCTGATGTAAACATATATGACACTTCTGAGTCATGTAAAAGTACCTAAGTGTGTTGGTTCAGCTGCCTTTCAGTAGTTTCTCTAGAAATACAATTTTTAGTGTCACTTTTATATAGTTTCTTATATTCCTTGCTGATTTCATTTTATGATGTATTCATTATTCACTTATCACCTAAAAGCCAGTGATTTATTTTTTCTTGTAGGGGTAGGGGAGAATTGCCAATTTTTCCTCATTTTCTCTAAAATCTGACACTATTCTATTTATAACTGATTCAATTAGAATGCCTGTATGTCACCCTTTTTTTTCCTGTGAAGAAAAACACTGTGAGAACATGTATTTGTTCTTTGGTGAATCTTCTGTGGTATTTAAATGGCAACATTGGTACCATCATAGATGGGCTCACAGGATTCAGAGTAGAAAAGCCTATAAAGTTCTTCTAGTCCAACCTCTTAATTTTATAGATGAGAAAGGCTAGTAAGTAGCAGAACTGATATTTTAAAAACCCAACCTTTGCTAACCCCAGGGCTCTTTTCACTGTAATGTATTGTTTTACAGCAAGCAAACCTGCTTCTCTAAGTGTAGGGAACATTCATGAAAACTAGCAATGAAGGGAATTTTAATTCCTCTCTCACTTAAATATGGAACCACTCCTTACTCTGGGTGTAACCAGCAGGGGGATGGAGCTGACTTTACGTTATTGGACATTAATAGCATTTTGCTTTGCATTCTCTAGTAGAAGTGGGTCTGTGGCAGTTGTTCAGTGTGGGAAAAAATAGACTTTAGGAAGTTAAAGTTCACTTATTTTCAGCTTCTCATTAACAGTTAACAAGGCTTACTTCAAAGGGAGTGAACTGGTTTAAAAAACAGAGGGGGCTTTGGATGGGAACTGAGGAGATCTGGGTCCTAATCTTGCCTCCCTTACTAACTAGTTATATGGCCAGCTTTTCTGGATCTTGATTTTCTCATCTCTAAAATTGAAGGAAGGTAGATTAAATCATTGCTAAGACCCTTTCCAGTTTTAAGATTCTGAGTACAATGGGTGTAGTAGTGACTTTCATATGTTGATAATTTTGTTTGGAATTGGGATAAGTACTGCAAAGAATGACTTGATTTTTCTTTTAGATTAAATATACCCTTACCTAATTCACTTAGCTATTTTCCCTCCTCTGCTATTCAGCTCTTACGATATTCATGAAATCAACAGAGAACTTAATGTTCTTACCTGATAAAAAGGAGATGGGCAAGCCCGCAAAAGTAAGAATTTTTGGTAAAATGAAAAATGTCTGTTCTTATCATGGCTCTTTTCTGCAGCTCCTAAAATGTTAGTCAAGAGATTTGATTTGGGACTTTTCCATATCTGATATTTATTCTATATTCTATATTCTATTTTATGTAGAATATTCTATATTCCATATTCTGACATTTACTACCAGATATGCTTTCATTTTAGTTTTCTTCTTTTGACTAAACACACAAATCATTAGAATGTTTATTCATTAATTCTTTACAATTCTACAATAAATCTTTCATCTTTTTTATCATAGCAAATAATGCTGGGGAAAAGTGGGCTGTATATTAGAGCTTATGCATACATATATTTTTTATTATCCTGCTTGTTATAAATGGAATGCTATTGGCCTGCATTTAACATGTTACTTCTTTTTCTTCACAGTTTTAAAGTTTCGGATGCTTTCAAAAATACTAACATTTTTACAGGTATTTTTGGAGTTTTTGAAAGAGATCTAAGAGGCATCAATTACAGCAGAATAGAATTTGGCTCCTTTTCTTCCAACATATACTTCTTCCAATAAATAATAATAATAGCTAGTATTTATATAGCACATTAAAGTTGGCAAGCACTTTACAAATATTTTCTCATTTCTTCTCCTCAGCATCTTGGGATATAGTAGTTATTATTATCCCCATTTTACAGATCAAGAAATTAAGTTATAGAAGTGCTCTGTCCAGGGTCACACGGTTAGTAAGTTCTGAGGCCAGATTTGAATTCAGGTAATAATCTGATTCCAGGTCCAACATTCTATTCTGTGCACTGCTCTGCTGAGCTACCTCACTTGGGTACACATTGCACACACGTATGCATACACCATGCCTTACTCCCGCAGAACACTGCTTACCTGAAAGAACTCAACCTGGAAACTTGTTTTAAATTTTTCTGTGTTACTCAAAAGAAACATAAGAAATGAATTCTCATCTTTTAAATCAATAATTCTACAGCTGCTGAACAAAGGTACCTCCAAGAAAAGTTATCCATAATACCTGGTCTACTGCTTTTCCATTATCTACAACATTCTTTTTAATGAATATCCTTTACGCTCAATGCTTGATGTTTTATCCCACTAACTGTACAAAACTAATGCTTAATTCAGGCTCTTTAGTTGAAAAAAGCAAGCAGTCTGTGATCCTGTGTTGATTTTTTTTTAACTTTGCAGGAAATACATGTATAATCTTGGCACTGCTGATTATGAAGCTATTAATGACTGTCTAACTAACAGCAAAAAAGAAGAGTTAAGGAAGACAGTTCTTTTGCACAGACTCTATCTAATTCCGCTAGGGTGCTCATGAGAAGTGGATGTAATTTTCTCCATTATTCCCCGCCTTTCTGCAAATGGAATTTTCTTATTGGGCTTGGTATTTGAATGAAGTAAAGAAAGGAGTCAGTCTCAGAATCTTACTCTGAAAACCAGCTTCTGAAAACACTAGCAATTTGCAGTTTTGCAGACTGTTCCCTTTTATCTAAATGTGTAGCCAAGGACTGAATCTTGCTTACCTTAGAACATGAGTCACCCAAAAACCACTCGACCAAAATCTATTCAAAATCAGCTGGTTTTCACTGGTGATTTGATACCATTTTAATTCTTACCTCTAAGGCCAATACACTAGTTTCTTCACTTCAGCTGCATGACATCTTCCCATGCCTTTGTCCTTATAACGGTATCAGAAATAGAAATCTTCAGTCTTAAGAAGACTTTAATTAGGCATTGAGGGTAATTTTTTTTTTAATATTAGGATGAGATTTTGTCACACTTTATGCAAAACTGCCAGAAAGAGTGGCTGAATTGTCCAATCCTCCTTGCTGTTGATCAAATTCAAAAGAAGAAAACCCAAATGAAAAGTTAGTCATCTTTTCCTGTTGTCCTTAGGATCTGATTAATGATGTTAACACAAATAACAAAGGAAAGTGTGATTACCTATGACTTCTTGGTGTTTTTGACTTGCCCAGGACTCTAGAAATGAGGAATTGCAGGTTTCTCCTTTCTGTAGAATACATCAGCTGGCACTTTTGTCCATAATCTGTCTGGGGAAAAAAAGCCTATGAAAAGGATGCTTCTGACTTAGTGCCTAAGTTAAACTAGTTTAATTTTTATATCCAGAGATTGTATAAAAGTGAATTTTTTAAAGAAAGAAAAAGGTTATGTACTTTTGAAATAATATATTCATAACCAAATTGTATATTTTGTTGTCTTGTAATTTAAAATTTATTTATTTACATCAGTGAGTAAAGTTTTACATATGTACTGTGAAAGTTCACATGTTCAAGATTTATGAGGAGAATCTTATTTTCCCAAAATAAAAATAAGTAAATGAATGTTTGATGATGATTTTATACTATCAATTTGCTAAACTATTTCATTACATGTGAGTAAATGATACATCTGTTTGCACTACTATATAATAAGATTTTAAAATAAGGTATATTGTTTCCACCCAAGTAGTAGTTGGGGATTTTAAAACAAACTAGGTTGTTGTTTTTTTAAAGTTTACGATACAAATTTGGCATTGTTGAGCACTACTTACCTCACAAGATTATTATAAGGAAAGCAATTTGTGAACTTTAAAGTATTTGTTGACTTCAATAAATATGAGTTCTTATTGTAGCTTACAGCTCCTGACAGAGGTGTGATGCTGTTGTTGATGTAGGGGAAGAGGGAAGGCTCAAGGGACCACTCATGGTTTTCTATATTACACCAAACTCCAATTCCTTTTAGCACTGATTCATCCCATGACCAGAAGCAGCCATGGGTTTATCATTCCCAAGTGCAAAGTCACCCATATGGTTAGCCAGAATCAAGAAGGACAGATCTGCACATATTCTGTGGGATAGCCCAGTTTTAGAAAAATAATGATAATCATAATAATTAGAACTGTCAAAAATAGAACAGCTTGACTCACAAATTGTGAATTTCTCCGTCTTTAGCAATGTTTAAGCGGAAGCTGGACAACCATTTGCTGGGACATGCTTTAAGAAGAATTTAGACTAAATAACTGTGAGAATTGGCCTATTGCTAGGCCCTACCTGACAAGAAGTGACTGGATGTTTGACCACTAATTGACCCACCTATGTGCTGGAATGTTCCTATGAACCCAGCAACAGTCTTGGTCAGCTACATTTACAGTTAGGAATATATGTTAGCAAACCATCAGTTTAGGAAACTGCATCAAATGCAGGTCTGGAAGATTTGCAAACTATTAATCATGGTGTCCTTTTAGCTGATAGGGGAGAGAAGGTTTGCAGACCAGACCATTGACTAGGCACCTTCTAACTCAGTCCTTGTGAATCTGCCCAGGCTGAGACCCAGAAGATCTGGGCTCCTGATCAGTATACATATCCCATTACACATCTTAAGCGCCTCTTAGACTTTAGGGTAAGAGAGCATACCTGTGAGGAATAAACTGCCTGTCTGTGACCCTTGGAGCACTTATGTTCTTTCTTAGTACCTCCTCATCTACAATGCCTTCACAAAAATCCTCAGTCTCTTGACCTCTGTGACCTCTAAGGATCCTTCTAGTTCAAGGATTCTATGATAATTCATTGGCTGAAACCCTGATAACATTCCTTACTACATTTTCAGACTTGGGGAAATTCAGCTCTCTTAAAGTTTGCCTGAACCAGGTACAAATACACTTTGATGTTTATTTATGTTTCTCTGTTAGGGTTAGCTAAGTTGTGATAGCTGTAATGCATTTCATAATGTCTGATGTATAATTTCTATACCTCGCTCATAGTAGATACATAAGGATATATTTGTTGGAATTTTGCAAACTGCAAATGCCATCCTTCATTTCTGAATGAATTGGCATGGCTGGCTAGAAAAATTATCTAGGGAAAACTATAAACTCCTTGAGCAAAGATCCTACTGTCTTTTTAAAAAAATATATTTTATTTTTAATTTATGAAATAAAACAAGCATTTCTATAACATAGTAGAATAAAAAAGAGATTGCACAGGAAACTGCAAATCTAGTATGTACAACTTGCTATTCCTTTTAAATATATAATAAAGTTATCATATAAACTTCTTTTATTTCCTTTTTTCCTCCCCCCCACCCTAGAGAGGGTTACCATTGGACACAAGTATGTATGTATGTGTGTGTGTGTATGTATGTATGTAAAAGCATTCTATACATACTTCTATTTATCAGTTCTTCCTCTGGATGCTGATAGCATCATCCTTCATGTGTTCTTTGTAGTTAATTTGGGTATTTATAATAGGCAAAATGACTTAGTCTATCAAAATTGTTCTTCCCACAGCATTCCCTAATTGACAGGCACCCCCACAATTTCCATTTCTTTGCCCCCACAAAGAGAGCTGCTATAAATATTTTAGAACATACAGGTTCTTTCCTTTTTTCCCTATCATCTTTGGAAATAGACCTAGCAGTGAAAGGGCACGCCTCAAGGCCATTTTCCTTGCCAGTAATCAATTTACTTACAGATAAAGAGAACTCTTTAAAAATACTCAGGTTCATACTAACTTTATTTTCCTGGTTGTCTGCGTTGTTGTTTGTCACTATTTTGATTTACACCCTAAATTTGTAGCTACCCTTGCATCTGCCATCCTAATCAGCCAATCGCTGACTTAAAATACAGTACTTGGGAACTAGAGAAGTAAAACATCACTGACGTCTTAGAAATTGGGGCCTTTTCTCTATAAAAAGAGGCCAGTAAGCTATCAGTAGTGTTGCAACTTCGATTAGCTCTCTGGGGAGCTGTCTCCTTCCCAGATGTGAGCTGAGCAGAAATTGCAGGCCTCTTTGCTGCCTGGTTAGCTAGTTAGTAGATGCTGTATTCGAGACACAAGCCTGAGGAACCATAACACCCACATCTCTAATTCTCCTGAGACTTCTGCTGGCTTTAAAGAATAAATCTATTTAGGATACACATTCATGGACTGTTCTTCCTTGCGGGTGTGTTCGCTAAGTTAACAAAAGAAAAAAAAATCACTCATTTAGAGATAAATTGCTGCTAAATGTAGAAAATATGATGAGCTGATTGATTTTATAAAAACATGGACAGACTTGAATAAAATAATGAAGAATGAAATGAGCAGAACCAAGAGAACATTGCATACATTAATAGCAACGTTGTTCAAAGAACAACTCTAAATGACTAAGTTATTTGGAGTATTATTTTCAAATCAACCACAAAGGAAGATACTGTCCACATACAGAGAAAGAACTGATAAATAGATGTGTGCTTAGTATGGTTTTACACATGCACAGAATGTGTGTGTGTGTGTGTGTGTGTGTGTGTGTGTGTGTGTGTGTGAGAAATGGTGGCCTTCTCTGGTATGGGGTGAGGCGAGAGGGAGGGACGCAGTATGGAACTTAAAATGTAACAAAAAATGTTCTAAAATAAAATAAAATATATGGAATGTAATATGTATTACTTCTACCAAAGGTGATAAACAGTTTTATATCCCCCCCCAAAATGTGATAGACTGGAGATTGATTCATTCTTTTTTTATTCATTCCTTCAGTAAACATTTATTAAGCACCTACTATATGCCAGGCATTGTGCTAAATGCTTCAGATATAAAAAGAGGCAAAAGACAAGGAGCCCTTAAGGGACTTACAATCTAGTTATTCCTTCAGACCTAAATAAACACTAATCTAACTGGTACCAGGAAGAGTGATTTTTGCCTTCCTGGGATCTGAAAGACACACTGGATTAGGGAACAGGATTTTTTTTCCCCTTTTATTTTTGGCTAGCATTTTGTGTGTGTGTAACTCCTATCCAAGCTTCTTGTTATAAATTGATCTTGCAGACAACTGTAGGAAATAAGTAAAAAATAGATTTCTGGGAGACAATTCTCAGTAACCAGCAAAAATGGGAGCTCAGCAGTTACACTCAATGTGGTCAATGACCTCTGGATTCAGAAAGCGAGAGTTAAACTCCAGGAACTGCCTCATTTTGCCTTTTTTTCCCATATAATTATAATTTCCATAAACTTTCTGCTAGGGGGTTGTTACCACACAGCATGTCGAGTTGTTTTTGAGTGGTGTCCAACTCTTCATGACCCCATTTGGGGTTTTCTTGGCAAAGATACTGGAGCAGATTGCCATTTTCTTCTCCAGCTTATTTTACAGAAAAAAGAAACTAAGGCAAACAGGATTAAGTGACATGCCCAAGGTCACAAACTAGTAAGTGTCTGAGGCGGTATTTGAACTCAGGTCTTCTTGACTCCAAGGCCAATGCTCTATCTACAATGCCACCTAGCCACCCTGTATCAAACAAAATAATCCACCACTTCTGGGACCTTCCTTCAAGCCTACAAATAAGCTCACATCTCCTTAATCTTTAACCAACCTTCCCTTGTCCCTGTCACCTCAAAGTATCGTCTATATTTCTCTTCCTTACTACAAATCCCTATAAAATCCAGTCTACATTCAGTGATCCATTTTATCACCATTTGCTTCTCAGTCCCTTGCAGTTTGACTTCTGACCACACTGCTCTACCAAAATTGCTCCCTCAAAGGTTCCCAATGACCTTCTTTGCAAATTTAGTGTCCTTTTTCCAGGCTTCATGATTTTTGACTTTTCTACATGATTGAATGCTGTTAGCCTACTACTTTCTTATTTTTTCTCTTTCCCCTGGCTTCTGTGACACTGCTTTCTCTTATTTCCCCTCCAGCATGTGTCGCTGCTTCTTCTTGGTCTCCTAAGCTGGTTCACCAACTTACTTTTGAAAACATAGTCATCTCAAGTTTCTATTATAGTTCTTTCCTTCCCACACACTATCCTTTAATGATTTTATGCATTCACTTCTCCCCTGAGTGAGAGGGCTGCATTTCCAACAGATTTTCTCCACCTGGATGACTGATGGCATATACTATTCAACCTGTCCTAAAAAACATTTATTCCTCCTTAGTCTGACCTTTAAGACTATACACAATCTGGTTCCCACCTACTTTTCCAGCATTGTTTTTCATTACTGAAGCCTGGAGTCAAGAAATCTGGAGTTCAGTTCCCATCTCTGACATTTACTGTAACTGTGTGTACCTGGGCAAATCACTTAACCTCTCTCTGCCTCAGTTTCCTCAACTGTAAAATGAGGTTAATAATTGCACTTACCTCGAAGGGTTATTGTGAGGATCAAATGAGATGATCTGTGAAGCACTTAGCACAATGCTTGGCATGTAACAGGAACTTAATAGATCTTTTCTTCCTTCCTTCCTTCCTTCTTCCTTCCTTTTTCCTTCCTTCCTGATTCCAGGCTCAGCCTTCTATCCATTGCCTCACCTAGCTGTCTCTATGTGGTTGGCACTTAATATATGTTTATTGAATTAACTGAATAATTATAATTTGAAATGGAAACAGCATTATATGACACTGGTATATCAGAATTTGTCCAATCATTCACCAACTGTTAGATTTTTAAGTTGTTTCCAGTTCTTTGGGGGAAAAAATCAAAATGTTACAAATTGTGACACAAATTTTTTAAATAGCCTTTTTTATGGTGACATTCCCAATAGTGAATATATTTATAACTTTCGTAATGACAGATTCAAATGATTTGCATAAATTATCTCTTAAAATGGATTGGTCTGTAGTACTAATTCAAATGATGGTAGTAACTGCAAAAGATGACCTGTACTTGATATGTGACACCAATCTGACAGATTTTTAAAGAACTGGTTAAAATTATAAGATGGGGAAAATGTGTAATTTGAATCCCTACAGAATTAGAGAACAATCAGTGAAACCTCTTTTAGTAGGAACACTGGAATTACCCCAGAGAGTCTGACATGTTAGGTAAACTGACGGAATCCACAACAAAGGGTAATACTTTTGCACATAACTTATTTGGAGAAAGGCAACATGGTTTCTATAAAAGGAAATCATGCCTAATTATCAGTGTTTTCTAAAGAGGCAATTATGCTTGTAGACAATGGACAACTCATAAGTATTTATTTAGACTTTCTAAAAGACACTCACATTGCAAGCCATTCTGTCAAGAGCAATGGAATACTAACCATCCCAATTTTGCCAGCTCATCAGGAATTTTACTTAGTTTGGGTTTTGAGCCAAGGAAAGAATCCACACTCATTACCTGGTTGATAGGGCAAATATAGTCAGCAGAAACATGTACACTCCACTTGTAGTCATTTCTGAACTCCAGATTCCCAAACACACTGGAACACATCTGCTTAGGTCAAAACTAAACTTCCTTTAGCTTAGGAAGCTAAACTATGGTCATTACAGGAGCTAGTAGAAACCTCATTTGGATGGCTTGTCAACTTAGTGTTAGGAGCTCTAATGAGTGGGAGAATACCAGGCAGTATTACAGCTGTTACAATTCTATCCACAGTTATGATTCTATCTAGAGTCTACAGACATTTCTGGCTTTGATCTAGCTCTGAAGGACTAGCTAAATATAGTATGACCATAAACATTGTATAAAAAATAATAATTTTTTTTTAATTAACAGCCTGTTTCATATGTATCAAAGGGCTTTTCTCCCAAACATAATTGACAATCGAATGTAACTTATATGCCTTCTTTCTTATATTCATGTTATAATTGATATTTTTTCTTCTTTCATTTTTGCCACTTTTCAAGCAAATTAAGCATGTAACCAATCATATTTTACAAGCCTTCACAATCATTGAGTGTACTTAAACAAATTAAAACAGATAATACTCCTATGTATGTTACAAAACATTTTCTTCCATTTATTCTTTTTATTACAGTTCTCTAATCACAAACATTTTATATAATTAAAAACAAAAATATTAAAATTATTCTTTTTAAACAAAAAAGGGGGAATCTGGGTTATTACCCCTCATTGATGATTGATTATTAATTTTTGAGAATTGGCTATTAATTTTTATAATTGGCTATTTATTTTCTAAATATTAACAAAGATGAGTACACTCAAGCCTAAAAACATCCAGAGGCCCGGATCCATCACTGGATCCATTACTAACAAGGGGACGAGGGTGTGCTTATATTTTTTCAGAAAACTTTGATAAACCTGCCTGGATACTGGAGAAAAAATGTCAGAGCATGTATAACAACTCACAGCTCGAATGCAGACTATGAAAATTTGGGGGAAGTGCAGAAGGAGCCAATCTACAGTGACGAGTCGCCTTCCCACATAGAGGCCAAGTGAAAGCTCCCTTTCATCAAGTGATGGAAGACTCCTGAACTTGTATTTTTAGCAATAGTAGCTTTACTTTCTGCTCAAGTGTGTAATGTACAGAATGCTCAGCACTGGACTTCTTTTTCCTTTTCCACCCTGGTTGCAACCTATCACAAATATGGACAAATTGGGACTATATATATACAAATAACACCTGTATATTCGGAAGACAAGAAGATCCCTATCTCCTGGACAAAGTCAATGTTACGATTACCCTCAGATCTCTAGCATCCAGGACACCTATACATTTTTTAAAAATTTAGCAACAATATTGAATTATGTCTTTTCCTTGTTACATCATTTGTTAATACTAGTTTGTCTAATGGATATGTAAATTTTATTCAATCTAATACTATTTTTGAATTGGAATGTTACTTGTGTCAATTGTACTCTCAAACAATGTATTGATCATAATGACTATATTGTACTTTTGGTAAAACAATAATCATTTGTTATTTTCCCTACTAATATTTCACATCAGTAGTTCCAGAACTCTGGAAAATGTGCTCCTAAAATTATTATTTCCTCCTTAAGTCAATCAAAACCATTTATTGGTCTCCTTATTATTGGTTTAATCATTGTTGTTTCTTTTATTATATCTACTACTGTTTTATCTATTGTGCTACAATCTGAAATTTAAACTGCATAATTGCTTAGCAATGTTTAGTACCTAAAGCACAAGAAGCTATTGATTTATTGTATAAAGTCAATTTATTAGAGCAATCAGCATTGTAAGTTAGAACCCTTGAAAACAAGGTTGCTATTGCAATGTGATTATAGATTATTTACATTACCATGCTACCTATGATGCTTCAGATCCTAATACCACATGAGACAAGAGACGTGCCTGCCTATTGAGGGCATGGCACAACCTTAATATTACCCTCAATATTAATACCCTTCATGATATTACTGCCAATTTTGAACTGCTCAGTATGCTAACAATTGGTCTGCGGTTTTACAACATTAAATTTAAATAGATACTATGATGCAACAAAAATTGGATGTTTCAGAGCAGTCAGTGATAGCTTTAGGAAGACAAATAGAACAATTAATAATACACTTCAATTTGAAATGTGATTATAGCTGTTCTTCTATTTGTGTAACCCCATATGTGTATTCAAATTTTACTAATGCTAATGTAACCATTGAACAAATATTAAATAAGCTCCAAGGTGCATGGCACTCTGACAATATTACCTGGGATATTAACCAGCTATCCAAAATACAATATGAAATTGCTGATTCTTGTATTGATGGTATTGATCCTAAATATACTGCAAACAAATCATTAGATTGGATTGATCAACTTAATCCTTTTAAGAATGTATTAAGTTTGCTATTGCATTTTTTTACCTTGGCTATGTTTTGTATAAATTTTGTGTTTCCTCCTTCCCTGCTTGTTAAAATACACTCACCTTCTTTAGGTGAGATTTTTTCATCCCTTCATCTTCTCAAGTTAAATAGTCAGAGGGGAGAGATTGTTGAGGGCTTGCACTGATGGGTTTGAGGATTTAGGTCAGGCTGGGTTGTTCCTGTTCCTGTCCATTATCTAAGAGCCACCTCGGTCAGGACGTAGGCTCTCCAACCTCTTCCAGGCACTGTCTGTCCCTTGAGAAGGTGAAGGATTTTCAATAAACCTTGAAAGATAACAGGAAGCGAGGAGACGACTCCGGGGGGGACTCCCCCCAGTTACTGTTACCATGAGAAAAATTATTGTTGATAATTAGCTTTTTCTACTCTGGGTTCTGTTCCCATGAACGGGGTATAAAACCTCTAGCTCTCATATCAACAAATGGAACTGGTTCTGAACCTGTTACCCACCTGGCCTGCATATCTCTTTATCTCTCTCATACTCTACCGGCAATTAAACACAGTCATGGACACAGGAATCCGCAACAAGGCTCAATCCTTGAAGTCTGGCTGCTACAGTCATTTTTTTCTTTTTGATTTGTTGCTTCCATCCTGTAATTTTATGCCAGAGAACTCTCTAAAAGCATTAAATTTAGGGGTGGCTCTTGTCTAGGTTTCCCCAAATGTGGTTAGTAGAATCCCCAATTCCTGTGCAAGAACTCAATGTATAATTGACTTAATTTTATCCCTTACAGAAAATGTGTAAGATTCAAAGGACTTATAGAAGCCTATGAAAACATGCAGAAATATAAATATTTAAATATGAATCTCCCCTAGAAGGTAAACACACTTGTGGCGGGGGTGGGGAGTCAGGGGAAGGAAAGAGTTGAATTTACCTTTGTTATTACCTTTACCTTTACTATTCCTAAAAAAAAGTATTGCAAAAAAATTCAATAAGGGATAAAATATTTTGGAGTTCTCCAGTGTAACCCTTCAGATGAAGGCATGATCTTGCAGAAATTTTATGTACAAGGCTGTAAGAACATTAAGCACACATAGAATAGGAAAGATAAAACATCCTCAACAGCTGCCTCAGGGTGAAGGTCTTATTAGGACCAGATGTGAAACAGAAGCATAAGAAAGAAGCAACTCCAAGAAGTTAGAATATGGATTGCTTCATGAAAGACAAATAGTGTTTCAAAGGCACATTACAAAGACTTTCAATGGCCAGATCTCCCAGGAAGGACCTCAAATAAAAAGCTTTTTTTTTATTTTTGAGAAATGGAATCATCATGTGATTGCCATTATAGAAAGAAAAAAAAAAGAAAGTATAAAAGGTAGGTCATTTCTTTGGATAAAGAGCTGGCTTTCCAGAGTGCTGGGACTAGTCAATGTTTTCAAAAGGTGGGATGCACAATAAAATCTCCAAGTTTATAAGACTTAAGAGCCACTAGATAGTGAAATTGTAACCTGATTTAAACTTGTCTTTTTTTTTGTGAGGCAATTAGGGTTAAATGACTTCCCCAGAGTCACACAGCTAGTAAGTGTTATGTGTCTGAGGTTGGATTTGAACTCAAGTCCTCCTGACTCCAGGGCTGGTGCTCTATCCACTGCACCACCTAGCTACCCCAAGTCTTGGCATTTTAAAAGAACATTAAAACCAAGAGTTCCACTGTGGATAAATGTAACATAATACATTTTTAGAAAAATGTAACTCCCCTTTCCCCCTCAAAGAAAAACAATCAAAACCAAACTTATAAGATAACATAATGTGATCAATTGTTTTACAAGAAAGGGAATTTGGAATAATTTTCGGCTGATTCTTGAAAGCATCAGCCTAATATGCTGCCACATCTAAAATGACCAAGAAAATCCAAGGGATCATCAAGAGAACATTGGAAATTTGATTCAATTCAATAATCCTTTCTCCAGATTTTATCACCATGCCTCAGCTGCCTTCTCCCTCTAACCAGTGATCCCCTTCTCCCATTGGTGAGTGCTTCCTTGAACCTCCTTTTTGAGGAAGGGCCTAGACCTGTTATCCTTCTTCATCACCACCATCTTACATCCCTTTCCTACCACACACTGACTTTTCCCATTTTCCTCATTTGAATGTAAGCTCCTTAGAGGCAGATACTGTCTGTTAATTTGCATTTGTATCTTTAGCACCTACCATTTGGCTTGGCACACAATGAGCATTTAATAATTGTTTGTTTACTATTTACCCACTGAGTAATCATTTATTTACCTCTTACTATATGACAAGTACTATGCTGGGTGCTGAGGAGACAAAGGAAAAAAAAAACAAGTAGTCTCTACCCTCAAGGAGCTTTGGTTGTCCATCCTTTCAAAGAGGACCAATGACAAGATGGGGTGATGTCTTGACTTGTGAATGAATTTGATTTAATTGAGGCAGAGCTGCACAAAGTTTTCAGCCTCACTCTTTCTTCCAGTCATGAAAGTTCAATGGCAAGACAAAAGTCAAGACAATTATCGATGACCTGGGATGCATTGCATGATCTTGGCATCTTCAATGTCTGACCAAGCTCTAAGCACTCCACAACGCCTGCTTTGGCCACCTTCTTGGCCATTGGAACAAATTGTTGTCATCTGCCCACTCTGCTGGGCAAAGTCTTGACATGCTTGGGGTAGAAACCCTCAACTTAATGACAGGTTTGAGGCCTGTCAGTCACCCTCAGCTGATTTAGCCCATCTGCCAAGATGGTTTACCAGGGTGTGGCTGGTGCACATACTACAGCTTCTTGGAGCCACAGATGAGAGTTGGGTGATAGGTGGATGAGTAGCCCTAAAAGGGGCTCAGCAAGCCTTCACACCAGAGGTGCTGGTCCTCCCTGAACACCCCATACACACCTAGGAGTGTGTATAGAAAATTAAGTACTTTATACAAGATAACACCCTCTGCCTCCCCTGAGTGCATGCTGTCATCCTTACCTCCCACCAGTCCTGCACCATGGCCAGATGCTCTCCACTGCCACATCCTATACTGAAGATGATTTCTACTGCCCGGCCTAATGGGAGGTGTTCAAAACCCCAGTTCAGATTGCAGCCGATCAACATGTTTTTGGTTTTTTGTAGAAAGTGTTTCCTGACTTCCATAAAAAAAAAAAGTGGGATACACTGTCCCTTCTATTATAGAAATGTATCTAGAAGAGAGCAAGCATGTCCTGAACAGGTCCTCACTGTCAAAAATTTCATAAAGAAATTTTCTGGTAGCTGCAGATGCTGTGCAAAATAGATAAAATTCTATTGCATCAGATAGCATTAGAAATCTTGTAAATAATGTCAGAATGAATAGGGAGCGTCTTCCATCATTCCAAACTTTTACATCTCTCAAGATTCAGTAGGGAATAAGTGGCAACTAGGTGGCTCAGTGGATAAGCTCCAGCCTTGGAGTCAGGAGGACCTGAGTTCAAATCCGGCCTCAGACACATGACACTTACTAGCTGTGTGACCCTAGGCAAGTCACTTATCCCTTATTGCCTCACCAAAAGGCAAAAAAAAAAAAGTTCAGTAGGGAATAGTACAAGGAGTGAGACATCTATATCTCATAGAGACCTACTGAGGAGATACAAATTCTCCTAGGCATCCCATATTTAAGTGTGTTTTTACAAGACAACATTTACTGGGTCATTACAACGATAGTCATTTCTAGGGGCAGCTACATGGTGCAGTGGATAGAACTCTGCCCTTGGAGTCAGGAGGATCTGAATTCAAATCTGGTCTCAAGACACTTAACACTTACTAGCTGTGTGACCCTAGGCAAGTCATTTAACCCCGATTGCCTCACCTAAATTAAAAAAAAATACAATAGTCACTTCTTTTGATTGTCCCTGTGTGTGACATGTCCTATTTGTGTATCTCTTCCATGGGGAGATCCTAGATTACTATAGATTACTAGAAATGTTGTTAGCCATCCAAATTAAAGATATTATGGAGAATTTCTGAACCTTCAGTTCTATGAAGAAATCCAACATCAAACTGCTGTTGAAGAATCTTATCAAGTAAATTTCTGAAGGCTTTAGTCATTTGCATCTTTAAGTGCCATCTTTAAGTGAAAAACTACATGAATTCATGTTTCAATAATGTCCTATGTATATTGATAGAAATTCAGTCTAAAAAAAATAAAACAATATAGACAAAATAATTTCAGAGCAGAGGACAATAGCAACGAAGGAGATGGGGACAGGCTTCCTCTGGAAAGTGTGGTATTCTTTCCTGAGGAGGCGCAGAGCCAAGATGGCGGAGTGAAAGCAGTGACCTGCTTGAGCTCTCCCCCAAACCACTCCAAATACCTATAAAAAATGGCTCTAAACAAATTCTAAAGCAGCAGAACCCACAAAAAGACAGAGTGAAACAAATTTCCAGCTCAAGACAGCCTGGATGGTTGATCAGAAAGGTATATCATGCTGGGCTGGGACAGGAGCACAGTTCGGCATGGGCGCACAGGCAAGGCAGGCCTCAGAAAACCTGGAGCAGGCCTCAGAGGACTGAATCACAGGCAGCTGTGGCAGTTTCCAGACTTCTCAACCCATGAACGCCAAAGACAACTTAGAAGGTCAGTGGGAAAAGTCTGTGTTCGTGGTGGTGAGAGAGAAGTGCAGGGTCCCAGCCCCATTTCCCAAGCTTGGCCTCAAGGCAGTGGCTGCCTCCTGAGCTTCCAGCCCACAGACTGAGGGGGAATTGGGTGGCTGATCAGAGGGGGATTGCAGGATCTCTTTACTGGTGCAGGATTCTCTTGCTTTGCCCATGCTTGGTTCTGGGTCACAGTTCTGGGTGGCGGTCATGGGGCAAGGAGGAGCACTAGCATGGTGGAGCTTGTAGTGGCTGTACAGAGAAAATCCTCCTCACAGTTCCAGCACAGAAAGGAGTGCTTGTGGTCACTCATAGACCAAAGCACAGGCCAGGAAAGAAGTAAACACCTCATCCCTTATCATATCACCTTGGAAGAACTGAAAATTTACAGGTCCCTAGAAATAACTCTGAAAACAGCTGCACAAAACCCCTGAAGCTTGGGACAGTACATTCTCCACACTGGAAATAGATCCCTACCTTAACAAAGAGTTTATTACTTAAGTAATTGGCTGGGATCGTTAACAAGCAGCTCAAAAAGTGTCAGACTATATATCTTCCTTTGGTGACAAAGAAGATCAAAACATACAATCAGAAGAAGACAATGAAGCCAAAACTCCTACATCCAAAGCCTCCAAGAAATATATGAAGTGGTCCCAGCCTTCTTGAGGATGAGCTCAAAAAGGATTTTGAGAAGCAAGTAAGAGAAGTAGAGGAAAAACTGAGAGTGATGTTAAAGGAGACCCCAAAAAATACTGAAGAAAATAACACCTTAAAAAATAGCCTAACCCAAATGGCAAAAGAGGTCCAAAAAGCCAATGAGGAGAAAAATTCCCTAAAAAGAAAAATTGGCCAAATGGAAAAGGAGGTCCAAAAGCTTGCTGAAGAAAATACTTCCTTAAAAATTTGAATGGAGCAATTGGAAGATAGTAACTTTATGAGAAATCAAGGCATTGTAAACTAATCCAAAAGAATGAAAAATTAGAAAACAATGTGAAATATCTCATTGGAAAAACAACTGACCTGGAAAATAGATCCAGGAGAGAGAATTTAAAAATTATTGGACTATCTGAAAGCCATGATCAAAAAAGAGCCTAGACATCATCTTTCAAGAAATTATCAAGGAAAACTGCCCTGATATTTTAGAACCAGAGGGCAAAACAGAAATTGAAAGAATCCACAAATCTCCTCCTGAAAGAGATCCCAAAGGAAAACTCCTAGGAATACTGTAGCCAAATTCCAGAATTCCCAGGTCAAGGAGAAAATATTGCAAGCAGCCAGAAAGAAACAATTCAAGTATTGTGGAAACACAATCAGGATAACACAAGATTTAGCAGCTTCTACATTAAGGGACTGGAGGGCATGGAGTATGATATTCCAGAGGTCAAAGGAGATAGGATTACAACCAAGAATCACCTACCCAGCAAAACTGAATATAATACTTCAGGGTAAAAAATGGTCATTCAGTGAAATAAAAGACTTTCAAGCATTCCTGATGAAAAGACCAGAGCTGAATATAAAATTTGGCTTTCAAATACAAGACTCAAGTGAAACATGGAAGAGGTAAACAGGAAAGAGAAATCATAAGAGACTTATTAAGGTTGAACTGTTTACATTCCTGCATGGAAAGATGATATTTGTAACTCATGAGTCCTTTGTCAGTATTAGGGTAGTGGGAGGGAAAAATTATATGTATGATAGAAGATAGATAGATAGATGATAGATAGATAGATAGATAGTAGATAGATAGATAGATAGAATAGATAGATGGCACAGGGTGAGTTGAAGATGAAGGGGTGATATCTGGAAAATAAAATTAAGGGGTGAGAGAGGATTATACTGGGAGAAGGAGAAAGGGAGAAGTAGAATGCGGTTAATTACCTTACATGAAACAGACAAGAAAAGGCTTTTACAGTGGAGGGGAAATAGGGGAAGGTGAGAGGAAATGAGTGAATCTTATTCTCATAAGATTGGCCTTAAGGAGGGAATAACATACACAATGGGGTATGGAAATCTGTGTTACCCTACAGGAAAATAAGGGGGGAAGGGGACAAGAGAGCAGGGGGTTGATAGAGGGGAGGGCAAATTAGGAGGGGATAATCAGAAGCAAACACTTCTGAGGAGGGACAGGGTCAAAAGAGAGAATAGAATAAATGGGGGGTAGGATAGGATGAAGGGAAATATACTTAGTTTTTACAACAGGACTACTATGGAAGTGTTTTATATGACTACACATCTATAATATGTATCGAGATGCTTACCTTTTCAATGAGAGTGGGTGGGGAGGGAGGAAGGGAGGAAATTTGTAACCCAAAGTTTTAAACAACAATGTTGAAAATTAAAAATAAAATAAAATAAAATACAAACTGAAATGATCAAAAAAAAAATTGGTCAGTTAAAAAAGTCTTTCCTGATCCCTTATAATGCTAGCATCTTCCCTCTAAATTATCTCCAAGTTCTCCTGTATATATCTTATTTGTATATAGTCGCTTGCATATTGCCTCCCCTCATTATATTGTGAACTCCTTGAAGGCAGGGGTTGTTTTTGCCTTTCTTTGTATCCCCAGAGCTTAGTACAGTGACCAGCACATTTCATGATTGAATAAATACCTATTGACTTGGAGAAAAAAAAAAGTGTGATACTTCAGCTGAGCTTTGAGGGAAGCTCTAGATGTGAGAAAGTTGAAGTAAAAAAGACTGAATTCTAAGCATGGAAACAGCCTGTGCAAGGTTAAAGAGACAGAAAATGGAATGTTTTGTAAGGGGGAACAGTGAGTGGGACAGTTTGGCTAAAATGTAGAGTACATATAGTGTAGGATGATCAGCTGTGAATGAATTAGCTATTCTTAGCAATACAGCAATGTGGGACAATGGCTATCCATCCCCAGAGAAAGAACTGATGGTGTCTGAATACAGATTGAAGCATACTGTTAATTTTACTTCATTTTTCTTGAGTTTTACTGTCTGTTTTCTTTCACATGACTATTATGGATACGTTTTGCATGATTATGCATGTGTAACCTATATTGAACTGCTTTCCTTCTCAGTGGGGAGGGGATGGGGAGGGAGCAAGGGAGAGAATTTGCTCTCAAAGTTTTATAAAGGAATGTTAAAAATTGTTTTTTCATGTAACTGTGTTAAAATAAATAAATAAATAAATTTAAAATAAAAAAATAAAAAGTAAAACGTAGAGCACATAAAGAAGGATATTATACAATAAGTCTGGAAAGGTAAACTGGAACCAGAGGGTAAAGAGCTTTAAAAGTCAAACAAAGAAGGGGAAAAATAGGGAAGCTGGGAAAAAGAGTGGGTTTTGGAGGTGCAGCCAAGATAACAGATTAGGGGCTGAACTCTCCGAACATTCCTCTCCAAACAACTACAAAATACTGTCTCAACTCAAATTTTTGAGCAGCAGAGCTAACAAAAGGTCAGGGTGAGGTTTTTTTTGGCCTGAGAAAACTTAAGAGGTCAGCAGGTCTGTGGCACCAGGTACAAGCCATCCCAAAGCCTACACTTGCAAAAGCAGAAACAGTGGCTACAACAGCAGCCACAACATCAGGAACTCAGCCCAGAGATGGTAAGGGAGTCAGACAACTGATCAGAAAGAGATTACAGGGGACCTTTTGCTGCCACTAGGCACAGCTGGCACTGATTGGCAACTCTATTGCCCATATGCAGGGCTGGATTGCAGTTCCAGGACAGAGAAAAGTGCTGGGGGTCAGTGACAAGGGAGCAGGGGCTCTGGCCACAGTTTCAAAGCAAAGAGGGGCACTAGTGCTTAGAGCTCCAAAGGACCAGGGGCCCTTCCTCGATAAAGACCAAAGCGTAGACCAAAACAGCTGTGACCACACCTTTCTCTGGATCACACCACCTTGGAAGCACCAAAAAACTGCAGTTCCCCAGAATTAGCTCTGAAAATACCAATACAAAAAAGCTTGAAGCTTGGGACAATCCTGACCCACCCCCAGGGGAGCAGAGCCCAATTTTTAACATAGTTCAAAGTCAAGAAATAGGCTGAGAAAAAGAGCAAACAATAACAACAACAAAGAGTTGAACCCCCCAAAAAGCTATCATAGTGACAGGGAAGACCAAGACATAAATTCAGAAGACAGCAATATGAAAAAGCTAGAAAAAAACTCAAAGAAAACTGCTAATTGGACCCTAAACAAATAAGAATTTTTGGAAGAGTTAAAGAAAGAGATGAGTGGTAGAGGAAAAATTGGGAAAAGAAAATGAGAGTGATACAAGAAAATTATGAAAAGAGAAGTAACAGCTTGGTAAAAGAAACACACACGCACACACACACATACACACAAACACACACACACAGAAAATACTGAAGAAAATAACACCTTAAAAAAACAGAATTGGCCTATTAATAAAAGAGGCATAAAAATTTACTGAAGAGAACTCTTTAAAAAGCAGAATTGTCCAAATGGAAAAATAGGTGCAAAAGCTCGCTGAAGAAAATAATTCCTTAAAAGTTAAAATTAGGGAAGTAGAAGCTAATGACTTTGTGAGACATCACGAAACAATAAAACAAAGTCAAAAGAACTTTAAAAATAGAAGAAAATGTACAATACATCATCAGAAAAATGGCTGAACTTAAAAATAAATCCAGGAGAGATAATTTAAGAATAATTGGATTACCAGAAAGCCAGGATTAAAGAAAGAGGCTAGACATCATATTTCAAGAAATTATCAAGGAAAACTGCCCTGATATCTTACATCCAGAGGGTAGAATAGAAAATAAAAAATCTACCAATCACTTCCTGAAAGAACTCCCAAAATAAAAATTCCCAGGAATATTATAATCAAGTTCCAGAGCTCCCAAGTCAAACAACAAATACTTCAAGCATCCAGAAAGAAACAATTCAAATATTGTGATGCCACAGTCAGGATCACACAAGATTTAGTGTCTTCCACATTAAAGGAGCAGAGGGCTTGGAAAAGAACTAGGATTACAACCAAGAATAAGCTATCCAGCAAAACTGAGAGTAATTCTTCAGGGGAAAACATAGATATTTAATGAAATAGAGGACTTTCAAGCATTCCAAATAAAAAGATTAGACCTAAATAGAAAATTTGACATTCGAACACAAGACTCAAGAGATGCATATAGGCAAATATGAAAGAGTAATCATAAGGGACTCAGTAAAGTTTAACTGTTTACATTCTTATACGGGAAGATGATTCATCTAACTCTTAAGAACTCTAACATTATTAGGGTAGTTAAAAGGAGTTTACATAGAGAGAGATTATAGGTATGAGTTGATTCTATTGGAATGCTCTCCAAAAAAAATAAAGTGAGAAAGAAAGATGCACTGGGTAAAGGGGAAAAGGAGAAGGAGAGTGGGGAAATTTTTCTCATATAAGAGAGGTATACAA